>NC_134839.1:36773802-37391302 GCF_965363235.1 Mytilus galloprovincialis | reverse complement strand
ATTCCTTTTGAAACCGCCCACCTCTTGTGGATTTCATGTTCATTTTGCACTATTCATCTCATGTTCATTGTCTCAAGATACAGTTTTGTTGTGCAGCAGAAGCACCAACAATCCATAATATGTCGATATTTTTTTTTTATTAATTTCCCATTGCAACTAATTCAGACAAAGTTGACCTTAGGTGAATTAGGCTATCATTGGTATGTTCTTTTTGATAAAAAAAAAAAAAAAACCTCTGTGATATCTAAATATGTGTGCATCCTTGGCTTTCAAAGCTTCAGGTTTGAGCGTTACTAATCGAGTTAAATCCAGAAAAAAGGGCCTGGCACGCATTAAATTCATAAAGTGTTATTTGATTTTTTTGGCGAAGTGTTCGAACTGTTTGGCGGTATTCAGGATTTTTAGTAAATAAGTATAAAAAAGAAGATGTGGTACGATTTCCAATGAGACAACTGTCCACAAGAGACAAAAATAACACAGACATTAACAACTATAGGTCACTGTACGGCCTTCAAAAATGAGCAAAGGACCTTATTGAACTGCGAAAAATAAGAAATGCTCGTTTGGCTTAGCGGTATGTTTAAACAAGAGCAACGTCTAATTGGAAAGGGATGCTCAACCCGATTTCTCATATAAGGAACAAATAAATTATGCTCTCCTACAAGTATCAAACCCTCTCGCCAGTCTTTTGGGGATCGTAGGGGGCAGTTTCTTACTAAATGTCATATCCTTCCTATTCTTGTTATTCTAATAGTTTTCCAAATGCTGCACAATGAAAAATATTCATGTATAATATTATATAGCCTTTGACACAGGAAATACAATAATTCTTTTTCAAATAATATTCAAATTTTCAGCTCAGTACGTTTTGTTATGAAAACGATGTGACGTAAGTGAAACCACAAATTAAAAGGGAACGCCTAAAATAGTTATATCCTTTTAATTTTTTCTTTAGAATTTGTAATGTTATAAAATTATATCTACACCCTAATTTTTATGATCTTTTATTTTAAATGTAATATACTAGAAGATTTCACCTTTTCATGTGCTATAATTAATGTTTTGCGGTTGGCTGAACAACAAACATCTCTACCGTTTAACTATATTGACATGAATCAGCTGACTTGCTATACTATTTAATACTATATATCCGTAATGTAACGCTTGAGTGAATACATGTATGAAATACTATAAACGGTATCTAAATGTAGGATAGATGAGGGAAACTGCATATGGAAATGCTGCCGCTAGAGTATCTTTCTAAAGCTCTAAGGACTAAATTGAATCAGAATGAACTGCCGAATTTGAAAAACGGTTAGATAGAAATTGCTAAGCACGTAAAGGGGATGCTGCTTCCGGGATATTGAACATATTCATATTTCTGTCGAGATGTGCCAAAACTGTGCTCACCTTGCTGACTTGGATGCTCCTCCTTGGATGTGTGAGCCAGGAATGAAAAGAATAAAGAAGGAATCTGGTGATAAAGTGAACTGTCAAACATGTGTTCTGGCTGTAAGTAGTTTATCCTGTAGAATATCATGTATATATTACATATATACATATTACATATATACATAGGAATTTTGCTATCAGCTTTGTTTATTCTTTTACTTCCAATTTCTATCATCAAGTAATACATTTGCAAAGGAGACGACGAGATATACCCATGGGACATTTAAACTCGAAAACAAGCTGACAATGCCATGAAAAAAAATGGAGCGACAAAAAAGACACATAACAGTATACAAAACACAATATAGAAAATTTAAATAAATTACCAACGCACATCCAATCAAAAGATTGCAAGTGATCTCAAGTTCTTTAAAAGGGTTAGAAAATCCCGCTGTAGCCCTCTTCACAAAAAATCTTAAGTGTAAAATTTATCGTAAGTCTAAAATATTCCTTAACAATTCAACTAAATAATTTGGAAAAAAAACACCAATCACCGTATCAGTCTATGTTGTCTTATTTTATATTTAATCAAAGACCTGTTTGATTTCCATGATCTATTATAACATTTTGCATCCTAATTTTATAAGGCTTTATAAATATTTTGATATGGGCGTCACTGATGAGTCTTAATTAGACGAAACGCTCGTCTGGCGTACTAAATTATAATCCTGGTACCTTTGATAACTATTAAAAGATATATCTGATTTAAGGTTAGAAACAATATTCTGCGATTTTTACAAAAGTCTACAGAATATATTGAGTAATTTAACTAATTTCAGTTATTGTCCTCGGCAATTTGTAAAATGAATGAGTTTATATTGAGAAATATAAACATTTTGACCACAATATACAAAATATACATATTTTATCTGGAGGTGATTATACATTTCACAATGACAGGTTGAACCTTTGATCTGCATCGTACGTACATATTTGGCCCTGTATCAAATATTTAATGATAATATTTCTTTTTGTTAATCTTCAAAGATATTGCTATTTTTATTATAATAATAGTAAGAACCCCCCCCCCCCCCTAATTCAACATGATTTTTATTCATATTTCATGTCTTTGATTATAATAAGAAATTTAGGTGTCATTTAAAACAAAACAACAAGACAACATATTAAGTCTGAATATATTTCTATAAATTCTAGTAAAAATTGAGAGATTTTCTTTTCTTTTCTGATCTTATGAATGATTAAAACAAATCAATTCTAAGGGAGCAACCATTTAACTTCAAATAGGGGAGGGGGTATGTTTTTTTTTTTTTTGTCTGAATCAGATTGTTTTTTTTTTAGTTTTTCGACGTTGTCAATCAAATTATTTATCATTTTTTTTTAAATTTAACACAATATGTATATATATATATTTTTTTTTTATCAAATTGGGTATCAGAATATTTTATATCCTTTTAAAATTCAATGGTCATTTCCTATAAATGTAAAATTAACAGAATTCTAACAGAAACAGTTCATATTTATCTCCCTTTTATCATCAGTAGGATTGTATATTACGAGCTAGATAAATCGCTATTTATAACTTCATGACGACTCATTTAATAAAATACTGTCGCGTCAGTTTTTGTTACTTTAATAATAACGAATCAAATTACATAATCTGTAAATCATTTTTCACAAGACGGGATATTTATTGCATATATTATGATATAATTCGTCTAAATAACAGCCCAAAAATGTTGATCTGTAAATTTGCGGAAGCAAATTTTTGTTCTTCCCCGGCCAGGATTCGAACTTATACTACTGACATATCGTTGCACCAAATCGCCTTGCACTTTGCTCAGCGCGCAAGATAACTCGAAAATTTAGGATGGACAAAAATCAAGCTTTCGCTGACCGGGTGTAACCTTTCCTCGTAAGTTTTAATCGAAAGCTTGATTTTTGTCGAACCTAGGTGGTCGAGTGGTCTAGCGCGATAAATGATATCTTGCGTTAAACTAGGTTTTTAGTTTTTTCCCTCCCCCTCCAACCCCTCCAAATGAACATACCGACCCTCACTCTTGACTTTTCCGTCGGTTTTGTAACGCTTCAAGAATAATATCTCAAAATTTTAGAACATAATCAACGGTAGATTTCAGTTCAACGTTTGTGTTATTTTTATTTCAAGTATTGAAGCATGCACGTTCGTGTTTTCACCTGAAATATGCCAGAATCAAATTAAAATATATAAAAAAAATCTTGATGTGTATAGTTTTTCTTTACATTTTTTGAAAGTGCATATATACGCATCAACGCAAGATATTATTAGAATGAAATTCAAAACAGTGTGGCTGTGGCCATTGATTGACACATTAAATTCATCCATTGACTGGGACAATTTACGTGACCGTTTGCCTGTAACGACCACTGTTCACGACGTACCTACGATAGACATTTAAACTGTGTCTCCAAAGGTTTCTTAACGCCTTTAATTATAAAATAATTCGAAAAATTAATCAGGAATAACCTTTATGTTTTGATTTATATAATTGATATAAATCAAAACATCGTGTTATTTCTGATTAATTTTTCGAATTACTTTATTAAGGTGTTGAGAACCTTTGGTGACCCCATAGTTTAAGTGTCTTTAAAAAGTACATAGTGAGCAGTGGTCGTTACATACAAACGTTCACCTAAATTGTCCCAGTCAATGGATGAATTTAATGTGTCAAGCAATGGCCACAGCCACACTGTTTTGAATTTCATTCTATCTCTGTCAAAACGTAAAAGCTAAACTTACTTGCAGAATGTCAACCTGTCATTTAAGTAAAAACAGTAGTCTTAATATTTTATTTCAAAAACTTTTATGATGTGAGGTAATAATAATAACAAAAATTGCAAACAACTGACAGAAAAGAGACTAAAAAATATTAAAGCAGTAATTTTGTTTTCAGAATTTAAAGCTTTCGGACCATGTTTTCATAAACGACATTATCAAAACTCACAACGTCTACAGAAGGAAGCATTCGTCGCCACCTTTACGGCATGCTGCTGATTTGACTGCGCACGCTCAGTGGTGGGCGTTGCATTTAGCAGAAAATGACGAATTCCAACACAGTAAATGCATTCTTAAGAACCAGAGAATTGGCGAAAACTTGGCAGTTAAGTTTACCAATGGAGATACATTTTCTGGTATGCTTAGCCTATGATATTAAATATAATGTTTATATCATTAAACTTAAAGAGACTTACATATCCTTTAGTCCGTCAAAAGAGATTCATCTTTTGGAAATTCCACTACTATTTTATATTGAAACATCGTTTTAATCAAAATTGTACCGAGCTATTGCTTGTTCAAATTGAAGATTTTTGTAAATTGATTAGAGAAATGTCTGCAATTTCTTGTAGAAGAAAAAAAATATATTTATGATTTATATTTTAGAGAAATCACTCTTCCCTAGATTGAATTTATATTTGTTTGGCTAATATTTAGAGAATGCCGCTCTTCTCGCACTTAAAAATATCCTTTCAACATCATCTGTTAAGATAACTTAAAGGCTCATTCCGACACTATCCATCTCGACATAACGAAAAAAGAATACCGATGTTGTGCTTCTTTCTGTACCCTTTAGGCTTTATGATACCATTTCCATATTAAGTTTATTTAAGCTGTTTGTGGTAAAACATTTTAATTGAAATGTTCATTTCATTTTGCAACCAGAGAAACATTATAACTCGATACACAGATCACTTTACAACTGGGTGAATTTATTTTCCAAATGCACTTGAGGTAACTTTTGGGATAGTATTTCCTAAGTAAGATTTGGTGGTTGTTGTTTACTTATCGTCCTTTGACAAATATTTAATGACTATCGATGGTGTGATCAAACTTAGAAAAAAACTTTGGCACAGTGTGCTCAGAAATGGGTTGATCGGGTTGAAATGCAAGGACGTTACGCGCGATGTTCGTACATACAAGTGTAACACGACGTCGCGACTTTTTCAGTAAACAAGCTTATCTTTTAAAAAAGTTAAACTTTTCAAGTTACGTTTATGTTATTGACAAATGATTAATGCGTGTTTGTTTATTTGACTGCCTGTGGAAATGAATGGTATTCTGTATGTAACTTTGCGATAGGGTACCTGCGGATCCGCAAAAAGTTCTGCTAGGGTTTTTTAAAAATGTAAATGTACGTTCAGAGCATGCGATATTTAATTTGATTTCCGACATTACGTTGATAAGTATGTAATACTATACATCCCACACACATAACATGGGTTTTACTCCTACATTTGAAAACAATGTTAACCTTCGATGAAATGTTGTTCATAATGTATATTTTACGTGTTTGGCGTTCCTGTTATACTTTAGTCCAAACAAACGATTCAAAAACAACAATTCGAGATCAAAATATCTATATTTGTGTTATATGACATCGTATCGATGCACAGAGAAAAAGGATAATGTAAATTTGAACTCAAATATGTTGACTTCAACATTATAACGTTTTAATATGATAAATGTTCTACTCACTGAGACTTTTTCCAAAAAAAGGGGGACGAAAGATACCAAAGGGACAGTCAAACTCATAAATCTAAAACAAACTGACAACTCCATGGCTAAAAATGAAAAAGACAAACAGAAAAACAATAGTACACACGACACAACATAGAAAACTAAAGAATAAACAACACGAACCCCACCAAAAACTAGGGGTGATCTCAGGTGCTCCGGAAGGGTAAGCAGATCCTGCTCCAACTGTTTTCCCATGTTTTTCTTATATTGTGTTGTTTCATGATTCTGTGGGAGTTGATTGGGTCCTTAACAACAAGCCGTTTAAGTCCGATATATTCTTTATGCGACTATTTTAAGTCATTGATAGTCTGTAATTCGGTGGTTGTCGGTGGATGCTTTCTGTCACATTTGTGTTTTTCGTTTATTGTTTTAGTACCAAGACTAATATAGTTTATGATGTTGGTCTTGTTCATTGTTGAAGGCAGCCTGAGTACATTAATCTATAGTTGCTTACGTAGTTGTCTCATTGACAAACATACCTACCTCCTCGTTTTTCAATACGTTTTGACACAAAGACATCTTTTCACTTTTGTTTTGTTTACGTTTTTAGATGAACAATGCATATGTCAAAATATTACACAACAAACATACATCGACATTACTGACATGGACCAAAACATACATATTATATTATTTAAGGGGGTTCGCGGGTCTAAATCATTTACATAGGATTTCTCTATATTTTTCTATTAATGAACTTTATCTTATAGTTAATAGAAAAATAAAATAAATAAATGGGGTCACCGTTCATCTGCGCTCACAATCTGCCTTCGAAAGAAGCATACATCTTTGTAAAAGTGTTTTTTTTTCTGTTGAACTAATAGGAGAAATAAAGGTAATATCGAAATAAAAAAAAAGAAAGTTATTACAGAAATCGCTCAAATTTTACAATAATTTAGTTTAAGTGCAGCATATATCGAAATTATATTAAAAAATATAGGTCACCGATGAGTTAAAAGAGATATTTCAATTTTAAAGCCAAAAAATGGCAATTTTCCACCAAAGGGAGATAATTTGGAACTTTTTCAATGATGTTTACATTTTAAAACTCATCTGGGGCCAACACGAATTAATTGTTTTGAATGTTTTTTGTACCATATGATAAAGTAACAACTACAAAAGGTAATAAATAAAATTTGTAATGAAAAACAAATGTTTAATTTTTTTCTGAAATTTTTATACCCTCGAGCCTCTTTAACAGTAAATTCTTGAAATATATAATAAGATAAGTGAGTAGTTAAGCCACCAGTGAAGCAGAAAACCACTACTTGACTTCCGTATAAGTCGGAAAATGACACATAACATTATGATTTGTTAGTTTTAATGTTGATATCCAATTTGACGAAAGCTGTACTAGTGTGGTTTTATAAATACTTTTTAGTTTAGTTGTTCTTTGAAATATAATACACACATAAATATATACCCGTTTAAGGAAAAGAAGTCACTGATGATTGGTATAGCGAAATCAACATGCATAGATATGGAAGAGAAACTGACAATTCAAGGACAGGTATGTAATTTAATTAATAAATGGTGTCTCAACTATAAATTAAAATTTTAACCGGTGTATAAAGTAAATCTGTCGCAACTTCTTACGGACCCTAAATTATAAGTGATACATTTTACCAAATATATTTAAGACCTTAATCTTAATACGTAAAAAGGATTTGTTCTACATTTCAGTTTCCTGTTTCCTTTTTCTGTGACAAATATGGAAGAAATTAATGTTTTCCCCTTCACTCATTATCTTGACTTTCATTCATGTTGAGATTTATACAGGTAGAATCGTTTGCACCGCGCTGAAGTACGTCCATTATTCATAGTTCATTATTCATTATTCAATAATGAATAATGAAATAGTTCACTATTCATTATTCAATATTAAAAAATGAATAATGAATAATGAAATAGTTTCTGTTTCATTATTCAAATTGAAGCGATGAATAGTGAAATAAATATAAAAAAAATTGACTGTTGACACTAAAGCTATATTTTGATTCGCAATGACCATAAGAGGGTTTACGGAGGACCTAAATGCCACAACATGCGTAAAAATGAGAAAATATAAAAAAGAAGATGTGGTATGATTGCCAATGAAACAACTATCCACAAAAGACCAAAATGAGACAGACATTAACAACTATAGGTCACCGTACGGCCATCAACAATGAGCAAAGCCCATACCGCATAGTCAGCTATAAAAGGCCCCAATAAGACAATGTTAAACAATTCAAACAAGAAACCTAACGGCCTTATTTATGTAAAAAATGAACGAAAAACAAATATGTAGCACATAAACAACATAAACAAACTACAACCACTAAATTACAGGCTCCTGACTTGGGACAGACACATACATAAATAATGTGGCGGGGTTAAACATGTTAGCAAATTTTGAATAATGAAATGGATATTTTGAATAATGGAATGGACTGGCAGGACCCTTCAGCCTCTTATTACAGATATAAATTATACATCGATCGAAAGCTTATTAAGAGGGGAACAAAAGTTATATAGTCAATATGTTCCGCAACGCATATTAGAGGAGTAACAAATGACTTAAATATCGAAATACGCCTGAACATTGAGAAATAGCCAATTTTGAATAAAGAAATGGATATTTTGAATAATGGAATAGACTGACAGGACCCTTCAGCCCCTAATTTCAGATATATATTTTACCTCGATTGAAAGCTTATTAAGAGAGGAACAAAAGGTATACAGTCAATATGTTCCGCAACGGATATTACAGGAGTAACGAAGGACTTAAATATCGAATTACGCGTGAACATTGAGAAACAGCCAATTTTGAATAATGAAATGGATATTTTGAATAATGGAATGGACTGGTAGGACCCTTCAGCCCCTAACTACAGATATATATTATACATCAATCGAAAGCTTATTGAGAGAGGGACAAAAGGTATATAGTCAGTATGTTCCGCAACGAATATTAGAAGACCTAAATGCTAAAATACGCGTGAAAATTAAGAAATATCCAATTTTGAATAATGAAATGGATATTTTGAATAATGGAATGGACTGCTGCGACCCTTTGGCCCCTAATTATAGATACACATTATACCTCATTCGAAAGCTGATTACAAGAGGAACAAAATGTATGTAGTCAATATGTTCCGCAACGAATATTAGAAGACCTAAATGCCAAAATACGCGTGAAAATTAAGAAATAGCCAATTTTGAATAATGAAATGGATATTTTGAATAATGGAATGGACTGCTGCGACCCTTTAGCCCCTAATTATAGATAAACCTTATACCTCATTCGAAAGCCGATGACAAGAGAAACAAAATGTATATTGTCAATATGTTCCGCAACGAATATTAGAAGACCTAAATGCCAAAATACGCGTGAAAATGAAGAAATAGCCAATTTTGAATAATGAAATGGATATTTTGAATAATGGAATGGACTGCGGCGACCCTTTAACCCCTAATTATAGATAAACCTTCTACCTCATTTAAAAGCTCATTACAAGAGGAACAAAATGTATATAGTCAATATGTTCCGCAACGAATATTAGAAGACCTAAATGCCAAAATACGCGTGAAAATTAAGAAATAGCCAATTTTGAATAATGAAATGGATATTTTGAATAATGGAATGGACTACAGCGACCCTTTAGCCCCTAATTATAGATAAACCTTATACCTCATTCGAAAGCTGATTACAAGAGGAACAAAATATATGTAGTCAATATGTTCCGCAACGAATATTAGAAGACCTAAATGCCAAAATACGCGTGAAAATTAAGAAATAGCCAATTTTGAATAATGAAATGGATATTTTGAATAATGGAATGGACTGCTGCGACCCTTTAGCCCCTAATTATAGATAAACCTTATACCTCATTCGAAAGCTGATTACAAGAGGAACAAAATGTATATAGTCAATATGTTCAGCAACAAATATTTTAAGACCTAAATGCCAAAATACGCGTGAAAATTAAGAAATAGCCAATTTTGAATAATGAAATGGATATTTTGAATAATGGAATGGACTGCGGCGACCCTTTAGCCTCTAATTATAGATAAACTTTGTACCTCATTCGAAAGCTTATTTCGAGAGGAACAAAATGTTTATAGTCAACAAGTTCAGCAACCATATTAGAGAAGTAACGAACGACCTAAATATCGAAATACGCTTGAACATTAAGAAATAGCTTATTTTGAATAATGGAATGGACTACTACAGCCCTTCAGTCCCTAATAAAGGCAAATTTTATACACCAAATTAAAGCTTATTGATAGAGTAATAGACTGAGTATAAACGATATGTGCTGCAATGACCATTAGAGGGGTTACGGGGGACGTAACTGTCAAAATACGCGTGAAAAATAAGAAACAGTCAATTTTGAATAATGAAATGGATATTTTGAATAATGGAATGGATTGCTGCGACCCTTTGGCCCCTAATTATAGATACACATTATACCTCATTCGAAAGCTGATTACAAGAGGAACAAAATGTATGTAGACAATATGTTCCGCAACGAATATTAGAAGACCTAAATGCCAAAATACGCGTGAAAATTAAGAAATAGCCAATTTTGAATAATGAAATGGATATTTTGAATAATGGAATGGACTGCTGCGACCCTTTAGCCCCTAATTATAGATAAACCTTATACCTCATTCGAAAGCCGATGACAAGAGAAACAAAATGTATATTGTCAATATGTTCCGCAACGAATATTAGAAGACCTAAATGCCAAAATACGCGTGAAAATGAAGAAATAGCCAATTTTGAATAATGAAATGGATATTTTGAATAATGGAATGGACTGCGGCGACCCTTTAACCCCTAATTATAGATAAACCTTCTACCTCATTTAAAAGCTCATTACAAGAGGAACAAAATGTATATAGTCAATATGTTCCGCAACGAATATTAGAAGACCTAAATGCCAAAATACGAGTGAAAATTAAGAAATAGCCAATTTTGAATAATGAAATGGATATTTTGAATAATGGAATGGACTACAGCGACCCTTTAGCCCCTAATTATAGATAAACCTTATACCTCATTCGAAAGCTGATTACAAGAGGAACAAAATATATGTAGTCAATATGTTCCGCAACGAATATTAGAAGACCTAAATGCCAAAATACGCGTGAAAATTAAGAAATAGCCAATTTTGAATAATGAAATGGATATTTTGAATAATGGAATGGACTGCTGCGACCCTTTAGCCCCTAATTATAGATAAACCTTATACCTCATTCGAAAGCTGATTACAAGAGGAACAAAATGTATATAGTCAATATGTTCAGCAACAAATATTTTAAGACCTAAATGCCAAAATACGCGTGAAAATTAAGAAATAGCCAATTTTGAATAATGAAATGGATATTTTGAATAATGGAATGTACTGCGGCGACCCTTTAGCCTCTAATTATAGATAAACTTTGTACCTCATTCGAAAGCTTATTTCGAGAGGAACAAAATGTTTATAGTCAACAAGTTCCGCAACCATATTAGAGAAGTAACGAACGACCTAAATATCGAAATACGCTTGAACATTAAGAAATAGCTTATTTTGAATAATGGAATGGACTACTACAGCCCTTCAGTCCCTAATAAAGGCAAATTTTATACACCAAATTAAAGCTTATTGATAGAGGAATCAACTGAGTATACACGATATGTGCCACACTGACCATTAGAGGGGTTACGGAGGACCTAAATGCCAAAATACGCGTGAAAATTAAGAAATAGCCAATTTTGAATAATGAAATGGATATTTTGAATAATGGAATGGACTGCGGCGACCCTTTAGCCTCTAATTATAGATAAACTTTGTACCTCATTCGAAAGCTTATTTCGAGAGGAACAAAATGTTTATAGTCAACAAGTTCAGCAACCATATTAGAGAAGTAACGAACGACCTAAATATCGAAATACGCTTGAACATTAAGAAATAGCTTATTTTGAATAATGGAATGGACTACTACAGCCCTTCAGTCCCTAATAAAGGCAAATTTTATACACCAAATTAAAGCTTATTGATAGAGTAATAGACTGAGTATAAACGATATGTGCTGCAATGACCATTAGAGGGGTTACGGGGGACGTAACTGTCAAAATACGCGTGAAAAATAAGAAACAGTCAATTTTGAATAATGAAATGGATATTTTGAATAATGGAATGGATTGCTGCGACCCTTTGGCCCCTAATTATAGATACACATTATACCTCATTCGAAAGCTGATTACAAGAGGAACAAAATGTATGTAGACAATATGTTCCGCAACGAATATTAGAAGACCTAAATGCCAAAATACGCGTGAAAATTAAGAAATAGCCAATTTTGAATAATGAAATGGATATTTTGAATAATGGAATGGACTGCTGCGACCCTTTAGCCCCTAATTATAGATAAACCTTATACCTCATTCGAAAGCCGATGACAAGAGAAACAAAATGTATATTGTCAATATGTTCCGCAACGAATATTAGAAGACCTAAATGCCAAAATACGCGTGAAAATGAAGAAATAGCCAATTTTGAATAATGAAATGGATATTTTGAATAATGGAATGGACTGCGGCGACCCTTTAACCCCTAATTATAGATAAACCTTCTACCTCATTTAAAAGCTCATTACAAGAGGAACAAAATGTATATAGTCAATATGTTCCGCAACGAATATTAGAAGACCTAAATGCCAAAATACGAGTGAAAATTAAGAAATAGCCAATTTTGAATAATGAAATGGATATTTTGAATAATGGAATGGACTACAGCGACCCTTTAGCCCCTAATTATAGATAAACCTTATACCTCATTCGAAAGCTGATTACAAGAGGAACAAAATATATGTAGTCAATATGTTCCGCAACGAATATTAGAAGACCTAAATGCCAAAATACGCGTGAAAATTAAGAAATAGCCAATTTTGAATAATGAAATGGATATTTTGAATAATGGAATGGACTGCTGCGACCCTTTAGCCCCTAATTATAGATAAACCTTATACCTCATTCGAAAGCTGATTACAAGAGGAACAAAATGTATATAGTCAATATGTTCAGCAACAAATATTTTAAGACCTAAATGCCAAAATACGCGTGAAAATTAAGAAATAGCCAATTTTGAATAATGAAATGGATATTTTGAATAATGGAATGTACTGCGGCGACCCTTTAGCCTCTAATTATAGATAAACTTTGTACCTCATTCGAAAGCTTATTTCGAGAGGAACAAAATGTTTATAGTCAACAAGTTCCGCAACCATATTAGAGAAGTAACGAACGACCTAAATATCGAAATACGCTTGAACATTAAGAAATAGCTTATTTTGAATAATGGAATGGACTACTACAGCCCTTCAGTCCCTAATAAAGGCAAATTTTATACACCAAATTAAAGCTTATTGATAGAGGAATCAACTGAGTATACACGATATGTGCCACACTGACCATTAGAGGGGTTACGGAGGACCTAAATGCCAAAATACGCGTGAAAATTAAGAAATAGCCAATTTTGAATAATGAAATGGATATTTTGAATAATGGAATGGACTGCGGCGACCCTTTAGCCTCTAATTATAGATAAACTTTGTACCTCATTCGAAAGCTTATTTCGAGAGGAACTAAATGTATATAGTCAATATGTTCCGCAAACGAATATTAGAAGACCTAAATGCCAAAATACGCGTGAAAATTAAGTAATAGCCAATTTTGAATAATGAAATGGATATTTTGAATAATGGAATGGACTGCGGCGACCCTTTAGCCTCTAATTATAGATAAACTTTGTACCTCATTCAAAAGCTTATTTCGAGAGCAACAAAATGTTTATAGTCAACAAGTTCCGCAACCATATTAGAGAAGTAACGAACGACCTAAATATCGAAATACGCTTGAACATTAAGAAATAGCTTATTTTGAATAATGGAATGGACTACTACAGCCCTTCAGTCCCTAATAAAGGCAAATTTTATATTCCAAATTTAAGCTTATTGATAGAGGAATAAACTGAGTATAAACAATATGTGCCGCAATGACCATTAGAGGGGTTACGGAGGACCTAAATGCCAAAATACGCATGAAAATTAAGAAATAGCCAATTTTGAATAATGGAATGGACTGCTGCGACCCTTTAGCCCCTTATTATAGATAAACCTTATACCTCATTCTAAAGCTTATTACGAGAGGAAAAGCTGTGTATAGTCAACAAGTTCCGCAACGCATATTAGAGAAGTAACGAACGACCTAAATATCGAAATACGCTTGAACAATAAGAAATAGCTTATGTTGAATAATAGAATGGACTACTGCAACCCTACAGTCCCTAATAAAGGCAAAATTTATACACCAAATAAAAGCTTATTGATAGAGTAATAGACTGAGTATAAACGATATGTGCTGCAATGACCATTAGAGGGGTTACGGGGGACGTAACTGTCAAAATACGCGTGAAAAATAAGAAACAGTCAATTTTGAATAATGAAATGGATATTTTGAATAATGGAATGGACTGCCAGGACCCTTCAGCCCTTAATTACAGACCTACCTTTTACCTCTTTCGAAGCTTATAAAAAGAGGAACAAATGGTATATAGTCAATTTATTCCGCGCAGTAACAAGGGACTAAAAATCGAAATACGCGTGAACATTTTGAGGGTAATTTCTGCTGGGACCGCACCTAAAAATCCGAAAATCTTGCACGCTCGTTGACGAGGTTAAAAGGGCAAAACGTTGTTGGTTGGGTTTGAAGGGGGAAAGTCGGGGTTGGGATCGTGGGGAAATTAATTTTGTGGAAAAAAGAAAATACACCAAAACAAATCAACAGATAGAATAAACACAATGGATTGTAAGATTACAAATATGTCTGATCAGAGAGTTAATGGCGCAAGAGGTAGAAATTTTGGAAAATACTGATGAGGAAACCCTCAAATGGCGAGAAGTAGGTCAGGACTCACCCTGGACTGTCAAAGACATTTAAATTAAAAAAAAACATTAAAAAAAACAGGCGCACAGGGTATGATTACCACGACTTTTATATTTTTGATAAAAATGGTATGATTGGAAGTGTGAGAATATGTTGTTTAGGCCTGAAATTCGGGTTTAAACCATTGAATTAGGGATGGTGGGAAAAACCTAAAAGGAACATTTTGACAGATCCTCGCTGAAACTGGACATGGGTTGCTGCATCTGATCTTTATGGTCGTAGTAGTTTTTGAGGCAAACTCATCATCGATCTGTTCATCATCAGCTAAAGCAGAGCTGACACATTGTACAACCAAGGACTTTTTGGACTGGGCCAATCGCAAAGTATGGTGGTGTTTCTTTTTCTTTTTGGTTACATGCCTAGAAATTAGTGTGAGATCCATTACGGTGGTAGCATTCAAGCAAGATAGAAATCCCAAAGGAAACGTGGCTATAACACCTGTGCCGGTCAAAGCTGAACCCAGGGTACTGCTGTTTAACACCAAACTACCCACAGAACAAGCACCCAGTGTTACAGATACAGCTTTGTCCAGACGTACA
This sequence comes from Mytilus galloprovincialis, assembly GCF_965363235.1. Taxonomy (NCBI): domain Eukaryota; kingdom Metazoa; phylum Mollusca; class Bivalvia; order Mytilida; family Mytilidae; genus Mytilus; species Mytilus galloprovincialis. Next base: position 37,375,821 of record NC_134839.1, on the reverse strand, counting down.
TAGGCGTTAAAGGTAGTTTGATACCTTCAATTTCTGTATCGAGTTGATTCTACACACATTCGACTATAGTCGCCGGTACCCAGAATCTAAATCGTTCATTTATTTTATAGGAGCATACCGAGGAGGGGAATGTTTTTGAAGAGGCTGTTAGCATCCAAATATAAGATCAGACCAGCTCCGTCGTGGAATTGCTGACCACGCTTCAAGTAGAGTCCATACCCATAGGTAATCCGGGCGTTTGAGATTTGAGATAGAGACCGTTGACACTGGGATTCACTGCGCAAACGCATCCACCACGCTCCAGGTACAATCCAGACCTTAAGACCTTGTTGACGGCTTCACCACCTAAACCGCTCAAGGCTCCAACACCCAAGGCTGGTAGAATGGTCTTTTGCTATCATGGGGAGTGCCCTTATTGCCAGCCCTGCCAACATGGGTAGATATCCACCTACTTGTTTCTTTTACCTTCATTTGGGTGGTACCCAGCTTCCGATTCATTCCACCAGTACCTTTTTGGGAGAGGCTTGGTAATCTTTTGAACCTTCAGAGAGGTGAGCCAGCTTTGCATGTGACAAACGAATGAAGACTTGGCAGCCCGTTGTAGTTTATTATGTTGACCTTTTGTCAAGTTCAAACCATGTTCGTGATAAGTCATTTATTCATACCTCTCGATCGATTTGCCTACCGTCTTAGTCGTTGAGGTATGTTTGCATGCGATTGCTGGTTCGCAAGATCACTGGAAAGTAAACTAGGTTCTTGGGGGTTTGAATGATTTTCATACCAAGACCGTCTGCGGGAAAAAAAGCTGTAGATGGAAGACTGCTGTAATACCATTTACATAACTTCCATGGTTGATATAGTACGGCGGCTTTGTAAAAAATTGGGCACATCCTGCTACAAGCATGAAATTTGGCACAGACCTTCCTAAACTATTTCTCTTTTATTTCAGATAGTGAGGCATTTGAAAAAAATGTCTCACTTCCGGTAAAATCCAAAATGGCGGACATCATACTTTAATTAGCCCAATACCGAAGGCTAGTATGTGAAAAGACGTTATGAACATGCTACTATCATGAAATTTGATACAAACCTTTGTTATGTACTTCTTTGGATATATGATATATATTAGACGTCTTCAAAAAACCTACTTCCCGTAAAATCCAACATGGTGGACATTGTACTAAAATAAGCTTACTTTTAGGAAGGTACTTGAAATGTATTTTAAACTATTGCTACTATCAATATATTGTGCAGGAACCTTTCTTTTCTGCTTGTCATGGATACAATGTATAAGACATATTTCTTTAAAACCCTACTTCCGGATATATCCAATATGGCGGACATAGAAATATTGATAGTATTTCATTTTAATATTTAACTTTTTTCCAAATGTAAAGAAATTTTTTTTTTAGCTGGTCACTAAATTTTTGGCTTTAAGTCATCCTCAAAACCACTAATTTTATTCAGCTTTAATATATGTTTAAATACAAAGTTAACACTTCCGGGGAAAAAACCAATATGGCGTAAATTACAAAGATGAGTACTCAATCCATATCTTCGATGAAGAGTTTTGGATAGATTGATTAAAACAGAATAAAATCACTAAAGTTCTTAAACATCTTAAAAATGACTATTTTATGGTCGCAAATACATGTTTATTCACAATCGGAGAGCTTATTTTCCAAATTTACAAAGATCGTGGTATTTTTTTCTTACATCTATAATGTACAAGCTCCTGATCAGATAAAGAGGCCTCACAAAGAGTTGTCCAAAAGGGTTCCCATGGATCATGTTTTTCCCTTCGCCATTCATAAGCGTCTCGACTAGCATAGAAACAAATACAAAGTTTGTTACTCATTCGCACCCGCCATGGTATAATGCACGTTTTATACTTGGTGAAAAAGACTAGACCAAGTCGTGGGAATAGCCTCCATAAGTATTTCCTATTCCAAAAACACATGTTTTCTTGCTTCGTTAACCCCATCTAATAAGTTTGTTCGATCTTACAACAAAACCACGGATCTTTCTATCAACGACATTGTTAAATCCATATCTGGAGACATTGGGTATAAATTATCATTTTAAATGAGAGAGTCACATCTTCAAAAATCATCCATGTCCCAAACGCAGTTCCTTCTCCAGCAAACTGTAATCTCTCAATGCCTAGTGTATTTGAAAGGTCATGGATAGATATTTATCTGAAGCTTTTCTCACTTCCAAATTCAAGCTAAAGTTCGTCTGCCCCTATTTCACTGAATAGCGAAACAGCAATGACAGCAACATCAGTATCGACTGTTCGAGCCATGACTCAGTTAAAGTCTGTGTTTCACTGCATCAGACACATGCATCTTGATTCAAGTGTCAGCCTCTTCGTGTGAACATGGTGCTAAGCTTGAAACATCATCATGTGGTGGATAACACAAAACATCCTGAGTAAGTGTTGCTACAACTACCTTTTCCTCAAAATCGTTTGAGCAATCTGTTGCGAATGAAAACTTAAAAGTTCTTTCTTATTGTCGTCATCTTTCAGAACACTTTGCCAATTTTCAGGATTTTGTTTGGACTCTGGGTTCGTCTGTGTATTCCCCTTCCCCTAAATGTAGCTCTTGCTTCTTATAAAAAATGCTCCTGATATTATATCTTATCTACCTCGTGATGTATTTCAAGTTTATCACCATGTTCACATTAAGAGGCTGCGATTGAATCATGTTGCATGTGTCTGATGTGATGAAACACGAACTTGCACGAGTCATGATTCGAATAATCGTTTCTGATGATGCTGTCATTACTGTTTCGCTATTCCGTGACAGGGGTAGACGAACTATGGGTTGTGGTTTGGAGGGCAAAAAGCTTTTGATAAATATATATCAATGACCTTTCAAATGCACCTGGCAATGAGTGATTACAAACACTTATTGTGATCCATGTCTATACCGGTTGTGATATAGTTTTCTGATTGCTTGAAAAGGAAAAAAAATGTGGGCGACATTGATGGCAATTTGAAGATGTGAATTTAACATAAAGAATGATGATTGATCAGCATAAATCACCGAGGTTTAACTGTAAGATCACACAAACATATCAGATGAGGTCAACATGGTTAACGATTCAAGAAACTAACTATTTGCGCAAAAGGGAAGACTAATTGAGGGTATTCCCTCAACTTGGTCTAGACTTTTCCAGCATGTAAAACGTGCAATATACTAAGACAGGTGTTTAGGGGGACGAGCTTGGAATTGGCTCTTATGCTACCCAGTTCAGGCGCTAATGGATGGCGAAGGGACAAAAAGGATCACTTATTAATAACTCTTTCTAAGGCCTCATCATTTTGGCAGAAGCTTGTACATTGTGGATGTACTGGGGAATGCGGTTCAATGCAAAAGATTATACACCCTAAGCATCAGAAACAAAAGCCATACAATCTACAGTTTAAGTGGACACATACTTCAACAAGTCAAGCATGACCCGTACCTAGGCCTAAATATTTCGGAAGACCTCAAATGGACCACTCACATAATAAACGTGGCAAAGAAAGGGGAAATTCAATTCAACATTAGGCTTTCAAAGAAGAAACTTGTAATACTGCCAACAAGATTGCAAAAAAAAAAAACAGCTAACATTTCGCTCGTCAGATCAACGATGGAATATGGAGCCATAATATGGGACCCATACACGGTAACAAATATAAATAAGCTAGAAAGGATACAACGTAAAGCGGCAAGATTCATCACCATCTATTACAAGTCAAGAGAGGACGGTTGTGTCTTCAATATGATTGCCAAACTGGAACTACAAGACCTCTTTACAATTGCAAGACGAACAAGCTAGAAGTTGATGTTTATGTACAAAGTGGTTCAGGGGCTGATTCCCGTTATTGAACCAGACGAATTTCTAAAAAAAAAAGCACATCCTAAGAGAAACATAACTGTCAAGAAGTTCGAAGAATACCACGCAACAAATATTGTGGAAAACAAGTTAGAATCACTCTAAGTGTTTTGACATTCCACTTAACAAAACACCACAATACTCAAACTCACTCTTTGAAAAGACAGTGATCGCGTCGAATCAGCTACACAACACTGTAGACTAAGTGCGCGCATCAAGCGTAGAGAGCATCAAATCTGCTCCTAATGCTCGTCAATATATCTGCGCGCTCTCTCAAACCGTTATATTAAATCCAGAATTGGTATCGACAATGTATTCATTTTTTATGGAAATATTCTTTATAAAGCACAAAGGTGTCAGTATTCACCTCAGAAACTAACAAAACCCTTGAATAGACTTATTAAGAAGGGATATAGTTACGATACTGTTGTCAGGTCATTAAAGATTGCATATTTGGCGTTAATATTGATTCACTTGTATGGTCTTTGCATCGGAACTAAGCACATTTATCAAAAAACAGTTGTTGGCATGACACGGGTTATGTTCTTCTCATATATGTAATGATGGTATGATACTAAACCCCTAACGGGAAGGATTGTGCCTGATGTTCATATTATGAAATCATAATCTTTCAGTCAGTTTAATTGAAGATTGGAGCTGGCATGTCAGTTAACTGCTAGTAGTCTGTTGTTATTTCTGTATTATTGTCATTTTGTTCATTTTCTTTGGTTACATCGTCTGATATCAGACTCGAATTTCTCTTGAGCTGAATTTAAATGTGCGTATTGTTATGCGTTTACTTTTCTACATTGGCTCGAGGTATAGGTGTTAGGCTTGTATTATTTTAATTTTAGTTTCTTGTGTACAATTTGGAAATTAGTATGGCGTTCATTATCACTGAACTAGAGTATGTATTTGTTTAGGGGCCAGCTGAAAGACGCCTCCGGGTACAGGAATTTCTCACTACATTGGGGACTTGTTGGTGACCTTCTGCTGTTGTTTTTTCGGTCGGGTTGTTGTCTCTTTGACACATTCCCCATTTCAATTCTCAATTTTATATACAGATACAAATACAGAGGATGTCGCGGTCGTTGTTAATGTGGAAAATCGGGTCTCCTCTGCACTGCTTTGTTTTCATGTGGTGGTGACAATGAATGAATATGTTTTTTTAGCCAAATAGTAGTAATTTGATTTTTTTTTAGTGTTTTAGTAATTTTATTTTGTTTTAATCAATCTATCTAAAACTCTAATTCAAAGATGTGGATTGATGACTCATTTCCTAAATCTACGCCATATGTTTTTTTTTACCGGAAGTGTTATTTAAAAATTTAGATCAGAATAATTTAGTGGTTTTGAGGACAACTAGAAAACAAAGTTTAATGACAAGCAACAAAACCCACAACAAAAGCATTTTCTTTTTATTTTGAAAAAAGTTGAATATTAAAATAGAAAATAAATATTTCTATGTCCGCCATTTTAGATATTACCGGAAGTAAGGTTTTTAAAGAGATATGTCTTATACATTGTATCCACGAGAAGCACAAAAGAAAGGTTTGCTGCACAATGTAATGATAGTAGCAATACATTAAAACACATTTCATTTACCCTCCCTAAAAATAAGCTTATTCTAGTAGTATGTGCGCCATGTTGGACTATACCGGAAGTAGGGTTTTTGAAGACAATTAATCTCTATCATATAGCCAAAGGTAGTAGATAACAAAGGTTGGTACTTAATATTATGTTAGTAGCATGATAATAACACCTTTTCACATATTAGCCTTCGATATAGAGCTGATTTAAGTATGATAACCGCCGTTTTGGATTTTACCGGAAGTGAGACATTTTTTGCAGATGTCTCCGTTTCTGAAATGAAACAGTAATAGTTGAGGAAGGTCTATGCCAAATGTCATGCTTGTAGCAGGATGTGTACAAATCGTCTGAAATATACGTGTAGCCGCCGCACTATTATCACTATTCCCAAGAATGCTGTTGATTCTGATGATATTTACAATGTGCTCCCCTTCTTGTATAGCCGTTTGTGATCAAACCGAACGTGTAGATCTTCATTTTGTGTTTGTTGAGCCGTAGCTGCCGCTGGATTTCATTGTTGATGTCTTTAATGTCATAGTAACATGTGCTCAGTGCGATGGAAAACCAGTTGGTACCATCGCCGGGAGAGTAGCAGAAGGAATTGTTACCTGTATGCATATGAATGTTAGGGATGGAGTTATTGGTTTCCAGGTTCACCAATGCCATCTCGTAGGTCTTGGATTCCTTGAGTTGCAGTGGGGTTGAACCGGGTAAGGATTTGGCTATCGTTTCTAGAAACGATGAAAGAAAACCCATGCTTGGGGTTGGTGTTTTTATCAATTTGCTTGAACCATGTGTTATCGATTTATTTATGGTACACCATTGTCACATACATGTATATTTGCTTCCACTCTTCGATACCGTCATACTTCTAAGTTGTTTAATTACCTTCACCACGATTGCATATACTTCGGCAGGGCGGCTGGTAAAGAGGAGTTATTTGAAGGTGAATTTTATCCATTTTTTTTTTAACTTTTGTACACGACATTCATCTTCTGACCATCGGATTCAAACTGCAGGATTCTGTCGGAAATCACAAGTGCAAATACCTCAGTGTTTGCAGGTACTTTGCGCTCGAACTCGATCAGGATCTGAATGTCAACGCTCGACTCTTTCAACCGCTCGTACTGGTGACTCACATCAATGACAAGAAGTGGGTACAGTTCGACGAAATCGGAGAGGTTAATGTTGAAGTAGTTTTTTAAGAACTCTGCGACTTTCTTGTACACTCTGGCGATCTTTGTTTGTGTGAAACTCGCATTGAAGTCTACCGCCGGGTAGCGTTCTGCGATGAGAGTGACGTAGATAGTTCGCAACTGGCAGTGGTCGAACACGATTGCATTTTGAGTCTGATCGTACTACGATGATGTATCTCGGTTTCTCCCGACCGCTCTTGGCAGATAAACGCCATGGAACTGTAAGTTTGGGGTAACACTTGTAGAATCACACTGTCGTATTCGGAAACCACAATCGATTTTACTCTTGCTCTGGATGGTCTTGTACAACCGCAGTTTTTTTTCATCGGAAGGAAGGAAGGACGTGAGGAACAAACCAAGAGATCTTACTCATGTTGATTTTCGCCACGTCCACAGGTTGATTTTCGCCACGTCGTTGACGGCAGTAGCAGGATGGCATTGTCGTCCGAGTCGCGTACGAGTGACAATTCGTGCTTCGGTAGATGGTTCTTTGTACCAAAGCTAGTTGAATCCTTGGAATTTGGAGAAATTGTTGGGATAAATCAACATTCCCAGCATGATGATGGCAACGACTGGGATCTTCGATCTGCTAGCTTGAGAGCTTGCATTAATTGTAACTGATGGTCTTGAAGAGATACATGATCCCATTAAGAATGAGAGACACTAGATCTGCATAAGCAGATGCACTACCGTCGTTATTGTACAGTCACCCCTCTACCAAGAGATAATTTTCAGCGGGATGGAGGAACAAGTCTTGGGTTTCGATGTTGATTCGGATCTCACCTGGATTATTCAGGTTTGCACCAGCTTGAGGTTCGTATTCGTGACCCTGATATTCTCGGAGACTTTCGTCGAAGGCCAACCCTTCGGTGGTTATAAGGATGTTGGACATTATGTATTTATTTAAAGCGCTGCACGAAGTCGTGGATGGTACCAATGCCAGAACCGGAGATCAGGTTGTTCAACTTGGTTTGATGCGGTTTGCTGCGTTGAACACTGGACTGTTGAGTGGACATTCTGCGGTTACGGGGGCGGGTAACTTTATCAACCACATAGTCGACGGCTTTGGGGTCCCTTTTGCTACACCTTTCAAGGCTGCATTGGTGTTTGCACTCACGGCCTTACTTCCTGTGGTTTTGGTGGCAGATGAAGTAAACATGTGTCCAGCCAAACTGGCGATTGTTTCAAACAGTCCTCTACCACCGTATGCGTACTTTCAGGCGTAACCTTTCTTGATTTGCAACATTTACTTATAGGATGCTATGATGAAGCGCCATATATTCTTCGATGCTGATATGTACTCTTTTTCATAGCATGGAAAATCGATACAATTTCGTTGCGCACACCATTATTTCCTGCTCGGTAAGCTGCAGCACACAGTTCCAAGCGATCGAGAAGCTGCTTGAAGTTGAAAAAAAGCACAGTTTGCAGCTCAATGCTAAACTTATACTTCTGGTAGATGTGGGACACGATTCCCTTCCACTTGTAATTCTTATTCGTCTTCGGGGTTCTTGAAAGGATGGAATTGCCTTTATACATAGTACCGGAACTTTTAAGGATCTCTGCATAGTCATCAGGGTAGTCGAGCTCGAACGATTATGGTTTCTTTTTCACCATGACTTCCCAGAAGCCAAGGGTTCCTTTGTACATGTACTTCACTCTATCCATAAAAACATTATCACCGGCAAAAGTATCTAGTGAGCTTCCGATGAAAATACCAACGTTTTCAGATTGCAATCCAAAGGCGTGGTCGGCGGAAAAAGTCATACTGAGCTGCAAATGCTGCTGTGCTCGAGCTCCGAGGACGGTGTCTGTAGGTGGTGCAATGAGTAGTGGGTCGGCAAACTCTGGCGGTGGTGAAGGGATGGCTGGCTGGCACTGTTGCAGGAAGGTCTGCCATATTTTCTGTGATCTGTGAAGCTGCCTCTCGCTGAGCCTCAACCACAGGCTTGAACACCTTTTAAAGGTCCCGGCTAAGTTCAGTCTTGTCGAGACGATGCTGCATATAACTGGCTTGAATCTTCCGTTTGGTGTCTTGCAACTTACGTCATTCATCTAATAGATCGAATACTGTTGCACACCCCTAAGCGTTTGTGTGAACGCCCTAATTTATGAGTTGCACATGAAGGTATTACACAGATGATACGGATCCCTTTTCGTCGATAGATTCACGTGTCATGGGTATGTGCACTGGTGGCCTCAAATCGTTTTGGCAGGGCATTGGGATTGAGAAAATTGCTCCACCTTACCATAATGGTGGAGGTCCATGCGTTGAAATCACCTCCACCGCTTTAGATCGGGTGAAGGATCACACAACCGCATTTTCAACATATGCTCCTCATATCGACTGGAATCCACTCAAAATTGCATTTGCAGGGCCATTCGAACTTGCAGGGCTGGGTTCCTCTGTGTCCAGATATTCATCATACTTAAAGAAATATTCGAGCTGATCCATTCTTTATCTTATACCGCATAGAACTCATTTAATTTGCATCGATATTTTCCATTTGCCTTGCACCAGCAATGCTTACACAGAGCGTCAAACTGTTTCTTGGTGAGATCGTTGCAGTGATTGCGTCGGATATGGTCGATATTCTTAGCGTTCTGCTGGAAGAGACAGGAGAAGTAGGCATTCTCCCGGATCGACTGGGAAGAAGTTCTGGCACAGGTAGAAACAATCGTCGTTGTCTTCACACGTGTTCTGTTTTTTCAACATCGTCGAACACCATGAGGTTCTTGCGGCTGGGGTCAAGTTCTTGGGGGTTTAGTACATCGCTTCCTTGCTCGAAGAAAAAAGTGTCGATACTCGGGTGTCGTGGTGGTAGTAAGGTGTTGACCATATCGATCAACGAGTAGGGTGACTTGCCCTTGCACTGTAGGAGGTCTCGGATATCTTCTTTGGGGAAGCTTTATTCCAGCGCTTGCTCCAACAGCTGGTAGATAGGTTGGTGAATGGATTATCCGAAGACGAACAATTGATTGTAGTCGGAGCCATCCATCGCGCAGGAATAGGTTGTTTAGCTGCGTCGTCTTACCACAGTCCGACTTCCCAATGATCGACCGTCTTATCGATCATTGAAGTAGGAGGTAGTGATTACTCCTCGTGTGGGCGTTGTCACTGTATGAAATGTCCTTAATTTTCATTTATTAAAATAAAATAGCGATGATTTTCTGTGTGAAAGTAGTAGGAAGACGGACACAGTTAACACCAGCGAGGTAATGACCAGCAACGGGCGACGGTGAAAGGTTGGCAACTGCAAGGTGTGCGATGCCAAGATGTCTCAGTTTGTTGCTACAACCGGTACAGGGTTCATGAACAATCTAATCAACCGACTATCCATGGAAATGCATCTACCCGGACACAACTTCACCAGGCCAGGGACTTAACTTAGAAAGCGACTACTTCCCGACGGCCCCCTGAAGGCTTGGTCAAAACCCATTAATCAAGTTGACGAGGCAGCATATCACCACGATCTTTTTTATGCCCAGTACAAGGATTCATCCGCACACAAGTCCATCGTTCACGAAGCTATGCTACAATGTAGCCTCGCTTAACACTTGGACTGCAGCATCGTCGGACCCATCATCGGTACCAAAGTTGGATTCGGTATGGGTGTTAAAAAAAATGTTTGCTGGACCGATGAGCTAGCTGAGGGGTTCACCAGTTCGATGCTAGTCTCATAAACGCTGTGTAGCGGTGGGTGGTGTGGATGAGACCTGGGCGGACGACCTTTTTGATATGAGTGACTTCTCCAGGGACAACAAGGGAAATAAATTTATCCTGAGCATTATCGATGTATTTTCCAAATATGGCTGGATGATACCACTCAAGAAAAAGAAGGGGTGACGGTGCGGGATGCATTCCAAGCGGTATGCCCAAGCAGCTATCGACAGACAAAGGCACTGAATTTTACAACAAACACGTAAATCAGCTGCTTCAAAAGCATGGTATCGATATCTACTCCACCGGGAACGAAGAGAATTCGAGTATTGTCAAACGTTGGAGCCGCACCATGAAAGATAAAATGTTCAAATACTCTTCAGCCAACTCCACACGCACCTATATCGATGTCCGGGACGATCTTGTTCGCCAGTACAATACCACCAAGCACCGCTATCAAGATGGCCCATGTTGCCGCAAGTCATAAGGAACATGAACCTTTCCCTCCCATACAACCACCGCGAATTTCCGAAGAAAAAAGGTACAATCGAGAAGGGATACACCCCCGCTGGACCGAGGAAGTATTCACCGTTTCCCTTGGTTTGTCAAAGGTCCACTGCGCCTTCTACGATCTTTTCATCCATCTCCTCAAGGGTTTCAACAAAGTCCGTGGCCGCGGTGAAAATCTAGCTTCCCGAGTGAAAGTATCCCTCGTTCTCATCATCCGCTTTACCTGTTGGATTAATATTTACAAAGGTACATACAGTGCATGATCACATTGTTTTGCCCCTTAAAACGCCCAATCGTCTATAACTTCCATCCGTGACATCAGAGAGACCTTAAGGGAGGTGTATGCACGTCCATGCCAATAAGCGGGGTCATATTCCAGGTAGTAAATAAATCTTTAAACGTTTTTTTTCGGCGAATGTACCTCAATTTTATCCGCAATGGCTTTCCTATCTTCCAAAATCTTTTCATGCACCTTCTTTAGCAGTCGATCTATCAACAGCCTGCTAACCCCTTTCAACCCAAGTTGTTTTGCCTGGGTGACAATCTCCTCGTGTGGGGTTTGGGACGACGATGAATTTTAAGATTTGTCTTCGTTTCTATCAACTCTCAACCAACTGATCTTTCCTCAACCGGGATTACCCTCGAAGGTGGTTCATTTTGGCTATACCCCTCAGGGCTTTGACGTTTTCAACTACTAACTCCATGTTCACTATTGGATCAATGTCTTTATCCTAACAAAACAAATCAATTTAGGTCACCCCAAAACCACCATTCCCAATTTACTGGTTTTTAGACCCAGTTTTCGGGCCTACAAAACATATATATTCGAACACTTTCGATCCTACAATCCTTATAAAAAATAAGAAAGTCGTGAAACGTACGCGGTGCGTCATGATTTTTCATCCCATAGCTCACAATTTGCACAGCTCCATCGGTTCTCTCTTTGCCAAGACGGTAGTCAGCTGCTTATTTAATCTCTCACATCCCCATGTGCGAATAGTTTCCGCTTTCCAGCACAAGGTTATAATTTTGCAGTCCTTTACTTCGTGTCGAAGTCTTTAATGTCTTTGACAATCTAGGGTGAGTCCTGCCCTACTTTTCGCAATTTGATAATTTCCTCATCATTGCAGCGCTGTTCTCGATTGGCCTTAACAGCGGCCAGTTTTTTTCAGAATTTCTACCTCTTGCGCCGTATTCTATCTCTGACCAGACATATTTGTAATCTTAAAGTCCATTGTGTTTATTATATCTGTGAATTTCTATTTTTGTGTGTGTGTGTTTATTTCATCCACAAAGAAAAATTTTCCCTCGGATCCAACCTCAAAATGGGGGTGTGGCAGAACTCTCATAATCATGCTACTGTTCATCTCTTAGTAAGCTTACAATTGAGGTATAAGGTATATCTGTAATAAGGGGTCAACGGGTCACATCAGTCCATTCTGTAAGACAAGTGTTCTGTAATTCAAAATATCCATTTCATTATTCAAAATTGACTATTTCTTAATTTTCATGCGTATTTTGGCATTTAGGTCCTCCTTAACCCCTCTAATGGTCATTGCGGCACATATCATTTATACTCAAGTTATTCCTCTATCAATAAGCTTTAATTTGGTATATAAAATTTGCCTTTATAATGGACTGAAGGGCTGTAGTAGTCATTGCCATTATTCAAAATAAGCTATTTCTTAATGTTCAAGCGTATTTCGATATTTAGGTCGTTCGTTACTTCTCTAATATGCGTTGCGGAACTTGTTAACTATATACATATTGTTCCTCTCGTAATAAGCTTTCGAATGAGGTATAAGGTTTATCTATAATTAGGGGATAAAGGGTCGCAGCAGTCCATTCCATTATTCAAAATATCCATTTCATTATTCAAAATTGACTATTTCTTAATTTTCACGCGTATTTTGGCATTTAGGTCTTCTAATATTCGTTGCAGAACATATTGACTATAAACATTTTGCTCCTCTTGTAATCAGCTTTCGAATGAGGTTTAAGGTTTATCTATAATTAAGGGCTAAAGGGTCGCAGCAGTCCATTCCATTATTCAAAATATCCATTTCATTATCCAAAATTGGCTATTTCTTAATTTTCACGCGTATTTCGGCATTTAGGTCTTCTAATATTCGTTGCGGAACATATTGACTATATACATTTTGATCCTCTTGTAATCAGCTTTCGAATGAGGTATAATGTTTATCTATAATTAGGGGCTAAAGGGTCGCAGCAGTCCATTCCATTATTCAAAATATCCATTTTATTATTCAAAATTGGCTATTTCTTCATTTTCACGCGTATTTTGGCATTTAGGTCTTCTAATATTCATTGCAGAACATATTGACAATATACATTTTGTTCCTCTTGTAATCAGCTTTCGAATGAGGTAAAAGGTTTATCTATAATTAGGGGCTAAAGGGTCGCAGCAGTCCATTCCATTATTCAAAATATCCATTTCATTATTCAAAATTGGCTATTTCTTAATTTTTACGCGTATTTTGGCATTTAGGTCTTCTAATAATCGTTGCAGAACATATTGACTACATACATTTTGTTCCTCTTGTAATCAGCTTTCAAATGAGGTATAAGGTTTATCTATAATTAGGGGCTAAAGGGTCGCCGCAGTCGGGTCCATTATTCAAAATATCCATTTCATTATTCAAAATTGGCTATTTCTTAGTTTTCACGCGTATTTTGGCATTTAGGCCTACTAATATTCGTTGCGGAACATATTGACTATCTACATTTTGTTCCTCTTGTAATCAGCTTTCGAATGAGGTATCAGGTTTATCTATAATTAGGGGCTAAAGGGTCGCCGCAGTCCATTCCATTATTCAAAATATCCATTTCATTATTCAAAATTGGCTATTTCTTAATTTTCACGCGTATTTTGGCATTTAGGTCTTCTAATATTCGTTGCGGAACATATTGACTATATTCATGTTGTTCCTCTTGTAATCAGCTTTCGAATGAGGTATAAGGTTTATCTATAATTAGGGGCTAAAGGGTCGCCGCAGTCCATTCCATTATTCAAAATATCCATTTCACTATTCAAAATTGGCTATTTCTTAATTTTCAAGCGTATTTTGGCATTTGGGTCTTCTAATATTCGTTGCGGAAAATATTGACTATATACATTTTGTTCCTCTTGTAATCAGTTTTCGAATGAGGTATAAGGTTTATCTATAATTAGGGGCTAAAGGGTCGCTGCAGTCCATTCCATTATTCAAAATATCCATTTCATTATTAAAAATTGGCTATTTCTTAATTTTCATGCGTATTTTGGCATTTAGGCCTTCTAATATTCGTTGCGGAACATATTGACTATATACATTTTGTTCCTCTTGTAATCAGCTTTCGAATGAGGCATAAGGTTTATCTATAATTAGGGGCCAAAGGGTCGCAGCAGTCCATTCCATTATTCAAAATATCCATTTCATTATTCAAAATTGGCTATTTCTTAATTTTCACGCGTATTTTGGCATTTAGGTCTTCTAATAATCGTTGCGGAACATATTGACTATATACATTTTGTTCCTCTTGTAACCAGCATTCGAATGAGGTAGAATGTTTATCTATAATTAGAGTCTAAAGGGTCGCAGCAGTCCATTCCATTATTCAAAATATCCATTTCATTATTCAAAATTGGCTATTTCTTAATTTTCACGCGTATTTTGGCATTTAGGTCTTCTAATATTCGTTGCGGAACATATTGACTATATACATTTTGTTCTTCTTGTAATCAGCTTTCGAATGAGGCATAAGGTTTATCTATAATTAGGGGCTAAAGGATCGCCGCAGTCCATTCCATTATTCAAAATATCCATTTCATTATTCAAAATTGGCTATTTCTTAATTTTCACGCGTATTTTGGCATTTAAGTCTTCTAATATTCGTTGCGGAACATATTGACTATATACATTTTGTTCCTCTTGTAATCAGCTTTCGAATGAGGTATAAGGTTTATCTATAATTAGGGGCTAAAGGGTCGCCGCAGGGCATTCCATTATTCAAAATATCCATTTCATTATTCCAAATTGGCTATTTCTTAATTTTCACGCGTATTTTGGCTTTTAGGTCTTCTAATATTCGTTGCGGAACATATTCACTATATTCATGTTATTCCTCTTGTAATCAGCTTTCGAATGAGGTATAAGGTTTATCTATAATTAGGGGCTAAAGGGTCGCCGCAGTCCATTCCATTATTCAAAATATCCATTTCATTATTCAAAATTGGCTATTTCTTAATTTTCACGCGTATTTTGGCATTTGGGTCTTCTAATATTCGTTGCGGAACATATTGACTATATACATTTTGTTCCTCTTGTAATCAGTTTTCGAATGAGGTATAAGGTTTATCTATAATTAGGGGCTAAAGGGTCGCCGCAGTCCATTCCATTATTCAAAATATCCATTTCATTATTAAAAATTGGCTATTTCTTAATTTTCATGCGTATTTTGGCATTTAGGCCTTCTAATATTCGTTGCGGAACATATTGACTATATACATTTTGTTCCTCTTGTAATCAGCTTTCGAATGAGGTATAAGGTTTATCTATAATTAGGGACCAAAGGGTCGCAGCAGTCCAATCCATTATTCAAAATATCCATTTCATTATTCAAAATTGGCTATTTCTTAATTTTCACGCGTATTTTGGCATTTAGGTCTTCTAATAATCGTTGCGGAACATATTGACTATCTACATTTTGTTCCTCTTGTAATCAGCTTTCGAATGAGGTATAAGGTTTATCTATAATTAGGGGCTAAAGGGTCGCAGCAGTCCATTCCATTATTCAAAATATCCATTTCATTATTCAAAATTGGCTATTTCTTAATTTTCACGCGTATTTTGGCATTTAGGTCTTCTAATATTCGTTGCAGAACATATTGACTATAAACATTTTGTTCCTCTTGTAATCAGCTTTCGAATGAGGCATAAGGTTTATCTATAATTAGGGACTAAAGGGTCGCCGCAGTCCATTCCATTATTCAAAATATCCATTTCATTATTCAAAATTGGCTATTTCTTAAATTTCACGCGTATTTTGGCATTTAAGTCTTCTAATATTCGTTGCGGAACATATTGACTATATACATTTTGTTCCTCTTGTAATCAGCTTTCGAATGAGGTATAAGGTTTATCTATAATTAGGGGCTAAAGGGTCGCCGCAGGCCATTCCATTATTCAAAATATCCATTTCATTATTCAAAATTGGCTATTTCTTAATTTTCAGGCGTATTTTGGCATTTAGGTCTTCTAATATTCGTTGCGGAACATATTGACTATATTCATGTTGTTCCTCTTGTAATCAGCTTTCGAATGAGGTATAAGGTTTATCTATAATTAGGGGCTAAAGGGTCGCCGCAGTCCATTCCATTATTCAAAATATCCATTTCACTATTCAAAATTGGCTATTTCTTAATTTTCAAGCGTATTTTGGCATTTGGGTCTTCTAATATTCGTTGCGGAAAATATTGACTATATACATTTTGTTCCTCTTGTAATCAGTTTTCGAATGAGGTATAAGGTTTATCTATAATTAGGGGCTAAAGGGTCGCTGCAGTCCATTCCATTATTCAAAATATCCATTTCATTATTAAAAATTGGCTATTTCTTAATTTTCACGCGTATTTTGGCATTTGGGTCTTCTAATATTCGTTGCGGAACATATTGACTATATACATTTTGTTCCTCTTGTAATCAGTTTTCGAATGAGGTATAAGGTTTATCTATAATTAGGGGCTAAAGGGTCGCCGCAGTCCATTCCATTATTCAAAATATCCATTTCATTATTAAAAATTGGCTATTTCTTAATTTTCATGCGTATTTTGGCATTTAGGCCTTCTAATATTCGTTGTGGAACATATTGACTATATACATTTTGTTCCTCTTGTAATCAGCTTTCGAATGAGGTATAAGGTTTATCTATAATTAGGGACCAAAGGGTCGCAGCAGTCCAATCCATTATTCAAAATATCCATTTCATTATTCAAAATTGGCTATTTCTTAATTTTCACGCGTATTTTGGCATTTAGGTCTTCTAATAATCGTTGCGGAACATATTGACTATCTACATTTTGTTCCTCTTGTAATCAGCTTTCGAATGAGGTATAAGGTTTATCTATAATTAGGGGCTAAAGGGTCGCAGCAGTCCATTCCATTATTCAAAATATCCATTTCATTATTCAAAATTGGCTATTTCTTAATTTTCACGCGTATTTTGGCATTTAGGTCTTCTAATATTCGTTGCAGAACATATTGACTATAAACATTTTGTTCCTCTTGTAATCAGCTTTCGAATGAGGCATAAGGTTTATCTATAATTAGGGGCTAAAGGGTCGCCGCAGTCCATTCCATTATTCAAAATATCCATTTCATTATTCAAACTTGGCTATTTCTTAATTTTCACGCGTATTTTGGCATTTAAGTCTTCTAATATTCGTTGCGGAACATATTGACTATATACATTTTGTTCCTCTTGTAATCAGCTTTCGAATGAGGTATAAGGTTTATCTATAATTAGGGGCTAAAGGGTCGCCGCAGGCCATTCCATTATTCAAAATATCCATTTCATTATTCAAAATTGGCTATTTCTTAATTTTCACGCGTATTTTGGCATTTAGGTCTTCTAATATTCGTTGCGGAACATATTGATTATATTCATGTTGTTCCTCTTGTAATCAGCTTTCGAATGAGGTATAAGGTTTATCTATAATTAGGGGCTAAAGGGTCGCCGCAGTCCATTCCATTATTCAAAATATCCATTTCACTATTCAAAATTGGCTATTTCTTAATTTTCACGCGTATTTTGGCATTTGGGTCGTCTAATATTCGTTGCGGAACATATTGACTATATACATTTTGTTCCTTTTGTAATCAGTTTTCGAATGAGGTATAAGGTTTATCTATAATTAGGGGCTAAAGGGTCGCCGCAGTCCATTCCATTATTCAAAATATCCATTTCATTATTAAAAATTGGCTATTTCTTAATTTTCATGCGTATTTTGGCATTTAGGCCTTCTAATATTCGTTGCGGAACATATTGACTATATACATTTTGTTCCTCTTGTAATCAGCTTTCGAATGTGGTATAAGGTTTATCTATAATTAGGGGCCAAGGGGTCGCAGCAGTCCATTCCATTATTCAAAATATCCATTTCATTATTCAAAATTGGCTATTTCTTAATTTTCACGCGTATTTTGGCATTTAGGTCTTCTAATAATCGTTGCGGAACATATTGACTATATACATTTTGTTCCTCTTGTAACCAGCTTTCGAATGAGGTATAAGGTTTATCTATAATTAGGGTCTAAAGGGTCGCAGCAGTCCATTCCATTATTCAAAATATCCATTTCATTATTCAAAATTGGCTATTTCTTAATTTTCACGCGTATTTTGGCATTTAGGTCTTCTAATAATCGTTGCGGAACATATTGACTATATACATTTTGTTCCTCTTGTAACCAGCTTTCGAATGAGGTATAAGGTTTATCTATAATTAGGGTCTAAAGGGTCGCAGCAGTCCATTCCATTATTCAAAATATCCATTTCATTATTCAAAATTGGCTATTTCTTAATTTTCACGCGTATTTTGGCATTTAGGTCTTCTAATATTCGTTGCGGAACATATTGACTATATACATTTTGTTCCTCTTGTAATCAGCTTTCGAATGAGGCATAAGGTTTATCTATAATTAGGGGCTAAAGGGTCGCCGCAGTCCATTCCATTATTCAAAATATCCATTTCATTATTCAAAATTGGTTATTTCTTAATTTTCACGCGTATTTTGGCATTTAAGTCTTCTAATATTCGTTGCGGAACATATTGACTATATACATTTTGTTCCTCTTGTAATCAGCTTTCGAATGAGGTATAAGGTTTATCTATAATTAGGTGCTAAAGGGTCGCCGCAGTCCATTCCATTATTCAAAATATCCATTTCATTATTCAAAATTGGCTATTTCTTAATTTTCACGCGTATTTTGGCTTTTAGGTCTTCTAATATTCGTTGCGGAACATATTGACTATATTCATGTTGTTCCTCTTGTAATCAGCTTTCGAATGAGGTATAAGGTTTATCTATAATTAGGGGCTAAAGGTTCGCCGCAGTCCATTCCATTATTCAAAATATCCATTTCACTATTCAAAATTGGCTATTTCTTAATTTTCACGCGTATTTTGGCATTTGGGTCTTCTAATATTCGTTGCGGAACATATTGACTATATACATTTTGTTCCTCTTGTAATCAGTTTTCGAATGAGGTATAAGGTTTATCTATAATTAGGGGCTAAAGGGTCGCCGCAGTCCATTCCATTATTCAAAATATCCATTTCATTATTAAAAAGAAGCTATTTCTTCATTTTCACGCGTATTTTGGCATTTAGGCCTTCTAATATTCGTTGCAGAACATATTGACTATATAAATTGTGTTCCTCTTGTAATCAGCTTTAGCATGAGGTATAAGGTTTATCTATCATTAGGGGCTAAAGGGTCGCAGCAGTCCATTCCATTATTCAAAATATTCTTTTCATTATTCAAAATTCGCTATTTCTTAATTTTCACGCGTATTTTGGCATTTAGGCCTTCTAATATTCGTTGCGGAACATATTGACTATCTACATTTTGTTCCTTTTTTAATCAGCTTTCGAATGAGGTATCAAGTTTATCTATAATTAAGGGCTAAAGGGTCGCAGCAGTCCATTCCATTTTTCAAAATATCCATTTCATTATTCAAAATTGGTTATTTCTTCATTTTCACGCGTATTTTGGCATTTAGGTCTTCTAATATTCATTGCAGAACATATTGACAATATACATTTTGTTCCTCTTGTAATCAGCTTTCGAATGAGGTATAAGGTTTATCTATAATTAGGGGCTTAAGGGTCGCCGCAGTCCATTCCATTATTCAAAATATCCATTTCATTATTCAAAATTGGCTATTTCTTAATTTTCATGCGTATTTTGGCATTTAGGCCTTCTAATATTCGTTGCGGAACATATTGACTATCTACATTTTGTTCCTCTTGTAATCAGCTTTCGAATGAGGTATAAGGTTTATCTATAATGAAGGGCTAAAGGGTCGCAGCAGTCCATTCCATTATTCAAAATATCCATTTCATTATTCAAAATATGCTATTTCTTAATTTTCACGCGTATTTTGACATTTAGGTCTTCTAATATTCGTTGCAGAACATATTGACTATATACATTTTGTTCCTCTTGCAATCAGCTTTCGAATGAGGCATAAGGTTTATCTATAATTAGGGGCTAAAGGGTCGCCACAGTCCATTCCATTGTTCAAAATATCCATTTCATTATTCAAAATTGGCTATTTCTTAATTTTCACGCGTATTTTGGCATTTAGGTCTTCTAATATTCGTTGTGGAACATATTGACTATATACATTTTGTTCCTCTTGTAATCAGCTTTCGAATGAGGCATAAGGTTTATCTATAATTAGGGGCTAAAGGGTCGCCGCAGTCCATTCCATTATTCAAAATATCCATTTCATTATTCAAAATTGGCTATTTCTTAATTTTCACGCGTATTTTGGCATTTAAGTCTTCTAATATTCGTTGCGGAATATATTGACTATATACATTTTGTTCCTCTTGTAATCAGCTTTCGAATGAGGTATAAGGTTTATCTATAATTAGAGGCTAAAGGGTCGCTGCAGGCCATTCCATTATTCAAAATATCCATTTCATTATTCAAAATTGGCTATTTCTTAATTTTCACGCGTATTTTGGCATTTAGGTCTTCTAATATTCGTTGCGGAACATATTGACTATATACATTTTGTTCCTCTTGTAATCAGCTTTCGAATGACGTATAAGGTTTATCTATAATTAGGGGCTAAAGGGTCGCCGCAGTCCTTTCCATTATACAAAATATCCATTTCATTATTCAAAATTGGCTATTTCTTAATTTTCATGCGTATTTTGGCATTTAGGCCTTCTAATATTCGTTGCGGAACATATTGACTATATACATTTTGTTCCTCTTGTAATCAGCTTTCGAATGAGGTATAAGGTTTATCTATAATTTGGGGCCAAAGGGTCACAGCAGTCCATTCCATTATTCAAAATATCCATTTCATTCAAAATTGGCTATTTCTTAATTTTCACGCGTATTTTGGCATTTAGGTCTTCTAATATTCGTTGCGGAACATATTGACTATATACATTTTGTTCCTCTTGTAATCAGCTTTCGAATGAGGTATAAGGTTTATCTATAATTAGGGTCTAAAGGGTCGCCGCAGTCCATTCCATTATTCAAAATATCCATTTCATTATTCAAAATTGGCTATTTCTCAATGTTCAGGCGTATTTCGATATGTAAGTCCTTCGTTACTCCTGTAATATGCGTAGCAGAACATACTGACTATATACATTTTGTCCCTCTCTCAATAAGCTTTCGATTGATGTATAATATATATCTGTAGTTAGGGACTGAAGGGTCCTGCCAGTCCTTTCCATTATTCAAAATATCCATTTCATTATTCAAAATTGGCTATTTCTCAATGTTCACGCGTAATTCGATATTTAAGTCCTTCGTTACTCCTGTAATTTCCGTTGCGGAACATATTGACTGTATACCCTTTGTTCCTCTCTTAATAAGCTTTCGATCGAGGTAAAATATATATCTGAAATTACGGGCTGAAGGGTCCTGTCAGTCTATTCCATTATTCAAAATATCCATTTCATTATTCAAAATTGGCTATTTCTCAATGTTCAGGCGTATTTCGATATTTAAGTCATTCGTTACTCCTCTAATATGCGTTGCGGAACATATTGACTATATAACTTTTTTTCTTCTCTTAATAAGCTTTCGATCGATGTATAATATATATCTGTAATAAGAGGCTGAAGGGTCCTGTCAGTCTATTCCATTATTCAAAATATCCATTTCATTATTCAAAATTTGCTAACATGTTTAACCCCGCCACATTATTTATGTATGTGTCTGTCCCAAGTCAGGAGCCTGTAATTTAGTGGTTGTAGTTTGTTTATGTTGTTTATGTGCTACATATTTGTTTTTCGTTCATTTTTTACATAAATAAGGTCGTTAGGTTTCTTGTTTGAATTTTTTTACATTGTCTTATTGGGGCCTTTTATAGCTGACTATGCGGTATGGGCTTTGCTCATTGTTGAAGGCCGTACGGTGACATATAGTTGTTAATGTCTGTGTCATTTTGGTCCTTTGTGGATAGTTGTTTCATTGGCAATCATACCACATCTTCTTTTTTATATTTCCTCATTTTTACGCATGTTGTGGCATTTAGGTCCTCCGTAAACCCTCTTATGGTCATTGCGAATCAAAATATAGCTTTAGTGTCAACAGTCATTTTTTTTTATATTTAATTTGAATAATGAAACATAAACTATTTCATTATTCATTATTCATTTTTTAATATTGAATAATGAATAGTGAACTATTTCATTATTCATTATTGATTAATGAATAATGAACTATGAATAATGGACGATAATCGGTACTTATCAGGTGTGATTTACCAGTCAAACAATCGTTTTGTATTTATAGCAAACTAAAAATATCGATTCAAATGTATTACTATTTATATCATACCATATTATGTTTATATAATATATTTGACAAGTCAAAGTAAAGTCAACATAAAATTTAAAAAAAGATCATTTGAAAAACAGCAAATTACAAAGTTGTTTTTAAAAATCAATGATGTTTTTATTTGTGTTTGTTCATACATTACATAATTCGATACATTTGTCTTAGTATACAATGTTTTTGTTACTTTATAGACCTTGTAATGGATTTCATTTAAAATACTTTATTAAAATACGTTATTTCCCTTTGTACAGATGTTATAGATCTATTTAGAAGTTTCCTAGTTATACAAATTGAAATATAACAAAACAATTTGATAAGCATTCGACGACATGAATGATGAAATATCACTTGCATAACATATACATGCATTATTAACGTTTTGAAAAAAATACTGCAGATTGGTCCTTCTATAACGCAGTTCTTGTTTCGGTTTTACATGGGTACGAAAACAAATTGTAAAAGCCTATTTACACCCTACATCTTAGTGCATGGGTTGTATCTTTTTTTTTGTTAGCTTTACCGTTGTCAATTTTATAAAGGGTTAAGTCCTGATGTATTTTGCTAATACAAATGCACATCGAATTAGGTTTTATTGCTAAGCCAGTTTAAGATTTTATCTGTATATTGCTAGGACATTTCAGTCAGGTTGTATGGAAGGAGTCCAGAGAAGTTGGAGTAGGGAGAGCAAGGACGAACGATGGGAAGGTGGTGGTTGTTACAAACTACAGACCTGCTGGAAACAGACCTGGGGCTTACTCAACTAATGTTCTTCCACCCTCGGACACATCAAAATATGAACAAACAGGTACATATAGATATACATATTTTCCTGCATTGTCAAAGGTAGAGCAGTTCTAGTAAGCGATCGAATTCGTTAACTACTGCGTCCGTCGATCAGTCCGTTCGAAAGAAACATTTCAAAGATTTATTGGCTTCTATAAAAGGAACCATTGCTCAAAATGTACATGGATATATGCCATTTCAGAGTGTTCATCGAAAAATTTATTGACTAAGCAATACCCGGAATTTAACAATGTATAAAGTAAATCACAAAAATACTGAACTCCTAGGAAAATCAAAAACGGAAAGTCCCTAATCAAATGGCAAACTCAAAAGCTAAAAAACATCAAACGAATGGACAACGGCCATATTCCTGACTTGGTACAGGCATTTTCCTGTGTATAAAATGTTGTATTAAACCTGGTTTTAAAGCTAGCTAAACCTCTCACTTGTATGACAGTGGCGTATTTTACATCAAAGTCCATTTTGTTAAAAAATTTTAAAAGATTTCCTTCAAAGCAAAATATCACGGAAACATGTTGAATTTGAAAATGTGTCTTCAAACACAATGTATGAAAATAAGAGTCAATAGTAGTGTACCGGTGTTCATATCTCGTTAATCCATATAAATATACAAAT
Organism: Mytilus galloprovincialis; assembly: GCF_965363235.1. NCBI lineage: Eukaryota > Metazoa > Mollusca > Bivalvia > Mytilida > Mytilidae > Mytilus > Mytilus galloprovincialis. The sequence continues at coordinate 37,351,966 of NC_134839.1, read as the reverse complement.
CAAGAAAGATAATTAAGGAAATTGCAATAACTCCTAACAGAGCAAAACATATGCGTCGACATTGTAAACGTTCCTTGGTACAATTTAGGACACACATCCGCAATGCCATTCCTAACTTTGTTGAAATTTTAAAATAGGTGGTAAATTTGCAGATCTGATGATTGTTCCTATATCTTAAGATCTATGAACACGAGAGTATGTCTCTCGTAAGTAATCATTGACCATTGTATTGGTCAACCAAGTTAATTTGTTAAATATATTTTTAAACTGTATAAACTCTCACATACATATATATTTTAATCTGATTTAATTGCGTTTTGATTTTTTATAAGTCATATATAGACTGAGAAGACAAGCTTTTAGTTATCTCACTGACTTATTAATTGCACTCGTTTATGTTGTCCCTCTCAAATTATTTGTATGTCAAGACATTTTGATCATAAGGAAACTGGAAATAAAAAATGTTAATATCAGGTACTAATTCCTGTCTTACAGTATGATCTGATTTCCCTCTTCTAAAAGTCATGACCAATCTTAGATAATACTTAAAATAAGTTTTCACTGGAATTATTTGGTAATTTTAGAAAGTGTTATTTTGATATGTAAATATTTGGTCCCAAGGTACAAAGCAAAATTTAAAAAGAGGATAAAAAAGAAATAATATGTCTTCCTATACTACCCTATGGAACACTTTTTTTGAATATATATAGTCACTCATGTTAACCTTACCTCTAAAAATCTTGCAGCGCTAGCATATCATAAAGTCAATAGTAGTTATCGCACCGAATCAAATACATTCTTTGTAACTCATATTGTTTTTTTTTATGAGTCTTTTTCAAAAGAAAGTAATTTTATCAATAAGTGCGCAATGGATGGGAATATTAATAGTCCCAGGCAATGGCAAAGAAGTTTCCAAAGATTGACGACTCGGTCATATGATATCGTTCAAGGTAACAATCTTGGCACAGTTGACTAAAAGATGTAAACTTTCTTTCTTTTTTTTTTGCACTTCAATGTTTCAGTTGTTTCGTTGTTCTTCTCTTATAGTTGATGTGTTTACCTCAGTTTTAGTTTGTAACCCGGATTTGTGTTCTTTCAATAGATTTGTGACTTTCGAACAGCGTTGCCTTTATTTAAGGTGTTCTTCTTGATGCTTAGTATTTCTCTTTTTAGTCGACCACAGGTTTTTGTTGGCATTCGTGTTTTAAGAGATGTGATTTTCTTTTAATGTTTGTCTTTTCGTCGGTTTTCTTCGACTGATGTTCTCTGATTGCTTACTTGTAACCTTTCGTCATTTCGGTTTGATTTAATTTCATTTCCATGCTTTGAAATCTCAGTACCTTTTTAAGTATCACTAGCATAGAAACTTTTTTTTATCTTTCACATTAACAACTGCATGTATATTTTGAAAATGAGACGTTGCAAAATAGATTTTTCATTATTGCCTTTTCCCCCTACAAATTAAGTTATAAACTGATCAAATATGACCTTTGCATCATCTAAACATAATTAAAAACAATTATTGTTAGAGATAAACTCGATTGTTCTTTGAAATTTCTGTTAATCGAAGTAAAACGCTATTTTCATGCATTCATGTATGTATTTCTAGATTAACATTAAGCTTACAGGAACGCTGAGAGTCATCTTCTGTTTTCAGCCTTATGCTTAAATATGAAAAAAAAACTATTGTTTTGAAGAGAAATAAAATAAAATTCAAACGTATACACATACTAGTTTACAAAAAATAATATTATGTACATCTTCGTGTGTTCAAGTGCTTACTTTATTAAGATTTCCGGTTTCCTATTTAGCATGGTTAAATGTGTATATTAATAGATGAACTTTTATTATTCCACCATATTTAAATAATGTAACTATTAACCCGACACACATATTAGGTGTGCAAATATTTACGTATTTGATTATGTGCCATAAAAGAAAAATCTTCATAAATGGTAGAATTCACAGTGTCACATTTACAGTATCACTGTAACGTAATCGGAGTAAATGGTTAATGAGGATTATACCCTGTTTTATAATGTGTCAAACAAATGAAAAGTAACCCGTCCAAATACTAGTAGACAATTGTAAAGGAAACTAAGGTTAATTTGCTGCATAGTATAAACTTGTGTGTGTAAATTATTCGACATGGCCTCCAAACCTAAGAAATCAAGGTCCAAAAGACGTCACTCCGATGATGAAAGTGATCAGATTACAGGGGCTAAGAAAAAGAAAATTGAAGAAGATACATCGATCTTAGGTGGTATAAGTTCAATCATGGCCTCCATTGGTGAGTTTCTTCTGTTAATACAACTATAAAGTTGAAATTAAGTCGCCTTGAGCACTGAAAGAGATTTTGGTCGCCTTATGTCTTAGAAACAGAATAGCGTGCTTAAACGCCGTTTAAAAAAAAGGTTAAATATTAGGCGGAACAAAGAAAAAGAACAGTCAGATGCTATCTAGATAGAACACGCATTTGCTTAGACTTAATTGAAGTACGTGTCTACTTTTCATATGACAAATATTTACCGATTTTATTTTGTAAATTTGGTAAAAAGTACGATAAACAATTCTGTACATAATGCATGCGCTCCATCCAATAGTAAATGAAACTTGGTCTTAAACGGCAATTTTGTTCTAACATCATCTTGATAGTATAAACCTAAAAACGTTAAGCCTTGGTTTGGAGTTAAATATTTTTTTCATGGTTGTTTCAGTACTGTTCAGATGTTTTGCTTACAGGTCTATATTGATTATAAGCGATTTGTCTAAAAAAAAAAAGTAAAATTATAAAAATACTGAACTCCGAACACAACGGAACAGAATTTAATATACCGCAGTAGATAAATCTAAAATAAGAGATACACTTTGACAACAACAATGATCGGGTAGTCAAATTCTACTAAAACAACTTAAAAACCTAAAATCGGTTGTAAACTTTTTATATGAGTTATTGCATTAGAAACGATATCCTTTTGAATTTTTGACAAAAACTAAAGTTAATGGAGATAATTTTTAAACAGCCAGAATGATCAGCAAGACACGATCTGCAGCTATCTGAACATGACAGAAATCAACAGTCGGCCATGAAATGACAACTTTCAAACATTTTCCAGTTTTTTTTGCTATTTTCTTAAAAACGATAAAAGTTATAAAAAAAAATACCAAGTCAGGAATTGTTTTCATTCGTTCCGTTGATTGACATAGTGTAACGTTTGATTTCGTCATGTTTTGTGGGATTTCCATTTTTGAATTTCGATTTTCGTTATACTTTTTCGTTTACCATATTTTATAGATATCCGAACATTTTCTCTTTTATTTTATGGGAATAAAAAGAAAACTTCTGTTGCCCATAACATTATTTTTATTTTATAGAATTAAGAAGTTTTTCGGCCTTTAGAAGTTTCATTTTATAGGAATATATTAAACGAAAAAAATCTGTTGCAAATAGCAAAGCCGATTTAGGATAAATGACACTCTTTTCCTCATTATCATGTCGAATTTTGATGAATATGTAACTAATTAGCTATAAACTAAAATAAAATTCTAATTAAATAATGTATATGCTATTTGAATTCCAATGATAAAAAAAACATAAAACCGATCTGATAACAACTAAATGGAGGAAACTGAACGTGAAAAAACATATGGGCAAGTTTATGTTTTTATGTAACGGAAAAATCTAATTCAAACGACATATGCTTTGGTTTCTATCAAAATTCAAACGTTTTAATAATTCGTATTAAATCGTATATACGATTAAAAAAAGATAAATGTATAAAAATTTCTTCCGTTGGGTACAATGTTTTGACCCGGCTTGTCAGTCCGCCAGTCCTGTTTTTGTCTTCACAAATCCTCTGAAACCGAACAACAGTATTTTATTATACATACTATGTAAATTATCACGATTCAACTTTTTTATATTATGAGTTAAGCCCATTTGAACTAAGAGTTCATGCATAGATCTACTACAAAAACAGTTTTTCATCGCAACTCATCTGAAAAAGTTAAATAACAAAAATATCGAACTCCAAGGAAAATTCTAATTGGAAAGTCCCTAAATGGCAAAATCAAAAGCACAAACACATCAAACGAATTGAAAACAACGTTCATATTCCTGACTTGGTACAGACATTTTCTTATTTAGAAAATGGTGAATTAATCATGTTTTCATACCTAGCTTAACATCTTACTTGTATGACAGTTACATAAAACTTCATTATTTAGACAACCATGTGACCATGTTAACAAAAACAAACAGACTTGAAGTAAAAGTGTAAAAAAAGGGGAACAGAAGTCAACATGTAGAATCCACTCAACAAAATATCATATCACTTTGTAGATAATAAGGACTTACTACGTAGATGTGCAGTTCAACAGTAAATTATTCTTCAATTTATTCTAGAAATTATTCCCCTTTGAAGTTAGAACTTATGACTAGTTAAACTGTTGCAACCGTTTGTTATCGCATCTCCTCTGAAACCACTAAATGTAATTTCAAGAATCTTTGTAGATAATATGGACAAAATATGTAGATATGCATATCCACAATAAATCACTTTTGTAGTCTTTGAACTTAGGAATTTGGTGAGATTTTTTGGCACAGTGACATTGTGTGACTGTGGGATATGTGAACGTACTTATTTAGGTTCTTTAATTTTGAATAAAACGAGGAATTATTATTTGGTCTTTTAAACTTTTGGTCAGATAACGTCTAATGACTCTACAAAAACTTACGAAAGTTGATAAAAAGATGTGAGAATTTGAAATCAACGATAAGGTATACGATATGGTCATTATTATGGTCTCGTGAAATCAAAAGGCACGACGTTTAAAAGTTCTACAATAGAGATACGAAATAGCATACAAACATGTTCAATATATATCAGTCGGTCAGAATGAATATTACATTCGTAATTCATATTTGCCTAACCTTTTTCAATCCGGCAAATCCACACGGTGTCTTATTTTCATACATGTATGAGTGATAATGCTAAAACTTACATCTGGGAATGTTGGAAAGTTGTCATTTTTTTCGAGCAAACTTTACAAATGATCATTCTTGCCAATGTAATCATCTTCATCATTTCCGGTGATTTTAAACATGCCGTGGAAGACCCTCATGGGAAGTCATTGTCGTTAAAACTAATCTCCGTCTTGTTCCGATAATCTTAATTATGAAAAGTCTAGTTAATATACGATCTTGTTTACAAAACAGAAGAATTACACGTCATCAACGCGATTCTGCGATCAGTGGCAATTCCTTGTGGTACATGTGGTACTAACTATTTTCGAAACAGAATGTGACCTACTCAATTAGACCATTTACCGGGTTTGTACAGCATCAGCAACCAGACGGGTACTTAATTTTGAGAAGGATCTGCTTAAGCACCTGAGTTTTTTTTGGTGGGGTTCTTGTTGCTCAGTCTTTAGTTTCTGTGTTTTATTTTATGAACTGATGACTGATGAGTTTGGATGTCCCTTAGGTATCTGTCGCCTCTCGTTTTGAAAAAAATTATTTAAAATTGCATTTTTGGGGGGAATGTATTGCAGAAGCTGTGGTTGGACATCACTAGCGTTTTACTGTTTTAGAATTATTGTTCTGTTTAATTCATTTGGTCAAACACAATCTATGGTGTATTTCTCAGAAAGTTTATATTGTTGCTTGAGCAAGTAACAATCAGTCAGTCAACGTGACTGAGACAGTCAGTCTTAGATTTGTTGAAGCTTTCATTGGATTTATCGTGAGCCATCTTAACTCAACTGTAGTTTAATGTCTTTCCTCATTGTGCTGAGGTCTACAATAATTTCATAATTGTCAGCACGATTTGAAAGGAAAAAAACCTATGGTTAAATTTAAACACATTTTTGGTAATCTTTAATATACTGGTAAACTATAAGTACTTGAATTAAAGTATGATACTTTAAAATTGATTTTCTCAAATATATATCATATTATGAAATGTAATTAAAATATACAATGACGTTAATTTTCGATTACCAATAAGTAATGGTTTGGTGACGTGTTTGTTGTTTGTATTTACCGTGTATTGTAATATTTCAAATAATTGATAAAAAGAATTACCTATCCATCCCATGAGATATAATTGTACATAGAAATGCGTTGGTGTTGTTAGATGTTACCCGGAATTTAACTGTTTGTATTTAAATCGCCAGTGATCATAATTTATTGGCCTTTAGTATTACATTTGGTCACTGTACGCAAGTTGGTAAGTTCATGTAATATTTTTTTTCTTTCAACGCCTCAATTCATTGGCGTATTTTTTTTACCAGCTTCAATTGTCCAGGCTAATTTACTTAGTATGGTCATACGTTTAGGTTGAAAACTTCACTTTTTTATTATTATTATTAAAATTGAAAATTGAGATGGATAAAGTGTCAAAGAGACAACACCTCGACCAAATTTAAAATTTTTAAGACTTGGTTAACCTCAAAGTTAGCGTTATACAATGGAAAATGTATATAAGCAATTGTTGCATTATTTTTCATTGATATATCAAGATGAGAATTGTCAAAATGGTTTATTTCGCAATGCTTTAAATCATTATCATGAAAATATACTGACAACAATATAAACGTTGCAACACATTGTTACATTAGGACGGGAATGGATACATTTATTCAGTACTTTGTTTCGAGCATTTTTTTTTTAAGAAGTATTATTACAATGAGATCTGCATTCAAATTTTATGCGTAAATGAATGGTATTTGTTTAAACATGATACAAGAAACAGAAAATTCAGATACCTTAGAAAAGTTAACTAAATGGGTAATGACAGCCCCGAGCAGTGACGCGTACCTCACAAAAGTAGTACTGCCTTTTATTTTACTTTTGATAATAATTGAAAAGTTTAATACATTTTTTTAATGTGTATTTTTAGCAATTGATTTATATCCGTTTTATAAATATAATTTTCGACATTTAAATATATGAGGGCATTTCATTGACCAAATAAAAAAATATATAAGATCATTCACGAATATGAAAAGGGACAATTTGATAGAATATTATACTTGTTAACCGAAGAAATTAAAATTTGAATACATTTTGTAAATTTCAATTAATTCGTTTTTCATTGTAAATACAACTTGCATGTAGATAACGGTTTACCTAAACGACATCAAAATATAAAATTAATCAAACAAAAGCTGTATTTTTCAATGAAGTCAATATTCCATTGTAAATAGGAGTTGATGGTATGTAGTGTATTGACCATATAGTATTTCTCCAAAGATCAATAGATAATAATTATTACCTGTAATATACATATAACCTGACCATACGTGATATTGTCGTAAATATTGTCTTCTCCATTGTGTACCCGCAACGATTTTATTAGCTATTGAAATATTTGATCACTTAAGAATCGGATTTTATGACCTTAAAAATATATTTTTAAATTCGACGTTGGTCAGGTGAGTTAAAATAGAAGAAATATATTATGAAACCTTTTGGAGAACAAAATAATTTAAAAAATGTTAACCTATTAAGCGAAATTAAAATGTTAATGAGAAGTTGTTTTTAAGCCTTTTTCACTTCATGTCGTTACGTTGAAAGTTTTAATCCTGAAATATCATAAACTATAAATTTGTACTTACCATATGTTGAAACAAACGTTAAAAAACGTTCTTTGTTTGGATGTACATATATCATAACAACTTTATGGCGAAATACAAGTATGACGATTTAGGTGGTACTCAAAGAACATGCTGGTCATATCCAAGGGTTTTCAATTCAGATTTGTGTTTTATCCGTTTATTTTTATACGCCAGTCAAAATTTTGACGGGACGTATTATGGTATACAAATGTCCGGTGTCCGTCCGTCCGTCCGTCCGTCTTTCTGTCCGTCTGTCCGGCGTAAACATGTCGCGCCGTTTCTTGAGAACGACTTATCTAAATTTCATGAAACTTAATATAGTTGTTTTTTATGATGGTCAAATGATCTGTATACTTTTTGGTGAAAATAAGATTTAAACTTTTTGAGTTACGGCACTTTGTAACTAAAACAGGGGTGTGTTTTTTTTCACATGTCGCACTGTATCTCAAAAACGATTCTTGATTATTGCTTAAAACTTTACACACTTCTTAGTTATATTAATCTTAATTTCTGTATACTTTTTGATGATGATTCAAAATTTCATTTTTGAGTTATTGAGTATTTTGTAAAAAAGGGGGAGGGTTTTTTTACATGTCGCGCCGTATCTCAAAAACGATTTATGATTATTGCTTAAAACTTTACACACTTCTTTGTTATATTAATCTTAATATCTGTCTACTTTTTGGTGATGATTCAAAATTTCATTTTTGAGTTATTGAGTATTTTGTAAAAAAGGGGGAGGGTTTTTTACATGTCGCGCCGTATCTCAAAAACGATTTATGATTATTGCTTAAAACTTTACACACTTCTTTGTTATATTAATCCAAAGATCACATGTCCCGCCGTGTCTCAAAAGCAAGAAATGGTACTTGCTTAAAACTTTCTCAGAAACTGTTTATGATTATTGCATAAAACTTCCACACAAGACGTCGGGCGTATCATGCGCTCATGGCGCAGCTGTTTATTTACTTTCCTCTGTGTTCTGTCTCTATTTTTCCATTTCGTTGTAATTTATCTCGATAATTCATGTGTGTTGTGTTTCTTTTGTTTCATTGTTCTCCTCTTGTATTTGATGGTCCGAGAACACAATTAATTCGTAGTGCATTTCTTTTAGAACATAAATGAAAATTAAAAAAATCCCACCTGCGCTTTCTCAATGAAATTTTTACAGTGTGTTGTACTACTTTTGGGACAAGTTATATCAAAATTATAGAAAACTTCATCGCCTCTAACTCAAAATATGGACAATTTTGTGTTTAGGGTGTCTTGAAATCTTTTGACAGCTTCCGAAGTGCTAATTTTTAACCTTTTTCAGCTGGACCAAATCACTACTTTCCTGTAAAATTCTGGACCCAAATATTTTTACAGTGTAATTTCACCCCACTACTTACAATTTGAGGCATTAAACATGGAGAAATAAATTTGGAAGGGGTTTAAAAATTATTGGCAAGTAACCCACTGTTAACAATAGGGACTATATTCGTGAACAACGAAAATCAAGGGACGACAATTGTGGTCTCGGACCTAATAGGATAGAAAGAGTTGACAAATCTTAAAAAAACTTGGTATGACCAAAGCTTAATAAATTATAACACTGCTTGCAAAGTTTCATAACAATAGGATATATATTATAGACAATATGTTAAATTCTATACTCATCTTTGCGTGTTAAATTTTGACGTTAAAATTGAATAATTTCAACTATCAACATTTTGGGCTTTGAAAATTAAAATATTGCCAAAAAATACTTTTTAAATGCTCTAATATATCATTTATTATGTACTTAAAGCAATAGAGTACTCATTTGATTTATCAGACTTAGCATAATTATTCAAAAGTCAAATTTATATTAGCCTGGGCCTAAAAATTGAGGTTTTTCAATGAAAGGGGGCCTTACATGAAGATGTAATTTTTTCCAGCAATTTTAAATTTGTGAAGCTTTTTGGTTATAAATAATCCTTACATATGTATTGAATGTACTTTAAATGGAAAGAAAAGTCACAAATAACACATCATATTAGTTTAAAAGGGTCTTAAGCCAAGTAAGACTGGAAAAAAATAAGGGTCAATTTAGGCCGTGCCACATATTTACATTAAAAAATGCATATTGAGGCTATAAGAAATAAAAAATTGTGTCTTTTTTATCATTTCTATACTCATGTGACATGATACAACAAATCTGAGCACAGAAAGACTCTTGCAATTAACTTTTCTTACAGACAGTATGGTCTGATACAAAGAATTTTGCCTTTTTAATGAAAAACTTGAATGCAATTTTAGTCTCAACAGGCTTATATTTAAACCACTTGCTATCCTACAGAAGAAAAGAAAGATATTATGTGAGATGGAACAGGTACAATAGACATTGTAAAGTGCTTTTGATACAAATTTAGTGAGATCTTGATTGTGGACTTCAAATTTTATGTACCAAGAACCCCACTTTTGACTTCATCTAAACAGGGCGTTAGACAAGGGTCATTTATACAACACATTTTGTACATATTGTCTGAGATAATCTTCTTTTCTGTAGATTCTGAGTTCATAAACAAGTAAAAGAACTAGATAAAGGCATAGAAACACAAGTATTGACATATGAAAACCTTTCAGATAGAAAGTCAGGATGCCATGTTTGCATCAATATTGAAAAAGCCTTAAAATGCCTATTTTGACCATAAAATGCTAAAATTGGTCATTTTTGCAGAAATTCTATAAAATAAAAGTTTAAATCCTTTAGTTTCATGCTATTTGACAAATTGACACCACCAAATCATTTAGGGAAGTTGCCAAAGTACAGATTCTATATTTACAGACTTCACCTCTTAGGTCCGAGAACACAATTAATTCGTAGTGCATTTCTTTTAGAACATAAATGAAAATTAAAAAAATCCCACCTGCGCTTTCTCAATGAAATTTTTACAGTGTGTTGTACTACTTTTGGGACAAGTTATATCAAAATTATAGAAAACTTCATCGCCTCTAACTCAAAATATGGACAATTTTGTGTTTAGGGTGTCTTGAAATCTTTTGACAGCTTCCGAAGTGCTAATTTTTAACCTTTTTCAGCTGGACCAAATCACTACTTTCCTGTAAAATTCTGGACCCAAATATTTTTACAGTGTAATTTCACCCCACTACTTACAATTTGAGGCATTAAACATGGAGAAATAAATTTGGAAGGGGTTTAAAAATTATTGGCAAGTAACCCACTGTTAACAATAGGGACTATATTCGTGAACAACGAAAATCAAGGGACGACAATTGTGGTCTCGGACCTGATGTGTTTCCCTCAGTTTTGGTTTGTAACCCGGATTTGTTTCCTTCTCAGTCGATTTATGAATTTCGAACAGCGGTATACTACTGTCGCCTTTATTTAGTTACATTCGTCATAACCAAAAAGGCACATATTATCGCCTATTTGGTCGTTTTCCAGACTCTTAGAATTTGGAAGGAATTATGAAACAATTTTCTTTTTTTATTAAATAGTTTTAATAACGTCCGGTTTTTGATTGATGTAAGTGACACACGCTCAAACACAATTGTAAAAAGGATTTATAAGTATCACATTTTAGTGGTACTGTAAACAAGGACGAATTTAAGTGTCATCTTCTGTATCACATGATAGTTTTATGCAATGCAGAAGTATTTTAAGATCCACCCAAAGTCATATATTTCCCTATAAAGATATTTACTGATATCATTTGCAGGTATGTACATGAACATTTTTTTCAAGTGAAATCTGATCCATTTAGATGATAAAATATGGTATATCAAATTTTACCATCTTTGTGAATCTGTAATATAAAAATATAAAGTAATAGTTAATTTCCGTGACTTAATAAAAGTAGGTGATTTTCGAACAGGAAAAACTGTTTTCCTTGTACTTAAGTATTGGTACTGTATTTATTAAATGTACAAATAAACTTAAATTTATATTCTATAAGTGCTAAATGTTTCTTTATTAAGGCAAACGATTAAATATGTTTGGAAGAAGCGGAGGTGGAGGTGAATCTAGGTCTACTAAAACATTCACAGAAACAACAGGCTCAGGTGCAAACAAAGTAACAAAAACAGTGGTCGAAGAAACAATCATAAAAGCCGATGGCAGTAAAACAACAAACCGGAAAGAAACCATAACACATGGCGGTTCATCAAACTCTTCGACACCAGCATTACAAAGTTCAAGTTTTCCATCTCATGATGACTCCAAAAAGAAGGAAAAGGACAAAGGAGGCGTATTGGGGGTAGGTCAATTTTTTGGGGGTAAAATTAGAAAAAAAGTCTGGCATAGTAACTATAACAAAAGTACAGATTTAAATCGGCGTAGAATAATGATAAGCAATGCTGACAGGAAAGAAAGATTAAGTACCAGGAAAGCGTAAGAATCTTCAGTAAAAAAGCGTTAACTTATTTGACGTTGTGTTAATTCTTTTATTAATGTTTATAAAAATGAGCTGGTAATTACTTAGGAATTCAGTAGGAAACTAGATGAAGTACACATGATAAAGAATAATCAATTTTGTTCAATAGCATTGTATACTCATCTTGTGACTTTGTTTAAAAGTTATGTTTTTGCATAGGTTTTTATCTATATGTTCTTTACTTAAGTATTTCTCTGTCTTGGACATGGGATACCTGTTTTTCAAGGGATAACCTATGGTGTGTGTTTCACTTTCTGCAATTGTATGCTGAGGCTTTTTGTGGATTCCTTTTACTTCTTTTGCAGCAACAATCATGCAAAAAACACTTCAATACCAGGCTCATAACCATGTACGCCGGATGCGCGTTTTGTCGTCAAAAGACACACCATATTATATTGTCCTCGTTTCCTTTTCACCAGCATGTCATTATTTTCTCTTGTGTGTCGCTTGTAACACACATCCTTCTTCTTAATCTAGCCTCTTCGTTTTCATGCTGTTTTTTCTCCAAAGCTCACAGTTCATCCATTCAAGTCTTTTATTTTATGTTGTCTAAGCAATTATTAGCCTTATAACATATTCCTTGATTGATCTTTTTAATTCTGAAAAAAATAATAGATGATAAGTTTGGAAATGAATAGAAAACAAATCTTGTGACATTTTATGATTTGTCACATACAAACAAGTTACTTCATAGTCACGAGTCATCTATGTCTCATCAGCATTACATTTGTACTTGTTTTAAAAATCTCATCAAAGGATACAAGGATTGTAATTTTGTACGACACTCAAATCAAAACGGCTAAAAAAGCAACATAAAGCCAAAATTGAAGTGCATTAAGGATCTTAAATTAAGTTAAGTAGTCTTCTTTGATGTATTTTTTCTTTCTTTTGGAAGGTCTACGCCTTAAGTAATATAAAGATGATACTTGTGTGCTATTTCTAAATAGTAGTACATGTATATATGAATAAACCTGTGTATTACTGGATGAGATAATGCGATACATTCACTGTGTTAATTATGAAGTGTGCAGTAAATTAATAATGTCTACGGACAATATAGATTTCCCAGAGCAGCATACGCACTGTATAACATGGTAATATGATCAATATCAAATGGTATTAGGGAGAAAAGTAGAATACAAAAAATAATAAATAAAATGGTATACGCAAAATAAATGAAAATATCGGTGATGTGATATAAAGCTGCTATATGCTATAAATAAAGGCATCAGTAGTATACCGCTGTTTAAAAGTCATATTCGATTTAACTACAACAAATTCAGGTCACAAACCAAATCTAAATGAAACACCAACTTTAAGAGAAAAACACCAGAAAAATAGAATCACTGAACTGCTATAAAAAAAACAAACGTCAACATACATAAAAACGTACTTCTTTAGTATTTGATAACAACTGCCATATTCCTGAATTGGTGCAGGTTATTTTAAGAAACATGCATGTTTTCAGATGGGACAAATTCATATTCATTCACCTACTCATATACATTAAAATGGAAAACTCTGTAAAACACATACAAGAACAGTGTCTACCATTTACTCTGGTAGGCTTTCATATATTATTCGAAAACAATTCCTGTTCTAACTCTCATTATATAACTTAATGCCCGCTTTTACTCGATATAACAGATATATTATGTATATCGGCAAGTGTATGCCAATATTCTCAACCTTTCAACCGTTTGCATTCTACGACGCTACCTTCTGCAAAATTGAGTTTGTACTTAATTTTGAATGGGGATTGATTGATTGATTGATTGTTGGTGTTTTAACACCACTTATAAGAGCCACTATTGTGCTTTTTCGTGGCGGTTAGTTTTTGTGGGTGAGGAAACCGGAGTGCCCGGAAAAAACACCGACTTTCGATAGAAATCCTAGTCAATTAAGATTGGAGTCGAGTGTACCCGCACGAGTGGGGTTCGAACTCACAATCTCAGTGTTGGCTAGAGAATACAAGAGCAGAACTACTTACACCACCTGGCAACAAAGCCCCTCGAATGGGGAAATTAAGAACATAACATATTGCATATACAACTGTTGTTTGTGGTTACCTTTATTTTGGACACGTAGATGTCGTTTGGTTACTGTTGCGGTGTAAATGGTACATAAGCTACAGATATGCCAACTGAGTGCAGCAAAATTGGTTGATTTCACTTCGAATTGTAATACTAAGTATACCCCATTCCTTGTTTGCCTCTGGCATGGATGAATTTAAACGTATTTGGTACCTTTGATAATTATTTGGGTGTCGAAATGTACTTATGTATTGTTGATATATGTATTTCTCTATCCTGAAAGTTCTTGTATTTATTTACACTGTAGTCATGTCATGTAATGTTGACATGTTAGTGTTATATTTATCATTGCCATATAAGGGCGAGGTTTGGTAAGCCACAAAACCAGATTCAACCCACCATTTTTTTTCTTAAAATGTCCTGTACCAAGTCAGGAAAATGGCAGTTGTTATCTTACAGTTCGTTTCTGTGTCTATTCCATTGTCATTTGTTTATTGTTGCATTTCAGTGTTTCTGTTGTTTCGTTGTTCACCTCTTATAGTTGAGGTGTTTCCCTCGGTTTTAGTATGTAACCCGAATTTGTTTTCGCTCAATCGATTTATGACTTTCGAACAGCGGTATACTACTGTTGCCTTTATTTTGACAGCTCTTTGGACATGTTTGTTTTAGAGGCTGTTCACCTTCGTTCGTGATATGTTAGTTGTTCAAACTATTTAGATTTGAACAGAACGGATAATTCGTGTATAGACGAGGCAAGCATTTGGTTTTCTTATAGGATTTATCATATAAATTAAAAAAAAATATAAGCGACAAAACATATAGACAAACTAAAGCAGGAAATGCTCTAGATGAGAAATACTACAGGCAGTTTAGCGCAGACTCACAAACAAATGCATCAATATATAAATACAGGTAAAATGAACAATATCAAACAAACTAAGGGAGCAACAATTTAACTTCGAAAAGGGGGGAATGGGAGGTATCACGGCTTTTTTTAAGGGTAAGAATATTTCTTTAAGTTTTTCGACGCTATCAACAAATTATTTTTTTCAAAGAAACACTATTAGGTAGGAGGAATCTGAATTCATAATATGTTTTTGTCATCTGCTTGACTATAATATTTCTTTTCATCAAAAAAACATAACAAGAGCTGGAATTATTCATAAAATACCTAATGTACACGTTTGGTCAGATCATATATTTTTACAATTTATTTTATTTTATCCGGATGTAAGTTGAGGTAACTAGGCTAGGATTCTTTAAATTGGCTGACATAACATAGTTGCAATGTATCTGTCGTGTCTGGACTAATCTACCCACGCAAACATTTTATGTTTACCAAGAATAAATAAATAAAATCCTTTTATTTTGATTATTGTTCTGTTAGTTAGGTTCAGTAGAATACTATTGAACGTAAACCCATTCTGACCATAACACTATCTGATTAAATTGATCCATAGATAACCTAAATTGGGTAAATGAAATTCGCAAGGAGAAGATAAAAGCATTAACGTGCCATTTATAAACTGATGTTAAAACAGCAAATGTTTGAACATATTTTATAGTCCAATTTACTGCCCCGGTCAGTTGATCTATTGTGTTAGATGAGGATATTTACTTAGTGGTACACCCAAGGTTTATCATCTTAAAATCAATACGTGTTTGATTTGAGGGTTGTTGTAAATACGTTTAGGTTGTGATGAATATTTGGGACACGTATTGCAATAAAACTGATGTATATCTCTTGTAATTTGCAAGATTAGTTCCATCAAAACGTTTACTTTAATCTTATTATAAAATATGTTTAATTTTTTCAATGTTTAAATTTTTGTCGCTTAAATTTAACATTATTTTTAAATAATTATAGATTGTTAACAAATAGCTTCTAACTATTGTTACAAAATTATCCACATTATAGAAAAAAAGAACTGTTACAAAATTATCCATTGTGTAGAAAAAAATGCTCAAATGATCGATTCCATCAAATGTGCATGTAGTTAATAAATATATACGTGTATGACTGTCTGAAATCGATATAACACAAGTTAAATTAAAAAAAATGAAATGTAATTATATTCTATTTTCTCTTACTAAACATGCATGAACTATTTGCAACTGGACATTAAGCAAGCAACAATTAATCAATCGAGTTGTAATAAGTTGTTAAGCATATACAAACTCATTGAAACTCGTGCGTCCGAACTATGTTTATTATATTTTTCGAGAATGTAATTTGTTATTATGTCATCAATACAACAAATATTTTAATAGTCTTTTGGAAAGTTTAATTAAAAAATGGACTGTCATCTGCCGACATTCAGTCATATTGAATTCCAAAGATCGAATTCAGCTGATATTATCAGATATTGACAAATTAACGCCCACTTAACAAACCTGTCAACAAGTTTTATATAACTGATAACATAACTCAACGAGGTCTTAGAAGGTCGGATTTTGATTTTATAACTTTCAATGACATTGTAAATACACCTTCTTGAACGAAAACGAAATTGACAAGTGCTGTCGTGCCATAAATTAATAAATCTTACATTTCATTAATGGTATTAAATAACCCTGTTGTAAAACAGGTTTAAAGTTCATAACAAATATGTGTTTTTAATAAAAAGGATATTACAATACATTGGGCAACTGTGTTAAATAAGAAGGAGTAAGACATTTTAAAACATAGCTCTTAATGTTTCTACGTTTGACTTTAAAATATGTTTTAGGGGCCAGCTGAAGGACGCCTCCGGGTGCGGGAATTTCTCGCTACATTGAAGACCTGTTGGCGACCTGAACGCTTCTGCTGTTGTTTTTTTTTCTATGGTCGGGTTGTTGTCTCTTTGGCACATTCCCCATTTCCATTCTCAATTTTATTTGTCGATTGGACATGGATCCCATTTATATTATGATTAATATGACTTGAAATGGAAACAAAAAATCGGGATTCCTCAAAATAAGTCAGAAACAACTCATATCAAAAACAATCATCAAGTTACACACGTATGCACTAAACAGAAATAAAATAATAAGCTCAGAAAATGATCAAAACTATTCAGCAATTCAAACAACTGAATTTTCTTTTCTGAATACAAGACGGTAACAATTATTTGTCAAGATATAACACCCAACTCCTGAATAGGGTGGGGGTATACTTCAATCACCATGTCCATCTGTCCGTCCGTTTGTCCAATAACTTATTTTCACAAAATTACTTCAATGATTTAGTCAGATGCTTGACAGTGATTAATAATAACGTGTGATAGCTTTTCAAATATGTAGAACATATACGCCTTGCTTGCCAGTATTTTGAATGTGTTGAATGAGTTTAATTTCAATGTTCAACATTCAACAAGAATGACTGTTACTATAAACCTGACAGTGACGCCCTTCGGATCTGTCAAATACTTACTATCTGCATTTCCGATACTTTGAATCATGCGCGCGACGTTTTTGATAGAATATATTTTCAAAGTGTAATCTACATCTTTACCTTGAAACAATTACAGACATCATTAATTTCAGAATAAATTTAAAATGATGTTTGAAATAGTATACATGTTGTAATATGCCTAATAAATAAAACTTTTGATCGACATATGATAACAATCTTTATATAAGTTACTTCAAGTGAGTGTTTTATCAATTTGCTCTAGGTATCAATAGTTCACACGCCATTTTTTAAACAAAAATTACGTAATATAATTGAATGATGACAATCGCGTCTGTGAAATGGATTTCATCGTCTGCATGTTCAGCTACTGTCGCGTTCTCATGCTGATTAGTTTCAAGCATCACTTTCGACAATATAAAGATTTCAAGTTTTGAAATATTTTGTAAATATCTCATTAAAAACTCTAACAAAGATACATATCTTTTATACAGTTTCCCGTTGCTTTGAAGGTCCAGGTCATAAAAAAAATCTTTTGAATTTAATTCGATAGTACTATGCATTGACAAAAAGTTTCTCAAGAGTCATTATCCGTATGTTGTATTAATTACCCTAAGTGTGGCAACAATTAGAGAAGTATATTATGTCTAATTGAGAGTGCAGTATGTGCAACTAAGTAATGGGTTTAACATACAACTCCTACAAATAATGTCCTCAAGATGCAGATAATAATTCGACTTATCTGGTTGCATTTTTACGTCATTTTTACCTCTTTCATGATATCATCAGCAGCTGAATGAAATCTTTCAACATCACATAGTTTTGATCTATGTTGCACATCTTTAATAATATATATCAGTCATCTAATGGAAACAAATGTTTTTGATAACACCATCGATCGAAACGCTGATGATTTTGTCAAAGCCTAATTCACTACGCTATTTTGCCGATAAGACAGTTAAATTGCCATTTTGCACTTTTTGGATATTACTAGTAGCAGATATATTACTCACAGTGAGAGAAATTATATAAACTTGTGGTATACATTTATTAAATTACAAAATTTAATTACGTTTATGCGGGCAGGAAACATATATCAACTTTTACATAGTTGATCGATTCAAAAAATTAACATATGCGGAACGGTTATGACATTTTCCAACATATGTTACATTATTATTGTGTTATGAATGGTGGTTTGATCTAGTTTATATATATTTTACATTTTTATAAAAACAATCATGGGTTGTTGTTGTTCACAGTTTTTCGGCAAAGGAAAGGATAAAAGAAGCAGTTCATCCGACTCATCACCAGAAACATCTAGAAAGCCACAAAATTTAAAAGCATTTATAGATGACGCTGTTAAAACTCACAATGACTTGCGTAAAAAGCACGGTGTTCCTTCAGTGAAACATGCAAAAGACCTCAGCGACTATGCTCAGAAATGGGCAGAACACATGGCGGCAACATCATCGTTCGGACACAGCTCATGTACTTTGAAATCGGACCGACTAGGAGAAAATATTGCATGTAGGTCTGGATCCGGGACTGTAGATTATACAGGTAAGACATTTCTTTTTAATATGAATATAATGGGAGATAGTCAGTAGTACATATCATTTATTCGACTGAAAAGTGGTAGCACAAAGAAGTTCTTAACTTTATAAAGATAGCAAACATTAGATATAAGACGACGCCTTTTGGAAAAAATCTAACTTGGAGATCAAATTAAGAGTGGAGCGGTACAAAATGAAGTATTGGGAACTCAAAAAGTTTCAATGCTATCCATTTATCTGAAGGTCCGAATAACAATATAATGTCCGGTTGAAATGAAGACTTTTGAAGTCCTTTATTGGGTTAAAAGATATGTTAATGGTAAAAGCTGACTGAAAGGTGTATGATCTATTGCAATTGAAATTGTCTGCTCAAACACTTTATTTAAGGCTCTTTATTTAAAGCCCCGGTCGTTACAGAATACAGGATGTAAATACAAGCACGTATTACTGGTGTTGTTAACGTTCTGACGATGCAAGAAATATTTGCAAATGGACATTAAGACACAAAATTATTGATATCATTTAGCATCAACGTAAAAACTCAGTCATACTTTAAGTTTTGTAATTTGTGCAATCTGTTGTTGACGGTATATCTTTGATAGCCTTTGTTAAATTTATATATAGTATTCCAACCTGAATTTTTTTAAAGATCGGGATAATTAGGTGATGGGCATCACCTGTCTTTTGTCTAAGATCGTATGTTGAACTGATTCTTCCAACCAGCTTTTATCACTCTGTGGATAACCTTTGCTAACGTTGTTCAAAGCATGATATGTTAACGAGATTAATCTTTTGACTATTTGAACATTTTTATCATTTTACACATACATCAAACATATATATCTTTAATTGTTATTTCTTAAAGAGTTCACCAATCCATCAGTTTGGCATAACAACTGTGTTGTGAAAATTCTAATGTCAAACATGTTATTCATTTTAATTTATGAACCTAATTAATAGAAAATATTTCAAACAACCCTATGCTAATTAGATCTAAGTAATATTTACAATGTTGTAGTAATATTGTGTTTATGCATCGTAATATCGATGTTTTTTTTCCATTCGTGATACTGACAAATTTAGAGAAATAACCCGACAGAAAAATACCTTAAGAAATATTCAGCGTTCATAACTGGATATCGACCCATATCTTTTAGCTTATATCTATAGGATGGACATTAAATGCAACATAACTGCACATTGATTTTCTAATATTTAGTGCCATCATCCTAATATTCGTTGTAACCCGGAGATACATGTGTATAAATTTAGCATAGTTAACTGTACTCCTTTCGACTGAACATGATGCATAAATATGCAGTCACGCCTGTTTAGAAGGATATTGTTAAATGCAAAAGTGCAATAAAAAGACGCTATAAAATATCAATAGAAATGCTTAACTGAATCAAAAGACATATTAACAAAAAAGGTGAACATCCACGGAACGAAGAAATTTGATCTATGACACAATTAATAAAACAAGGGGGTTAGATGTAAAACAATATAAGCTTTATTCACGTTTACTCATGGTCTCTAAAATGAAATCTTTACGTGGTCCATAAGTAGCCTGTTGCAATGCAGATTATTTGTCCGCCATGTCAAATATATCCTCATTTTCTAGTGGTTATTTAAAGGAGTAGGTTCACTAAGACCCCTTTTTGGCCCCGAAATATAGCAGTTTTAGAAAATTGTGAAAATGTAATCTTTAAGCTATATTTTGGAAAGTAAAATGCTTCTGCTACATAAATATGAGCTGTTTTTGACGATAAAATGCACAAATATCGCGTTCTAGCATCATTAAGTCATGCTAAATTACTGAAATCTTCAAAATTTTAGCATTTTGGTCAATTTTTAGACGCTTTCTGTCTAAAATGAAAGTGGCCGCATTCGTGTTCATTCATAATATTGAAATGTAAGTTGTATTTGATGATAATACAAAACATATATAAAGGTTGAGGATGAACACGGATGCGGCCACATTCATTTTTGACAAAAACAATCTAAAAAGTGACGTTTTTTGGCATATTTGATAGATTTTTCATATTTAAGCTTGAATCAGAGCGTTTTTAATGACTAAATCAGTTAAAATCTTTCACATAAACTAATCGAATCAATTGAAATAGACACTGACGTGTTTAAAAAGTGTCCAAAAACGTTCGTTAGATGAACCTGAAATTTGAGGCCAAAATCGGCCCTTACCGGACCTACTCCTTTCCCGTCTATCCTCCCAGTTGTTCCACCTATGAAATTAATTGTTGTTTGAAAGTCGTCCTGAATATATATGCATCACATATTTGAAAACTAGTTTTAGAAATTTAGATCATGAAGATTGAATCAATAAATTCATGTTAATGTTCAGTGGCAAATACTACATACAGGATAGTCGGAACAAATTTCAATTAATGAATGGCTATTATTTATTTTGAATTTATTGAACCATAAAACTAATTTTTGACTCTTCACATTGAATAATCCGCGAAGCGAAGCGGATTATGTAAAATGTGAAGAGTCAAAAATAAGTTTTATGGTTCAATAAAATCAAAATAAATTATTGCCATTCATTATAAATAAATTTCTATCAAAAATAAGGCTCAAAGAACTTTTTATATTATATATATATTAACAATAACAACGTACACACATGTTGTCGTATGAATACACAACGTCAGAGTGGGCGTGTCGCCATAAAAATTGACAACATTGAAAATAAAACTAATAATTTTAACCAATCAGAAGACACCAAATTTATTTATTTGGATATGAAGGATATGAAGAAATACGCAGATTTGTAAATAGGGTGCTACGCAGAACAAGACCGTTGGTTTTCCTGTTTGAATTGTTTAACTTGTAACTTTTGGACCCTTTGTTATTTACAGCTTGCTTATTGTTGTGAGCAAACAAAGGCTCCGTGTTTTAATGGCGGTACTTTGGTCTAGAATTGTTCACTTTTTATACAATGTGACTCGGATGAAGAATTTTTCATTGGCACTCATGCCACGTCTTCTTATTCATATATGCATGTTTTTGCTAACATAAAAGTCCCCGTAAAATATAACGGTTTTATATTCCCTTTGGAACTTTTCTTTTCGTACTTTGAGATTACTAGTAATAACAGTATTCACCTGTGACATACTTTTTATATTTTAGGTAAAGAAGTATCAGACTACTGGTATAGTGAAATCAAAGATCATACTTTTGGAACAGAGCCCAGAACTACTGGAACAGGTGGGTTAATTAAAACTTGCATTGCTTTCGATAATTGACAACCTTAGTCCGGCGATAACATCGGTATTAAAAAAAAATGAAAAACAACACGTTAAAAATTGCATGCATCTGGATTTATCTGCATTAAGAACGCTTAAAGCCAAATGTTTGAAAGCCAATATACGAATGAATATAGACATTATAGCGTTTTGCTTTATTCAAAAACTTGTCTTGTAGATGATAAAAGAAAGTTACGATAAAAGCAGTTTTCTGGCTTCTACAATTGTCAAAACATAGGAACTAATATTCAATCCATTCAAATGTATTCAAATTTTATTAAATGATTTAATCTTGTCACTTTATTTTGAGGGAGAAATTCATATATGATAGATTACTAAAACATTATTACATGTGAATCATAAAGGCCAAAAAAGAGGCAAACGATACCAATGATACATTCAAACTCATTAGCCGAAAACAATTATAGCCGACAATGACAATGGCAAAAAAAAAAAAAATAGACAAACATCAGAATAAAAAACACAACAATAAAAAAAATAGCTAAAGACTGGGCAACAACAAATCTACCAAAATTGCGGTGATCTCAGGTGCTGCTGAAGGGTAAACAAATCCTGCTCCACGTGTGTCGTGTTGCTCATGTATACGCAAAAAATAGCCTTCTGACTCTTGTCCGAAGTTAAAGTATTGAACATATTTTTGTTTGAGGTTACACATGAATTCAACTTGCTTGTCTTGGTACACGTATCTACATATTTTGATTGTCCAATGTGGGTTTTTTTTTAAACCAAGAAACAGATGGCAGTCAAAATAATGAATACCATGTCCTTTCTTTCATGTTGTTCACATTTTTAATCCAACGCGTCGAGATACAAATAAAAAAAATGTTAGAATCTACTGAAACGAATGCTGTGTTTTGATATCTATCAATACACAATATTTTTTAAATGGGGATGTTGCAAAACTGCTCATCATGATTGTCAAGGGCGTAATATTATTCTGAAAGAGCTGTTGTGGTATTTTGCAAGTTGCCCGTATTGATTTCGGGGAATTTTTTTTTTATTTAAACAGCCGCTCAAAATTATTATAAAATGTATCAACGATTTTACAAATAAGAAGTGTTGTTTATATTTATTTTCTAATTCAGGTCATTTCACACAAGTAGTATGGAAGGAAACAAAAGAAGTAGGGTTTGGAAAAGCCAAAAGTTCAGGAGGTCGCGTGTTTGTTGTCGGTAGCTACAGACCAGCGGGCAATATGGTCGGAAACTATAAAGACAACGTACCAGCTCCAAAGAAGTGAAGTGCTCTTTATTTATCTTCAAATGGAACTATTTTTTATGACAAATAAGTTACATTCCAATCTGTCGCCACTTCCCTAGTGAATAATTTTACATTCTGCGAAAAGTTCGGAAACTTTTATGTTTGGCATTCCAATTTTATCACATCTATAGACGCATTTCCAAACCGCATTAATTGTTTGTTTTTACTAAAAAAAAATGATTGTGTTCTCTTGAAATATTTCAAATGCAATTTCAAAATGAATATTGTTTTCATTGTATGTTTAAACTATGCGACATGTATGTTGTTAATCAATTTTTAACCTCTTTATGACTTGATTCAATTGTACCCGTTAAAATGTAGAGAAATTGAGTTTATAGCAATTAAGATTGTATGATTTATGCATGTATAAACGTCCTTCATTTTAATGCAAATCATGTGAAATTGATGACAATCCTAGCACGTGTACCTGTTAATGTATCAGATGTGTTTATTATGTTTTTTTATTTTATTTTCGATGTTTATGTGCCATAGATATCATCAAACTCCGAAACAGTGGTTAAACCGTTAATGCTACGCTACAAAGCAACGTCCCCTCGGAAATTGAGATATTACATGACTGATAGTTCAGTGTTATATGAAAGTGCAAATTTATAACATATAGTGAAATATATATAAAATAAAAAATCAATAAAAATCAATAATATTCACATTTATTTACTTTCTTGAAATCGTTCTGAACCAATCAGAATAGGAATACTTCACTGCTCTATTCTATATATTATAATAGATTCTAATATGACATGCTTCTTTCGCTTTATGAATAAACCCATGCTCTAAATCCAATATTTTTTTTTTGCACACGCGTATATTGACTACTACAGAATAATGAATTTTATCAAATTGACATGCATTTAATACCGCAGTCCCACTAGGCCACGATCGCACTACGATCTGTGAAAAAAATGCAAATTTTGATGATCGTGGTACGATCGTGTAGGTCGCAGTAAGGTCGTACCACGGTCGTGGTGAGGTCTTCAAGATCGTGAAGAGCGTGGCCAACTTTGAACATGTTCAAAACAATCGTGGTGCGGTCGTGCCGAAATTAGGTCGTAGTAGAAGCGTAGTGAGAGCGCACTAAGATCGTAGTAAGATCGCAAAGGTCGCTGTACAATCGTAGCGAGAGCGTAGCGAAAGCGTGATTCTATTCGGAGAGATTGCGCTACGATCTCACAGCGACGTTATCACGACCTTACTACGACCATCACGTTCTCACCGCGACCCAACTACGTTTCCACTACGACTTTACCACGCTCTTCACGACCATAGTACGATTCTAGCACGCCCTTGCCGTCCTCATCACGCTCTTCTCACGACCTTACTACGTTCACTCTACGACCATCATTTTTATTGTCATTTTCACATAAAATATATAAAAAAAACTCCCTAGATTTTGTTTGTCTGAATGTATTTATCCATTTGCTCTAACGGCTCAACCATGCTTCTCGTTTTTATATAGAATAGACCGTTGGTTTTTCCCGTTTAAATGGTTTAAAATTAGTTTTTTGGGGGCCCTTTATAGCGTGCTGTTCGGTGTGAGCCAAGGCTCCGTATTGAAGGCCGTACCTTGGCCTATAATGGTTTACTTTTATAGATATTTACGTTGATGGAGAGTTGTCTCATTGGCACTCATACCACATCTTTCTACATATATTGACACATCTGTGTCATCTCTGCTATCGTTCTCTAAAATATCGTCATTTGAGCTTTATGGACCAGAAATAGGTTGTAATTTAGGTTTGATTGGTCGTTCCGACATCTCTTGATGACAAGTATTATACTACTTATGTGTATAGTATCAGTTTAATTGAAGTCTGGAGCTGGCATGTCCGTTAACTGCTAGTAGTCTGTTGTTATTTATGTATTATTGTCATTTTGTTTATTTTCTTTAGTCACATCTTCTGACATCAGACTCGCTCTTCTCTTGAACTGAATTTTAATGTGCGTATTATTCTGCGTTTACTTTTCTTCATTGGCTAGAGGTATAGGGGGAGGGTTGAGATCTCACAAACATGTTTAACCCCACTATTTTTGCGCCTGTCCCAAGTCAAGAGACTATGGTCTTTGTTAGTGTTGTACTATTTTTGATTTTAGTTTCTTGTGTACTATTTGGAGTTTAGTATGGCGTTCATACTTTGCTCCCTCTGCCTCTACATCAACCCCTACCACCACGCCCACGTGTTCTAGTAGATTTTGGTGGCATGAATGTATTGTTTCCGAGAAATCTCCGTTTTAATCAGAAAACTATATTGATATGAAACACGATATTGACGGTATTGTTGAGAACGGAGTAAGATCGTGGTTTGAACGTAGTATAATCGTTAATGCTGAGAACGTAGTTATATCGCGGTATGAACGTAGTATAATCGTGGTAAGAACGTGCTATAATCGCAGTAGAAGCGTGGTAAGATCGTGTTGCAATCGGATAACTCGTGGTATGGTCGTAGTGAGAACGTGATGAGCGTAGAACGACCTTGAAAAGCGTAGTAAGATCGCAGAATAAGCGCGGTGAGAACGCGATATAATCGTAGCGGGATTGTTGTAGAAGCGTAATGAGGACCTAGATGCATCGTGAAAGCAACGAAAATTTACATTTTCATGTCGCTCATACCGCGACCTCACCACGATCTGAATTTATTTTAGATCGCGGTGAGCGTGGTGCGATCGTGGTCTAGTGGGACTGGGGCTTAATATATTTCATTAACTTAAACTCTTAAATGATGCACATGTTGTTACTATTAATTTATTTATTATGACTGTAATGTGTTACATTCCGAAATTGACATATTTGACCTAGATATGACAACCGTTCATGCTGGCTGTTCAAAAACTCCACCCTCTGATTAATCACAGTGCCAGCTGTTTGCTTCTTTACAAACAAAAAACGGAGGTTCATGGAAGAGCCTACACAATCGCTTTACCCTTATACGGTCTTATACACATCGCACATAGAAATTACCTTAATTGTCAAAATCAGAATCGAAATAATTGATGCAAGCTATACTTTATTGTAGTTTTAACATGGATAGGCATTATATTCGTGTTATTTTCGCCATCACTATCGCTCAGGCAAAAATAATCATGAATATAATTTCTACCCACGTTAAACTACAATAAAGTATAGCTTGCATCAATTATTTCTTAAACCGACAATGGACATTTTAGCGAAATTACAAGAGCGATAAAAAAAAGTTTAGGACCTTTCAGCGACGAGAACGTTTTGATGAAAATTTAAAAAAGCATCTTCCTCCAAGTCAATTTTTTTTAAAGTAAACTATTATAGTACGGTCTCCAACAAGGAGCATTGGCTCACACCATGGAGAAAGCTATAAAGGGCCCCAAAGATGACAAGTGTAAACCCACTCAAACAGGAAAACCAACTGTCTAATCTAAATATAAAAAAAAAAACGAGAAACGAGAAACACTTATGAACCACATCGACAAACGATTTATGTATAAAAGAATAAAAAAAAAAGGACAAATTTGAGCTACTCATGTATTCCCACATACAAAACATAGTATTTGAAAAGGATTTTTGCGAATCACAAGCCAATCGGGGGACTTACCTTGTTTATTGTGGATACCTAAGCTTCACAAAATTCCGTATAAACAACGGTTCATTGCCGGATCATCTGTATGTTAGACGAAATAATTGTTCATTAGATTGACAAAATGTATGTCCTTAATGAAAGAGAGTCTTCAGAAATACTGTGAAACTGTTCAATCGCGCAGTGATATTAACCATATCTCGATTCTAAAAAAAACACTCTATAAAGAACTTCTGTATATTTCTAAATCTCTATCGTTCTCTGAAAAAGTTTCTACCAAAACTTTTGATTTTTTTCAAACCTGTATATCACCATTCTCCATGTGAAATTGAAAAATCGTCTGACAGAAATAATCCGTAATGCTTTTAAACATAAAAATGGTATCATAAACTATAATTAAATGTATTACTTTGAGATGTCATACAGCTTATTTTGTTTAAATAGTGAACAGAAAGGTAAAACATGTTATACAGAGGAACAAGTGATCATTATGCTGGAATTTCTTATTGACAACATATTTGTTGAATTTGCTGGTAGAATTTTTTAACAAATTGTCGGCATTCCTATGGGAGCAAATTGTGTGCCTCTTCTTATTTTTATATGATTCGGCGTTCCTTTAGACATTTGTCAAAAACAAGAAGACCAAAGATTCCAAAGATTCAAAATCATTTATGTTTAGACTTATTCCCCGAATTTGATACAAACGGCCATCTCAGTACCATTATCTATGACAATCGAGACAATTTTAATTTTGAAATTATCGATTTTCACAACCGTACGCGTAGTAGAAATATACCATTTCACCTGCATATGGTGCATACATTTCCCAATTCATTCGGTATCCAAGAGCTCGTAGCTGCTACTAAGACTTCGTAAAACATCACCAGTGTCTTTCTCTAAAAAAGTTCATCTAAATATATCATGAACTTGTTGGTAAATCTTCCGTATCAACTTCACAAATAATATACGATGGTCTTTAAGTATAGCTTCTAGGTACTGATGATGTATATCATCTTAATTGGTCCGAGACCACAATTGTCGTCCCTCGAATATAGTTCCTAGTGTTGACAGTGGGTTACTTGCCAATTTTTTTAATACCCCTTCCAAATTTATTTCACCATGTGGTATGCCTCAAATTGCAAGAAAGGGGCTGAAATTTCACTGTTAACAATATTTGGGTCCAGAATTTTAAAGGAAAATAGTGATTTGGTCCAGCTAAAAAAGGTTAAAAATTAGCACTTCGGAAGCTGTCAAAAGATTTCAAGACCCCCTAAACACAAAGTTGTCCATATTTTTAGTTAGAGACGATGAAGTTTTCTATAGTTTTGATATAATTTGTCCCAAAGTAGTACAACACACTGTAAACATTTTATTGAAAAAGCGCAGGTGGGATTTTTTTAATTTTCATTTATGTTCTAAAAGAAATGCACTACGAAATAATTGTGGTCTCGGACCAATTACATCAAATTAATCTTTTACTTTTCTAGTCTGTGTTGGTAATATACATTTGACGTGGCTCGGTACTTATACATCTCGTCATGTGTTTATGTGCTTTATGGTAAATTTTTGTGTTCTTTTCTTTTGTTTTTTTTTTTTTTGCTGATTTGATTTGTCTGTATATCTTTTTGTTTTTTTCTGTTTTGACATATGTGTTTGGTGTTGTAGTGATTAAGCTTTTATTTCGACCAGTAAACATATGTAAATAATTTTGTACGTAATGAAAAAAAAACTGTCTTGCATTAAAAGCAGCCACATCGTCGATTATAGACATCTTAACTGAAATAAACTCGTCATAGATACTAGGATTGAAATGTTTAATTTGCAACAGACGCCCGTTTTGTCAACAAAATTAGAAAGATCATATCATTGGGAACATGTGTATTAAGTTTCAAGTTGATAGGACTTCAACTTCATCAAAAACTACCTTAACCAAAAACTTTAACATGAAGCGGGACGAACGGAGGAACGAACGGACCCACAGACCAGAAAACATAATGCGCCTCTACTATCGTAGGTGGGCATAAAAAGGACAAATAAAGTACGAAGTTTAAGAGCATTCCGAACCAACAATTCCCATTTTTCTCCAAAAACAGCTAAATGTGACATTCAAATTGACGGGATTATATTTTTATCGAAATAGCTGCTCTCCTTTATCCGGGCATGCATGGAATGGCAACGCCAAAGTTATTCTTTTATAGAAGTCTATGAAACAAAACCAGTCTACCGAAGACAATTAACTAGTTGAGGGAATTTATAACTCTGCCAAAAAACAAACTTTGGTCTTGAAATTCAGCAGCCTAGACCAATTAATGGACATAATTGATTACTATATGGTACAGGAATGAATCTTTGCACAGCATAAGAAATGATGCTAATACACTTTTTTTTACATAGAGCCACGAAAAGAAATCCAAAGGACTGCCAAATTAAAGATTGCCAACATAAGGTATTGGAAACACACACCATACATTTGATGGTGTCTGCCAATATACAAGTTTAGTAAAAGTTTAATTATGGTATCAAATGAAAGCCCAGTACCTTTATGTCGGACAATTTTTTTTTTTTTCATGGCTCTATATCTGAAAGCCAAAGTCATTTAATCTTTCACTGTGCCAAGTTTCAACCTTTAAACATAAATTGATCATTTATTTGGATATCCGCATGACTTTTGTAGAGATCGCTTGTCCTACGTTGTTTTTACTTCTTCATTATAGATTATAAAATTGTCCTTTTCTATCTCCTTTCATGAACAAACAGACGGTGCATTAGTTCTTAGTTTTACATACATGGTATCATATATTTTCATCAATGTAGGCATAAAAAAAAATATAGACCGGTGTGATTCATATATAATGAGAGCGAAAGCCATCTGGTCCATTTGAAAACATTTTTTTTTCAGCTGTACCCTGATATAATTGTTTTTACATACCCTCACATTTTAATCTAACATTATTCTTACAAACCTGTGCACGAAGGTTGGTACTTGTTTTAAAAAAATGAACCAAACAATATCACGTGCCATTTTCTGGATAAACATTATAATAACTGAACAGTGATAAGCAATCAAACAGCATATATTGACATTATAAAATTATTAAATGGTATGTTAAAAACGTATTTCTAAATTAACTTCAGTTCGGAAAACAAATTCAAAGCCAAAGTTTGGGAAATCCAAGGAGTAAAAATATAGTTTTCTTTATTAGTAATGGCTTTACTGAGTGAACAAAAACAGAAACCGTACTACACATCAGTAAGCGAGAAGATTGCTGGCTGTCTCGTCACGTTAAATGGTACTGATGTTTAGTTTGAAAAAAAGACGGAATATATTATAGGAACATTCAAAACTCGTCAGTTGAAGAGATCCAAAACTGACAACACCATGACATACAAAACCAAACTGAAAACATAACATTCCACCGAATAGAAAATGAAGACGACTCCTGGATTAATTAGCATCATATGCTATCTATCCCATATATACTAATTGCTTATTTGATACATTGTTTGTTACGTATATATATATGCAGACATATAGCTGTTTATGTTGGCAAAAGAGGTGCTAATTAATAAGAAAAATCAACAGATAACCAAAATAAGTTACCAGATTTATCAAATCTAGTCGACAAACAAGAAGTTACATGCATAATTAGGTAATTAGGATGGTTCAAACTTGCTGGTACGTTAAAAGACTATTTTACCCAAATCGGTCTATCATGTTTCATGATTAAGATATTTTGTATGAAATGAAAATCTCTACTCAAAGGTAGCAAAATAAATAAACCAGTATCGAAGTAAAAATTTATGTTCAAAATGAATAAAAACAAATTAAAAATGTCCTTACTTAATATGTAAATATAAACATATGTGTCTCCTATATCATCCAGCTATATCTATTGTACTATTAGAGTTCCTTTCCCGCGCTCAAGGACAATGTCAAAGTTGGCAATGTCAATACAGTCAGTGGCATTGTTGGTGTGACAATAATGTTGTGTTTGTATTATAAGATCCTTCTTGTCCGATGAACAGATATAACAAGAATCGTTGTTTCCGAGATAAGTATCGCCAGCAAAATACATCTGAGTCACGAGACTTTTATGTCCACGTCTTCCAAACACTTTAAAATGCAAATGAGCAGGACGATATAGTATTTCATCGACACCGATTGAATATCGTCCAGGGTGAATGGTAGAAACTTCATAGTAACCATGTTTGTCTGTTTTGAAATGTCCTCTGCAATCTGTGGACATCATATAATTTCCATCATGATCTGCTTGCCAGATTTCTATTCTCACGTGAGGAATCGGAGTTTTACAGTCCTGTTTGTACACGTGACCATGAACAAGAAGCGTCTTCAAGCGATCCTTTTCCGGATCTCCGGTACAAAATTGTTGTAGTTTTGGAGGTTTTGGAAAATAGTATGGTCCAATAATATCTGGAGGTGTTGGCTTGCATTCATCACTAGAAACCAATGTAGTTATTCCAATTAGACAAACAAACTTGATGATAAAATGGAAATTCATTGTGCAGTTCAATCAATATTTTGTACAAAAACTAAGAGATCTTGCTTTTTTTCAAACTTCCAAAACAAAACCAATGTCCATTCGGAATATGTTTATTCTTGAGAGTCTATTCTGTACATGTTTTACTTGAGAATGTTAGACAAAAACAAAACAGTTCCCACAACATGTGGATTATTATTAACAATTTTTATTAATCTGTTAACCGTGTATTTTATTTGGAATCTTTTCAAAGAACGGTGCGAGATGAAATCAGATAACCTTGTTACGTCAGAAGTCGCTGACCTTGAACCCAGATTAAAATGCGCTGAATCAATTATCAAAGACCGCTTCTAGAAACTATGAGTCTAAATGATATTTGCATCTTCAAAATACATAAAAGAAGTTCACCAAAATTTAAATAAGGTGTCCAAATAATACTCGGATTTCACAGATTATCATTGCCCCCACCCCCGCCGCAATAAAAAAAATTCCCACACACATGGAAAAAACAAAATAAAAAAACATATTTGAATACATATAGCGCTCATAAACTTGTCTTCAAATAACACCTTGCATTTATGAAATAAATATAAAAAATAGCAGTCAATAAAACAGCAAACACTTCCCTACTTCTGCTATTTAGTAGACATTAAAATGAATGTAGGATACATTACTAGTAGTTGAACCTTGATTACCAAAACAATCACGAACAATCGACTACTCCGGAAAAAAAGACTAACTTAATTGGTAGCACAAAAGACTTTATACGATATTATGTCGTAAAGGTAAAACGAAGAATAAAAAACACCGCCTATTCCTTGTTTCCAACGGGATGACCAGTAACTGTATAATACGGAAATTAAATACAGCACATAGTTTGTAAGTAGGTTCCTCTATTTCTGTATTCTTCATGATTTTAGAGAAGTTTTCTCTATTCATTATATGTTTTACCAATTATCCTCTTTTGTTTATAAACTAGCGCCGCATTATTCTCTAATTTTATGGAGTTTTTTTACCCAATTATTCTCTATTTGTTTTGGCTGATTATTCTGTACATTAACCCATTATTCTTTTTTTCTGTTTACTCCATCATAAGAACCCAAAGGGGGGGGGGGGGGGGGGGCTGGGGGGCCAGGGCCCACCTTTCGTGGGAAAAATTTGGTTGATTATATAGGGAATCACTGAAGCATGACTGGAGCGGGCCCCCTCCTTAGGTCAGTCAGCGGGCCCCCCTTAGGGAAAGTTCTGGATCCGCTACTGGGACCTTGTACCGTCTGTACCGATAATAAATGCAATATTAAAAACATCTTTTTCTATATGAATAAAATTCCGCTTTGTAAATAAGGGACTTATCATTTTTTTTACCTGGTCATTTTGAAATCAAACATACAAATTTCTTGATCCCCCCATAATATTTCACTATTTTTATTTGATCCCCCTGGTAAAAACATTAAAAACATTCATTTTGACCCCCCCCCCCCCCCCCCCTCTAGTAAACATGCCAAACTTTAGCATGCAAACACTTATCATGTTATTTCACGAAAATGTTAAAAATGAAATATTTTCAGTGAATTTAGTCCAAAAACATATTTAAGGAAAAATTGTCTTGAAATAGGGCTCTTCCATGAATATACGTAAGCCAGTGCTTTGAGTACATAGATTTCCTTTTAATTTATACTTTATTTCCCTCAAACTTTTAAGCTGATTAACAGAAGATTTGGCAGTAATGCTTGTTGATTTAGTGATCAAAGTGAGTGAAATACATGTATAACCACTGAATTATTCGGATTATGAAGCACGTATGCAGCTACCTACATCACCAAAGTCTTGTGATTTCTTAACTAATTGTATATGAATGGGGTTAAAAATATGTTTCGATTTGACTGTTGTAATGTTCTTCTTGATATTTTGTCTCTTGAATATGGGAAATTTTCCACATACAGAAAAAAAACTTGATCCCCCCTGTATTTTGACAAGCCCCTCAGACCCCTAAGTTCCTAACGTCAATAACAAAATGTGGTCAAGTATGATTTGCTCTTCCAGAACATGCATCAATGTTAAATGTTGGTAGCTTTTTGCACTCTCCTTTTTGTTTTAATTGTGAAGTACATTGCTATGTTTTGCTGATTAGATGCACACAATTGCATGCAATGAAGGTTAATGCTTGTTATGCTTTTTATTACTGTATCTATGCAATTCCTGAACTTAAACTATGAGCTTAAAATCATCGTTTGTTGATTGATTGTTGTTTGCTAAACATCCAGTGGCAAATATCTCACGCATATTAAAGAAGATACACCTTGTATGGCAAGCGAGAGTACTAAATGTATTTATCACCTTTTTGCTTAATTGGTTTGTATACTTGGTTACATCTTGATATTTGAATAAGTTACTTTTCATGACAATGATTTGGAATGTCAGTTTGGAACGTGGACGGGCTGGAGGAGTGCATTGAATATGTTCACAAGAAATAAAAAATGAAAAGCTAGAACTATTTCGAAGGGTTGTAATAGCCTTAATTTCGGTAAAATATATCACATCAGTCATTCAGAAAAGTTAACCATATATGCTTAGTTTGTTGTTTTCTCCCACGTTTGTTATTTTTGGCTTTCCAAAGTTGTGTTGTCGAGCCCACCTATGAAGATTACTTGAAGCAACATGTGTTTTGTGGACGGAAACCAAAAACATTTTTCTCTGTTTCAACGATTAAAATAATGCATTAAAGTAGTTTAACATTAATTGATTAAACGTGTAGACTTGATATCACTACATTAATGATAAATTCAAATGTTAAGGAAATCAACAATTATGCAACAAAGTTTTGAATAAAATGTTAACTTTAATTTTAATATTATATTGTTGTATGCATGAAAAGCCACCAAATCGACTTTAGAGTCATTCCAATGTGTATTTATGTATCGGATTTGATAGACTGCATCAAGATAAGTCTAGAAAATCTAAAAGTTGTTCAAGAAGAAGATTTGTTTGGTGTAGGAAATTTAATACATGTATTACAAATTTTCTGTAGGACCGGGGTTTGTATGCAGCGATTGACAAAACCACGAAATAAAATATCCAAGAAATTGCTAGTTTTACTCAATGTACGAAAATGTGACTCACGAGGTATAAGGGGAGGGCTGAGAGCTTACAAACATGTTAACCCCTGCTGCATTTTTGTGCCCGTCCCAAGCCAGGAACCTCAGGTCTTTGTTAGTCTTGTATGTTGTTGTTTTTTTGTGTTGTTCCTTTAAAGGATTATATTTTTTTAACGTGTTATCCATTATTGTTGAACTATAATACATGTTTGTTTAAAGGATAGCTGAAGCCCGCATCAGGGTGCTAGATGTTTTTGTCGTGTTGTAGACCCATTGGTGGCGTTGGGTTGTTTTCTGCTCTGTGGTCGGGTTGTGGTCTCTTTGACACGTTTCCACACTCTAATTCAACAACAGTATCGAATGCCGCTGTATTGGCAAGGAGCCAGTTGTTTTATATATTAAAAATTCAATTACACACTATTTACAAAGAGAGACTTTGCTGACAATAAATTTTATTACAAGTCTTTTATTGATGTCCTTTTACTCTTCAGCTGAAAGAAAAAAGAAATACAATTAATAAAGAAAACCGAGTGTAAGTAAACACAACCAATATAAATTGTAAGCACCAGTTTCGTTAGAATAAAATTAAAAAGAATGGTACTTAGGATGCATTTGTGAAAAACGTAATAAACAACAAACATAAATCATGTCATATGCACTTAACTATAGTACATATTTTTATTTAGGGATCAGCTGAAGCCCACCTCAGGGTGTGGAATTTTCTTGCTGCTTTGGAGACCCATTGGTGGACTTTAGCTGTTATCTGCTCTTTGATCGAGTCGTTGTCTCTTTAACATATTCCCCATTTCCATTCTCAATGTAATGTTGTCACAATGAAATTTTAAAAAAAATCCCACAGTTGTTATTCTTACGCTCATGTTAAATTTTATAAAAAAAATATTTACAAAGTTGAAACATTAGGTACACTTAAAATAGGTTTAACAGATCTGAAATCCAAATAGGCGCGCATGAAAAGAAACGCGCTAAAGAAATTTACGATAGTTGTTCGACGTATTGTATTACATACCATTTTTTCGTTCCACAAGGCCTGCATACTTGTATCTTTAGCCTACATCTGGCTGTTTCGGTATCGAAGGTTAAAAATTTAGGACAACGTTTGATGTAGGTTTTATCCTTTTTACAGTAGAAAAATTGTTGACAACTTCCGCCTTGAAGTGGATAAAACCCTTCCGGTTTACCTTCACAGCCTGGTTTCATTCCACCGTCTTTCTGAGGAACATCAAATACATTCTTACATCCCTCTTTTGTAGCGATCTTTTTACCATTTTTATCGGATCCACAAAATCCTGTTTTCACAAGATGTTCGTCTTTGCATACCATATACCACGGAGATCGCGGTCTTTTAAGATGTGGTTGAAACCCATTTGACTTCTTTTCACAGCTTGGATATGCCATCTCACAAGACGTAAAAAGGGATTTCATCGTTTTGTATCTGTTATATTGACCTGTATAGGAAATTGTTATTTAATAACATAATTGTCATTCAATAAAAAGTCTCATTTCAGAGGCTGTGGAATCATTTCATTTTCGTACGTATCAAATTTCATGGATTGACTTCTTTTCACAGCTTGGATAATGCCATCTCACAAGATGTAAAAGGGGATTTCATCGTTTTGTATCTGTTATATTGACCTGTATAGGAAATTGTTATTAAATAACATTCAATAAAAAGTTTCATTTCAGAGAGTGGAATCATTTCATTTTCGTACGTATCAATTTTCATGGATTGATGAATTCTTGGTTCTCCTGTAGCAACGAAATCCATGCACAAAAATTGGTATCAAACGAATAATGATTACTCCATAAGTAGAAAAAAGGGAAAAATTGTTTGACAAAATTAAATTTCAGTTTTAGTTAATAACTATAAAAGGGTCAATTCAATATACTTTTAATGTTAAGTTTGTGTTTGAGGTTTGAATTTTGTATTTAATCAGTACTTGTCGAGAAAAAAATCCGTTTAAGTATCCTTATTTAGTTCTATGCTCTATCAATATATTTATGTACGTGGCGGAAGAATTTTATCGTATGATAATTCTATTGATATACAAATAGAATTGTAACCGGTTTGATGAACCTGAGTGTATTTAAATAAGGTGGACTCGATTTGAAATTATCGATAAGGCGTTGACCATTTGCATGTACACACGCAGTTTTTGTTAGTTATACTTAAGCACATATATATTCGAAAACAGTATTAAATACTTTTTGTCACATATTTTGTTTGTTTTTTGTAGAATGTTGAGTGCAACCTTTTTTTAGTTTATTTAAACAAAGGATTATCACGGGTGTCATTCGGTTTATCGAGAGAAATGATCGTGAAAGAATATCTAACGGCGGTCAAGTATTGAGAGACGATCGTGAAAGTTCTGGTAACGGATCGTGAAAGACATTTAATCGAGAGGACATATGAAAGATCAGTAAATATTCTAATTTAATTAATTACACAGACAAATTAACGACACAATAAAACTGTCTGTCAATATGTCGATTTTAAGAGTAATTTATACGGAGATCTATTATGTGAATATTTGATTAATTCAAGTTGTTGTATATTAAATGGACGAAATTGTGTTAAAAATAACTATACGTATGTCTCTCAGCTTGGTTCATCTGTGGTGGATTACTGCATCGTTCCTTATGAATCTCTTAATCTGTTTGAAAGTTTTGAAGTTATTACTATGTCAGAATTATTAGAAAAGCACAAATTATTAGAATATGCCGATCCACGCGTGTCGAAACCGGACCACTCAATGTTGATATGGAATATAAATATTGATAAAATGGTGCGAGGAAATATGAATGAAGAAATTAATACTTGTGAATATAAAAAGTACGATCTTAATAATATTCCCAGCTCATTCTTAGCAACACATTTACATAAAATAGAAGATTTAATTTCATCATTGGAAGTGCAAAGTGCAAATTGTTCTGAAATTGATCAAATTTATAGTGATTTTGTGAATTTATTGAAAGTCGAAATGACGGAAAATTTAAGCTATAAAGTGTTTAAAATGTCATCCGGGTTATTAAGCAACAAAAGACGACGAATTAAAAAACCGTGGTGGACAGATAAACTCACACAACTATGGAATAATGTCTGTGTCGCAGAGAAAGCCATGCTTGGGAGTAAATCTGATTCAAGAAAGCGTCAGTGTCGAATTGAATTCATTGATAAAAGGAAAACATTCGACCGTGAAGCACAGAGGGCGAAACGAACACATTGGAGAAAACAAATGGTTGAAATAGACGACATGGAAACGACTAATCATAGCGAATTTTGGAAAAAAAATCGGACGTATTGGTGTTGGTACAGAACGAAGAAAACTTATACCTATGTCGGTTCAATTGCCGGACGGAACCATAGCCCATGGTCGTGAAGCAGTGGTTTCGGAATGGAAACGTGCGTATTGTAGTTTGCTAAACCCAGAAACTGTCAATTCAGAATACGTAATGGACCAAAGACTTGATACCGAGATTGAAATGAATAATGAAATCACAAGTTTTGAAGTAGTGAACGCTGTGCGTAGCCTAAAGCGTAACAAAGCCGTTGGCGTGGACGAAATACCGGCAGAAATCCTTAAAGTCCCAAGTTTACTGAACTTTTTACACAAACTTTTTAACAAGTGTTTTTCGAGTGGAATTATCCCTACAACGTGGACAAAGGGAATTATAAACCCAATCCCGAAATCGTCAACATCAAATCCGAAAGACCCAATGAGCTACCGAGGTATAACGTTGGTACCAGTGTGCTATAAACTATACTGTCATATACTTAATAACAGGCTAGTAAAATGGGAGAACGAAAATGACATTCTT
Source organism: Mytilus galloprovincialis (assembly GCF_965363235.1). Taxonomy (NCBI): domain Eukaryota; kingdom Metazoa; phylum Mollusca; class Bivalvia; order Mytilida; family Mytilidae; genus Mytilus; species Mytilus galloprovincialis. Next base: position 37,313,407 of record NC_134839.1, on the reverse strand, counting down.
CATGACAGTCAAAACGGATTCCGGAAAGGGCGCAGTACAATTGATCACATTAAATCGTTAACATCAATAATCGAGACTAGGAAATTGAAACGTTTATCGACTTTCGTGGCTTTTATTGATTTTCGTAAGGCATATGACGGGATAAATCGAGCGATGTTATTCCAGAAACTATTCGACCTTGGTATATGTGGGAATATTTATAACGCTATTTTGTCTCTGTATAAGTTCGTGGAATGCTGTGTTCGCATTAATGGACATCAGACAGATTGGTTTAACGTTCAATGTGGTCTTAAACAAGGCTGTTTATTGTCGCCATTATTTTTCAACTTGTATATAAACGGATTAGCTACGTATATTGATTCACTAGATATTGGCATTGACATCGATGGGGAAAAGGTGTCCATGTTACTTTATGCCGATGATTTAGTGTTTTTATCAAACACAGAAACAGAGCTACAAACACTACTTGATGCATTGGATTTATGGTGTACCGATAACAAGATGACAATAAACGACAATAAGTCAAATATAGTCCACTTTCGGCCAAATTCGTTCCCGAGAAGTCAAACAATCTTTCACTGCGGAAACCACATTTTACAGACAGTAGAACGTTACACATATTTAGGCTTAGTTTTTACAGAACACTTGGACTATAACGTCATGGCAAAATACGTTGCAGCAGCAGCTAGTCGAGCACTTGGACTTGTAATATCGAAATACAAGGGACTGGGAGGTTTACCTTTTGGAACTTTTACAAAGCTGTACGACTCTATGGTTTGGAGTACTATTAGTTACGGTGCGGCAGTATGGGGAGATATGTCATTCTCGTGTATAAATGCAGTTCAAAACAAAGCAATCCGTTTTTTCATGGGAGTTGTTCGTTATACCCCAAACGTTGCAGTAAATGGAGATTCGGGATGGACACCACCGTTTGTGAAACAATGGCGGGTAATCATAAACTATTGGAATCGGCTACGATATATGGATGAGAATAGAATAAATAAGAAAATAGACAATTGGGCAGAGCAGAATTTCAGACGTCATCGAGTGTGCAAAAATTCAAACTTTAGAATTTATAGTCTATTCGAATCATGTGGTATAGCGAACTTGTTTAATGACACTGATATTGATAAACAGCAAGTTAACAATGCTATACATGTAAAACTTATGTCCGACTTTAAACAGAAATGGAATGAAGATTTGCATAAAGACACTACCAGACGAAATGGACCAGGAGGTAACAAACTACGTACATATAGAACATTTAAACAGGATGTATATACAGAACTTTACCTAGATAAACTTATAATACCGTCGCACAGAAGAGCATACTCTCAGTTTCGCTGTGGTGTTGCCCCAATACGTGTGGAGACGGGACGCTACGAGAGTCTTCCAATAGATCAAAGAACTTGTTTTGTTTGTGACGATAAAATTGAAAACGAGGAGCATGTATTGACTGAATGTCCGTTATACGACGATCTTAGAGACGAACTGTATAAGTTTTTAAACTTTGAAAACGAAAATTTTAGTCTATTGCCGAATTCTTTGAAACTTTCATTTATTTTAGCGAGTGATAATATTAATGTGATACAAAAATGTGCCAAAACCTGCAAGCTTATTTTAGACCGTAGACGACGTTTTTTATACCGATAATTGATGTAAATATGTTTTATGATTTAACTTTTGTTTTATAATTGCTTTTTGAAAATTTGTAAATACTAGTTCCTTTTAATCCGTCTCTCATAATTCTTTTAGAATGGCATTAATAATTTTAAAAAGGTTTACTTTTATAATGTGAAATGTGTATAATGTATTATTGATGGTGAGACGTTAATAAATTATTATTGTATTGTATTGTATTGTCAAAATGGTTTAACATTATGATCAGTATGTGAGAATATCCAATTTCAAAAGTACATAGTTTTTACAAAACAACAAAAGGCAGATTGCTTCTCGACATTTCTTTTTTTTATTTTTATTCAACAACAAATTGCACTTTCTGCTGTTAACAATATACCTCACCAGTCCAGCATACCAGTGAAGAGTCCCTGTTTGTTAATACCAGAAATCCAGGGTTGTTTTCTGGTAAGCATCAATATATTAAATCAACATTGGTATTATAATCTAACAGCTAAGTTATAAAATAATCAGCAATGAAATAATAAACAAGTAAATATCAGCGAGATTTATTTGTTTACCTATACATATAAATAGGAAAAAATACTATTTGGATATCATCTAGCAATATAAATGATTTTTGAGTATAGTTTCCGGAAACTTTCCATATTTTCTCCGTTAACGTGTGCATTGTTTTTCTATCGAATAACTTCCTGGTTTGAAACAAAATTGTCACACCGGTTTATGCGACTTTAAAAATAGAACAAACAGATGTGATATAGCATTATAACAGGTATGTCTAAATCAAAATTTATCAATAGTGTAAAGAAGATCAAGAGTAAGACTGGTTTCTTTTTCAAATCTTCTTTTTGTAACGGTAAATTGATATAAATAGCCTCGATATTAATCTTAACATGTGGCGGTGAACAGTAAAATTTATATTACTTCATCAGTTCCTGATGTGTAATTTTAAAAATTTATATCTTTAATTAAGTTCTTTCATTTATTTTTGCTAGATCATATATTTCTCAAACAAACAAAAAATTATTTCAACAATTTGAAAGCTTTTTCTAGGAAACAATTACAATGTGTAGTCTTACATTTTGCCTGTAATTTGTAACTATACATAAATTCTGCTTTAAATACAGCATAAACATTTATAGCTTCTGTTTTCTGTTCAGACATGTAGTAAGCTTTATATATACAAAACATTATTAATGTAATCAAATAATTTATTTCATAATATTGTTCATCATTAATTTTATAACCAAATACTAGATTTTTCAATGTTAGAATATTATTATCAATATTCAGTTTTCCAAAAAGATTTTTAATTTTACTAAAGAAGTCATCAAGAAAATGACATTTCAGAAACATGTGATCATAATCTTCAGTGGTATTGCAAAAATTACAATTTGAAGTATTGCAGATATTCCACTGTTTTAATAAAGTTTTACAAGGTAGAATAAAGTGTAACAATTTCCAACGAAACACTTTATACTTATTTTCTTTCAAATAATGGTGAACAAATTTCAATATATTACAGACTGAACTCTTAATATACTCAATATTTAACACTGTTTTCCATCGGTTAAAACCAACAGGAATTTGAATCTCATTCTGAATGAATGTGTTATAAATTTTTTTTGTTTCTAACTTGTCTAATGTTTCTGTATAATTACAATTTCTCTTAATAAATAAAACATAATCTGTTTTTACTTGAGTTTTCTTTGAATTTTCTTGTCTTAAAATGTTTATCCATTCTTTTGGTAAAGCTTTCTTCAATTGAGAAAATTCTGACAACCAATTACATTTAATATTGAGTTTTTGTAAAATATATTTCTCTGATATGTTACCATTTTCATCTATAATGTCATTTACATATATGATTTTGCTATTTATCCAGTTTTGAAATATAAGGCTTTTTTTTTTAATCTTGATAAATTGATTTCCCCAGATTACTTGTTGTCGAATAGTTCTAAAGTTTTCTGGTTGCTCTATTTTTTTTGTTTTTTACCCATGCTTTTAATATATTCAAATAAAATTCTGGCAGCTTATTTAAACCAGGAATTGAGTTAATACCATCAATGTTCATATGAAAGATAAGGAAATTCTTGCCAAATTTATTAAAATAAAATAATGGTATTACTTTCCAGTTGGCAAAATCTCCATATATTAATCTTTTAATCCACCCAATTTTTAAAGATTCTATGTATTTATCTATGTCAATCATTTTTAAACCACCATCTAGCAATTCATAGCTTAATACATTACGTTTAACTTTTTCTGTTTTGCTTTTCCATAAGAATTGAAATACAATTTTTTTAAATTTATCAATATATTCTTTTTCTATGTGAGAAACAGATGCTAAAAAAGTAATATTGGGTAAAATCAGTGATTTAATAACTGTTATTTTTCCCAATAAGGTTAGATTTCTTTTCTCCCAGTTTTTAATTATCTTCTCAGATTTTTCTAATTGTTTTTCAGCATTGAGCTTTTGACAATCATTTTTATTACAACCAAAAAAAACTCCTAAACATTTTACTGGTTTGTTTGTAAAGTTAATGTTTTCATATTTTTCTTTACAATGTTTGTGTTTTCCTAACCATATGCCTTCTGTTTTTGATCTGTTTAATTTAAGTCCTGATAATGTGCCAAAGATTTCAATCATATTTAAAACTTTTGAAATGTCTTTTTGTGATTTTAGAAAAAGTGTTGTATCGTCTGCAAGTTGGCTGACTTTTAATGAATGTGTTTTCCCATCTATCTTAATTTCAAAGCCTTTAATGTTATGGTCTTGCCTTATGTTACAGGCTAATATCTCTACTGCAATAACAAAAATTAATGCACTGCACGGACACCCTTGTCGTATACCGCGTTGAATGTTTATTGGTTCAGATATCCATCCATTATTTATTACTGAGCTTTTTATATCTGTATATAAAGTTTTAATCCATTTAAGCATAGAGTTTTGGAATCCAAATTTTTTTAAAGCTGAAAACATAAAATCCCATTCTAAAGAGTCAAATGCTTTAGAGAAATCTAAAAAAAGTAGTGCCCCCTCTATGTTAAATCTTTCTGCATAATCAATTATATCTTGGATTTGTCTAATATTATAACCTATATATCTATTTTTAACATAACCATTTTGATCCTTATGTATAATATTTGGAAGTATATTTTTAATGCGTTGAGCCAATGAATATGCAATTAATTTTGTATCAATATTTAATAAAGTTATGGGTCTATAATTATTTAAGCAAAGTGGATCATTCTTTTTATGTATTAGAGAAATAACTCCTAGTTTTTGAGAACTTGTTAACTCCCCTTTTTTATATGAATAATTAAATGTAGATACAGCAAATTCTTTTAAATCATTCCAAAAAGTCCTATAGAACTCAACACTAAGTCCATCAATTCCAGGTGATTTATTAAGTTTCATCTTGAATAACGAACTAGTACATTCTTCAATGGTTAACGTACCTTCCATTATCTCACTCTCTTGTTTATTTAATTTATGATCAATATTTATATCATTAATATATTTATCTATGGATTTTACATTTGGACATGTGCTATTATAAATATTTTGATAGAATTCTTTTTCTATTTGTAAAATTTTAGAAGACTCTGTATGTATATCTCCTTTTTCATCTTTTAAAGCAGTTATAGTCTTTCTGGTCTGTCTAGCTTTTTCTAGTCCCAAAAAAAATTTAGTATTTTTCTCTCCTTCTTCTACCCATTTAATCCTTGACCTTATTTGAGCTCCTTTACTTTTTATTTCATAAATTTTTCTTAGTTTACATTCATTATAAGTTAATTCTTCTTGATAATGTTTAATAACATCATCTTTACAGTTTCTGTTTATATTTTCATTTAATTTTTTTATCTTATTTTCCAATATATGTATTTCACTTTTATTTTTATTTGCATTTCTTTTACAGTATGCAACAGTATGTTCTCGAACTTCAATTTTGAACAGATCCCATTGATGGCCTATTTTATCAGTAAGTTTTGTTTTATTTTTATATTTCATGATAAGACCTTTTATTATATTTTTATACTCTGTATTATCTAAGATACTGTTATTAATTTTAAAATAACCTTTCCCTTTTGATTGTGATCTCCCTTTTACCTTTAAAGATATAGCTTGGTGATCTGTATGTGAAATAAGTGCAGGTCTTATATCTGTTGAATAAATATGTGACCTTATTTCTGGACAAACAAGAAAGTAGTCTATGCGTGAAGCTTCGTTTATCTTATTTTTCCGTCTCCATGTAAATTGTATATTATTTCTATGTATGTCTCTCCAAATATCTATCAGTTTGTGTGTTTTGATTAACCCCTTTAAACTGTTGACTGGTTTTTGTTTTCTTTTATTATTTCTGTTGTTTTTTTTGTTGTCAATATTAGATAATGTATCATTCATATCTCCCCCTACTATGACCATACCTAAACTGTTTTTCTGTATCATGTCATTTACTTTTTTGAAGAAAACATTCCTATTTTTAGGTAGATTTGGTGCATAAATATTAACTAGAGTATATATACTTTCTGAAATTTCTATGTTAATCAAAATTACGCGTCCCTCCTCATCTTGAAATTTATCAATTAATTGATAATCAGTGTGATCACTTATAAAAATAGATACCCCTCTTGATTGAGAATTTCCATAACTGTGGTATGTATCACCTTTGAATTCATTTTTAAATTTTTCCTCTAAAGTAGAAGTAAAATGACTCTCTTGTACAAATAAAATATTACAATTCTGATACTTCATCCACATATGAAGCCTTTGTCTTTTATCTTTTGAACCAAGACCTTGGCAGTTTAATGAACATATATGTATTGTTTCACTCATTGTTTACCATAGATTTCTAGTTAAAAAAAGTAAAGTTTCTTATATATAATATAACCATAATTTGTTTACAACATGGTATATACAGCTAGTATTAATATTAATATACACATTGTACATAACATTGCCAATAGTGCTTACAGTAATATTGCAAATAATCATTTTAACATTTATAGTATGATAACTACATTGTTTACTTTTTATTTCATTGTCTATTTTCAGACCGCATATGGCCTTGACATTACTCAGACACTGACCCAGATTCTGATTAGCAAATTGAAGTGGTATGTCTGAACACCAGATGTTATTAAAAGAAAAGTTAAACAATTTCAGTGATGGTTTTGTGATATACCATATTCCAAATATTAGCCAGAATAGAAATGTATCATTATTGGATTTACCTGTGAATGTTATAAAAACGTGGATGGCTATACATTTAGTGTCATGTTCTAAAAATAGATTTGGATTTTCCTTTTCTATACATTGAAAACAAGTGTGAAGAATATTACCACTCTGGATTATAAACGTGGCATAAATGACTGATGGATTTTTTTTCACATGGAGAAAAAAAATGTTGGATATAGATATGTGTATTTCTTGCAATTTCAATATCAATGATGTGGTTTTTACCAAAGATACATTCAAATTCTAATGTTCTATTTATAGCGTACCATACTAACAGGTGATTGTTTGAAACATAAACATTTTTTATGATAAACATATATTTGACATTCAAATAGTCATAATCTTTTGAAAGTATGCAATCTTGCATTGCATCACAATCATTTTTTGTTTTTTTTTAATTAATAAAATAAAAATAATAAATTCTATGTACATATATTTATATTTGAGCATTGTAGTGTTTTAATTATTTAACAATTGCATTGTAATGGATTTACATATCGTACTGGCCCTACGGTTTAAATGTCTTTTGTGCAGGACCTGTACGTTCTTGATACTCTTCTGTTGGGGTTGTTGCATTTCTCTTATCGGTTTTATTTCTTGGAGTTTGGTTCGTTCCTTGGAAATATTGGCTTATATCTCCTAGTGTTTTCTTCTGATTATTAGTCAGTTTTTTTTTCTTCTTTTTTTTGTGCGAACCATCTATTGGAGTGTTGGTGTTTATAGCTTCCAATCCTGAGTCATGATTGTTCATGTATGTTTTGTTGTTGTCTGCACTTTTGTTGGTAGAAGTGTCTGTTTGATCATTACTGAGTGGAGCTATAGCTGATACTGTTTGACTGTCATTGGGGATTGGTTGCAGTATTGATTGTGATGTCTGCACCGAGTCTTCTGTTTCTGACTTATCCTCATCTGAATTGTCGTCTTCTGTGTCGTCACTTTCACTTAGATGCGAATTACACTCTGCTTGTCTGTGTCCTTGTTTGTTACAATGAAGACAAACCCAGTCATTTGGACACTGCGAAAATTTGTGACCTTTCTTTAGGCATTTATTGCATGAGATTTCAGCTTGATTGTGGTTTTCTTGTCCTTGGTGAATAACTGTTGCTCTGTATTTACCAATAAGGACAGATCTCGGTAAAGCTTTACTTAAAGGAGCTACCATTGCGATTCTGTCTCCAGTTTGGCAATTTGATAACAGGCCATCTACTCGCAATCGTTCTCTGTACATTTTAATAACCTCGCATCCGTGGTATTCTAAGCTTCGTTCAATCTGTCCGTCCTCAGCGGAACAGGGCACATTTTTTACACGTACTTTCAGGTAAGTTGGTCTTTCATTAACAATTATCCTTGGGTTTCTACTGTAAACCTGGATATATTTATTCCGAATTGTTATGCCAGACGTAATGAGGGATTCTCTGTCGATATCAGAATCAAAATAGATTCTCCACAAACCTCGAACACGCTGCAACCCTTTGAGATGACTGGCTGGGCATATTGTAGCGTCAATGGTTTTGTACAGTTCTATGTGTGTTAGAAACTGGTCTCTGCTTGGTTTAGTGTTGCCAAACAAGTCAGTTTCTAATATGAAAACTGGTTTTACATCCTCAACATCATAATTGTTTTTTGTGTTTTGTTTTTGCAATATAGAAGAGTAAGTCTCGATGGTGTCCGCCATATTGTTTTTGTCATTGGTTTGGTTTACCTCTGAATTTTCAATGACATAAAAAATGTAAACAAACACGATTTTTTTCACAAATTCGACTAGATAAACTACTTTTATCCGAGTAAGGGCATTCTATTTGAATTAATCAAATGGTTCTCATAGTTATTTTGTATAAATATAATCTGAAACTTGGTAAATAAAGAACTATTTACACAAAATTGATTTTTCGGATCGTGAAAGATGACGTACCGCATTTTTGAAAATCGTGCAAACGAAGACGTTCAAATTAGTCTTCAATTATATGATAAAATAATATTTGTTAATGGTATTGAGAAAAGCTAGATAGGTCAACATCCTCAATAGGTTTAAGCATTTCAAAGTATTAATATTTTCAGAAAATGAAAAGAAAAAGAAATAACAATACGGCAATAATAAAAGACAATGGGTGACAAAACGCCGAAAAAACAATCCAGTGTTGTTGTTATGATTGTAAGGTGTACATTTTCGACTTCTGCAAGGTTTCAACTAACATCGAACTCATTATCATGCATCATTCGGCAATGGTTGTTTTATGTTGTTTGTCCTTTTGGATATATACCTGAATGCTATAGCGCCAAGGTATTTCGTGTATGGTATACATGTCTATCTGCATGTTTCATATATGACAATGGTGATGTCAATTATATTTGATATATTGAATGATAGTAAGATGTTTATGTCTGGCTGTCGGTCAGGGTTCATATACGTTTGACCTTATGTTCCGAATTAATTGGCCAAGCATAACTTTTACATTTGTCAGTTTCTAAGGCACTGTAAGGATCGGAACACATTTATTTGGTGTACGGGATATTTGAAGAGATCTGTATGGCATGGTTCATCTGACCTTGACCTCTTTTTATGAACCAATGACAATCTTAAGCGCATTTGACACTTCTAGTAAAACCCTTGATATTATAGACGTTAAAAAAATATACTATCATAAGTAAAGCAGACATTACAGCATTTGCGATCTGGTATTCTACAGTCTGTAGTATATAGTTAAAGCAATCCACATCTGCGTTGTGTAAAAAGAACTTAAAAAAGTACTGTTGCACAAAATGTTGGTTATCGTTCAATCTCAAATTACACATGAAAGATGCCGTTTTTGCTGTAATTTTTTGTTTGATGGATAACATTTTGGTTAAACGTTGCATATCCTTATTATTGGCTAAATAGTGTCGGTCGGCCTGAATTGCACTAGATCGATTCACAGAGCTGAATCTTTCACACTTATTTAGACACGGTTTTTTTTAACTTTCGAGGTAAAGTGTTGAATAGAAAAAAAAAATTAATAGCTTTAATGTTCATCCTTATCAAAATAGTTACAGGCTTCAACCAGATGTAAGTTTATCAAATGGTAAAAGAAATACTGATTTCTGATTACTAGTATTAAGTCTGGTCACGCATTTTCTTTCACGATCACAATAATACGTTGCCTGATCTTTCACGATCAAGTTTGATGGAAATTCAACAAATTCAAGGTTTTCATAAACAAATTAACGCTTTTAAGGGAAGAACATACTTTAATTTTACTGTACTATCAGATACACCAAAGAACAAATTTCAAATATATCATGATATTCTGAAATATGACCATTATAGGTACAAAAAGTGTGTTATTTGTAATTAATTTCATAGACACGTATTGCGCCTTTTGTGTTTTTTCAAAAAGTACTTCATATTTTCTTTATCTTCTTTCACAGTTATGTTGAGGAAGTTAAACCATTTTGACAGACATATTTTATTGTTCGGATTTTTTCCGTGTTTTGAAAATTAAGCGATTTTTTCAAAGATTCTGAACTAGAATGTACATTAAATGTCTTTCACGATCCGTTACCAGAACTTTCACGATCGTCTCTCAATACTTGACCGCCGTTAGATATTCTTTCACGATCATTTCTCTCGATAAACCGAATGACACCCGTGATTATTCTGTGATGTGGACTGAATTTAGACAATTACAAACTTTTGTAATTTGTTTTCATTGGATAAACATGTATTGCAATTATCTGATATTATATATATAAAAAAAAAAGAATGGTCATCGTGCCTGACAAGTTCTAAAACTAGTGTTTTAGTTATTTATATTATGAATGAGATAAGAAACAGATTGGGCCGAGGTATATAGAAATTATATAGTCTAGTATATAAATAATTTATGTTCGTTTGAACGGAGAATTTAGAAAATAAAAAAGATTACAAATGTAAATGACCTCCATGGCTTTAACAACTTTTCTTTGCATTCTATCATACACGTGAACTTTCTTTTTACGATATTTCTTTTGTCCAGCTACAAGTGGTTAATTTATGCATTGCAAAACTTTCTTAATTAGAAAGAAGTCATTCTATGTTGACTCTGGAAGACTAACAGAATAAGACTCATGAACGATATATCACACAAAGTAATGGGAATAATCATTGGTGTTTGGTAAAGTGTATCCCCTATAGTTTGTCATCTTTTTGCTATTTTTTGGGGGGTCCTTAGCAAGGCAAAATGTCTATGCCTATCCAATAAACTTTCGTGTTCTAGTGGCAGTCCATATTTCCCCAACCTTTATTCTGAATGCCATCTTACGGTACAGGAACTACCTATTGTAATTTTTGATATTTTTTGTTCGTTCTAAACATGCATGAAATATTTGCCACTGGACGTTAAGCAAACGTCAATTAATCAATCAATTAATCAACGATCGAGATGTAAAATTACCATACTTACATTTAGACTTGAGATTTTTTCTGTTGCCACATTTAACCGTATGAAAGTCTTCACACGACTGTTTTTCAACATCAAACTGTAAAGGATAGCTGCATTCTTTTTTCACTGGTTCCCCCGTCTTGTCACCACAGTCGAAGTAAGTCTGGCAGTACTCTTTATCAGGAAGTCGAGTAAATTTAGGTGACACAGCACAAAGTTCTACTGGTGATGGCACTGCAAAATGATTCAAATGAAAAAGATGGAGTAAAATTGTGCCGTAAAAATAATTTGATAAAGTAATTGCGTTTGTTCAAAGTCAAAGTCTATCCAACCTTATCGGAAGCATACTGTAAATAGAAATTTCATTAGTATGTTTGTTGAACGTCCAAATCAGATTTTAAATAAAAATACAGAAAACTGAAATATGCGAGCCATGTCGGAATTGTCGATCAGATGAAGAGGCTGTTGTCTGATGGGTTACAAATTACTGGAACTATACCCATTTGATACTGGAATTAATTGCAAGTTATTTTATCGCAAAATGTTATGACGGCGTTGTTTTCAAATCCATAAAAAGCGTTTTGTCCACATTCTGTTCAGGAGAGTTCACTGGACCCATAACATTTTCAGCATGAATGTGTAGCTCATTTTATACATCTTTTACAAAAGAAAACTAGTATCATTATATTGTAAATGGAATTTTTTTATATGTAGGTATTTAGAAAAAAAATCTGGTTATGCTTACCTATTTCACAGTATCTGCCTGTATATGGCACCTGGCACTGACAGTCAAATTCTTTTGGTTTGGTTCCTGGCACGCATGTCCCACCATGCCTGCACGGATTTCTACTAAGTCCACACGTTTCTGGAATTAAAGATAAAACATTTTAACTTGAACAACAATACATGTACGGAAAAAGACTGTGCCATGATTTTAAAAGCAAAGACATCGGCAGATCTAACAAAGAGTGATTCCGGCAACTCGAAACAGTCTTTGATAAGTCATAACCAGAAGTCCATTTCGTTTATCCTTATCCTGGTATGATATATGAATCTATTATTGTTCTCGTTGTATATATACCTGTCTGTACCAAAAAAAAAAACAGAAACCTCGTCAGTTGCTGAGCCTTATAGAGAATGGTGAAAAATAAAAAAACTGATATAAAATCCTCTTAAACTAACCGAAATAGTTATTGAAGTTCCAAATTATAATTATATATTCAAACATAACTTATTTACTAGAACATTGTAGAACTTTAAGGTCGAAATACTTGAAGCTTCTTTTCATGGTATATGCAATCAGTGTATTCAAAATACAACTCAAAACACTCACTCTTTACATGCTTAACTGTGCAAATGTTTAGTGAAGAACCCTCGGGAACACATCGTGCACCTCTCCCTACAACGGATCCTTCTGGGCAATCTGTAAGTTTCATTGCAGACATTCCTGGTCTTCGACACATCCATACTGTTCTACAATCATCACTAATAACTATCCTATAGGCATTTTTACTGTTACAATTTGGCGATCCGTTAATTAATGAAAAGAAACTAAGAAAAAACACAAAAATAATTTTAAGAGAATCCATTTTGATTTTCCTCTTCACGTCCGCTTCAGCCCCTATAGATTTTTTTTTGGAATGGAAAACATATTGTTTGTCCTTTTGGAAACACGTCAGAAGGAAATTCGAAACTACCTGTGTAACATTTGGTGTAACTTAATATGATGTCGTATACAACAATATTTTCTGAAATTACGTAGAATTTTTCAATGTATGGAATTATGGTTGTAGTTTTGATTTTATAATTTGGATATATGTTGAGAATGTTATAAATCAAATATGATAATTTGAGTCAAATTGGTAACCATGAATTTGACAGCCAATGTTTCTTCAACACAGGATAAATTCCTCTTAGAAATAGATAGCATTCTTTAGTTAGCTTGTCGTTTGTAGAGTTAATTCTTCAATTATATATTTCAATCATTGAAATATTCGTCGAAACTAACACTAAAGTTTGAGACTAGTATTACTTAGCTTCAAGTCATCACAACACTAATTTGAATTCATTAATGACTTGCTCTTCTTCTTCCAAATACTGCCCACATTCAACATGATGAATATTCTAACAAATTACGCATGATTAAAAACAGGATAAAAGCAAATTGTTCTCTTGATTTAGTTAGTGGTTTTGTCCTGTTCCGGCGGTTTGAGCTTCTTGTTGGTTTTTGTAGATATTTATTCTTGTCCATGGATCTGTTTAAAATGATGAAGGTTGTTTATGTCCTTATAACTTTTTGTACTTGCTAATCGACAGAACGGGACAATCCACCAATTTTATCTCGGCACCTGGATGTTGCTTAAATTTTCTTTCGTATTATCTTAATATGGTATTTACAGTTTTACTCATTGGCCTTGAAATTTTACTCAGATATGACTCAGTAGAAACAAAATATTTGGTATTTTTACCATTAATCAAGTGTGATATTCTATTTATTTAGGAAATGTATTGGACTATGAAGTATGTTTACTTAAATAATTTTTTTTAATGTATGACAAGTGTACAGAAAACGCAGTTTTGAAAAACGGAATGTCAAGAAAAGTCCGTCGTTGACTCGAAAATTTGTGTCACCAGGTTACTTCCGGATCCACTTTCACTTTGACGAAAAACATCAACAACATTTTCATCACTTTAGCACGACATGGTAACCTTATTCAAGTTTATTTTACCCGAATTTACTATTTTTGTGTTGAGTAACTGCGCGAGTAAGCAAATAGTAAAACGGGCTCCGGATTCGAAGATTAGATCAATATAATTTGAACAAAATTATTCAAATTTGGTTCGTTTGATAAATTATTTACGAGACAATTTTTACAACGTATTATAAACGATCGGAATATTCTACTGATTGATGTAAAAGACCACTTTCGAATTAACTTTTGTCCTTCACCTGAAAAAAAATCGTCAATTAAGCGCATTTTTATGAAGTCATTTAGCAAATGGAGGGGATCGCCTGCATCCTTGCTCTATAAACGTACTTCAAGCGTCTCATCGTGATCTCATTGTGCAGGATAACCTGAAAATAATATTTGTCCTGTGGGTACTTAATCAAAATTCCCTAATGATAGAAGTGCTGATTGTCAATTGTAAGAATTTAATTTACAGAATAATTGGTGCGTAATTATCATGATTATAGCATCATATTTTTCTAACCACACGCTCAACTTTGGAATAGTCCTATGATCATGATGATATAAGACTTCTGAGGTTCATAACATTTACATTGAATGTTTTTTATCAGATATTTTATTTTACTATTAATCATGTTAATGTTGAACCCCAGCATGCCCAGTTGATGGCCTTCAACAGTTGCCTGCTCTTGTTGTCTCTTTGACACATTCCCCATTTCCATTCTCAATTTTATATAAAACATCTGGGGAGCACTGAGAAATGCATATTTATAGATTTGGTTTCTTCCATCATTTGTCCATAGATAATGAAAATAATCATGACTACATGTGTTTATTAATATGACTATAAATCCGGTTCATTCAAGGATAGAGTTGAGATAATGTATTATAAGATTGTTAGAATCAGAAATATTTGAGTAACTGGACTCGGAACTCATCATTTCAAAGAAATCAATAAAATTCCTAAGACACATCCTAAAAATATCTCAGTATTGAAAATAAAGAACCCTGCAAACATTATATTATTGATCAGTTGATAAAATAATACTTTCATATACATGATATATATCATGTATATACAAAGTGGAAACCATATTTCAGTTACTTTATCAACAGAAATTATGCCAGGATTATTTTTTTTTTGCAGTTTAATTTTTTTATAAATTTTCATGATGATTGCATTTTAGAATAATGGGGAAAGATGTAACAGAAAAATTGAAAAAATACATTAAAGAAGATCGACCTGGCAAATTCAAGTCATATGTGAGAAAACACAGAGTAGATGTTTGTGAAATACGTCTTGCTAAAGATCAGTCTTTGTTGCATTACAGCTGTAAATATGGACAAGATGTAATATTCAGGTGAGACTTTTGATTATAAAATAGAAGATGTGGTATGATATAGGTCACTGTACAGCCTTCAACAATGAGCAAAGCCCATACTGTATAGTCAGCTATAAAAGGCCCCAAAATGAGCATAGTTTACACAATTCCTTGCATATCATTTAAATGTGTACAATATCCTTGGACTATTCAATGCTATATCACAGAAATGAAGGTTCATAATTCAGCAGATTGGCACATGCTATATGTATAAAATATAGTTGCATAGATTAATGTTAAACATAATGTTGTTATTCTAAAAAGGTACACTGTAACTATATAATCAATTAAACACCCTGTTCTTGCTTTTAACACACTGAAATGGTAAGATTTTTATAATTCAGGCAAAAGTTTTTGTTTTTTCGTTTGAAGCCAATTGAAATAAAGTTTTGTTTATTGCCTCAACTGCGACAAAAGTCACAGAAAGCAAGATATATAGGAACTGCCTTTCCAGCAATGGCAGTGTCATCCATGTCATCAATTGTTTAGTTTTCTCATTAAATTAGTTTAATAGGAAGTACTTGTTATAGATCAATTATATTTTGTGCGAAGTTACAGTACTCTCAGTTCATTTCAGTTTGATGACAATTTTGAGGCTCTACCCCATGGTCATGGCCATGACGGCCATGGTCATGGCCATGACGGCCATGGTCATGGCCATGGTCCAGTGATTTAAATCTATTTGAAAAAAAAATTTGTCATTTTCTATACTTTTGATGTAATCCCATACATATATGAAAGTATGTACAAAATATATCTTTGAAAAGGTAAGTGGATGCACATAGGTCTGTAAAAACCAAGTTAAGGGAGAAAGAAGGAGCTAAATTTAAAAAAAAGAGGAAAAGACTACTACACAGAAAACTACCAATTAAACAACATAAACCCCACCATAAACACAAAGTCCTTAGATGAATAAATCTTTATCACTATAACAAGTCATTTAGAATAAACTTGGCTCCAGTAGCAATTAGCAATGACCATTGTATGGTGGTTTTTTTTTTATCCATATGGTAATGGTATAAGTGTTGATACATGTACATGTATACATACTTATTGTTATTTGCATTTCAAAATTATTTTTACACTTCTATTTTTCGTTGCCAGATACTTAATTACAAAGGACATAGATGTGACACTACAGGACATTAATGGAAATACAGCTTTACACTTAGCCTTAAAACGTGCTTTGAAATCAACAGCAAATACAGGTATAATATATACATCCCAGTGTTAACAGCTAAAAAAGAGAGGCAAAAGATACCAATTCAACAAGACATTCAAACTCATGCATATAAGTGGAAAATACACTGACGAGGCCATGTGTAATCAAGGAAAAAGATCGACAGACAAACAACAGTACACAAAACACAACAAAGAAAACTAAAGACTGAGCAACATTAACCCCATCTAAAACTGTGGGTGATATCAGGTGCTCTGGAAGGGTAAGCTGATCCTGCTTCATATGTGGCACCTGTTGTGTTAGTATAAACCTGATAATAAGTCTTATTGCGGTAGGTCACATATGGGGTTAAGGAGACTGGATTGTAGTTATGACAAATGAAACGTATCAACTATCATATGTGAAAGGGGATATTTCATATTGGTCAACCAACTCGTGATGGCATCCGTAAAAGTTACATAGGGATTATTTCTACTTCATGACTTGCAACTCTTTATTTAATATAAAGCTTCCTTGTAAAGCATGTTCTGGTAATGCAAAATATTTTTAAAGTAGATATTTATGATTTCAAATTTGTGTCCAGAAAATTTCTGGACCTTAAATTGAACAAAACAAATTAACAAAATCTTTTGAAAAAAACCCCACAAGGAATAAATGATCACAATAACTGAAAGAAAATAAGTTTCATAGAAGTTTTTTCCATGTACATGTAATTATTTATAATTTCAGTGTATACCTCTATTATTTTACCACTGATTGAAAAATGTCCAAGTTTATTGGAAGTAGAAAATGAAGATGGGATATCATGTAGATCTTTGTTGGACAATCTTGTAAAGAAAAAGCAGCATCATGAACAAGAGGATCAGGTTTGATATTTTTTCACCATTTTTCTTTGTAAAAAATTTCTTGTTCAACAAAAAAGAAACATGCTTACTTTAGTTCTTGGGGTAAAAATTGCAGTAACTGTAATGAAAACCCTTATGTGGTTTTTAATTTCAAATTTCAAAACATGTGTATTGTGCATTGATCATAATATTCTTTACATTCTATCCATGAATTTTTCTAGAAAATTGTTGATGAAATTATACTATAACCATACTTGTCCATGAAGCTTGAATATCAATAATGTTCTTATTGAGGTAAAATTGGAGTTATCTTCCTTTGTTCATAACTGCTGTTGAACCACTTGCAATTATTGTTTTGACATCCATTATGTCCAATGCTTTATACAATACAATGTTTATTTTTTTGTTTCCACTGCTAAATTTAAACAGTTTTCACCCTTCTTTACTTACAAGCACATTAATTATTTGTTTGCAAATGAACAAAACTGTTTGATAAGTTGATATAATCCTCCCCAAACACATAATACATACATGGCCACTGATAAAATAAATAAAAAGGATTACAGTCAGAACCAAATATGTTTGGTGAGTACAACAGATCATACTCAACCACTAACAATACATTTATTTGAAAAAAGAACAAGTAAAGACAAACAACTATGGACAACAGATAGATTGATTTGGTACAGGGACAAACTGCTTAGGGTTCAACCAGTTTTTTTCTGCATACAACTTACCAGCCTAACCAAGGGATAGGATTGATTAAATTATAATTATATTGCAAAAATAGTTGATTAAATTGCCATTACAATTACACCATTTTTAGCAACATATTCAACACTTTTGTTTATTTGCAAATAATTGTTTTGAAAATATTTTTTTTTCAGTTACAGTTACATTTTGAAAATTACTTTATTTATCATGTTCATTTCAGTTATTTACAAGATACTTGTTCTATTTCGAACAGTATTACTTCTCTGAAATTACTACTGTAAATTCAGAAATTATTGTTTGAATTTATTATTGTGATTTTGAAAGAATGGACATCAATGCAGGATTAATTATTGCTATTTCAACCTGCATACAGATATTGGGGCATTGACTTTCCTTCATATTGTTTGTTTTCATTTGTCACACAAAAATCCAAAAACCCTTTTGCTATTCGGAAAATCAGTCCCCCTTGACCCGAGAATCTGTCCCGCTTGAACTTTTTACGTCATACAACAATCACTTTTCTATTGTGGCATCAGATATTTTCTATTATGACATCAAAATTTGATTGGAACTTTTGTGATTTCAAGTCATGGCGGACAAATAGCAATAAGGTGTATTAAAAGAATTATTTGTAGATCCTAGATATTTTATTGTTTAACTAGAGAAGTTTAATCACAAAGCTTACAATCATATACTTGATTTCTTAAAATTACATTGCAAATTTTGTAGCCATCATTTTACAAATCAGAGGACGAGAATGAGGCTGACGACTGGGAAGATAAACTAGCAGACGAACTAAGAAATGAACATGATGACTTTTCAGGCAGATATCACAGTGGTATGTAATATTTCAGATTGAGATTTGTTTTTTGTAGACACTGTTCAAATTTATAAACAAAAGTTATCTCCCTTATTGTTAAATTCAGAAATGGTCTTAATTTATTGTTTTCATTAACTACTTTAAAAATATCTGGGTAATCAATGTGGTACATAACACTTGAGGGAGATAACTCTGTAAATATCAGCTGAAGGTTTCAATTAAGGAAATATTAAGCTTCTCAACGATTAAAATAAGTGTTTGTCAAACTGCTAAATATCCAGTGAAATTTTTCTGGTAAAGTGTGTGGTTCAAGTCTTTTGAAATTTTTATGTATTTGTCCAAGGCGCAAAGTAAACATTTTGTTAATTTTTTATAAAGATTAAACCAGACAAATTAGTTTTATTTAAGGTGTTCAGTACCACCTAAGTTAGGAAAAAACCTATTTTCATTGTTTTTGACATTTTGTTTAAAAAATCAATTTACCCTCCTGGTTTGTGATGCAATTTTAGTAATTCTAGGCATCATGCAATCATAAATAAATAGTTCAAAATGGTGTCTACATTTCAAGGAAGCAATTAATTTGCAGTTTCTTTATCAGAAGGACTATTGATCAGTTGATAGTTTCATTGTTAATCATAACCGAAATGAAAATAAAAATCACACCATTGATAGAATTTCCATTGTTTATGATATTATTAACCTATCGTAATATTTAAGTGTATGCTTTTGAAATATTACCCAGAGGGCATAAGATTCTGAAACAACACATTCAGTATTTACTAATATCAGACCTCTATGCTAGTAACTTTATTAGGATGCAATATTTGTATCTGACTATATATAAGAACATGGAGAATTCACTAAGGTGTTACCACAAAGGAAAATATATTTTAGTATACTAATTGTATTTTAATCATCAAATGGTATTGATAGAATTGCAATTTGAAACAGAAATAATAGAAAGACAAGTCTGTTCAATTTTTTTTGTTTTGAAATAAAATATACAGAAAATGTTTGAAAAATGTGCATTTTTTGTTCTCTGTTCTGTTCTGACATAGAATTTTGATATAACTTAATGCAATGTAGATCTTTTCTTTGGAGGTGTCACTTTTACCATTCTAGAGTAATGCTCCTTAACAAATTTAAGATTTGTATCGTTTTTGTTCTCTAACTTTAGTTTGCCACAACCAAATGCACTTATGCACAATGCCAAGTACCACAAAACAAGTATGAATTGGGGTAGTGTCACTTTGAAGGTCTTAAGGTATGTCCCTTTATAATGTTGTATGAAAACAGAGGTATCATCTGTGTCCAATCAACACATTCTCAATTCATTTTTAATCTAATATCCATGACATCAATTCCGTATGAAAGACAGGAGCATTCTTATTTTATGTACTTCAATTGAAAAAAAGATAGATATCAAAGATTCAAAATTTTATGTACAATTATTTCTTATTGATAATATCCAATTAAATTTTGTATATGATATTTTTTTCATAGATAAAAATGAAGACTCTTATGCAGAAGGTTATGATGACTGGGCAGACAGACTAAGACATGAATATCACATGAAGCATAGATATGGTGGACATCATCCTAAAAAACAAAGGGAGGCAACTTCATCCAGTCAATCCAAAGAACAAAAAGATAGTAAAGAAAAGCTTGAAGATATTAGAAAGAAAATGAGACAAAAATATGAAGAAAATCAGAAAAGAGATAGAGAGAACAGATTATTAATTAAAAGTAAAAACTACCTGAAAAATATCACAGGTATAGAACTGATGTCAAATGAAGGTGAAATAAAGTTTAATGATGTGCCCTGGCCTTTCAACAGTGATGTTAAAGAGATAAAAAATGTCATGTTTCATTCCGCATTATCGTCAGGTGATAAATATAAGAAACGTTTACGTGAGGAACAAGTTCGATGGCATCCAGATAAATTTCTACAGAAACATGGTAAAAAATTACATGAAAAAGACAAAAATAAAATCATGGAAAGAGTGAAGGAAATATCCCAGGAACTTAATAGACTTATTGCTTTATTATGATTTAAGATGGTGGAAATCTATAGACAAAAAGTAAATTGATACCTGATGTTTTCCAAGTGAGAGGGCAGAACGATTGTTTTACTTTTTACCTTAAGCTCAAAGGAGTATGTTCGATAAGGTCCTAAAATGGCCTACTTTTTTAGCGTAAATTTCAAATTTGGATTTATTGACCAATATCACGATAAATTATAGCTAATACATTGACTAGATAGGATATAAGCCATTTTGCTTAAAATTTTACGTTTCTGCGTTTCATTATGACGTCACAAGTTGTACTCATATTGATTTTTCACGAAAAAATCAATGAAAATGGGTAAATTTCAAAAGATTATTTGACAGGAAACATAGAGCCAATACGTCGACAACAAAGATCTTTTAAAATAATGTTTGTGAAGACATTTAAAATGTCTTATTTGAATATTAAGCTTGTCGACGCCTGCGCTCTATGTTTCCTGGTCCTTTATTTGGTTGAAATCCCGCTGATTTTGTCAAATTTCACCAAAATCCCTTATCTTGACCGTTTTGGAATGTAAAACTCGTTGTGTTAGAATTAAACTTTGACAAAAACAGCTCTGTTTAACTTTTTCACATGTCTTTAAGGCAACTTAAAACAATTATTGTCTTGTAACCATGAACTTTATAATTGGGGCCAAATATGGCACTTATCGAACTTACTCCTTTGAAAAATATCTGTTTGAAAACTATAGATATTATATTATGCATATTGTGACCGTTAAAATGATTTAAAATCTACTAATCTGAACAGTGAAATTGCAAGTCAGGACAGTGCATACAATCCCATTGAAAGTCTAGTAATTATGTAGTTAAAAACATCAATGTTTTTGATTATTTGGAAACTTGTTACAGTTAACCCACAATATCTTTTGAAAGTTGATGGTAAAATAAAACCATTTTTTAAATGAAATTACCTATGGGATGTGTTAAGAAAAATAAATAGAACATATAACAAAATTAAAGTTGACAGTTGGCTTTTTTTTAATAAAATGAAAGAATTTGATCATACTTTACAATCTCTTAGTATGTATTGTGATATCAATCTGTTAAAAAATATAACAAAAAGTGATAAGTCTCCATCTTTTATTGAAACTATGGGTTGTGGAAAAATGACAATTTTTGTATGAATTATATTTGAAAAACATCATTATGTGAATAGAATTGAGAAATGAAATAATAAAAAATAGCTCTTAAATAATTATTTCAGAATATCTAACATTTTTATCTAAAAAGATAAATTGATCAAATTGTTAGCAGTACAATATCTGTTAATCCTGAAAATTTCAGAAAATTTTGTCAACTTATTCTCCCTGTAAATATCATTTTCCACATTTTGTAGCTGTTATTGTGAAAACTAAAGTAACTATGTTAAAGATGTAAACTGCAAAAATTGTCAGCATGACAAGAAATATCTCTTTCATATTTTTGACAACCTGTTTTTGATTCATTGACCCTGAAATGTAAATTTTATTGGCTTTTTTTGGCATTTTGTTTGGAAAAAAAAAATATGATTTAATTTTAAATGAGACACTTCTCTACCAGACACCAAATGACTTTAAAGTTTACAACTATAAGCCACTGTATGGTCTCCAATAATGAGAAAAATCTGTACCACAAGGCACATAGTAAGCTAGGAACTTAACAGACTTAACAATTTAATCTAACTATAGATAGTAGAAATCTAGACAAGGAAGTTAATTGATACCTAATGTTTTCAAAGTGAAAGGGCAGAACCCCTGTTTTACTTTTACCTTAAGCTCAAATTTGAAAATAAGATCTGTTGTAAACTATATCTATTATATTGAGACAATTAAAATGATTTAAAACCTGCTTATCATTACAGTGAAATTTTTAAGTCTGTACAATGCATAAAATCATAATGAAAGTCTAGAAATTATGTAGTTAAAACATTGTTTTCAATTATTTGGAATCATGTAAGTTTGCACTACACTATTTTTTAAAGGTGATGGTAAAATATGTCAAAATTTTTTAAATAAAATTACCTATTGGATGTGTTCAGACAAATCAATTGAACATATCAAAGTGAAAGATGACCGGTTTTTTTAATAAGATGATAGAATATGACCATACTTTGCAACAATTTGTATATATATTATTATTGTGATCTGTTAAAAAAATATTATCAAAATGATAGATCTTCAAGCTACATGTAGTGAAAAGATGATTAATTATTATGTTTGGATTATATTAAAAAAACATCATTTTGTGAATAAAAGGTAAACTAAATAAAAGAAATCAAAAATCAGAAAAGAGAAGATAGCTCTTACAGAATTCTTTCAGTATATCAGAAGAATAGATAAAATGAACCAATTATTACAAGATCTATTTAATCTGAAAATTTTGTTTATAACTTATTTTCCTTGAAATTACCATTTTCCCCATTTTTCGCTGTTATTGAAAAAAACTAAAGTTTAAAAGTGTGAACAGCAAAAATTATCAGCATAAGGGACGACATCAAAAGTTCAATGAAGGATAAAAAACTTAATTCAAATAGTTTTTTCACTGACCCCCCTACCCCCCTATTAACTTAATTTGGGAAAAATTGATTGACCCATATGGATATATGTAAAAATCAATGTCGGATAACCAAATCTTGCAGCAGTTCAACCCCCCCACCCCCAAACTATTTGAATTAAGTTTTTTATCTTACATTGATCTTTTGATGTCGTCCCTAACAAGACATTTCAGCTTTCTTATTTTTGACAACCTTTTTTTTAGATTTATTGACCTTGAAATGTTAACTTTATTGTGTTTTTGTTGCAGTATGTTTGAAAATAAGATTTCATATGATTTCAAATAAGACACCTCTCTACCAAAGACCAAATGACTTAAAAATTTATAACCATAAGCCACTTTATGAACTCCAACAATGAGAAAAATCTTATAACGTTTTTCTGCCAGTTAACATTACATTCACTCTGTGGTTAAAGTTTTTGAAATTTAATAGTATCAAGAAGCAGTTTTTCATAAATGTAACCTACCTAATTAGACTTATAAAGGGGTTTTTACTAGCATGAGCAACCTGACAGGTGTCACATGTAAAGCACAATCTGCTTACTCTTCCAGAGCACTTGAGATCACCCCCAGTTTTCTTGTGTCTCATCTTGCTTAGCCTTCAGTTTTCTAGGTTATGTTTTGTGTACTATTGTTTGTCTGGTGGTCTTTTTATGTCCCACCTAGGGGCATTATGGTCTGTGCATCAACTTTTCCATTCGTTTGTCTGTCTGGCCTGCTTCAGGTTTAATTTGTTAAAACTTTTGGTCAAGGTAATTTTTTATGAAGTTGAAGTCTAATCAACTAAAAACATAGTACACATATTCCCTATGATATGATCTTTCTAATTTGAATGCCAAATTAGAGTGTGACCCAAATTTCATGGTCATCTGAGTAAATGATAGTGCGAGTGGGGCATCATTCTTGTTCTATTTTAGCCATGGCTATGTAAGTTTATAATCTCTAATGAGTTTGAATGTCCCTCTGGTGTCTGTCGCCTTTCTATTTCAAGGGTCAGTCACTTTTTTTCACAATTCATATCGTTTGTTCGCTACCTTGAAATGATATATCCTATTGTGTGCATTGAATCATGCATGAATATGCATGATATAATTGTCACTGGAAGATAAACAAACAATAATAAACTATCAATGAATAGCGTTTCAGACGCACCGAGTTTAAACACTCTGTTATTTTAACTATCCTTAACTAAATCGATACTATTGAGATTTCCAAAGAGTTTATCAAAGAGTTTTTATTTATCACTTTGACAGCATACAATGTAATAGGAAGCAAATATAACATATCAATGATATATTATAGATAATTTTTCATTAAAGATAATTTGAAGTTTGAAGTAAAATTTATGTACATTCTAGTATAGTAGTTGCACTTGTCCAGAGTTAAATGAACGTGTATAAGATTTGATAGAACGTATGTACAAATTTAGCCATTGGGGTTTATGATGTAAGTAAACACTCCGTTCAAAATATTGAATGACCTTGTTGCGCAAACCCCATTATACATATTAGGAGGTAAAGAGTTAAAATAAGGGTTACACAGCAGTCACTTCAAAGATTCGAAATTAAAGTACCGACTTTAATTACTTTATTTGATTAATGGGATAATTTCTCCGGGTACTGTTAAGTTGGTGTACTATTTGTGTATTCAAACAGAACATAACTTTGTGTTTTTAGCTCACTTTTATAAAGGAAATGTGAGCTTTGGATATCACTTGGCGTCCGTCGTCGTTGTCGTCGTCCGTCCAGTGTAAACTATTCCAAACATATTCTCTGAAACTACTTAACCAATTTCAACCCACACTTTAGCTGAATGATCCTAAGGGTATCTAGAACAAAGTTTGTGTTTTATTTCCTGTCTCGTAAAAAAAAACATGGCCGCCATGGCTAAAAATGGAACATATGAGTCAAATGCAGTTTTTGGCTCAAATCTGACGTGGGGTAAAAGTATTCATTAGGTCAAGTTCTATCAGCCCTGAAATTTTCTTTTCAGATGAATCTAACAACACATTATGGATTGCTGTCACTAAATTGCATGGTAGTTTCAAGGAAATTTTGCAGTTTTTAATTAAATATTGTCTTGAATATTATTTAAGATAAAGATAAAACCATGTTCCATCATCTAAGTGAAAAATCTACAAATAACTTTATATGACCAAAATTGTCCATGGCCCCTCAATGAGGCGCACTACGTTTGAGCGCATTAGTTATAATTAGGTATAACTACCATTTAAGGACAAATTTACACAATTTGTTTATCATGTTGTCTAACTTTAAAATATCTTCTCCGCTGAAACTGCTGAATCAATTCCAGCCAAAATTGGACTGAATGAGTTTTAGAGTATCTAGTATGAATTGTATTTCCTTATGCGTCATGAAACATAGCCACTATGGCTAAAATTGAACATACATGTATGGATAGAATGCAATAATTGCTTTTGAAGAAAATATCAAAGATTTAAAGTAATTTTAAATGGAATTTTTTTAAGCCACTCATTCATGTATATTGAAAAGCAAAAAAAATATTATTGTTGAAATTTTTAAGCAAAATTAAACAGGTGAGGATGCATGCTCTTGAGAGCCTCTTGTTCTGTTAAAGGATAATTTCAGAAACACCAATAGTATATGATATAAGTCACAAGAACGAAAGTTACAAAAGTCACTTGGGATCTTCGTTCACCTAAGTCTTCATCCAACCTCTCACTAAACCAAGTCAAGTCGAGCCATACCCAAACAACACCAACAAGTTCAATTACAATGTTGATAGATACGAACATGAATATTAATCTTCAAAGTACAACTAAATTCTTAAAATTACGACTAATCTTAAAAGTACAACTAATATTAAAAGTAGAACTCATCAAGTAAAAATAATCTTTCTAGTTCAACTGTTCATAAAGTACAACTATAATAACGTACAACTATTCACAAAGTACAACTAATCTTAAAAGTTAAACAATCTTTATATTATCGTTTGTACACATGTACTTAGTATGTATACATGAACTAGCTTCAAGCCAATCTGAACTATACATGTTAGCTTAAGCTGATTGACATTATCACTTACAAAGATCGAACAATGAACCAAACAGATTTTCACCTGACAGGAAATATTGTGTACGGATATAACTGGCATAAGAGTTCAACATTCTAAAGAAGACAAATTTTACAGTAGGTTACAGCTTAACATTATATAGCATGGTATTTTGCTATTCAGAAAGATTATACCTTATTACAAGGGTATTAGACAAATCATGGGCGGATTCAATCATTTCTAAAAGGGGTAACCCAACAGAGGATTAAAATGGGGAGGGGAATTCCAACGATATGTCACTATTTACATGAGTTAGCCATGGAAAAAGGGAGGTTCCAACACTCGGTACTCCCCCCTCTTTTTTGGGATCCGCGACTTGGTATTGAGGTCAATAATTTGTGTATTCAATTTATTACACATCTTACTGAATACACAAAATCTCGACAGGACCGCGTAGTTGTACAATCAGTGTTATAATTAATCATCTGATATAAGCTGGTAATGAAGGTCTATCTGAGTTACAGTTATCCATAATAACTTTGTTGAAGCAATTTTATTTCACTTTTACTGTTAACAATTAAATATGTTTACACTAACCAGACGACGGTACGCCTGGCCACCTAAATTTTTTTTTTAAAGTTTCACTGAACTCCGAAATTAATGATGTAATTTAGGCTATTGGATATTTAAAGCTACACTAAAATGAAAAGAAATCTTAATTGATGAGGTAAGCACATTTTTTGTTTCACACATTATGTATACTACTTCTTTTGTTGTTTTTTTTATGTTGAAAAAGACTTTCAGGTCTTCTGAAATGCAATTCCACTGGCTGTTCAAGTTTAAACAAAGACCATTTCCAATTACTCAGAACCAGAGTGAGAAGAGACCCATTTCTGAAACAACCAGAGATGGCATGGTGATGCATGCTCACTTAAATGCACCAACACCGGAAAACAACCCTATCACATCAAAGGGAGAAGATTAAAGAGACAGAAAACAGCAACTCAGTCATATCCAACAAAGGTCAATGAAGGTGAATCCAAATGTCCATCTGGACCTACACAACCGCATCAGAGTACATCCCATGTCTTCACAATACAAATTTGAATCCAATCCAAATAACAACCCAGGAGAAAAATGTAGTTCCGACTCCAAATATGGTTCAAGAATCCAAGAACTGTTTATTTTTATATCACGCTCAAATCCATCAAGACTCTCCAGACAGAACATTACTTGACCTAGAAAATTAGTCTCCCACAATAGCAACATGCACTATTGAAGGGGTCAAATCAAACAGTAATTTAAATACCTTAACGACCATGTAAAAAGTTTGATATCATATGCCTTCAGGAATATTGGCTCTATACCTTCCAACAACATGAACAAGACCAATATCTACCAAAAAACACTCAACTGCTCGTAGTGATGACTCTGTTAATGATGTTTCATCTATAAATCTACCTATATGTAAAGGAGGGGTCTCAATATCATGGTCTACAAATGTCTCAATATCATGGCCTACAAATATCTCACATCTAGTAGAGAAGTTAAATGATGGAAATGAAAGTCGTGTAGCTATTGAAATGAATACAGAAACAAAACTCTTCATCATCTGTACCTACTTTTCATCTCACAATCCCTCAGTACACTTCATTGGTGAGTGTTCAAACTGCCTTTATATTCTTTTCAACATCATATTTGAATTATCGATACACATACAATTAATATCGCAGGAGACTTTAATGCCACACTACTATCCTCTAGGTCATACAACAAGCATGATGAACAATTTTTAACTGAAATCCACTATAGGAATAACAGTCTACTTTTTATCCATCACAATGGTAACTCTCAGTCTTAAATCGACTACATCTTATCAACCCCAAGTGAAATCTTTGATCAATATGAAATGGATCCGGTCAACACATCCAGTCACACTTGTGTCAGTGCAAATATAAAAATCAATTTTCAAAGGGAACATACCATCTCCCAAAAAAGTGGCAAAATATAAAAAAAAAAAAAGAAAAAAAACAGTGGTCAAATGTCAATACCCAAGCATACCAACATGAACTTTTCAATTTAAAAGCTGATCTAACAACATCAATGTATGTTAAAAAAAAGCAGACGCTACTACTGTTCCAGCAAAAATGATAAATTACAGGGCCTTTAGTGGAAGGCTTCTTCATCTGTACCCCCTAATAAAAGCAACTAAAACAAAACATAAGGAATGGGTCGATAAAGGAAAACCAAATGATATTTCCAAAACATCAATTATAAAAGCTCAAGAGAACTCAGAAAACAGATGATAAAAGAAAAAATATGAAGATCGACAAAAAAATATATTCAGAAATTATGCACAACCCGTTAATGAAGAGATTTTATCAAATTATCAATAGAAATATAGGCCAATCCAAAACCTCAACAACCTCAATTAGAAAAGGAACCAATTGTGATATTTCTGATCTGAAAAAAAAACCAAGCTACACGCTTTTCACAATATATGGAAGACCTATTTGTACCAAAAGATAACAGTTACAAGAATACATTTCTAGAATTAAGTACTGTCAGAACAAACGCCATTGACCTTATATATGAAAATATGAACATTGAATTAGAACCACTATCAGAAACTGAAATTTTTGAAGCTATAGGAAAACTAAACACGGGCATAGCAGATTTATTACACATTAAGCTACAATATTAAAGGGGCATTAGCTGTCAAATTCATGTTCACCGATTCTAATCAAATTCTCATATTTGATTTATAACAATGAAAAACATTTATCATAACTATTAAAAGTCTAAATAAAACAATAAACAAGGCACAGGCATGAAAATACGTAGCTTCGTTTCGTGTGTAATTGAGTCTAGACGCTATCTAATTATTTATCGAGTTGACCTCTATAGTCATCCGATGACCATATAAGCGATGTAAACATAAATATAGATATAAATAGATAAAGCAAACACGTGCTGTTGAATTATTCTAGGTCTATTTAATTTCATATTACAGATAAAAGATAAATGTTTATCATCGTTTTTACCTGTATTAGAAAGTTTATTTGTGGATCGAATCAGTCAATCAAATGATTTACCTGTGTTTCACTTTCAATGTTGACATTCTCTTCCTTTAAATAACTTAACACATAAATGTGTTATCCATCTCAAGCTGAGGGGTTAAATTAAAGTACACATGAATACGGATTCAATGAGGTCGAATTATTCACTTGCAGGTGAATAATTCATAATCAATGTTTTATGCTTATTTTGACAAAATTGAACCTTATTGGCTACTAAAAAGGAATCACTATTTCACTATTTGTATTTCATTAATGTTTGAGCCAAAAAAATAATATATTAGTTTTTTTCATATATCTCGTAGATAGTGTCCCTTTAAACTGATTGCACTGATATTAAGATTTATACTGCACTCGTACCTCTATTTGAGCAGTCAAAATACGTTGAATGTATATTTCTATATCATATACAGTCACTGACCCGATACCACTTTTTCTCATGAATATTTAAATAGAAGTTGCCGAAATTATATTTAATTATTCATACGACCTCTTCAACCTTTTCTTGTTTCCAATGTATATTTCTCCGCCTGCATGATATGAGGACTCTTTAAAGGGGTATTCATCACAATATTTAAATCAAATACATAAAATTAACAGTTGAACAACAATTGAAAATGTTTTTTTCTTAGATTGCAGTATAAAGACAATATATCAACGATATAAGAATTCAGCCCGAAAAGTGAAAAAAGCTAAGCAGATGATCGCATTTCCCCGTTTCTAAGCCTCATCTTAATATCGTTGATATGTCAAGTCAATGCACTATTATTGTCTATAAATATGTGTTACCGGTTAAGATTTATATATTATACCCGTGACTTGAACCTTTAGTAGATATCGTTTAGATTTATCTTAAGGTGACCCATTCACATAGATGAATAAATTAAACAAGCAAATACATAGAAGTACTTAAAAAGTTAAACGTGCATCAAACGACTTCGATCATTCGTTGATACAATATTTCTGTATATACTTCCATTCATGTATTTTCAAAACATTAATTTAACGCTAAGGTGATACCAAATACCTTGACTAAAACTGATTTGGCTCGTTTAACCTTTGATAAAAAATTATAAAATCTTAAAACGTGAATCATTTGGTGAGAGGAAGTGTTCTGAAATAAACTTGATTTAACCGTTGTGGTACCTTTCCAAGATTTTGTCCTTTATTTTGTTTTTTAAATGCTTACACAGATTTTTTTTCTGATTGCATATGTATCAAAAGAGGGACGAAAGATACCTAAGGGACAGTCAAACTCATAAATCTAAAACAAACTGACAACGCCATGGCTAAATATGAATAAGACAAACAAAAAAACAATAGTACACATGACACAACATAGAAAACTAAAGAATAAACAACACGAACCCCACCAAAAACTAGGGGTGATCTCAGGTGCTCCGGAAGGGTAAGCAGATCCTGCTCCACATGTGGCACCCGTCGTGTTGCTTATGTGATTACAAATCCGGTAAATAGTCTAATTCGGTAGGTCACATTCATGAAAGGGAAGGGGATTGTAGTTACGACGTAAGGAACATATCCGATATCATTTGTGAAACGGTTATTCCATAACGGTCAACCAACTCGTGATGGCGTCCGTAAAATTTACGGAGGGATGATTTCAACTTCACCATTTGGAACTCTTGGTTTAATAGCTTCCTTGTGAGCAGCAACCCTCTATCAAGAAAATCATGATAGGAAACGCAAGCACGGGAATATCGTATCAATTGGGAGATATATACCCAAATAAAGGCAACAGAAGTATACTGCTTTTCAAAAGACAAAAATAAAGGCAGCAGTAGTATACCGCTGTTCAAAACTCGTAAATCGATGGACAAAACACAAAATCGGGGTAACAAACTAAAACTGAGGGAAACGCATTAAATATAAGAGGAGAACAACGACACAACATTAAAATGTAACACACACAGAAACGGACTTAGCATTAGACAAAATCCTATGAGAATAACAAATATAACATCAAAACCAAATACATGAATTTGGGATAGAAAAGTCCGTGACACGTCTTATAGTAATGTGAATTCACACTCAAATATAAGAGAAAACAAACGACACAACGTTAAAATGTATCACACACAGAAAAGAACTCATAAATCGATTCAGAGAAACTATTTTCGGGTTATAAACTAAAACCTAGGGAAACACATAAATGTTAAGAGGGAAACAACGAACAAACGACAATGCAACATAAATAGAAAATAAATATTAGATAAGAATTGCAATATTCCTGACTTGGTACAGGACATTTAAAAAAATGGTAGGTTGACCTGGTTTTGTGGCTAGCCAAACCTCTGCGCTTAATGCCAATTTAAAACACACCGCTAAAATGACAACATTGCCTGACGGGAATTTAAATCGTTTAAATCAATGCAAGAACGCCAAAAAAAGTATTTTACACACGGTTTATGTAAAGTTAAATTTAAAGTTATTTTGAGGATTTTAACACTGGTTAAAATTCAGATAAATTACACGACGAAAAGCGCAAATGTAATACCGTTTGTTAAAGCAATACTAAAAAAAATGTGTATTTTCATTAAACTAAATAGTATACATATACCTTATTTTCAAGTTTTCTATATAGAAATCACAAATACACGGTGACTTACGATATCAGTGTATATGTTCATACGACAAACATTTTAAAAAACCAGGTTGAATCCACCGTGTTCTACTTTAGATGCATGCACTAAGTCAGGAATATGACATTTGTCGTCGTTTGATGTGTTAGAGTTTTTGATTTTGCCATTTAAGTAACTTTCCGTTTTAAATTTTCCTCGGAGTCCAGTTTTGTTTTGTAATTTTAATGTTTGTTATGTTATATCCTATATATGAAACAAATGTTTCTTGCTTAAGGGGAACTTTGCCTAATAGAATATCATAAAATGAATAGAATCATAAAATCCTGAAATTGATTATAAGCCTGGTACTTTACTATTTACTTCGAACTGTTGACAAAAATATAGAATAATAGAATATAAAATGAATAGAAATCATAAAATCCTGAAAATTATTATAAGCCTAGTACTTTACTATTTACTTCGAACTGTTGACAAAAATATCAAAATTTCACGAAATTTGAACCGCACAATTTACAGGAATAATTTCATTTGATACAAAGCATTTTGACGAAGGCTTATTTTGATCATTGAGAAAACTTGATTTCTCTTTACTAACAGTATATATGTGATTATGAAAGAGTTAACCTCTTATGTGCTCTGTACACCCATTTACGAGGAAACAGTTTGGTTAACAAATGTATCAATGTTCCTTGGAATGCTATTGTCTTCAACTGATTGATAATTAATTATTAACAGGCTTCCTTCCCGTATTAACTAAACAAGAACATACAAATAATATAAAGTTAAATGATTGGAAATATGATAGCATTCTAACTATAAATATATTATTTTTACTTCAGAATCCTAATTTGAGATGAGTCTTGATAATAACCTTGAGAGTAAATATGACGATCCCTACCAGGTTCCAATTATGGTAGCAAACGAGAAAAATTTAAAAGGTTATGGAACAATCGTGACAGATTTTGAAAAAGAAAAGGTTGAAATTGCTCCATGGCCAGTTAGTGGAAAGCGAAAGTTACATCCCGGTACTGGGTCACTAGGCGGAACAAGAAGCGGCGAATTCATTTGTAAATGGGAGGGAGACGCCTGTCAAGCTATTAACAAAGGTGTTGACGATACTGTATATATCACCGGTCGTTTGCCAACTGGTATCCAAATTCAGAACCGCACGCATCTGTTGGTTCGGGAAGCCAATTACCATCCAGATGGAGGTCAGGTGTTCTTCCCACGTGATAAAGACCCATTCATCGCCTTGTTGGCACTTCCTGGTGACGATGTTAAGCCAGAGGATTTTGTTGCATTTTATTTTGACGGATCATTTGGAATACAAATGTATACACATATTTGGCATCAAGCTGTTATTCCAATAAATGACCGATCTGTATTTTTAACAAAACAAGCTGCTAGTTACGCATGCGTTGATGTAGATACAATTGATAAATTTGGGAAATATTTGTCAGTTCCAATGAAATTGTAGCTCAAATTCTTATGTACGAATTTTCTGCTTAACATTATGTTAAACTTTTGTATTTACTTATATCTTTGTGTGACCTTATAGGTTAAGACATTTTTAAGAAAGACAGCCTCTGTGAGTGCTATTTAAAAATATATGATCATATATATATAGTAAAAATACAACATTATCGCTTTGTCTAAAGTGTACCGGCAAAAATAGTATCAAATACCCGGTACTGCGAGACACCACTAACGACAAATGTAGTATTTCTATTAATTTATTTATTATTTGTATGTACATGTAATTGAGGAATTAAAATACACATAACAGCATTTTCAATTTAGAGATGTTATATTGTCGATATCCGTAAATAGTTATTAAAAATACCAGACTTATAATTTAATACGCCAGACGCGCGTTTCGTCTACATAAGACTCGTCAGTGACGCTCAGATCAAAATAGTTATAAAGCAAAACAAGTTCAAAGTCGAAGAGCATTGAGGACCCAAAATTCAAAAAAGTTGTACCAGATACGGATAAGGTAATCTATATGCCTGGGATAAGAAATCCTTCGTATTTCGAAAAATTCATACTTATGTAAACGGGAAATCTAAAAAAAAATACCATTTAATTGATATTCATGTCAAAATCAAAGCGCTGACTTCTGGGCTGGTGATAACATCGAGGACGAAACGTCCGCCAGCAGTGGCATCGACTTGTTGGTGGAATAGTTATCAAAGGTACCTGGCTTATAATTCAATACGATATACCTATTACTGAATTTTGCTTACGTTTTGTCTGCTTGTTTTGTTCACACATCGTTGTCAATATAATAGAATGCTGTGCGACTGTCTACAAGTGAGAGGTTTGGCTGGCTATAAAATCAAATTAGATCCACAACTATCTTAATAAGAAAATGCCTATGCCAAGTCAGTAATTGATTTTATGATTTTATTAAGCATTTAAGTTTTGTCAGTCTCCAAGTTAACGACACATTGTATGTACTTAAATATATTAATCAACAAAAGTAACGATAAAGTAGCTTGAACTCCATTTTATTACTTCATATATATTATTTATATGGAGGACTGTTAAATTATCAAATGAAAATATTTCTTTGCAAAGCGAATGCATTTGATTCAGAAAAACTTTCCATGTTAGCAATTAAATGAGAAAATAATGTGTTAAAGAACACAGGTGGCAAATTTATTTTGAATAAAATGCCAAACCAATATGACTTTTAATTGATTTTAAAAATGAATAAACTACTTTCGAAATCAATTGGAATAAATGCATATCGCAGTTATTCAAGAAAACTCAAATCTTTAAATATATAAGATTTGCATTTTTCACATTGGTACCACGTACCTATTTGATTATAAACGGAAACTCTGTGATGAGAAGGGAAATCAGTTTTTACTTTTTTTGTTTTATTTTCAGAAGAGCTCGTTATTTTATGTAACTGAACTTAAAATTAAATCAAAGCGCTGTAAGCGCTGAAGGCAGTTAACCAAAAACCAAGGCAACCGTAATTATGAAAACTGTGGCAATGTTGCCTCAACATTAAACATTCATATATAGTACATTCATGTTTATCTAATGATTTATTTATTAAGGCAAATAATTTATATGTTATCATGGTTTCAAAAGCAATGTATATATCAATGTATATTTTTTATGGTGAGTCTGCAGTGGTACAAGTTCCCAATGATTGCAGTTGTTCTACTTGGTAGTTAACCTTGGTTTTATTTGACTGCTAGAAGTTCAATTTGACGTAGTATGAACATGTAATAGTATGAATGGACTGGTTTCCCTGGAAAGAAAACTGAGTGTGTGTTCTATAGTACAAAAGTTATGAGACACGAATCAGACAAATGTTCACTACAACAGGGATCAAAGATGAGGTCTGACTGACTTGCCCATAGTAAATGTAAATGATTTGTTATTTTGTCCCATACATATGAATATATATAATTTAGGGGTAGGGATCTCAACGGTTTTCAAGTTCTCAAACAGGTTGGGGTAGGCAGAGGATTTAGGGGGCAGGGGGCCCGCCCCCCCCCCCTTTTTGGGAAAAAATTTGGTTGCTTATATAGGTAATCACTGAAGCATGACTGGAGCGAGCCCCTCTTAGGTCAGTCAGTGGGCCCCACTTATGAATATTTCTGGATCCGCCACTGGGGGTAGGGTGACCCTAGGGACTTCCCCTACATTTCATTTTATTTGTTATATTGTCCCATACATGAATATATATGGTTTAGGGGTGGGGATCTCATTGGTTTCCAAGTTCTCAAACAGGAAGGGTAGGGTGACCCAAGGCACTCCCTCTATATTTCATTTAATTAGTTATATTGATCCATACATGAATATATATTGTTTTGGTGTGGGGATCTCGACCGTTTCCAAGTTCTCAAACAGGAGGGTTGGGATGACCACAGGGACTTCCCTTATATTTCATTTGATTTGTTATATTGTCCCATACATGAGTATATATGGTTTAGGGGTAAGGATCTTGACCATTTCCAAGTTCTCAAACAGGAGCGTGAACAGTGACCTCAGGGACTCCCCCTATCTTTCATCTGATTTGTTATATTGTTATACATGAATATATATGGTTTAGGGATGGGGATCTCGACCATTTTTAAATTCTAAAACAGGAGGGGTGGGGTGACCCCTAGCGACTCTTCCTATATTTCATTTGATTTTTCATATTGTCACAAACATGAATATATATGGTTAAGGGGTGTGGATCTCGACCGTTTCCAAGTTCTCAAACAGGGAGGGTGGGGTAACTCCAGGGACTTCCCCTATATTTCATTTTTTATTTATTATATTTTCCTATACTTGAATATATGCAGGGGCGGATTTAGACGGGGGAGGGTTGCGGGCTTGCACCCCCCTTAAATTTGCAAAGCATGGGTTGTTTCTCAGCTTAATAAAGAAAATTCCGATAATTTTACCTCAATTTTTTTTTAGCCTCGCTCTGCTCAGCAAAAATTTAAGTTGCGCCCCTCCTAACCTAAAATCCTGTATCTGCCCCACATATGGTTTAGGGGTGGGGAGCTCGACCGTTTCCACAGTGGCAGATCCAGGGGGGGTTCCGGGGGTTGGAACCCCTCCCTTTTTTTGGCCGATCAATGCATTTGAATGGGAGCATATAGTTGGAACCCCCCCCCCCCCCTTTTTAAAATGGCTGGATCCGCCATTGTTCCAAATTATCAAACAGGAGAGGGTAGAGTGGCCTAAAGAATGCCATCATATGATTTACTTACATTAAGGTATATATAATATAGTTGCATTATTTGTGAAAATAAAGAATGAAACTTTCAGCTACCTTAATTGACCCTTCAAAATTGAGAAAAAACAAATAGCCCCTCGAAATTGCAGTAATATGTTTACACTTTAAAAGCATCTCACATGCATTATCATGATTTATCATTTATAAAGAAAATTTAGACTGTAACCATGAACATGTATATTGTTAGATATACTGTTCCCAGCTGTCACGTTGTATTGGATTTTTAAATTAAAATTTATCAAAAAGTAATTTTTAGTTTTTGAATAAAATATGTTTCTGCTGTTTCTTTCTTTTACATATATCTTTTGGTTTACAATACTAGTGTTAATATTCATTTACCATGCATAGATGTATTTTTTCACCTGCTTGGATTTATTTTGTAAATGATCGTCAAACCCGGAATTACCCTTATCCGCTTCCGGAATCGGATCCGATTTTGTAAAATTTTGTCTTCACGGCCGCCATTGTTATGTGTTTACAATGTTGTTTTTGTCAATCAGATACGATTTTACTCGAATTTATACAATATTTGTCGGTAATTTTCTGTATAAAGCTAGCGGTTGATCAAAATAAACATCGCCGTCATGAATAATAATGATAAAAATAAGTTTTTAGCTCGTTTAATTGGAGACTTTGGTGAACATGGTGAAAAGGTTTGCAAAGTAATGTCTTATTTTCTTTCAAATGTAAGGCGATTACGTCGGGCGTAGCTAGAAACCAACTATCCTAGTCGAAATTCCGCTTGCAAAAGTGGAAGGTCTCGGACCACCGCTAGTTTGCACACCTGCCTCCAAATTGAAAAGCTACGAAAATTTCTTTTTCTAATTTGAAATTGCCGCCAACAGCATGAACAGTTGAATTATATAATAGACTACTGACGTAGTTGTACTACGTATTGATGACAAACAATATTCCTACGACTTTTGTCATTTAGGAAATCTAAACTGCTTGTCTTAAGAAATTTTCGGCGATTAAATATTTCATACAATTGTTCTTTGACATCTTAGCTAAAAGCACAAGTCATAATGAACTACACAAGGATTTTTAATAAGCACTACTTCCTATGTGTAACTTTAAAACTTTTGGATAAATCGACGATCATTTAAAGGGAAACTTCGCAAAAAAATCAAAAATTGATATTATGTTTATTCTGTATAAAAATGCTCAAATTCATAGGTATTAAAGTTTTATTCTACTAGATAAGAGATCACCATCGATTTTAAATTTAGAGTATCAATTCTCTCCGGTCGGCCATTTTGTCACCTTGTCCGATTTGCAGTCGCGATATGTCTAAGGACCAGAACTACAGTAACCCGATGTAGTCGTAATTGCGTGTCGATATCTCGTCAATCGTACATTTGTTTTATCCGACTAGTTAACTTGATACGGAAAATTTTCTTTTTTTTTTAATAACCATGATCTGTTATTTTAAGACTGATAATATAGGAATTAGTGAAAAAGTCAAAATTTCAAATCATAAATAAGTCTTCCGTGAAACTTGAATTGTTTTCGGCAATCTAATTAGTTCATAATTCTTTTATGTAATAAACTTTATTCAAATAAATTAGGATCTTCGCTCCACTGATCACCCGCATGGCTAAAGGTATTACTCCCAAAGGTATTGTAGGGGGTGTGAGGTGACACGTCCAGGTATTCAAGCGATTTCCTGTCGAGTTTGCAAATTCATGCATCGTTTCACTTCTTAGTGTATTGATAAGTGTACACGGCCGATAACTTATAACTTTCCATTTTGAACTATAAGGTGTATAATATACATCTCTATCTTGCGTGTCCGAAAGTGATATAATATATATAGTCATTACTAAACATATACGCTTGTTTATGAATAAGTTAACATTTCTGGTTAAAAGAAAATTATTTATAAAAATATAAATAATACCAAAAAAAACAACAGATGTGATGAAATAAAAAAAAAAATCCAAGAGTAAATTTGGTAAAATGTAATATATACTCGTTGTCAATGGTGAAGGACAGATTGGAACATACCAGAAATATATTGATTTTAAAAAAGGTACGCACTTGTCGACCATTCGTATATACGCCTGGATTATAAGTTACGGAACTATAGCGCAAATTAAAATATATACATTTATACATAGAACATAAGAAAGAATAATATATTTTGCGTAAATTAGGGTAAAAGTTTTGTAAAATGAAAAGTCCACATATGCCAACAGTAAGTAATCATCAAATGTCGATAGATTATTGTATACCAAACGAAGAAGGAGAAGAAGAAGAGATTTAAACACAGGTCGATATATAACTTTATTTGGCTCATCGAAGTTATGGACATTTATAATTCAATTAGATTGTTCTCGAAAAAAGGACGAAATTCGTCTTCGTCACAATTGTTCCAAAATGCATGTAATATATACGCCACTGGAAGTACACTTATACCGAGGGATGTGAATATTTGAATGTAGGACAGAGAGTCACAGGACAAAAAGTCACAGACAAAAAGTCACGGACAAAAAGTCACAATTCATTTTTTCTGATTATTTTCTTTGAAGAAAAACCGCTTATTTCTACAAAAATATTTTTGTATTTTTCTTGAACTATTGTATATAAACCAACTTTGTAAACAAAATTTATCAAAAAAATATCTAAGATGATAAAATAATTGTTAAAAAAACAAAATGTCAAAGTGGCTTGGCACTTAAATGGCTTCATGATGCCAAGAAATATATCTTTTGCATGATTAAAATTAAATAAATCTTGATTTTTCAAGTACAATGACACATTTCCTAAACTTTGATATGAATATATGTATTAAATAGTAGATATTTCAAGATATTTCTCTTATATATTCAAACAATTGTCAACAAATTATTTGTGACTTTTTGTCCTGTGACTTTTTGTCCTACCAAATTTGTGACTTTATGTCCTGTGACTTTTTGTCCTGTGACTTTCTGTCCGTTTACCGAATATTTTCCGGGAAAACTATAGAGTATCAAAGTTTCAAATCAATTTCGGGATGTATTTTCTCTCTAGATATTCAATGACAGCAATTTAAAGAAACTGCTTGTCCGCTTTAGTGGTATTCTTGCCAGTTGAAACAGACTTATAATTACATTAAAAAATAGGGAAGGATGACATTAAATTCGTTGTCTTTTTTTATACATCGTTGGTCAAATAGCTAAAGTATTATATAGTTACGGTGTGAGACGAAGAGTATTTTAAGAAGGACATATTCCCGATTATGTATAAATTTTGTTGATGTTTTTCACACTTGAAAAGCATATCTGTTCGTAATTTGTCGATTCCATTCCAATTAGATCCTTTAATTTCCTGTCAATTTTTTTAAACATTTTTCTTTTTAAATATCTGAAGTCTTCATGTGTTGTCAAAATTCAAATTATAGATTTATCAGCAGTTTGAATCGTGTAATATTAGTGACTGGTATAATGACACGAACATTCACAAAACTACGGTGTTAGCGAAAATAGAAGATAAACTTTTAACCGATTTTAGAAATAAGTGGACGGAAGATCTACATGGAGTTTCTGCAAGACCAAGGATTTGTATTGTATATACAAATCCTTGGCAAGACGTATGGATGGTGGTAGTAACAAATTAAGGACATATAGAACATTTAAAACCGAAATTAGTTGTGAACTTTATTTAAAAACACTATTATCTCCTGCTAAACGTAGAGCATATTAGCAATTCAGATGTGGGGTTGCACCCATACGAATCGAAACCGGGCGCTTCGAACGTTTACCAATGCATGAACGGACTTGCTTTATGTGTGAAACTAAAACTGAAACTGAGGAACATGTTATAATTGAATGTCCACTTTATGACGATTTAAGGAACGAACTTTATGAATATATAAACAGTGTAGATGAGAACTTTAACATGTTTGACGAACCGTGAGAAACTGTCTTTTGTGTTGGGATGCCAAAACGTTAATGTTATTTACAAATGTGCCAAAACCTGCAAATCTATTTTAGACAGAAGGAGACGTTTTTTATATCGATAAATTTTTTTAGACTGTTAAATTTTTGTAATTTGTTTTAGAAATTTGAATAAGTGCATGTACATAGTTTTATAAAGTCCTTTTATTGTTTGATGAAATTTTACTTTTTGTCTCTCATAATTCTTTTAAGAATGGCATTAATATATATTTATGTTTTATTTATGTTTTATGATATATGTAAATATTGTATTGTGTATATTAATGGTGAGACGTTAATAAACTATCTATCTATCTATCTGTCAGATTTAAAATATTTTGATGAGCACATTAATTTCTAAATAGGTAATTAAAGATCACTTTGGATGGACTAAAATATATAATTGCAACTGTTAATGATCTGTTTGAAATATTTAAGGCTGCCGATCCTTATTTGAAATAGTACAATTTTTAGTTCATAAACTCGTGTTTAGAAGGCTATTTTTATTTATAAATTCTTCAATTAAAATAATTCAGTGTTTTATCGTTACTAAAGTAATCAAAAGTCATAATTCATTAAAAAGTGATCTTATGCAAAATATAAAAATATACAACAGCTATCCAGTTATTGTGCGATCTTATTATTCCCGTTAATTAATTTTAATTTATTTTTTTACATTCATGTGTCTGAAATTTTGTCGGAGTCCCGTTTACAATTATGTTGTTCACACCTGAATGCCAGTGAACCGTGACGCCAAGATTTCACTGAATGAGGATCAAAGGATTAGACATAATGCTAATCTTTTAATTACCTTGAGTTAACCTACGCATTCAACATTCTTTAGGTGTCACAAAACAATACACATTTTATTTCCACCGTACAAGCAAGTGAAAATGTTTGCTGTAATGAAGCAAAAACGTCAGAATACAAACATGTATTTTTAATACACTATTGATCATGTCAATTTCATATGTTTGTTTAAAGTATTTGTACAAAACAAATCATAAAAATGTTCTATGTATGAATTAATTTTATTATTAAAATTCGTTTTAAAATATCCACACGATCTAATTTTAAAAGTTGCATGGCTATCACTTATTTTTCGTTGGTTAATAGCTACACCAAAAGTCGTCGATGCGCTTTAAATCGCGTAATTAGATTGTTAACGAACAAGACTTAAATGAGATATTTTCACTCCCGGCATGCATCAAAGACTTAAACTACGTCACATAAGTCAGG
The DNA here is from genome assembly GCF_965363235.1 of Mytilus galloprovincialis. Taxonomy (NCBI): domain Eukaryota; kingdom Metazoa; phylum Mollusca; class Bivalvia; order Mytilida; family Mytilidae; genus Mytilus; species Mytilus galloprovincialis. The sequence goes on along the minus strand of NC_134839.1, from coordinate 37,271,279 downwards.
AAGCTTCAAGAAATAAAATTAATAATTCCCAATTTTCTTCTTTATTAGATTTCATATCAAAATAAAACTTGGTGAATATGTTTTTTATGGTATTATGAACATAATAAGATGAAAAGTGAAAAATCGCGAATTATCCCTTTAAGGTTTTTCTGGTCAATTTTTTTTTGTAATCCAGAATAAAAAGTATTAAAAAAGTGTACAATTAGTTATATATAACATAGTAACAAGCTAGATAATAACAATGGCAAGTATTTCAGGATTTATTGGGTAGAACACAAATCTAGGGTGCTCGCATAATGCAGCTTAACTGCATAAAAAAACGTTTTATTATAATTGTTTAATATTTTTTTAAATGTTATTGAAGGTATTAATGCAGACAAAAAGAACATATAGCATACGATTATTGTTGTGAAATGTATCATAGCATTTATATTCAAACATCAGCTAATTTCACTACTTGTCCATTTAGTTCGCCAGTCTCCGATTTATACTGTACTTACATATGATAAATAGACTAATCAATAATCAAATATACCAACTTCACCTGCATTAGGGATATATATTTTTTTTACTGTTAAGTGCTTTTAGGTGATATCCATTTGACATGGCTCTGTACTTATGCATCACGTCATTGTGTTATTGTTCTATGATAATTTTTGTATTCTTGTCTGTCATGTTTGCTAATACAATGTGTTTGGTCTATGTGCCTTTTTGTGTTTCTTTGTTACATATGACGTGTCTCTGTTCATCACGTCATTGTGTTATTGTGCAATTGTAAATTTTTGTTTATATATTTGTTTGTTTTTACAGTGATTAAGATATTAACACAATGTTGACTGCTGTGCCGGTATTTTTTTACATTACTATTACATCTGTTTGTTTTGTTCTAACATTGTTGTGTATATAATGGAATTTTATGTGACTGTCATACAAGTGAGAGGTTAAGCTAGCTATAAAACCAGGTTTAATTAGGTACATATATGTTATACTAGTATAAGTAAGGCACTTGGTTTATGCATGGGGCAAATAATTAAAGTTTTTAGCGGAGTTGATTCCTAAAGGGCCAAATTAGTGATGAATATATATAAAAGTATATAAAGTTTTAATTCAATTATGATTTATGTTTCATTCAACCACAGGCATTGCTACACAATATTTCCCAAGAGTTTATTTAAAAAAAATGTTATAACAGGAAACAAATAGGTTGAGAATAATGTTGATATGAGCACTAAATCCTTAATTTTACATCATGAGTTCAAATGTTGAGTTCTGAAAGAAATCAGGGGTAATTAAATTATTCAAATTACTCTGAACTCATTATGTGTGACTTTGAGGATTTTGTTCACAGACACATTTATTAGCAAAAGTTGAAATGTAGGGCAGATAGTTACATCAGGATTATTTTAATTGTCAGGCCAAAGAAATTTGCAAGAAGGTATCAGGTTGGATGTTTACTCAGGTTTAAACACACATTTCCCTACAACATAACAGACTAACACTTACCAAAGAAAAGATACAGTATAAACAACAGAAAATTAAAATAAGATTAGTACAACATCACATCAAATATAAATTAATTTATCCTAAAAATATTAACAAAGAATCAAAACACCATGCAAACATGGAACAAATGACAGTTGAAAATATTCAGGACCATTTCTGAGAATTTTGTATAAACCACCATTTTCTACATAAGAAAATTCTTTACCAAGTCAGGAATATGACAGTTGTTATCCATTCATTTGATGTGTTTGGGATTTTGATTTTGCTATTTGATTAAGGACTTTCCTTTTTGAATTTTCCTGGGAGTACAGTATTTTTGTGATTTTACTTTTTAAGAAAAAGATTAAAAGATATAAATCTGATTACAATTATTTTTGTTTATGAGTTAATTTTATAATCTCATTTTTTAAAGTGTTATGACATTTATCATAATTATCTTAATATTCTTCCTAATTATATTTATTGTTTTATTATAATATTTTGTCCTTCACAAATTTCAAAATTAATATCTTTATAACATTTGTCTCTTTTGTTATCATATATTTAATTTTTGTTATAATATTTTTCCTTTTTTAAAATCTCAATATTGAATCACTTTTCAATCAAAAATATGTATTCTCTATAATATTTAACAGATAAATTACTGGTTAATAATATGCCTAAATTTTAAAAACAACAATTTGCTATGTTCATATATGCATGTAATTAAAAGTGGACAAACTAGGATGACACCATATAAAATGGTTATCTACTGAAAAAATCGCAATAATTAAAACTCGCATTTTGAAATTTTTTATATGAATCAAACAGGATTTTTTTTAATATCGCAAAAATTAAAATCACATTTTAGTCTAAAATGACAAAATTGCAATAACAATTACACACAATAATTTCTGAACTTACAGTATAAAAAAGGTAAAGAACAAAACATTCTGAAAAGTCATTTTCCTTACAAAATTAATATAGTTCTCTAAATTAAAATTAAAAATATAGAAAATAAGTAAGAGAATACTTAGGCTCCATGAAAACAGTCTGACCAATTAAGACAGAATAGCAGTTTAATAGGTTTATAAATGTTTTAGGAGGAATATCTATAAATCTTATTTATAAATCAACTGTAATCTGGAATCATCTGAGAATCACACTAATATTTCATATTACCTAGCATTGCCCAGTATCACTCACTAAACCCAGTAAAACCAAGGTTTTCCAAGTATTTCTCACTTGGCATTGCAATACTCATAAAACCTAGGTGTTTGCCAACCCTAGATGACCCCCAGTTTGCATATGACATTTTAAAGGGATATAGCTCAAGAACAATGCAAGTTATGTCGTAATAACATTTGGTTGTGGCAAACTTAAGTGAGAGGGTGGAAATGAAAAATTCAGCAATTTTTCAATTTATAAAAGGGCATTCCTCTAGAACAGCAAACGTGATCCCATCAAAATTCAATCTTGATTTGATTTTTGTTGTAACAGGCATTGTGTATAAGTTTTATAACATTTGGTTGAGGCAAACTAAAGTTAGAGAACAGAAACGATGTAACATCCTAGCATAGGGCAGCTTAACTGCCCCAAAAATGTAGAACAATATAATATTCAACAGATATTGCATCCAATTCAAGTCAATTTGAATCTCTTTCATTTCAATTTTAAAATTTATGTAAATAATTTCCATTACATATCACAATGTCAATATAAAAAAAACTTTAACAAAATCATATTTATTAAAATATGTAATAGGGCTATAAGATGTAACATACATAAATAACACATTGAGCCTAACATATCTTGATAGTAACATCAAATGTTACCATGATACATCAATTTACAAAATTGGAACATTTACGCAACCTTACAAAGCACTTTGTAAAAATCAATTTGAATATGTAGTAAAATTCCAATGAAGATGTTTTTGATTGGTCAACAATTATCAATGTCAATGTTTTCAGAATCATGATTGACCAACCATTTTACTGTCACTGTTATCTGAATTATGATTGGTCAACCATTGTCACTGTCACTGTTTGCTGCATCACTTTGTTTATTTTCATCTGAGTCATATCCAGCTTTCTTTGCTTTAGTTTTTTCAATCTTTGACATTAATTCTGCAAAAAATAAAATTCTAATATGACGTGCTGCATTCTCTTTGTGAATAAACCCATGCTCTAAATCCAATAAAATTTGTTTGCACATGCCTATATTGACTACTGCAGAATAATGATTTTTTTTTTTCATTTTGGCATGCATTTAATAAATCTAATTTACTTAAAACACTTCCAACCTCTCAAATGATGCACATGTTGTTACTAGTTCATTTATTATGACTGTAAAGTGTTGCAAGTCGAAATTGACATATTTGACCTAGATACATCAGTTCATGCTGGCTGTTCAAACTCCTCCCTCAGAAAAATCCCATTGCCAGTTGTTTGATTGTTTAAAAACAAAAAAGGGAAGTTCATGGAAGAGCCTACACAATCGCTCCACACCTATACACATCGGACATAGAAATTACTTTTAATTGTTCTAATCAGAATCAAAATAATTGATGCAAGTTATACTTTATTTTAGTTTTAACATGGGTAGGCATTATATTCGTGTAATTTTAGCCCTCACGATCGCTCGGGCAAAAATAATCACGAATACAATGCCTACCCCTGTTAAAACTACAATAAAGTATAGCTTGCATCAATTATTTCTTTAATAATGTGTTAACAAATATTATGTTTATGAACAAAATGTTTTATGAATATAATGCCTACCCATGTTAAAACTACAATAAAGTATAGCTTGCATCAATTATTTCTTTAATAATGTGTTAACAAATATTATGTTTATGAACAAAATGTTTTATGAATATAATGCCTACCCATGTTAAAACTACAATAAAGTATAGCATGCATCAATTATTTCTTTAATAATGTGTTAACAAATATTATGTTTATGAACAAAACGTTTTATTTCTTTTACTGTATTTTATCCTTGCCCCTTCAAAATATATCATTTCAGGGCTTTTTATGTGTCAATCCATATGTCAGTCACAGCAGTGCAACACTAAATTGTGTGGTTATTCAATCACACAATATCATGATGAAGTCAAAAGATAACAAAACAAGAATGTATCCCAAGTACACGGATCATTTTACATATTCAGTGGACCGTGAAATTTGGGTCAATACTTTAATTTGGCATTAAAATTAGAAAGATCATATCATAGGGAACATGTGTACCAAGTTTAAAGTTGATTGGACTTCAACTGCATCAAAGAATACCTTGATCAAAAACTTTAACCTGAAGCGGGACGAACTGATGCATGCACAGACAGACGCACGTACGGACTCACAGACCAGAAAACATAACGCCCCTCTTCTATCGTAGGTGGGGCATAAAAATATGGAGGCTTGAATGACAAGCTTAGTTTTTAAAATATTTTTAGCAAATAATTCTAATATTTTTTAATATTCTATTCAAAAGCTGTCATAGGTCAGTTCAAACCAATATCCAATACATCATGCATATGTACATAATGAATCTACATCAAGAAATAATCAAATTGTGACCTGACCTCGTTTCAATGAACATAACAAAAACAACAAACAACACAAAGTTGAGGTAAAACAGATTTCCCCTGTCATGGTATAAGAGTAATGTTTTTTGACAAGCCAAACAGTCAAAAACATATTTAAAGGGAAAACAGGTGAGATGTTTTATAAATTGATCTTTTATTTTTGTCCATCTGATGAGTTAAGCCTTCTTCAACGATTTTTATAGTTCGTTCTTATGTTGTACTGTTATACCACTGTCCCAGGTTAGGGGGGAGGGTTGGGATCCCGCTAACATGTTTAACCCCGCCACATTATTTATGTATGTGCCCGTCCCAAGTCAGGAGCCTGTAAATCAGTGGTTGTCGTTTGTTTCTGTGTTACATACTTGTTTTTCGTTCATTTTTTTTTTTTTTTTTTTTTTTACATAAATAAGGCCGTTAGTTTTCTCGTTTGAATTGTTTTACATTGGTATGGGCTTTGCTCATTGTTGAAGGTCGTACGGTGACCTACAGTTGTTAATATCTGTGTCATTTTGGTCTTTTGTGGATAGTTGTCTCATTGGCATTCATACCACAACTTCTTTTTTATATTTACACTATGTTAAATCTAAAACCTTCCTGTTTTCTTGTAATTATGTAATTTTGTATTATTTTAGACCAAAAATGAAAAATTAAACTTAAAACTATGTTATCAAAGTTTTTACCTTTTGCTGGATTAAAGACTCCATTTGTCTGTTCATTACACACAAAACATCTCTTTGACTTTTTATAATGAGATAATGCACATTTTTCACAAAAATAATGTTGACACCTGTAATAAAAAGTTGAAATGTCAAACAAAAATACAGACTTAAGTGTTTCTCGTTTTTCGTTATATAGATTAGACCGTTGTTTTTCCTGTTTGAATGGTTTTACACTAGTCATTTTTGTGGCCCTTTATAGCTTGCTGTTCTGAGTGAGTCAAAGCTCTGTGTTGAAGGCTGTACCTTGACCTATAATGGTTTACTTTTGTAAATTGTTACTTGGATGGAGAGTTGTCTTATTGGCACTCATATCACGTCTTCCTATATCTAATTAATCTTTATATGGGTTTCTGTAAAACTTTACGTTCTGTTGTCACAAACTTTTGTATATACAGTCGAACCTCGTTGTGTCTAAGTCGAAGGGACCAGACGAAAGTATTCTACTCATCCGAGGTTCGACTCGTCCGAGGTCAAGTGTGACGTCATATATTTGAAATATATGAAATACCAATATGTGATTTCTGTAAACTAGATGCATGTTTATTGATCATTGTGCTTTTTTCGATATGATAATATATGATTGTGTATTTATGTGTCGTATTTTTAAAGATTCAACACACAACATTCACAAATAAAATCAATACACACATATTTACAAAGGTCAGTCACTATAGAATATGGAATCACTCGCGAAAATATTTTCATAACTAATCTTTAAAGAATGTGAACAGTGTTCATAGATTAAAAAGACCGACTCATAATAATTAATAAAATATTTTAATACTTTTAATTATTGTTCTTATTCTAATGGTTAATTTAATCTCAGCTTGGGTCATTAAAATTCGTTTCGTTTTTATACCAAGTGAAATAAGTTCAGCACATTCAAGTTCCGCTTGGACGATCAACAAAGGTGTTGATTAGCGGTCATCATAAACATGTCATTTAACTGTTTTACAAACAAGTATGTTTAAACAGCGTTAATCACTTATGGAAATGAATAGGTTAAACAAGAAAAACGTCCGTTATGAATTTTATTTTTAGAGTTTTTATTTCTTTCGATTTTTATTGTAATTTTGAACTTCGAGACATCGGGGTCAATTTACATCAATTTTACATCAGCGGGACTTATGAATACCTCGACTTAAACGAAAATTTGAATCATCCGAGTTCAACTCATCAGAGGTTAAAATGCATTGATCAAACGGGAATTATGCCGGGACCAAGAAATTACTTTGACTCATCCGAGTTTTCGACACAACCGAGTTCGACACAACGAGGTTCGACTGTATTATATAATAATGTTTCAAGACTGTTTTCAAGTGATATTAAACTTAAAAAGATGTTGATGTACTGTTAATTCAGAAATTACTGTGACTATTTTATCAGGGTGAAAAATGTAACAGGGTTAGAATCGCAATAATTTACTTTTAAAGTCATAAGAAACCTCAAATAATTAAAAAATAATGTATATGTTTTTTTATAACTCAATGGAAAGTTTTCATTATAAAACTTATGTACATATACTTTTTTTCTGTAGAAAATTCTTTAAGTTATTCATATATAGAAGAATGTAACTTTATCTAATTGCTTCCATCCCGGAAGCAATTCCCCCGACATATTTTGCGTATGCAAAGTGACCTCAGTGTGACCCATCTCCTTAAAATCGGGTGATCCCAATATGCATGGATGTCCTTACAATAAACTATTATCTAAATTTACATGTTAAACACGTGCTCAATTTCCATGCTTTTTTGTTGATTTTTTGTTGATTGTTGACAAACAGGTGATAATCATTAAACTTCGGCTTCAAAACATGAACTTTAATTACCTGCCATATTTTCACAACAACACTGACTGATTGAAAAAAAAATTGATGATTCTATGAAATTTATGCGAAAAAAATGATAAATTCGTGCACAGAAGACTAAGTTTAAGATGTTTGTATGCATTGGTTTAAGAATTGGAAAAACATTATTTTTCAGCGGTCACTCGTTTCTTATGACTTTATTTTTTTTTATGAATTAAACTGGATTTTTCTTAATATCGCAAAAATTCAAATCAAATTTTTATCTTAAATGACAAAATTGCAACAATCAATAATAAATGCATGCACTAATTTCTGAATGTACAGTACTGTAAAGTGGACATTAAGGAAAGAAGAAAATAGAAAATTTAGATTTTATAGATACAGATCCTTCTTCTGTTGAAAATGAGTTATGATATCCTTCAGCTCAAGATAGATAAAGGTAACATTTTCAACAAGTGAGCTTTAGCTTTATTTAATATTTGGCTATTTGAAATTTTCTGTTTCTCTAATGATTTTTATCCTTCCTTTTCAAAGATTTTCAGAAACTTGTGTTATTTGTAATGTCATCAGGGATGGTCACCTTTTTTCATGATGTCAGAAAAGAAAATTCATAAGAAACCAAGAAAATTTGATGTCAATTAAATTTCAACCAATTATTTGCTGAGAACAGAAATTTTACTATTGAGGAGAAATGTTTTTCTCACACAAATCAAGAAATGTATAAATAGCACAAAAATTAAAGAAAGAATATTTATCCTCACAAATGCTAATGTCATTTCTACAACTCTCTAATCTTATCTTGAAACTTACTTTGTTTTTATAGGATTTGTGAAAAATTCTCTACAAATAAAACATTTGAAAGGTAAATCTTCTTCATCAGAACTGATTTCATAATTTACGGCATCTGAAAAATAAATGTATGTATACTGTAATACATCTGTTATTCACACATAGAAATGGAAACAAAAGGATATATGGAGTATTCAATTAACCATTTCTGAATCTAATGCATTGTGGGTAAAACATACACCAAAATATTTTGATTAGTTTAGGAACAATATAACGTAACGTCATTGGGCAAAAATCCATTGTTTGTAAACTAAAATTTCAAGAAAAATCAACTTATCCATAGGCCTTTATGTTCTGAAATGACGAATGTATGACACAAATTATCTACACTGATTGACAAATCCCCTGGCAAAGGGACATCAAGGCCTTCAAAAGAGAACAAAAGTTACATCCGATTTGCAATTTCAAGATATAGACTTCCTATACCTTAGATTAACATTTGTTCATCTATAAATTACAATCAAAATCCAATGAAATATTAAACACCTTGAAAGCAACCCTGTATAACAGATATTCCAAGTCTTATATATGCCTAAAAAATCATAACTAGACTATATCCTCTAAAACAAAATTATTATATCGCTTATATAATCCAAACTGTCCTAACAAAAACAAAAAAACATCTTAAATATTCCATATTAATAATATGTTCATGTCCATGTCCATAAAATAATAAAAGCCATATGAATGAACTATTCCTTAATCATTAAAATTCTACATAAAAAAATATTTATATCCCTAAAATATTGTACATTATATATTTAATATGAATAATTTAACAGTATTTCATTATCACAGATTTTCAAAAAAGTAAACATAGTTTATTCTAATTTTATACAGTGGGTTCCTTATTATTTTTTGTTGGTACCAATTTACATGGTTTGAGGAAAACTGTCAGTTAACTGCTAGTAGTCTGTTGTTATTGATGTATTATTGTCATTTTGTTTATTTTCTTTGGTTACATCTTCTGACATCAGACTCAGACTTCTCTTGAACTGAATTTTAAATGTGCGTATTGTTATGCGTTTACTTTTCTACATTGTTTAGAGGTATAGGGGAAGGGTTGAGATCTCATAAACATGTTTAACCCTGCTGCATTTTTGCGCCTGTCCCAAGTCAGGAGCCTCTGGCCTTAGTTAGTCTTGTATTAGTTTAATTTTAGTTTCTTGTGTACAATTTGGAAATTAGTATGGCGATCATTATCACTGAACTAGTATATATTTGTTTAGGGGCCAGCTGAAGGACGCCTCTGGTTGCGGGAATTTCTCGCAACATTGAAGACCTGTTGGTGACCTTCTGCTGTTGTTATTTCTATGGTCGGGTTGTTGTCTCTTTGACACATTCCCCATTTCCATTCTCAATTTTATTGCATATTCATGGATATATAATTTTGTGGTTTTGGTAAAGTCTGCATACATTCCTTTAGGCAATTTGCAATTTTTTTGAATATCTAAATTCATGGTTCCCCTGTACCTAGAAAATTGGAATCCATCGAATAATAATGAAACCACAATATTCTTTTCTTACCTCTTGCACCATATCTTCCTTCATCCATTTCTCTTTCTAACTGCCAGCCATGTTTATAATCACTTCTGTCATGAAGAAACTTACAACTGTCTGAAAATATATTTAGCTAGCTATAAAACCAGATTTAATTCACCATTTTCTACAGAAAATGACTGTACAAAGTCGGGATTGTGACAGTTGTTTTTCATTTCATTTGATGTGTTTGAACTTTGATTTCGCTATTTAATAATTTGATAATACTAAATGTCAACTACAGTGAAACCTGATTAAACCGAACCCTGAATAAACCGGAAACCTGTCTAATCCAAACCTGTTCTGCAGATAAATCATATCACATTTTATGCATTGTGAACCTGATGAAACCGAATACCTGTCAACACCGAACAAAATCTCAAGTCCTGAAAGGGTTCGGTTTAGTCAGGTTTTACTGTAGTATTTGAATCTGCAATCAGAGTCTCAGACACATTTAAAGTTTTTCTAGTTATGGAATGTAAAGGCCAAGGAAATACTTTTGTGTGTGTTGCTCAATACTAACTAGGATGCATACTTACATCCAGTTCAAGGAAATTAACTATAAGAAATTAGAACTCACAAATAAAATAAAACAGAAATTCAAATAATGTGTGAAAAGAAGGTCACAGTGACATGGTTTTCGAGGAAAGTTGCTATACTTACAAAAAAAAAGATGCACCCTTTTTTCCATTTTATGTTATAGTACGTTTAATAATCTGTACTCAGACATAAAACTCACTAAATCTCTATAAGGCATTATTTGAAGGTCAGAGTGACATTTTTGGTTGAAGCTATTATTCTCTTTGCAATGCAGCCTCCAACAAAAATGTATGACTGTAATTTCTTAGTAACTGAGAAGTGTCTTGGTTGTGAAACCAAATGTTATCATTAAAATGCAAAATGTAGGTAAAACAATTGACTGAATGAAATAGATGGATATAAGAGCCTTAAATTTAGTTTTATTAGTTTTATATGAAACATTTTGATTTTAATTCCTTTAACTATATTCTTTAAGGCAACAAAGCATGCAGACCTTACCTCCAAACCCACAAAACCCTGTTTCTTTATAATCTTTACATATATCTGGTTGGTAGTCCCATCTCACTGTGGCCCTCAAGTGGGCAGGGGCTCTTATTGGTCCTTTCCTACAATGAGATTAAATACAAATATATGAAATATGAAATGTCTGATATATCAATTACAGTACATGGCACAGAGACTGCAGTAATCTGTTTCTTTAAGGTGGTACCCAACACTTTAACTAAAATTAATTTGGCTTGTTTAATTTTCATAAAATTTTGACAAAGTATTTACTTTGACCCTTTGACAAAAATATAAAATTTTCAAAAAATTTGAACCAACCGTTTTATCAGAAAAAATTACACTGGTTATATAACAGTTTGACAAACACTTATTTTGATCATTGAGAAGCTTAATATTCCCTTTAAAACACAACGTAATTAAAACGTTTAGCTGATTTTACAGAGTTATCTCCCTGTAGTGTTAGGTACCACCTTAAAATCTTTTCAGATTGATGTTTCGTAATCCATTTGTGATGTGGCCCTTATGTTTCTGGTGCCCTTTTCTGTTAAACAAATAGAGTTTGAATACATAATCACTAGTTTTTTGTTTTACCTGATATGGCCCCAAGTAGTTAGATTACCTGACATGGCCACTAGTACTAGCAGTTAGTTTAACTTGTTATGGCCACTAGGAGTTAGTTTTAACTGAAATGACCTCTTAGTAGGAGTGAGTATACCAGATATAGCATCTAGTACTTGTAGTTTGTTTAACCTGTTAAGGCCCCTAAGACTTAGATTACCTGTTATGGCCACAAGGATTTAGTTTTACCTGACATGGCCACTAGAAGCATTCCCTTGTGCTGTGTCTTTTTTCTCAATATATTTGGCATAGTTGTTAATTCCTCTGTATATCTTATCATCTTCTTTATCATTCAGTTCCTATAAAATAACAAAGACATAGTAAAATAAGACTTTTTGTGGTTAATTAATGTTGTTAACATTCATATCAAAATTCCTACAAAACTAATGTAAAGCAATGAAAGTAATGAGAAAAGCTAGGTTATGGTGAAGTGTCGCGGCAAATATCTCATGCATATCATCCAATAACATGTTGGCATGATTTGAAAAATGTACCCTAATGATTAAGTTGATTTTTGGCATGTTAGTTCACACTGTAAAAGTCCACAGAAAGATATGTCACCCTAATGATTAGGGCCTTATTGAACACATTGTTTATAGTGGAAGACAGTCTTTGCCACCTTACAAATCCCTAGATATTATGAAGTCTGTAGCTAATATGGCTTAAATAATACTGCAAATTCAGAAATTATTGCGCTGTTTTTACTATTACGAAAAATGAGACAGGACTCGGGTTATAATTACAATAATTTAATCTCGCATTTTAATATTTTAAATATGAATTATACAGAATTTTTCTCATTATTGCAAAAATTAAAATCATATTTTAGTGTAAAATGACAAATTCTCAATAATAAGTGCATGCAATAATTTTTTATTTACAATGACATACTTTACTGAGCTGTGCAGATCTTTCAAAAATAGCTTGGGCATCAACACTCAAATCTGTGTCTATTTCAACTGTGGCTGTAGCACCCATGTCTCCTGGGCCTTCACTTTTCTACAAAAATAAAATGTAAATCAATTAAGTTATTACAAAACAATTTGAATGTATACAAAAAAATAACTAGATGGATCAATGTGACAAACCCTACCACCCTGTTTTAGTCTTATCCCAAAGATTGGTCAATGAGATCAAAATATAAACTGATGTTTTATTCATTAATTTATTAAACATAATTTGCATATATATACAAAAATATTGACTCAAAATATCAGCAGAAATAATAAATCAGTCTGGACAATAGATATAAGAAGATGTGGTATGAGTGCCAGTGAGACAACTCTCCATCCAAGTCATAATTTGTAGAGTATACCATATATGCATTCTAGGTCAAAGTACGGTCTTCGACATTGAGCCTTGACTCACAACAAACAGCAAGATATAAAGGCCCCCCAAAATGACTAGTGAATCAAAGTGCTTGTAAGCACTGAGGGTAAAGATTTCTTCGAAATTATCATTGGCAAGTGAAAATAAATATTGCATTGGTTGTAGTTGATTAAACAGCAATTCTAGACAAAGGAAGATAACTCCATTTTTTTAAGATGGCTTTAACAATGATCATGACTTCATTTATATTTTTGGAACAGATATAAGATTCCTGCACCTTGCAAAAGTAATGTAATTTTCTTGACAAGTGTAACATCATTTCGTGCTTTGAATATCTGAGCATATATTGCATCAATAAATTTGTGCAAATGTTCATGGATAGGATGTATAGAATGTTATGATCAATGCACTATATTTTGTGTAGCAAACAAGGTAGTGAAAAGTCTTGGAAGATAAAGATATCAAGTCAGTCCCATAAAGTTTTGATTGCATTTCATGCAATCTTTACCTAAAAACCATTCAAACGGGAAAACCAACAGTCTAATATATGTAAAAAAAAATAGAAACAAGAAACACTTATGAACCATATCAACAAACAACAACTACCTTGGTACTGAATATCAGATTCCTGACTTAGGACAGGTGCAAACAAATTTAAACGATTTTATAAGTACCAACCTTCACCCTTATCATAATCATTAGGTTAGGGAAACAGCAAAATTCTTTAAACTAATCTATCAACGAACTAATGATAAACAGAAGTCCATGATAAATAATGCTACATTCATTTTGTATTCTATCAGCATTGATCAGAGAAGAAAACATCTCTTTAAAAAAATGATTTTTAAAAACAATTTATTTAATGTAAAATGTTTGTTCAATTTTTTTGCTTTTCTGGACTAATAATAGACAGAATTCATTATAAATAATGCTACATTCATTTTGTATATTATCACAGAAGAAAACATCTCTTTTAAAAATTTATTTTCAAAAAGAATTAAAAAGAATTTATTTTTAAAATATAAACTGTTAGTTCAGTTTTGTACTTACCCCAGTACCTGATGATTTGTAGCTGAGAGACATTTTGGACCCTTTTTCTTCTTCTTTATCACTTTCACTGGAATAATCAACATTATCTCTAACTATTTTTCTGGTCTATAAAAAAGATATAACAACTGAAAAAGTTTTGGAAAATAAAACATATTTATTTTCTCTCAAACACTTTCAAACATTATTCGGATCAAAGAGTTAATTTTTGTAAACTTGTACAAAAATGAAGTTGTCAAAAATAATGATCATTGTCTCATTGGTTTTTCATGCTATTGAGAATGCATTGCGACGTCACAATTTTGATTGAAAAAGCATACATACGATGTAGTACAAATTCTTATGATGTACACACACATATGATCTGACCATGAGGACAAATCATTTGAAATCACTTAACATTTAGTCTTTATCTAAATCAAAAATTAAATCAGGTTTCGTATTTTCATCTGCAATAAATCTTGAAAAAAAATTTCATTTGTATGTTAATACTGTCATGACTGTAACTATTTAAGAATTTAACTAATGATTTCAATCCTAGTAGCCAATGCTTCTGTATTAGCAGATTTGTCAATAACTTTCCCATCCATATATTATTTGATTGTATTAAAACTAAAGTTTTGAACTCTAATCTGCTCTAAAATATTTCTGACTGCTGATGGGATTGATGAAACCCTTTCTGTTTCTCTGTTTTGCATAGTTTGTATTTTGGGTTTTTACCATTTTATGTCTCAAGCATACTTGATGAAAGGTATTCCATAAACATGTGTTATGGATGTAATACTTACAGATTGTTTTAATGGATTTATGTGTCTTTCTTTCTTTCCTTTCTTTACAACAACATTGCCATCATCACTACTGCTGTCCTTTTTATCTTCTGAAATCGAAAATATTTCATGTAAAGGTGATAACATTGTTTTATAACCTGTATTCAGTATAATCAGTAAATAGTTATCAAAGGTACCAGGATTATAATTTATTACGCCAGACGCGTGATTCGTCTACATAAGACTCATCAGTGACGCTCAGATCAAAATAGTTGTAAAGCCAAACAAGTATAAAGTTGAAGAGCATTGAGGACCCAAAATTCCAAAAAGTTGTGCCAAATACGGCTAAATATTTATGATATACCCTGTTTTACATAAACATGAAGGCTTTTGAACAATAATTCTTTACAATTTACAAATCTACAGATCTACAAGTCCTCGAATGCAATTGGTCTTTTAGCATTTTGAATGCCATTTTGATTTGTCCATTGACCATGTTACCAAAACTATTTTTGCATTTTGTCTTTTAGATATGCATAAGTGTGTTGTACATGCATATGTAAGTGATAAATATTTATGTTTTATATGTGCTTTGAGTGTTTCAAATGTGCTATGTGTACTTTAGATGTGCTTGATGAAAATGGCAATGCATGTTGTCTAATAGATGTGCCTTAAAAATTTTGTTCTTGCTATATACGATTGCTAAATTTGCTTTGTATGTGATACTTCATCTTTGATAGCCAAGAGTTACGATCCACTCCTGTTCTCTTCACCCTTGGTGGATTGCGATAAAATTTCAGAGACACAAAGTAAGGATTTTTATTGGTTGCAGTCGAAACTCGCTGAATCCAATCAAAAAGTGCCTACAACATGATCACGTGTAAATGTAGAAAATGTTTGTAAACAATTGCCACGTGTTTATTGTGCAACAAGTTTTTACATTCTACATGTATAAACAAACGACTATATTTAGTGACAATTTTAATGTTTTTAATCAATTAGTAGAAGTTCCTGTGTATGTTTCATGCACAAATGCATGAATGTTGATGATGTATATTTTCGTTTTCGGCTTTATCAAGTGTGTAGAATCTAGACGCTACGGTGTTTTTATCTCCAAAAAGAGTTCAAGTGCCACCATTAGTCAAGAATAATGTATTCGGAAGGGGCGTGACTTTAATCTTCGGATAGATGGCGCAACATTGTTTTCACAAATGTTGGCTTAATCTGCCAAGGGTGAAGAGAACGGGAGTGGATCGTTACACCCTTGGCTAGCGAAGATGGTGATACATTGATATTTGTGAATTTAATATGCAATTTATGTGTTTTAAATGTGAATCATCCTCTGTAACATCAATAAATAAATAAATTATAAATATTACTAAATGATAAAAGCAGTGATATGTTTTTTCACATCTACAGGAATATTAATCTATTTGTAAACCTAATGTTTTCTTTATTAAAAATTGAAGATAAGTCACATTGTCGACAATCATCAGAAACAGAAACATGATCAGATACATATATATATATATTTAACTATACTTCATGTACTTATAGTTTCTTAAGAATTGTAGTCAAATTAAAAAAGAACATACTAACATTAGTTGTTAGTAATACACATATATTGATAAAAAATTAAACAATTAGTGAAGTAAGAATAAGTCTGCTTGTAGAATGTTAGGCCTTTTCCATACACGTGACGTATCACCATTCACTGGTCAGGAATTGAGCATCAAAATCTTTTTTTTATTTCAAACATTTTATTCTTATATCATGTTATGCATGTGGATTTTTACCTTTAATAAAATTCAAACATGAATATAATCCGTTGAATAATTAAAAAGTACATAAATTGAAAATATACATTTGTATCTTCAGGTCTTTTCAGGTCCTACCGTCCATTTTCAGGTCTTCAGTGTAGCCTGCAGTTACTGGGTATTTGTTTAATTACAATTTCATATAATCACTGATGATTACAGGTTATTATAATTATAAGTCAATATTTCTGGACATCCCCTTCTTTATTTTAATCTTTTTTTATTAAAATACTGAAACAGAGCGATGTACTTGTTATATATATATTTCGAACCATATATTTTAAATATATATATAACATTTGTGCCGAAATGACTACATTGGATGCCAATTTAACTAGATGCCGATTAAACCATGTGTCGGTTTGGCCATACTAGGTGCAAATTTGACAAGATGCTGATTTTACTAGGTGTCGATTCGAATAGAATTCAATGGGGGTCAATATCCTATATAGAGGGGGGATAGAACCTTTATTGGGGCTGTGGGATCAGGTGTTTTTAAGCTTGGGATTTCGGGATTGACCCTTTCAGGATCTCTTCTTTTTTTTCGAATTTCAGGATGTCTGGATTTAAATTTATTTAAATTCGAGACCTCAGGATTTTGTGTTTTTAAGCCCGGGATTTCGGGATCAGGACCCCTCCTACCCTGTATCAGGTCCATTCGCACCCTGCACGTTCGTATCACCAAGGAAAAATGAGGTATTTTTCCTTGGCAATATTTTTGAATAGTTTTGTATAAATAAATCATTATTTTCTTTATTTCTTAAAGGATGAATTAAAGTGTTAGAATGTCAACATGTCAAAACTAAGTAAAGGCAAAATGCAAATAATTCACATTTCAAAGAAAACATAATTAGACTGTCTTTCTTAATTCTGGATTAGGGATTAAGGTAAACTTGAGGTAAAGCTATTAGCACCTTCAAAATATTACAATAAGACTGTAATTAGCTATTTCCTATTTAAGATAAAATACAATAGAAGTGTTATATTTTAGTTACATAATTTTATACTTTAACTATAGATGATAATTGATAAAAAAAGGTATCTAAGGGACCATATGTTCAATAGTAAGGTTTAAAATAATTACACTCCCCTTTTCGGGAGTTATGTATTTTGATTGGTCAAGTAACTTTGATATACATTAAATGATTATTGAGATTTAGGAGAGATGCGTTTTAGAAAGGGACTTGGATATATTAACTTTATGTAATTTAGAGGATTGGATAATTATAGGCTTTGTCACATTATGGTGACTTAGTTGCATATTCGTATACATGTATTACTTGTGTTGTAAATATGAATGCTTTATCTATTCGAAAATAATTAATATACAATCATCGAACTTAGTGTTTTATTGACTTCTTGTGCGTTATATAAAGAAAACCAGACAATGCGTTACCTATGCTCTACCATCACTATTCAGAGTTAGTTCCCCTACAAAATAATATGATACGAACTGGGTCGCAGAATGTCAGCTAGTTCCCCCGCATATTGACATGCGATCCAGTCCGGTCATATTCGCACCTCGCACATTTGCACCCAAAGTCCGCTCGCACCCAATTTTAAAGCAAATTCTAGTTGAATAATTAGAAAATCATGATTGTTGTTTAAATTGCTTTGATGTAAATACTGCATCTATTAAGCTTGCTATGATTAAAAAATTGAATATTTCAAATGATTACTGTGACTGCTTGAAAAAAAACTTTGTCAGAATCTCACTTTATTTTGAAACAATGAAATAAAGTTATAGCAATACAGTAATCAAAACATGATTATAATTAAGAGTTATTCAACACAACAAAATAAATATTAAAAGAATATACAAAAGAAAACAATTTTTGCGACAAGAAAGTTAACATTGATTGAAAAAAATTGAAACATTTATTTACATGATCATGATGATATTTTATCATTTATTAGTATAACAGCCAGTATTACGTATATCCTGTTGTATTATGAGATTACTTTTCCTTTTGTTTTAGAACAATAATAATATATTTATCTTATAATTTGTTTTTTTAAAAACCCTCTTTGTACAATATATATTTAGCTTGCAAAATGAATTATTTGTGCATCATTGTGCTGAAAAAACAGACACAAATTGTAAAATACAAAGAACTGATCATGAAATCAAACAAGAGGAAAACATACATTGTAATTAAAATGTGAATACTTTTCATCATTTTATTTAGTGTATTGCCTCATTTAACGATATTTATCATGTTTATGCATATTGATTGAAGATTAAAGGAAACTAATCATGCTAATGACAATCTTGAGTTTTCAAAAGGTGTTCACTATTTACCTTGATTGTATATTCTGGCGCGTGTAATTGTATAGTCTGACACGCGTACAAAGTTGAATGTGTTAATTGGATGTTATTGTAGCAATAAAACAAGGGACACGCGCCTCATTATCTCATTTGATTTTCTACATTGTGTATAACCTTTGGGTGAAGCCACAGCTAACGTTCATCCTATCAGGGAAAATGAATTGTACAGTTATAAAGGAAATAATATTTCATGTTTTTATTTCAATAAATCCTTCATAGGAAAGGTGAAAAATCTTTGTTTTTATTTTCATTTTATAGCGTGTGCATTTCCTTTGCCCTTTCAAATATTTAATTTCTTCATCTATCAATATAATAATAACAACTACACAATCCCTTCCTCACAAATGTTTAATCTCTTCATCTATCAATATAATAATAAAAAAAGTCAATTTATTTCTGCCTGTATATTAAAAAAGACGAAATGCATATTTTTTTATATTTTATAAAGAAAAAAAGTTTTCTTGTTGCTAAATAGCTTCTTGTCGCTTATCAGTGGGACCCCCATAAAAAACGTTGACAGAATCTCACTTTATTTAGAAACTGAATATTATTTTTTTTTTAGATACACAATCTTAAACCAAGGGTCCGGAAACGGTCATATATGCCAGACATGACCGATTCGGAAACTCAAAAGTCCTAAATCATTTATTGGGATTTAGGTCAAATTTTATTTTTCAACAGAAATAATTTCGGTCATTTCGTTGAGATCGAGTTTCAAAATTGCCATATTGAACACACGTTTTAGTTTTCTTATCGATTTTATGTAATTAAACTGCCACTCCAGTAAAGTGTTATAATCCTGAGGGCCCTCCTAATAACTATATTAATGCCTCGGGGAGCTATTGGCTAATGATCGCTAATCTCTTTACCTGTGTTTTTAATTCACACTGGACTATTAATCACAAGCTCCAAATTATAAAGAAATTAAAATTATACCAACTGTTATTTAATTACTTTCCAGCTAAGACAATTATCAATTATGATTAAAATTTAATTAAAACTTGATTTAATTTACGTAGAAAAAAGATTTTTTTCACTACTAACACACGTGCTTTGTTTATCTATGTAATACGCATGCCTGAAATTCTCTTCCGCAGATTTGACACTAAATCGTAAATTTAAAATTGCTTCATGCTAAATAAAGCAAGTGCAACTATTTTCATTAATATTCTTACATTATTAAAGGTAAAACATCAAAAAGCCGATGTTTTCCTGTGAATTTGATCAACAAAACTAATCCGGGAAATGAGTCCGGAATTGTTCGTTTTAGTATTATCGCATTACATCCGGTTTTAATTTCGACTTCAGAATTGAAAGAAACGTAAGCCATGACTGAGAAAATTATCATTTTGAGTCATTAAAATCATTTTATTTTTAAACTGTTGCCTTCCCTTAATTGCTCTTGATCGATTTTAGGAAAATGGTAGGATAAATCATGAAGTAAATGCGATGCAACAGTGAAACAAGTTCGTTGATGCTACGAGTATGAGCATACTCATGCAGTAATCAGATTTTGACAATGTTTTTGAAAAGAGGCACCAACTTTTAAGTTATATGAAAATGACCGAAATTAGGTGAAAAAATTTCCGGATCCTTGTCTTAAACATAATTAAGATTTATTCAACACCAAAAAAACGTTGTCTCAATTTATTTTTGAGACAATGACAACAAATTATATTTAAAGGAATACACTTGCCAAACGTGTAGGGTGCGGACAGACTTTAGGTGCGAATGTGTAGGGTGGGAAAGTGAAATTTGCGAACAAGACTGGGCGAGAACGTGACTAGGCGCGAACAGACCCAGATTCCTTCTACCCTCCCCCCTATATAGCCCCTGTGTTTGTGCCACATTTTAGTACGTGTTGCCATGCCTTATTAAAAATGTACCTCGGTCAACACTTTTACACCACATGGAATTTACAACAAGAAGCGTTCAATTTTATAATATCTAGTCTTGTTTATCATGTAATTATGTAATGTACATGGACGTCTGAAAAACGTCAAAATAATAAACCATAATTTTTTTGTTTGGCTGTATGATCTCAAAATAAATTTATTTCCCTAACACAATGAGCACGTATTAATAAATGTATGTTATACCATCAGATTCAGATGTTTTTCGTTTCCTAGTTGTCTGATTTTTCCTGCTTTTCTTAAAAAATACGCAGGATTTTTGTGATGATCCATCGTCCGACATTTTGGACTGTTTTCCGACGCGTAAAAATAACGAACTCTGCGATTGGAAAATAAATGAATTGAAACTTCAGTGTCCAATCAAATTACCCGTTATAGATATTGCTTCTATTTTCCGCATAAACAACAACAAATACACGTGGTAAAAAAGGTAAAATTTAAATATTGAAAATCAAAGTATAAACAGGAGCAAATAGGGAGATATACTGTTCCAAGGCATAAAGTAGTACTATTTTTACCTTGGACAAATGCAAAAAGTTCCCAAAAATTCGAACCTTATAAAAAAATGTTTTCGTTTAGTTTAAACATATTTCATGTATTAGTTTATAGTGGATTGGGAAGCAAGTTTTGCAACTTATATTAATCCCTTTCCACTTTGCCGGTGCGTGTGCTGCCTTGTAGCAGCATTAGCCTGCTCTTTTTCGAAATCTACAAGGGTGTCTTTAACTTGCAAGAGATATATGGCTCCCTCTGAACACGTCCAGCCAGCCATTTATCATCCTCATTTGACGGACTATCATCGTTTCCTCAAGACCATACTTGCAAATGATGCCAAGGGAGAGCCCTAAATTCACAGGCGCTTGGGTATTGGATACAGATATTTTTTTGTTGTTGATTCAAATATTCAATTTTCTATATTTATAATACATATCTATCACTTCTGTGCATGTTTCACCTGGTATCAGGTTCGTTTGCGCCCAATACACTTTCGCACCCGACACGTTTACACCTCGCACTTTTGCACCCAAGGTCTGTTCGCACTCTACACGTTCGCGCCCAATTTTAATTCAAATTCCAGTTGAATAATTGGAAAATCATGATTGTTGTTATAAATTGCTTTGGTGTAAGTAAAACATTCAAGATTTTAAATGAAAAACACAAAAGATAATTGTTTTTAACAGCTTGGTCCCTTTGATCTGAAACAATAAAATATAGCAATACACTATTATAACCAAAACATGATAAAATTTATTCAACACACAAAAAAAAACATAGTCAGAATCTCACTTTATTTTGAAACAAGTCAATGAAACAAAATTATAGCAATACACTAACCAAAACATGATTAAGAGCTATTCAACACAAAATAAAACGTTGACAATCCCACTTTATTTAGAAAGGATTAATTTTTTTTTTTTAACAATACACTATCCAAAACATGATTAAGATTTATACTACATGTACAAAATGTACAAAAAAAAAATGCTGTCTCACTTTATTTTGAGACAATGACAACAAATATAAGAATACACTTGCCAAAACTTGATTACAAAGCTATAGTTATTAAACACAAAACCAATTAAAATTGGGGGCGAACATGTAGGGTGCGAACAGACTTTGGGTGCGAACATGTAGGGCGAGAAAGTGAAAGGGGGCGAACATGAGTGGGTGCGAACGTGAATGGGCGCAAACGGACTCGAATTCGTCTCACCTAGTTTCTAGTGATTTAAACAACTCAGAGAAAATACCTAATTTTACTATCCATACTAATTCAGTACCTGAAATTTTCATCCCGGAACAGGAATCGAACCAGGAACCTTTGTGTTAGTAGTCCGATGCACTATAACCACTACACCATGGCTCTCATCAAGAATGTTTTAAACATTGTTGTTTAAGCAGTAAACAGGTAAAAGAATTAAGATATCCCTAAATATCCAAAGGCACTTGGGACAATACATTTTTTTGCCATCCCCCTTTTTTACAAAATCGTTATTTTATTATAAAGTCTATTTAATAAAAACAAGAAATGAGAAACACCTATGAATTTCCACATCAATTACCACTGAACAACAGGAGTTAGTTTCACAAAAAAATTTACGACTAAGTCCGATGTATCCTAATTATACTGAATTGTTTACTACTTTCGATCAATCTTAATCATAAGTTTTTTGTGTAACGGACTCCAGGTCCGGGACTTAGGACAGGTGCAAACAAATGCAGCACATTTGTAAAATATGTGTCAAACAGTTTTATGAGTTACATGTATATATTTTTCAGTTTCAAAAATGGATTTAGAAAATGTTTGTGTGGTTTTACCTGCCAGTGGATGTGGTGTAAGAATGGAAATGGACACACCTAAACAATATTGCAAAGTCCTAAACAGACCTCTTATACTCTACACAATACATAGTTTTCATAGGTATATGTTTGTGCTATGTTAGAATGGAAATAAATACACCAAAACAACACTGTAAATTACAAAACAGACCTCTATTACCATGATTACACCACACAATACACAGATTTCATAGATATATGTAAAAATGGAAATGCATGGACACTCCAAATATTGTAAAAGATTTTTTATACTCAGATTTTACCCAACATGAATTTAGACAAACCGATGAATATTTGAATGGTTAATTAAAGTTAGGAATTATGGCAAGCCCAGAGGATTAGCATTGAACAAGTTGAATATCTTCAAATTTTACCTTACAAAAGCAAGCTATGAATTCGAGGCATTTTATAATTCTGCAAGGTGAATGTGCTATTCAATGAATTATGTGCTATTTAAATTTCAGTCTTTTTTCCAATTTTCAGACTAAGCTGGATAAAAATGATTGTCGTTGTGGTTGATGTGAGTTATCTGGAGTTCATGCAGAGTTTACTAACAAAATATAAATTTACTAAAGTGAAGTTAGTTACTGGATCTCCAACAAGACACAGGTCAATTTATAATGGTGTCAAAGCACTGGAAACAGGTACATTTTATGTTGCATAACTTGATTTTTTAAGTGAATGTATGAATGAATCTGTTTCCTCAATGTTTACGAAGATTTTGCATACAAAAAAAGGCATGTAGAAAAAAGTGCTTATTAACACAAAAAAAACAAAATATCATACAATTTCAAATCAGTTGAGATATGTACACAATAACAGAGCACTTTATGGGAAATATAAAAAAGAAGAAAAATTGGAACAAGTTTTAATCAATCAACGTTTTTTTAAAACTAAAAGTCACTTAAGGGTTTTCAGTAACATTGAAAAAAACCTTGTATCTCATCTTTATAAATATTACTTATAGAGAATTATTCAGTGTTAAAATCTTTTTAAGTAACTGATACCATTGAGATTATATATGTTTGATGTCTCAGTGACCCTAATTTTGGTTCTTTATTTTTAGATATTCATCTCTAGTTGTGTATCTTTCAGTTTGTAAACCTGATGATGTGGTTCTCATCCACGATGCTGTCAGAATGTTTACAGATGAAAAAACCATAACACAGATTGCCATGGCAGCAAAGGAACACCAGGTTTAAAATTAACAAGATTTTCTGTTTTATAAAATCAGATTGTGAAATATGAAATATTTATTTAATATGCAAAATCTTTGTTTTGACATGGCTTAAAAAAACTATATTTTCACAAGCTTTGTTTATTTATATACATCAAAGTAGGGAGATCCCAGAAATTTTGTTCTGAAGTGAATGAAAATGACAAGTTTGTTAAGGTGGTACCAAACACCTTCACTAAAATTAATTTGGCTTGTTTAATTTTCATAAAATTTTGACAAGGTATTTACTTTGACCCTTTGACAAAAATATAAAAATTTCAAAAAATTTGAAACAACCATTTTATCAGAAAAAGTTAAAACTGGTTATATAGCAGTTTGACAAACACTAATTTTCATCATTGAGAAGCTTAATATTCCCTTAACATGCTTAACAACACAAGTTATTAAAACGTTTAGCTGATTTTACAGAGTTATCTCCCTGTAGTGTTAGGTACTACTTTAAACAAAGTGTAAAAGTACTTGTAGATTGTGTTATTTTATTGAACCATTCTGCACCATCCAGATATTTTAAAATATATTGAGCACAAACTGAATATAGAACATAGAAAATTCAACAGCATACAATACATTATATAGATAAAGGTCGTAATCACAGCCTGTCATACTATAGTATACACCAGGGTTACCACTGGATAATTTATGTAATACACATACACTTAAACATACGCTATGCTCGTCAGATAACACCCTCATTATAATAAATGTAAATTAAATCAATAGGTATAGACCTTATGTTTTGGAAAATCATATTTTAGATGCATAAGTGCATAATGATGACTCTCTGTTAATTAAGCTTCTATAGCATATGTTTAAACTACTGACATACTTACACTGAGAACTGATGTTGAATTAATTTTTTGTTTACATGTATATTATCTTTTACCTGTTAAAATTATGTCAATTATTCAGGCATCGGGTGTTTACAGACCATTGATATCAACAGTTATTGCCCCTGATTCTGATGGATGTTTAGAGGAGTCATTAGACAGACACAAATACAGAGCTAGTGAAATGCCTCAAGGATTTCATTATAGTGTTATATCCACAGCTTATCAGAAGGTTAGTATTGTTTGCATCTGGATTTTTTTTCATATTATTTTTTCAATATTTATGTCAGATTATTGAAGTTTTGTTAAAAAATCTTTTTAGTGATCATGTGATATTTTTACAACTGTTTGAACAAACCAATGAAACTTAGTCTGGTCTTTAGCAAACTAGGGGTGGTCTTATTGCAAACCAGGGGGGCTCAGTTGTTACTTCTGTAACCACTAGCCAGTCAACACTGAGGTTGTGAGTTTGAACCCTGCTTGTGTGGGTGCATTCAACTCCAATCTTCATTGACATGGATTGTCAGTTTTCATATCG
Organism: Mytilus galloprovincialis; assembly: GCF_965363235.1. NCBI lineage: Eukaryota > Metazoa > Mollusca > Bivalvia > Mytilida > Mytilidae > Mytilus > Mytilus galloprovincialis. The sequence continues at coordinate 37,245,491 of NC_134839.1, read as the reverse complement.
AAGGTCATGGTTTTTTCTGGGCACTCCAGTTTCCTCCACCAATAAAAAATGTCCGCCATGATATAGCCTAACTGCCCTGCTTAAAAGTGGCATTTAAACACCAAAAATCAATCAATCAATCATATATAGATACAAGACGATGTGGTAACTCTCTGTCCAAGTCATAATTTGTAAAAGTTAACCATTATAGGTCAAAGTACAGTCTTCAACACTGAGCCTTGGCTCACAATGAACAGCAAGCTATAAAGGGCATGTTTTGTTTGATAAACATTTGATTATTAAAAAAATTACAAAAAAAACCCAAACCACTTGACCTTTATTTCACTCTAGAGTTGTAGCTTCATACCAATGTACATAGAGTAAACTTCCCCAAATGACAAATATATACAGGGTATTGAAAATGATATTTATAAGAATAGCTGTCTTAATAAAAATATATGTGGGATATAAATAGATGGTCATTTAGAAGTATGCTCAAAGTTGTATCTAGAACGAAACAAATGGTTACCGTCGGCTGCTATCTTCTCTTTTGTTGGGTTGTTGTCTCTTTGACATATTCCCCATTTCCATTCTCAATTTAATTAATATTACAAAAAGATATGTCAACTGAATAATGATACTAAATAATTAATCTTTGCAGGCGACAGATTATGATTTTGATTATGGTACAGAATGCCTGCTCTTAGCATCCAAGTATTCTGGAGTTAAAGCTAGACTGGTGGAAGGATCAAGTAATTTATGGAAAGTTAGTTTACATCAGTTGTATCTTCTGCATTAAGCATTATTTATTTAATTTTGTAAAACTTATTTTATCAAATATATTTAGCTTCCAAGTCTTGCAAAGAAATATTGTGATTATGATCCTAAATGAATTTTCTTTTCCCTTCATCATTTGATACAAGTTTCATATTTGAATGAAGAAATACCCTTTTTTAAAATCTATCCTTTCATTTTATACAATATTAAGAACCAAATTGAGTTTTTGTGCATCAGACTGTCCAAGAGACATCTCTGTGTGAAGACTTATTCTTTTACCAAACATAGGAACAAATTTAGAAAATGAGGGGATGCCAGAAATCAGTAGATTCCAAAACGGTCATATATTCCAGACATTTAAAAATTGACCAGACATTTTCTGCCTGAGAAAGGCATGAAACCAACCCCTACTTTAAGTTTTAAAGGCTGTTTTATAAAAAGACAGATATTTTAACATAATTAAGAAAAAAAAATGTAAAAAAAACCGTTTGACCAGGAGTATATTGAACTTTTTTTCCTCACTTTTGACAAAAATTTTGGTATTAAATGTGTTCTCCAAACTTTTTTTTATTGGAAAGAAATTACAAAAAAAATAAATCATTTAAGAATTGAATGCTTCTTCTTGTAAATTTATTGGGGTGTAAAAGGGTTGACCGAAGTACATTTTGTATGAAGCGCGGAAGCGCTTCATTCTAAAAATGTATGCACGGTCAACGCTTTTACAACCCTATAAAGTTACAAAAAGAAGCATTCAATACTTATAATTACATTTTTTAGCTAGGATCATGAAAACACGATTTTTATCAAGTTTTATTTAATTCACCTGTGCACTTTATTGCGGGACCTCGTGTCATTATGCATGATTAATTTTATTGTCTAATGCAATTGTTTACGGAATAACATGTGATGTGCAGTTAGCCAATCAGAATAATGTATTATAATGAAACCTACATCTAATGTAATTATTATACTTTAAAAGAACAAATTGTACAACCTTTGAAATTGTGAAATAAACACTAAAAATTCTGTGTTATCAATTCTATTAATCTTTTACAAGATTACACACAAAATAGAACGGTCTGGATTATTTTTCTTTTCTCCATGAATTAATAGTGATTATACTGTAAACTTATTCTTTGCAGGTTACTCACAAGAAGGATATATATGCTGCAGAAGGAGTTCTGAAAGGTATTGATACATGTAATGTAAAAAATGTAAAATTCTTTTACATCATTGGCTAGTCAGGAGCTGCTAGCACACCTCTCCTTTAAAAGTTTGTACATGTATAGCTTAAGATAGGCTATAGGTTTTGCTCATTGTTGAAAGCCGTACAGTGCTGGATGGTTGTTTGCATTCTTGTCCTATAGTCTGTATAGTGGTGAATAGTTTAGGTTTATTTTTGCAATCATATAAATGTGAAACCTATCTTATTTATATTTATGCTGTTATAAAATGCTTGTAGCTGTTTATGACTATTGTCAAGAAGTTAATTAAAAAAAAAGACATCTGTTTTTTCATGATTCATATGTAATGAATGAAAACAGATCACTATTAAAGTATTTATTAAAGAAATATGATTTTATCTTTTTTTTTCTTCAGAATCTGACATTTCTGTATGTTTGAAATGTGAAGACGTTCGTTTAAGAGAGTCACTGACTAAACAATTACAGCAAAAAAAATTAAAGGTGAGATCATAAAGTAATTTAAATATTGTTCATGCTGTGTAGATGAAGTTACGGGTTTCATTTGAACTCTGGTAGATAGTTGTCTTATTGGCAAATCTCATCATTTTTATATAGTGATTATGAGGGATGTAAAGGGGGCTATCTACACTACAGAACTTGAAATTAAATTGCCATTTCACGATGAATGAACAACTAAAAATTGATTGCACGTTAATCTTTTTACCGATTTCACGAAACACCATGAATAACCAACCTTTTTCATGGCTGCACTTGAAATAAAAATGGCAAAACACGTTGTACGAAAATAACCCTTTACCACCCTCGTTTATGAATAACTTTAAGCAAAAGTCTATCAATGAGCAAAAACCCTACAAAACAAGTTAGCAAAAATAAAACTAGGTGTCTAGAGGTGACTTGGTCTTCATTTCATTGATTTATTTGTCTGCTTTATTTCTATGTATTGTGGATGTGTAATGATTTGGATGACTGCTGTTGTCATTGATGATTTGAATAATTTGACTGAAAAAAGCAAGATTTGACATTTTTTGCAATAATAAAAACATCACAATAATTTCTGAATTTGCAAAATTTTTTTAATATAAATGCTATACAATTTATTTTCCAAAAATAGCAACACATTTAATTTAGGGGGAGATAACTCAAATGAAAATTTTAAAAGAAATTATCTGACAATCAAAACCTTGTTGATAATTGTATAAAAGCGTCTCTTTCATTTGTAAAAACAACTAAATGCTATCAAGAGCCTGTGTTACTTACCTTGGTAAATTTGTTCTATGTGCATATTAAACAAGGACACTCAAACATTGTTGATGAGAATAGAATTCATGACAAAAATCTCTGTTTTGTTTTGTTGATCTTGTAATTGATCATTTAGTCTGTTTAGTTTCTCTCAATTATCTTTAGTTTTTGCACGAAACACAACAAGAACAAACAAATCCAGGGGTTTATCTTGGTATTTTGAGAATTTTTAACACGATTTTTAATGAAATTGTGAAAAACAACCAATAAACCAGATGTTAGTTTAAGTGTGATTAATTCATTAAATCTTTTCTTTTTTAGTGAAAATAAATTAGGATACTTACAAGGCACTCAAGTTTATTTTATTGTCAAAATATAGATTTCTTAAAGAACACAGGTGATAAATATTTACTCCCCCCCCCCTCCAGCCATTGATTTTCAATGTTGTTTTGTCAGTCAATATATGTTTTTACTCGGATTTGCACATTACTTGTTCCCTATATTTGGCATAAAGCTAGCGGTTGAACAAAATAAACATTTCTGTCATAAATAATAAGGATGAAAATGAATTTTGTGATCGTTGGGGAATTTTGCTCCCAAAATTTGGGAAAATGTAGGGTTTATGCGGTTGGGAATGGGTCTGAATAACCGTCCCTGTGTATGCTAGAAAAATCCATGAAATCCTTATTTAAGTGCAATCACTCCTATTAAGCCTGACAGTCTACTAACTATTTCACCTAAGTTTTACTTGTTAGTAGATCATGACTTGCTGATCATTATTGTGATTTAAAGTGTCTATTTATATATCTATTATAATTTTTATCAAGTAAGGCAAAAGGCAAAATCCAAAAAAAAATTGGTGAAAATTATCTTAAAGGTCAATTACTCCAATAAGGAATGGTCAGACATTTCCTGCATATTGTCTTAATTGTACATCTTGTCTTGCTGATAATTTTTGCTAATCTATGTGTCTATCTATATATTAGACAAAAACACAAATATGGGTAAAAATCGCGGTCAAAGAGCAATGACGTAAAGGAGTCGACGAAAGATTTTGACCATGATAGACTTGTTCCGAGATGCTGATATTTATTTCAGTTTAAAGTTTTCCTCTATTTATTTGTTTTCAAGATAATAGGCAAACATGATAAAAAGGTAAGATTATTCATTTAGGGCAATAACTCCTATAAGAAGTCTTCTGACAGTTTTTGGAAAGATTGGAACTTGTTCTAAATCTTTCCTTAGGCACTGGCCTCCCTAACAATAGGACAGGTTAGCTACTAAACAAGAATGTGTCCAAAGTACACGGATGCCCCACTCCCACTATCATTTTCCATGTTCAATGGACCGTGAAATTGGATAAAAAATATAATTAGGCATTAAAATTAGAAAGATAATATCATAGAGAGCATGTGTACTAAGTTTCAAGTTGATTGGACTTCAACTTCATCAAAAACTACCTTGACCAAAAACTTTAACCTGAAACATGCACTTTCATTTTCTATGTTCAGTGGACCGTGAAATTGGGGTCAAAAGTTTAATTTGGCTTTAAAATTAGAAAGATCATATCATAAGGAACATGTGTACTAAGTTTCAAGTTGATTGGACTTCAACTTCATCAAAAACTACCTTGACCAAAAACTTTAACCTGAAGCGGGACAGACGGACGAACGAACAGACGAAAGAACAGACGGACGGACGAACGAACGAACGGACGCACAGACCAGAAAACATAATGCCCCTCTACTATCGTAGGTGGGGCATAAAAAATGTATTACTGCATGTATTCACACTGAAATATAGTTCCCTATAGTTCTCATGTATATGCACATAATACACATATAAACTGTGAAAAATAGGTATATTTTTGGAGCAGTTCATTCAAGAATGTATGTAGTTCAGGTGTGTTGATGTGCAGGCTTTTTTTAAGGATTTTGATTAGGTAATTGAGTATTGATACAATACTAGTATGATTGACAACTGTCATCACCAAACAATCAAGGACAAGGTGGACCTTAAATTACAATGCCCCACCTCATAAACTGTCAATCAAGTTGACCACATTACTTATCAACATCAGTGTTACATAATTGTACAGACCCAATAAATATCTCAATACACAAATATTTGACCTGAATACACAAATGTATATATTAGATGTTTGATATATAAGGATGATAGATTTATTTGTTGCCTATTACTTTTTATCTACATTACATAAAGTGATTTATAAATTATGTCTGAAAGATAAATGATTAATTAAGGATTAACACAATCTTTAAAAAAAAATTAAATATAAATATAAATATGAATATATAAAAGGTATTCAAGTTAGGCCTATAATTTACTTGATAAATTTCCAATAATCATCTGTAATCAATCAACAATTTAGGTTAGTTCACCTTTTTTTTTTATCAGAAATTGGCTTGAAACAGTTTTAAAATTTTAAAACTTATATTTATAACAAACCATTTTTTTTATTAAATTATTCCCCATCAATCATTATGTCTATTTTAGTCATTTGAATTTTTATAAGGAGTGAATATATATTTTTGCTATCAAGAAAAATCTGCATTTCAATAAAATAAGTTTTTTAAATTTGTTTACGTTGAAAAAGTACATTTTCAATGCTCTGTGCTGAATAAATACTTTATAAATTGATCAAAAGGCACTCTACAACTTTTAATCTTCAATGTAATATAACCTACGTTTCAACTAACAAAATGCCCCAAAACAACATTTTTAGATTACATTTGTTGACACTTTAAAGTTCTTAGAGGTTGGTCTAGAACTTATGTCTTACAACCTGTACAAGGAATTGGTAACATTTACTAGAAAAATTTTTGATTTTGATTTTTTTTTTTTTAAATATGTTCAAAACAGGCAACATTATTTGGATAAGATATAAACTGCAGTTTAAATAAAATTGTGCAAATTAAGAGACCCATATTATTTAATTTGAGCTCATTTTATCTTCATACTGGAAAAGCACTTTTATTCCTGCTAAAACCCTGCTGTTTATGCAATTTTCAGCAATACCGTTTTATTAATGTTCTTTTGTCCCCACCACACCTTGATATGAAATTATTCAAACTACTCTTTCAATCTTTCCACAGGTGCTATCCAGCACTTTGATTACATTTATTAACATTTGGTCAACTTGACCAATTGGGCCAGTTGAGCTAAATAATTGCCCTGGAGCGTAGAAACAGTCCTTGCGTGTTGGGCAATTCTACAAACTTGTTTTCATGGCTTAAGCAAATATAGGAACAGCTCCAAGAATAATAATAATGAAATCCACTTTTGATTTGTAGAACAAGTGAAAAAAAATAATTCATTAAAATACAATATGTATATGTAGACAATATAAGATAGGTCATTAAACAGAAACCCAACACCTAACTCTGTATCTCATTAAAATATATTTTATTGTGTTATGTGTTTATTTAATATGTACAGGTATTTTTAGGTACATCAGCCACAAGAAGACCAAAACAAAGAAAACAGTATAGAACCCTCAGTTTTTATTCATGTGATGGATTGCAATGAAAATTTAACACAACATATGATGGCATGTTCTGATGAGTTTATCAGCCATTGTAATAATTCTGCCCACTATTTACTGGACAGAGTATTGATGTTAGTTGTGAGAGAAATCCCATGTGAAAGTTATCATCTCACGATTATAAGATTGATGCAAAACCTCAAGAAAAAACATCAAGACAAAGAAACACTTGTTTTCTGTGTTGTTTATCAGGTAATTATCGAGATGCAATTTTCTAACACAATCAGAGAGAAACATAACTAACTTGTTTAATCTTTAAATAAAAAATAAAAAAATGCTTTTCAAATACTTTGAAAAATGATGTCTGCCAATATCAAGAAGTGAAAGATATATGTTTGTCATCAATTTAAGGTAGTACCCAACACCTTGACTAAAATTAATATGGCTCGTTTAATTTTCATATTTTTTACAAAATATTTACTTTGACCCTTTGACAAAAATATAGAATTTAAAAAAAAATTGAACCAACTATTTCATCAGAAAAATTTCATTGAATATTATAGCAGTTTGACAAACGCTAATTTTGATCATTCGGAAGCTTAATATTCCTTAACAATACAACGTGATTAAAACATTAAGCTGATTTTACAGAGTTATCTCCCTGTAGTGTTAGGTACCACCTTAAAACAAATAATAAAATAAAGATTTGACATATTGTTGGTTGCAATGCCAATTTATATGTTAAGAATGTAACATAAAGTGTTTTTCGTCTTCCCTATTGATTGCAATGTAACATTCCTGTAACTAGGCCAAGGCCGTAACTAGACCTTTTATTTTAGTGAGGCAAAATAATTGAGCCGAGCGAAGCGAGGCGAAATTTTTTTGCGAGAGTATGAAATGAATGGTGCAAAATCATGCATTCTAGGCATTTCAAGAGAGCTTGACAATGTTTTAAATTTTGACACTTTTTATATAAATTTTTCATATTTAGAAAAATTTACTAACACTAAATTTTAACAATTTTATTTAAATTTAAATGTCAGATAAACATTCAAATATCAATTTGAGTCTGTCGCCAGAACTTCGAACAAACATCGCTTCAGTAGAGTTTGCCAATTTTTCTATGGCCGGTTTCGTCAAATGGTTTCAGAATATTTTGTCTGCTGACATCCTTATCGCGATGAACATTGAGCATGGCAAGACAGCACAATATTTCGCCACTCATGCATGCCCTTTCCCAAGTTTTCAATCGTTTCAGAGCAGACTGTGTTTTTAGCGGTAGCACGCTATCATCAACATAATGATCGACGTCTTTTTCTGATTCTTTCTCCATTACCAATTCGGTAGCAGCATGCATCGGTAGTAACAGTAGTTGTTAATGTCTGTGTCATTTTGGTCTTTTGTGGATAGTTGTCTCATTGGCAATCATACCACATCTTCTTTTTTATAGTGTCGGTAAAAACTTGAGGAATTTAGCTTTCCTGTTAGCATCATCATACTGTCGCTGTTACAAAATATTAAACTCGCATTTATGCTGACAAAGAGTAACCAAACTAAGGATAGAATGGGATAAGAGACATGAATATGATTCTATCTGGAGTTAATTTACTTGTATGATATGGGTACAGGGGAATTGGAATGGAGTTTTCACCGTTTACATGTAGGTCTCTGGAAATAGTCGGTGGTAAGATATGTTAGTTCCAAAATCTATAAATTTAGGGGTTAGTGGTTGGGGGTGTCCGATTCCGAAATCCCGAATATAAAAACAAGAAATTCCGTAGTCCCGAATAAGTAAAGACAAAATCCCGTTTTAAAGGTACTACCGTTCCTCAATAAAATCAAATTGGAATACGGGATGTTCTTTCAATTTTTAAGGTTGAAGAAACATGGATAAAAATTAATCCATGCATGTTTCATATTATTTATGTTTTGTTTATCTGTAAACAGAGAACAAGTAAAGTTGGTGAAACGGAGAAAGGAATATGCAGACAGGACTGTCCCCTTGCAATGCCCAGTACTTGATTTGTCAGGCTGTCAGCTTACTTATTGTTTTTGGATTAGTTCCAATGAAGTTATATTCAATACTCAGATTCTGTTAACAAACAGCATTAGTTTACTAGAATTATTCCTTATTTACCTTTAGTATCGCTTTTATTTTTTTCTTCAAGAGCCTGTTTTTTAACCAGCGATCGCGCCACAATGATTATCGTTACTAGGTTGATGTAATCGAGAGACATCACCCGTTTGGATGCTGAGTTATATCCAGAAATAATCACGGTGGGTATGGTTGTCCTGCGAGAGAATGTTCTGTGCTGGTGATTCGGTCCTGACGGGTGCTGGTGATCAATGAAAAAATGTAAACAAAGACGAAAATAATGATTTTTGACGTTTTCACTCATAAAAAATAGAAGAAAACAGTTGAGATTTTTCAATTTTGCTTCTTATGGGTTCATATGTAAACCATTAAAAAGTTGACCCTCTAAACTGTTTCAGTAAGCGTAACACAAAAATGCTCATTTTCAGAAAATCTCGAACTGAAAAAATAAAACAAAAATGCTCATAGAGTCCGCTTTCTATACCGCAATCCACACGACAAAACTATTTTGTGAAAAAAACATTGCAATTTATTAAAATTTAGCATTTTTTCAATTTATTCATGTCCTGATACTGTGCTGGTGGGTCCTGTCATTGTGCTGGTGGGTCCTGATACGGTGCTGGTGATTTTGGATAAGAAGTTGCTCATATTTGAAACAAATGTTACAAAATCAATAAAATTGGGCAGATAATTATTGTCAATAGGATCTATGACTCCTATTTTAGCTCTTGTGCATCCATTTGGCTGTTTAATATGTGTTTTCAAATGATCGTTACTTGTATTACACAATTACATAACAGGGCAACCTCTTTCGTCCAATATGAGATAATAATATATACTATCTGAAATAAAAATAGTTTTATTAAGATAATTAAATGCCCCTTACATTGATGCTTCAACATTGATCAAAGCCCATGCTGCATAGACATGTTTGTTAGCGCTCCGCATACCCCTCCCCACTTACTCAACCCCCCCCCCCCCATTTCCTCCTTCATTGTTACAGTGGTGTAGCAAAACAACAATTTATCACAAAAATAATAACACAAAGACACACATTATTGAACAACAAATGCTCACAGGTACTGAAAGCTAGTTCAAAGCCGCATTTTCAACTAATAGATAAACCATGTTCTCATATGCAAAAATCCCAATCGTGTCGATTAAAAAAGTCTCAAAATTTAAGTTCACATTTTAATGTTTGATTAAGCAGAACTATAATTAAAAGTGTGCAGTGAATCTTGTGCTCACAATAGTTATTGTCATAATTATGTTTACATAAGACTTATAAAGGAATTAAGAAGGTACCAAGAAATATTTTACAGTTCAATTTAATGATCATGAATGGAAGGAAATGGTACGGAAGTTTACATAGGACAAAAAAAAATTGATAGTATTTTTTGGCGAAAGACTTAAACGCTTCTTTGCATTATATAGTAAAACTCTTCTTTAAAAGCATGCAAAAAATAACTTTGATTGACTTGCTTGCTATGTTTGCTACAAGGATATTTTCAAACAATAGGTAGGCGGAGTTTCAATACATACTGGGATTTGATTGGACAAATACAAACTGACAGGAATTGAAGTTAATGTTTATTGTCCAAACAAATTCTAGTGTATAGTAAACATACTACTTACCTGTCGTTTACAACCATCCAAACAATCATAGCAAGCAATTTAATCAAGGTTTGCTTTGCATGTATTTATAGAAGAGCTGTAAATTCTAAAAAAAAAAAAAAATCTTGTTGTCGTAGATGGTTAAATCCTCAACAAAATATCATTAACTTTGTTGGAACGAATAAAGGTTTTAAATCAAATTTCCGTGGACTTTTTAGCTTCCACCCTGACGAGGCATGTTAGCTGTTCGTATGCTGTTGCACCTGACGCACTGAAACTTTCACATTTCCATCTTCTTTTCTGAAATATTTTACCCAGCTCATACTTGACAGGATTGTTATTCTAGTAAAAGGTGTAACCAATGAATTGAACACAAGTTAAAAATTCCACAATACTATTTAATTCATTTTATGTGTCAATTTGTTCGGAAAAAAATCGAAAAGAAGAGAGTTTTTTAATGTCATGGTTATCTGTCGCTATCTAGATATATGCTTAGCATTTATTTCAGATGACATGGACTCCTCACCCAGGTGACCCTGCTGCCTTTCATAACTTTATCCGTATACAATTATTTTAAAATAGATAACCAAAGGCTGCAACTCGTATTTTTGTATTTAAATGATTCGTTGTAACGAGAATATTTGTGGTGAATGGAAACTGTGAGGGTCAAAATCTTAAATTGCTTATAAATGTTGCTGGACCCAGTTTCGTTATCTGATCTGAATTTTCTAAAATGTGCAAGGAAGATAGACATTTTGATTTTTTTTACTCGGTAAGTTTGCCCCAATCGCTTGAACTTTTGCAATATTACAGCCAATTTCAATGAGTGTGTAGACAAAGGGATTACTTTGGTTATCTTGCTTGCTGAACAGAAAAGTCATTGTAAGTTATGTAAACTACCCTACTTTAAGAGTGGACTAGTCCGACAAATGACACATCTTTCTGTCTGTAGGACCAGGCTACTTCGAAAGGAGGGTACTTTACCTTACCTAACAATGACCTCACGGTTTAGCTAACAAGCTATTTTGGAATTTTGAAATGAAAAAGCTAAGAAATCTTAGTTTTGTTAGTGTGTACTAGGTTTTCGAAAAAAATACCTGATAACCCTTCAGACAAAAAGAAATGTTGAAAATATCTCACAGATACAGCAAGTGATTCTTAATAGCTATAAGATACATTTTTCTTTTAAAATACAACTTTTAAATCTTACGGGAAACTATTCCAAGCTTAAAACTTTCACTGTAACCTCGTATTAACTTATCCCCCCTCCTCCCCCCTCCCCCGAAAAAAACCCCCAAAACCAGCAAACCCGCAATACTATTGTCATTCTTATAGTCAGCACTCAATTGATCACAAACAAATGTGTTTAAAGCTGCTAAAGACATATGATTCAAACGCCCAGTAAGTCCTTTGTTCGATATTTTTGCTCTCCATTTTTATGCAAAACATTTGCATTTTTATTTTATCGGTTATTGTTGAAGGTCGTACGATGACGTATGGTTGTTAACACATACTTTCTTTGGTTTCTTATGGAAATTTTTCCATTGACAACAAACATACCACATCATCTGCATTATATAAGTATTGTATAAATTACAACGTATTTTGGTAATCTTGCAAAATGATCGTAATCCCGAAAATCGTTAACATATTTTCTTATCTTAAAAGGGGCAAGAAGGGTTCCATCAACAGGCCAATAAATAAAATTACAGTTAATTTAAAAAAAAAAATTAAAAAAAATAGGTGTATTTTTTCTCTCATAATAACAGTAAACAGATTCACAACAATGTCAATTTCAAGAAAGCAGACAACAGTTAATTAGTCAATAACAATGCAGCATCAATGATCTTGAATATATGCTTGTTTTAACTAAAATATAAAGGCACAGAACCAGGACATTGGAGCACAGTACCAGGACCGTTTTTCTTATCACCAGCACAGCGTCAGGACAATTCCGTTTAACGAACTTGTACGACTTTTGCAATATAGTATTGTTGTAATATATTTTGCATAGTACTTATGACGCATCAGAGAAAAATTAAGCAACAAAACAGTCGTTTTATTGCCGTTCTGATACAATGTAAACAAACCCACCAGCACAGAATCAGGACCCACCAGCACCTGACAGGACCAAATCACCAGCACAGTACGTTCTCTCGCAGGACAACCATACCCACCGTGAATAATAATTTAAAAGGAATGATGACAAGTTATGGAAATTAAGGTTGAGACAGAACAACAAATGACAATTATATTTCATATTTAATTACCATAAAAACAATCAGTCTCGAAATTTTAGTGAGGCAATTGCCTCACTTGCCTCATTGGTAGTTACGGCCTTGTAGGCAAGGTTTTTTTAATTTGTTGGTTTACTTATCCGCCAACTTAAACTTGGCTGAATTTTAGAAAAATAAAAATTGAAATTTCATGCTCTTTTTTCATTTCTTCTGATCTTCCAAATTCATAATTCCTGAAATATAAACTAAAATAATTTGTAAAATCATTACTCTCAAATTATGTACATTATTGTATTATTTTTATACATAAACAGAAATGGTCGCAGCCCCCAATCTAAAAACAATCTGATGCATTTGTGTTCTAAAAATGTACATATATTTTCTAAATTTCTTTTAATATAAATTAGTTCTTTAATATGTTCAATTTTTTTTTTTTGCAGAATGATTCTCAAACTGAACAACTGACAGAAATGGTTACTAGTGTTGTGTGGAACAGGGACCCAGTCTTATCTGGACAAGTTTTATTTGTTTCTTAACATTTTCTTTTTAAATTATATATGTTTTTCAAATGGTATTGTTTTTGGGGATTTTCAGACGAATGTTTAAATACCACTTGACAAATTAGTTTTACAATTGAGCACAGTGTAAATGAACCATTACAATACAAGTAAAGTAGCATTTTTATGCCCCTGCCTTTGGGGAGGGGCATTAAGTTCTACTCTTGTCTGCATTGTTCTTATTTCATGAAATTGGTTTGCCTCCTTGAACTTTAGTTTGCCCCAACTAAATTTTATGAAACTTAAACCCCATGTTACCACAAAATACAGATTATGTATGAATTTGGTAAGCATCTCTTTTACTGTTCTGGAGTTATATTCCTTTATAACATCATGTTTCATGCAATTGGGGGCATTATTTGTGTATTGAAATAATGATTTATGAAGGTATAGAATTGTTTTCATTATTTCAGTAGATTCTGTGTTTTTTTTTTTTTAGATATATTTACATATATGCTAAGTTGCTTTAATGATTTATATATTTATAACTTTGTTGATGTGCAATATAGACACTTATTTATGGAACACTGTATGCACAAAAGTACTCAAAAGTATCTTTGTTCATTTCAAAGTTAGTTTAAGTAGTATAATATCTAGTAATTTTTTATATTCATTTTTTAGATTTGTTTATTTTTTACTTGATCTCTGTACATGTATATAAATGTGACTGTATTTTGTATATGTCTAAGTGAAAGAATATTTTTAAACAAAGCATTATTGTATTGTATAGGTCTTTTACGCTTTTTGTGTGTTGAGCTGATCTCATTATAAAAGTAAGATCTACAAACACATCACCAACACCAAAAACACAATTTTGTCATGAATCCATCTGTGTCCTTTGTTTAATATGCACATAGACCAAGGTGAGTGACACAGGCTCTTTAGAGTCTCTAGTTTTTATGCCCCACCTACGATAGTAGAGGGGCATTATGTTTTCTGGTCTGTGCCTCCGTCCGTCTGTGCGTCCATTCGTCCGTTCGCTTCAGGTTAAAGTTTTTGGTCAAGGTAGTTTTGGAAGAAGTTGAAGTCTAATCAACTTGAAACTTAGTACACATGTTCCCTATAATATGATCTTTCTAATTTTAATTCCAAATTAAAGTTTTGACCCCAATTTCATGGTCCACTGAACATAGAAAATAATAGTGCAAGTTTCAGGTTAAAGTTTTTGGTCAAGGTAGTTTTTGAAGAAGTTGAAGTCCAATCAACTTCAAACTTAGTACACATGTTCCCTATGATATGATCTTTCTAATTTAATTGCCAAATTAGAGTTTTGACCCCAATTTCACGGTCTACTGAACATAGAAAATGATAATGCGAGTGGGGCATCCGTGTACTATGGACACATTCTTGTTTTTTATTTTCTTTAAGCATATTATAAAACCTATCTTCTTATATTTTATTTCAAAATTCTATCTCATAGATTTCTTCTTATAAATAAAAATGTGTTTTTTCATTAACAATCTTTGCAAATTGTAGCTTAAAAAATATCAGGGTGACCAATACTTTTTATTATATTTTTGAAAAAAGCATTGTAAAATCTTCATTTTGGCAAAGTATAAGAAAATTCTATCTGAGGGAATATATACCGATGATTGACCTTAAGCAAAATGTAAGTAGAGAAAAGTGATACATTTCATACTTGAAATAATTTTGGCCTTTCCATTATGAACCCTACAACAAATTTTTTACGCTATCTTGTTTGGGGGTCCAGATTTGCAAATTTCATTCAATTAATGATACCCAAACAAGTGATTCAGACCTGTTGGTGCTGCAGTAGGTTGTACTATGTTATTAACAGCTGGTTCCAAGCATTTACATTTAACATATGATAATGTGCAATAAATATACTTTTGGTATTGTATTGCTGTTATTAAAACAATGCCTTCTACCTGTATCATTAAAGACCACAGCATACATGATCTAATTACCCAAGCTGTTTTAAATGAATTGGTGGTGAAAATTTCACTGTTTTTTAGTTCCAGTAAATTGTTGGTGCAGATTCCACTAGTTTTTAATGAGTTGGTGGTGAAGAATTCCTGTGTCTATAGTGGTACCTGACAGTAAATTTTGGTCAACATCATGAAATATAGTACATTGTAGTTTATATCATCATTCTTGCATGTGAGAGGGCTCATACAAGTGAGAGGTTTAGCTAGCTATAAAACCAGGTTTTATTCACCATTTTCTACATAAGAAAATGCTTGTACCAAGTCTGTATATAGTTATATACATATCAGAGCGCTCAGTAACGGTTACTAGAAATTCAGATATACTTAAACAGGTACTTAATTTATATTGGAGATTAAATCAATATATGCCATCCTTTTTAGATTTCGTTCAGTTTTTTATTATTAAAAATTTTCTGTCAAAAGGTGTACTTCTAGCTATAGGACCAGTAGTACTTCACCTTTCATTTGATTACCTATATTTATTCTATATACATTGATATTTACATCTATGTGTAGGAACATTTTTGTTTTTAAAAGTATGTATTAAATTCTGGTATGTTCTTCAGTTTGTGGTGTTAAGGCTTACAAAGTCTATCCGAATGATTTGCCCTATATAGATATAGGAAGATGTGGTGTGAGTGCCAATGAGACAACTCTCCATCCAAATAACAATTTATAAAAGTAAACCATTAAAGGTAAATGTACGGCCTTCAACACAGAGGCTTGGCTCACACCAAACAACAAGCTATAAAGGGCCCCAAAATTACTAGTGTAAAGCCATTCAAACGGTAAAACCAATGGTCTTATTTGTGCCAAGTTATAAAAACATTATCTTGGAATGCCCTGTAGTTTTCTGAATGTTTGTAATGTAATTTTTTTCAAAATTGTGATTTTCAGTCTAAATGATGACAGTAAATGTTTGATTTCTTTGCCAGATCTCTTTTTATTGAGATAACTTTATTGTTTTGTTCTTCAGTTAACAGTTGTGGCATGATCTTTTGTTTGCATAGAGTGGTAGTTTTTTTTTATGCCCCACCTACGATAGTAGAGGGGCATTATGTTTTCTGGTCTGTGCGTCCGTTCGTTCGTTCGTTCGTCCGTCCGTCTGTTCGTTCGTTCGTCTGTTCGTTCGTCCGTCTGTCCCGCTTCAGGTTAAAGTTTTTGGTCGAGGTAGTTTTTGATGAAGTTGAAGTCCAATCGACTTCAAACTTGGTACACATGTTCCCTATGATATGATCTTTCTAATTTTAATGCCAAATAAGAGATTTTACCCCAATTTCACGGTCCACTGAACATAGAAAATGATAGTGCGAGTGGGGCATTCGTGTACTGAGGACACATTCTTGTTTAAACTTGCAGTGAGGTGACTGTTTTGCCCTGTGTTGAAGGACTTACTGTGAATTTTAGATGAAGAACAGCAATAATACCCCTGTTCCTTTGCTTTGTGTGTTTAAATGAACTAATAAATAATTGAGATCTGCAATTTTATTCAATAACATCGCCACAAAATACATGTTATGTAATAATGTACAATGAAAATTAAAAAAAAAAGCCCTGCTCAACTTATAAGGTTTGGAAAACCTAACCATGTATTGACCTCATGGTCAAATATCAAAATCATATCAAGGTTATGATTGTATGCAACATTCCTATACACACACATGTGAATTATCATAAGCTTACATGTTAGCAAAGGTTAGTCAAAAGATCAAAATTTCTGACCTTCAACATCTGTATGTGAGTTTTTCTCCCTTTGATGAAAGGTGACACATAGTTTAGACAAAAACTTGTCAGGCTTTTATCAGTTTATAGTGATTCTCAACCATATTTGTTTGTTGAGTTTTTATGTGGGGTAATGTTCCTTGAAGATTCCAATCGTTTTGTATTTCGATTCTTGTGGCCAAATGTCTCTGGTTTAACAAATTTTGACTGAAATTGTATCTGACTAGCTATTTTGGCCAGTTCCAAACCATTAGTTTCACAGAGATTTTGAAAATTTGAACTTTGTTGAATCAATTCAATGTGTGCAGGATCAATACTTGGTAACAATTGGAAATGATTCAGAGCCATCCATATATGCATGATGGCTGATTTATTGAAATGATACCCTAAACCCGAGTTGTCCCACAAATATGTAGGATTAGGACCACTAGTTAACAAAATATCATGTTTGCTGTCATACATATAAATATAGTAAGTTGAAGGAGTCAATAGTAGAGACGGTATCAACGAAATGTCTGGAATTTCTAATTCTGGTTTTCGAATTATTAATGCAGATGTGTAGAGTGAAGCTGTAATGGTTTGAGATATAATTTCACTTGCAATTCTTTCCTTTTTAAGCAAAATGTTAAGGTTTTGATTTGTTTCAAGTTCACATATTTCCAATGCTCTTTTCTCATTTTCTAAATTATACACCTCCTCTTTTGCTTCTTCTTCCTGTTCAAAATCCTGCTCCACCATAACAGTGTTGGGAAATAAAACAACATCTGGATATCCATACCACATTTTAGAGTTACCTGAAAAAATGCCAAATTATACAAAATTAAAAAATTAGAACAATGATTATAGGTCACAAATCCATTCAAATCAACAAACTGGTATAGATTTATATAAAGCACATTCTGATCACTTATTACAAAAGCTATAAGCTAAGACAAATATGAAATCATTCCAGTTTAGACAAGAAACAAACAAAAGTCAATACTAGAGGTTTAGGTGAGCTAGTATTGCTACCTGACATAAATAAGCTTTCTTAACAATGTCTGCACCAAATCTCATTATTATTTGTTTATAAGAAGAGATGCACATCTTCAATATATATTGCAATCAGTGAGCAAATTTTCAATGATGAGAACTGAAACTGTTCAATAACAGATTACACAAACTTGCCATCCTTAGTAGTGAAGATGGACAGACAAACAGATTGGAGTAGATACATTTGTAACAGTCTTTCTATTCTGAAAATTGAAACACCAAATTAATACCATGAATACTATGTTGTTCATAAAATTTTCAAAGCTGACAATTCAGTTAATTACTGTAATTTAATTAAGAAGATGTGGTATGAGTGCTGATAAGACAACTCTCCATCCAAGTCACAATGTATGAAAAGTTTGGTTGATTATAATTAGATAGGGAATCACTGAAGCATGACAGTAACGAGCCCCCTTTTATATCAGTCAGTGCCCCTCTCCCCCGGCCCCTAATAAAAAGTTCTGGATCAAACCACTGCGAAGTGCAGTCTTCAACACTGAGCATTGACTCTCATTGCACAGCATGCTATAAACATGATAAAGGGCCCAAAATAATGCATATAATTAAGCTACATGTAACTTTACCTATACTTGTCTTTCCATAGTTGATTTTTTTACGACAAGATCTGGACCAACAAGGACAATATGTAACCTTGTCTTGATATTGCTTATCAATTATGTAATCAGGTCCATGTACCAAGGGTGATAAGAGATGATTTGTGAGCAGAGCTGCCAAATAACTCTCTTTGTCATCTAGGACTGTTGTTCCTTCATACTTATCTTTTAGTGCCATTTCATGATTTCCTAAAATTAAACAAATTAAAATTACATTGTGCATATAAGATCTACATTTGTATTAATGATCAAATATATAATACACAGTGCCCTTACAATTTTGGTCATTGCAATAAAGTGCCCTTTCAGACAACTAGTAACCTTCTGAAGTAATGTTGTCAGAGGGTTTCATATTAAAAAGTTAAATATTAAATCTTATTGGATTTCAGAAACTAAGATTTTAAAATATTTTAATACATATGTACATCAGGAAATTGGTTTGTTATAAATTACTTACGCTTTTGACTCGGTTATAATTGTAAATGTAGAACATGTACCTTGTAGTATGTATAAAAAAACTTCTCTTTCAGGTACATGTAACATACATGTATATACATGTATACTTCATTGTTCAGGTACATGTAACATACATGTATACTTCATTGTACATGTTGTAAGTGAATATCATATGAAAAAGTTTGTTTTTTACTCAATTTTTACAACCTGTTGTAATCATAGACATCTTTCTTTTATTACCCCTCATTTCTGGAAGCTAAGTTTCAACAGGCCCAATAAATGGTGGCATCATTTCCCTTTCTGCACTCAGGACTTGGTCAACTCTTTGATGAACATGATTAACAATGATTAAGGCATACTTTAAATCTGTAGCTGTGCAAGTGTTAAATTTGACAACTGCACTACTACAGAATTTGATAATGTTATACTTTGACTCATATTGTATTCATTAGAATCAAGACTCAATTATTCCAACTACATGTACATGTATAAGGCTAGCACAATCTCTCTACTTCATCAAGATTTCTGATCTTACATTTTATTATTATGGAATCAAAAAGGGGGAGGGGTGATAATGTAGTTTCAGCATAGATAACATTTACAATGACATGTCAATTGGTCTGAGTTTACTCTGACGTCTAATGGTGAAACAGCCATTCTAATGCAACAACGTTTGTAACGTTCATTTTGATTGGATAACGTCACTTATTTACATTTTTGTACATAGCATCAATTCACAATTGCATGATGCTATGGGACGTATGCGCAAGCGCAGACGGCATATGACAGATTTTAAATAAATGTTTTAACGTTGTTTTCTGTCAGTTTCAATAGAATGGAGATAACAATATTGTATTTTAAGCTTCAACGGCATCAATTGGGGATTTGATGGTCGCAAATACCCGTTTACTGTCTCCACTAACACGTCGGCAGTAAACTTAATTTGCGACCATCAAATCCCCAATTGTTACCGTCTGAGCTTAAAATACAATACAGTTATCTCCTAATTGGACATCAGAGTAATCTTGGACTACATGATCATGTACTTGTCAATGTGAATAGTAAATTGATAACAGGCGACGGACATTAGGTGATTGCAGCAGCCAGGTGACCTAATATATCAAAGAACATGGAACATACTCATATTTCGTGTGAAGGAAAGCAGAGCATACAATGAACTGAAAAAGTCTTGATTTTCTTTATTCTGGGGGTTTATGTTGAATTCTCCTCTGACAAATGTTTCCAACTTCTCTACCCCATGATGAAACAATGTTTTTAGGTCAATTGTAGGTACAATTTCTTTGCCAGTTGATGGATCAGTAAAGTAAAATTCATCGTGGTCTATCCGTGCGTTGGTGAATGATTCTCCAAAGACACAGCTCTTCAGATAGAGTGGTCGAAACTCCAAATCCGTGTAATCATTTAAAAAAGACTCAATCTCATTAGGTTCCCCATTTGAGAACAATTTAACCGACGGGTAAAAACGACGTACATTTAAAATACGTCGCAAATGTCCAGAAAGCCTAGTAGTAAACAAAGCTGTCATAATTTCTTCTATTTGTAATCATTGTTATTGTGGCGAAGCAAGACATCTCGGCACAGAAGCTGTTAACTCGTACCAATGCGAAGTCGTACCACGGCAACCTCGTACCTTTAAAAATGTATGCATTTAATTTTGAAAATCTTTATGAAGTATTATTTAATTGACAAAAATATAGTAATACTTGATTTTTTTGTTGATTCTTTACGGATGACATCAAAAGATTGTTGTAGGATAAAAAACTTAAATCAAATAGTTTGGGGGTGGAAAAAACTATGTGAATAAAGCTTTTTATCCTACATTGAACTTTTGATGTCGTCCCATATACATGTGTGTTGATGAAGTTGTGGCCAATACAGCCTTTAAATGAAACTTACTTGTTATTCTTTGTCATTATGCCTACCAATCAGGATACCAATTAAAAGACACATCACTAAAAAAAAAATATGCATTTAATTTAATGCAAGAGAATATAATCTTCTATGATGATGAGAAAGAAAAGAACCAAGTGAGCTTTTCTCATCACTTACCGTCCGTCATGATATCCCACTTTGTCCGTAAACTTTTACAAAAACCTTCTCTTTGAAACTACTGGGCCAAATAAAACCAAACTTGGCCTAAATCATCTTTAGGGCATCTAGTTCTAAAATGTATCTGATGACCCCACCCATCAACCAAGATGGCTGCCATGGCTAAAAGTAGAACATGAGGTAAAATGGAGTTTTGGCTTGTTTTTTTTTAAAACTAAAGCATTAAGAGCAAATCTGACTGAGTCAAAATGTTCATCAGGTGATGATCTATCTGCCCTGAAAATTTCAGATGCATCAGACAACCTGTTGTTGGGTTGCTGTTCCTGAATTTTTTTTGCAAGTATCTCATCTTGCCCTTTTTTTTACTCAAACCTCCTGTCCTGCCTATTTTTTTTCAAATTTCATCCTATACCCCAATCCCTCATACAAATCAAATAGTAGTTCTCTAGAGTAAGCTCTACAAATAAGTCCACATGACCCATTGGTCCCAAATTGTCAATTGACCCCATAAAGAGTTATTGCCCTTTATAGTCAATTTACACAATTTTTCATAATTTTAGTAATTTTTACAAAAATTGGCCTAAATCATCTCTAGGTAACTTGTTAAATAAATGTGTCTGATGACCCCAGCCATTAACCAATTTAAAGATGGCTACCTTGGCTAAAAATAGAACATTGGGGTAAAATGTATTTTTTTGCTTATTTCTCTGAACTAAAGCATTTAGAGAAAATTTGAAGGATATAAATTGTTCATCAGGTCAAGATTTTTCTGCCATGAAATTTTCAGACGCATCAAATAACCCCTTGCTGGGTTTCTGTTCCTAATTGGTAATATTCAGGAAATGTTGCAGTTTTGCAGAGGCAGATTTACTGCCGTCCCCCTTTTCTGGGAAAAATTTGGTTGATTTAATAGGGAAACACTGGAGCATGACTGGATCGGGCCCATTCTTAGGCAGTCAGTGGTGCCCTATTTACAAAAATTTCTGGATCCGCCACTGTATTGTAATAGATAGAGATAAATTGTAAACAGCAAAATTGTTCAGCAAAGTAAGCTCTACAAATTAGTCAACATGATGACATTTGTATATTCTCAGTTATTGCCCTTTAAAGTCAATTTATCACAATTTTTTGTAAATTTGTATACTTACAAAAATCTTTTCCTCTGAAACTACTTGGCCAAGTTCATTACAGATAGAGATGATTGTAAACAGCATGAATGTTCAGTAAAGTAAGATCTACAAACAAGTCACCAAAACAGAGAATTTTGGCATGAATTCTATTCTGGTCTACAATGCCAGTCCTTTGTTTAATATGCACCTTTCAATTAATATTTTATAGTGTGTCTTTCTATGTTGTGCTGTTACACTATTGTTTCAGATAAGGGTAAAAGTTGGTACCTATTTAAATGTTAAAACCTGCTGCATTTGTTTGCACCTGTCGTAAGTTAAAGAGTCTGGTGTTCAGTAGTTGTCGTTTGTTGATGTGATTCAAATTGACAAGTGTTTCTCATTTCTTATATAGATTACAGACTGTTGGTTTTCCGGTTTGAACCGTTTTACACTAGACATTTTTTGGGGCTCTTTAAAGCTAGCTGTTCAATATAAGCCAAGGCTTCGTGTCAAAGACTGTACTTTGACCTATAAAGGTTTACTAATTGTGATTTGGATGGAGAGTTGTCTCATTGGCACTCATACCACATCTTCTTATATCTACATAGACCAAGATGAGCAACATTTAATAATAATGCATTAACATATAATAATAATGCATTAATAAGTACTTGTGTGGAATAAAACCTTTGCTTATTAAATTGTAATAGCTATTCGAGCTATGTTATATATATTAATAATGCATTAGTAAGTACTTGGTTGGAATAAAACATGTTAAAAATATTTCTATTTTTTCTACTCGGCTAGTGAAAATTGAAACCCCTTCTATAGACTGCAGATTTTTAATCTACTCTATAGTTTACATTGTATATATGCAGTTATAATGCTTTCCCTCATGAAATGTACATTTGACATTCATTTAAAGGAAATAAAGGGATTCAATTTCCCATATCAGATTTGCTTCTGTATTCAATTTTCCGTATGACACCTGGACGCTTTAAAATAAGTTTATATTGTCCATGGACAGTATTTGCTATGAATTAATGTCCGGCAGACATCATTTTATGGGGAACATCATAACATTCTACATGATCGTCAGTTTGCAAGTATTTCCACTTAAACTGGAGGCAGGGCCTTTTAAAACTTGCAGTGCTATCAGTCTGCGTCATTAGCCACTAGTCCAATGCCCTAGACTAGTAAAATTTTATTTGGACTAGTAAGTTTTTGCAAAAGTTTATTCAAACACATAAGAAAAGTGTTGGAATATTGCTCTTTGGATAGTAGTCAGGAAAGATTTTGGTGCAGACAGTGTTTTAGCTCTGTATTGAATTCCTCACTGTCACTGAATCTATGCATATAGCATTCAAATATGAGGAGCGTAACATATTTCTGAACTGTCAAATTCATATTTCACCGGTCTAAACACTTTTCTGATATGACAAACAATCGTTAGGTTACATTTCTAGAGCACCTGCGATCACCCCCAGTTTTTGGTTGGGTTCATGTTTCTTAGTCTTTAGTTTATTGTGTTGTGTCTTGTATAAAATCATTTGTCTGTTTGTCTTTCAGTTTTAGTCATGGCGTTGTTAGTTTATTTCCGATCTATGTCCCTCTGATATCTTTCGCCGCTCTTTCAAATATTTTTTTCATAAATGAACTAATACATAATTGAGTTCAGCAATTTTATTCAACAACATCACAATAAGTACTCAATGATACAAGTAATAATATAAAATAAATATCATTAACAGTACAAGTTCATTTTTTTCTACAAGTCTTTTCTCATTTCACTCAATCAATAGAAACTGAACCACACTAATCTTTTCACATCTTGGTTCAATGATTAAAGTTAATGACTAATTGTTCAACTGTTATTAAATCAATGCTATATGGAACACCAATGCCAATAGAAACCCAGGATAAATACAGTATTGAAGTTATTCACCATTCAAAGGTTCATTAATTTTATATGAATTTGGTTAAATATACTTACCATGAAATTACATTTATATTATATAGAATATGTTTGCTTTCACAACATGTTCTCATCGCAATTAACTAGGTGATTAAAAATTACATCCATGAGATGTACTCACCTACCTCATAGTTCACCTGTGTAACATACAATAGCTTTAGTTTTAATTTTTGCGTTCAAGAGAACGCATGTTTCTCGTCGGCAAGGATTTTTAACAGTTTACTGTTGAAAATCCTTATGTTTTATAAAAGACATTATTTGTTTTCGGAATATCGGTATACGATTAATTTAATGTGAATCAGAATACAGCGCTTCTGCCAAGTTTCTGATATGCACGTTTTCGTCATTTTTACAGCTTACGAGTCTGGAAATACGACGACATAGAAGATGACCTTTGTTTAGCCGCCATTTTCAAACATTAAATCGGGTCCGAGGAAAGGCAGAATTTAGCTGTCAAAATCGGACATGTTACGTGAGTGCTACGTTTTTAAAAAGATATATATTTAAACGGATGTTTATTTCTTTTTTTCACGCTCAGCTGACCGGATTTTTCACTGCATTAGAGCAATGCTACGAAACGGGTCGAGTGTAAAGTTTGGATAAAGTCGATTGTTTACAATTTGCAGTCTGTACACGAGACTGTGTAAACACATCACTATGTTAAAATCAGAATAGGTATTTTGACCAGATCTGATTGTTTTTCATGTGGAAAACGTCCGTATGGGAGCGTATACCACTATTGTCACTAGAACCTCAATTGGTTCGATTGTTTACAATTTGCAGTCTGTTACGTGTACACCTGGTACACGAGACTGTGTAAACACATAACTATTAAATCAGAATAGGTATTTTGACCAGATCTGATTATTTTAATGTGGATAACGTCCGTATGGGAGCGTATACCACTATTGTGACTAGAACCTCAATTGGTTCAATAAATTTCAATCAGAAAAGGGAATCTGACCATTTCTGATTGTTTTATTTGGAAAACGTTCCATACAGGGAGCGTAGACCAACAGTGATACTGTTTTTAACAGTTGATAAATACATCACAATGATTATCAGAATAGGGATTTTGCCCACATCTGATGATGTTTATTTGGTTAACCTTCCATTCAGGGAACATAAACCATATTTATTGAAAATAAAACGTGCTCAATGGATCACTATAGACTTAAAATAGAATAGGGATTTTGCCCAAGTCTATTTGATTAATGTTGACATGTTTCATACAGGAAACATAGAAACTAGAACAACATGCATGATTTAGAATCTATAAGTTGCATTCATTCTAATAAAATACAGATTTGATATCTTACATAAAATTAAATCATAACTATTTATAAATTGCACATTGATATTTATGGAGCATAGAATTGCACGTGGATGATTGTTGCAAATAAAATAAATTAGAATCAGACTGGTGAATTTAAGTCCAGGTCTATCTGACTTTTCTAGACATCCTTCCACCCAGGGAACATTATGTCTACTTTTATTATATTTTAAAACAACACAAGCATAGCTAATATTTGGTTGCACATTGTTTTTTGTGATGAACCAACAGTTTAGTCAATTAACATATTTGCTCATATTGATAATATATTGAACAAGTGTCTGGAAATAGTCAAGACAGATATTAAAGACACTAAAATGATACATTGTTATCTATTACAATACAAATGTGATTGTAGTTTAAGCATACCAATACATACTTCTTTTAAATATGTCCAGTTTAAATCAGGACAGTAATTCTTAGAAGCCTGAAATATTTTTCCAGAACAGCAAATTGCTGTAAATATTTAATTATTTTTTTTACTGATAAATAATTCTCCAATGCTCTAACAGACATGGAGACAGTAAGAATGGAGCACTGTTCTAAATACAGTTGATAACTTGTGACAACTTTTTTTACTAATATTAAATTTCATGGTCAGTTTACTTATGACAAGAAGAACATGAATATTATAAGTATGAACTGCTATAACCAATTGTTTGTTTTTGTCGGCAGTAAGGAAACAAAGGCTTTTATATGTTTTTATGTAAACATTAGATTGTCTATTGAATAAAGAGTTTAGGGGATGCCATGATGCATTTCACAAAGACTCATTCAAGGTAATGGCTTATATATTGATTACATAATTCAGAGTGTACATTGCCAATGCATTTATTAAATATAATATGTACTAATTCTGTTTTGTTTTGAGTACACAAAAAAGAGGTGATAACGTAAGACTTAAGAGACTATCTTACCCTCACTATATGGGAATCACTGTCAAATTATACATATATCTTCCAATCATGAAAGCAAAAGGAGTTTGGATGCTCATTTAAAGATAGAAAATTATGCCTTAATTTACATCTTAAGTTTTCTAAGCAATGCCAACAGATGGGAAAGTTTCTGCTATAAGGATTAATTCATTGGGTCTGTTTTATTCTTAATGTGAGATTGGTAGAACCCAACAGTTTATGCAATGGCTACACATTGTTTTTCCTAGAGTTAAATATTGATTCAGAATTCTGAAGTATAGAGGACTCAATTATGCTGATTTATAGAAACAAGATTATCATTAATTTAGATCTTGTAAAAAAATTAGTAAAATATTGGTAAATAAATAAATAAGATTTAAAGCATTGTGGATGCAGGATTTATTTAAAATGCTAGACATGGTCTAGGAAATTGAAGTAGTTCTCAAGATTTGAAACTATCTATTATACAGCTCTTTATATAAACCTTTTATTTAGTCAGTCTTTACGAGATGCAGAAAAAAAGAAGAGGGTTTTTTTTTTGGAGTAACACATGATGTACCAATATAAACATATAATATATATACATTTCAATTGGTTCTCAAATTTTAGCACCAGTGTAGAAGCAGTTAATCTAACAGCAAAATGTAGGAAAAGCAATTTATTTAAAAGACTGATTAATAGTTAGCAAATAGCTTTCAATAGTCTAAGAATAGTACATGGAAGTAAAATATAGTATGATAATTCCATGATTATATCAAATCAAATGCGAGACATTTTCTTAATATTATACCTAAATATTAAAATGTGACTGTTTATTTTTATTTTTGCTCATTATAAGCATAAAGTTACAAAAATCTAGTCTGGTCAAAGTCAAGTTGTGTATTATCTATATGCAGGAAGGTTTCCAAATGCAATGTGTGATTTTAACCTCGGAATTGATGGTAATTATTCACTTTTCAATTTCCATATTACCAGCCAGAATAATATAAATATATAGCATAGAGTTAGTATCTTATGCAAGAATATGCTACACAAAATTGAAATGTGTTTATTTTAAACAATTACTTTGAATTTTGATTCAATATTGTTTTGAAAGATGTGATTATTTAAATCACATTAATTTTGTTTTTGCCAAATCTGGGGACAAATGCAAAATTCTTCTGAGTGACTAAGTTAACCAAATGACTGGGTTGAAGTCACAAAATACTACCAAAAGCTGTTTGGTTGATATATATTGAATCATATCAGAATGTATAGGATTCAGATGAGGTGAACCAAGACAGAAATAAAACAAGAGGCTGTCACAACGACAGCAAACCGGATTTATTAATATTTATTTGTGTCCTGGCAATATCACAAGAACCATTACTGATGAATGGTGAAAGTGAAAATCGTCAATATCAAATTTGACCTCCATTTTGTCATCAGTATCAACATCTTAAAATTTGAAAAGCTTAGATTGAATGGTTCATGAGTAAATGCAACAACGTGAATTGAAACGCCATTTCACAATCTTTCAAGAACCATAACTCCTGAACGGTAAAAGTCAAAATCGTCATTATTGAACTTGACCTCTAATTTGCCATCAGTAACAACATATAAAAATTTCAAAAGCTTTGGTTGAATGGTTCATGAGAAAATGCATGGACACGACTGGAAACACCATTTTTCAATCTTTCAAGAACCATAACTCCTGAACGGTAAAAGTCAAAATCGTCATTATTGAACTTGACCTCTATTTTGTCATCAGTAACAACATATTAAAATTTGGGAAGCTTTGGTAAAACAGTTCATGCATAAATGCATGGACACGACTGGAAACACCATTTTTCAATCTTTCAAGAACCATAACTCCTGAACGGTAAAAGTCAAAATCGCCATTATTGAACTTGACCTTCATTTTGTCATCAGTAACAACATATTAAAATTTGGGAAGCTTAGGTAGAACAGTTCATGCGTGAATGCACGGACACAACTGGAAACTCCATTTTTCAATCTTTCAAGAACCATAACTCCTGAACGGTAAAAGTCAAAATCGCCATTATTGAACTTGACCTTCATTTAGTTGTTAGTAACAACATATTAAAATTTAAAAAGCTTTGGTTGAACGGTTCATGAGTTAATGCACGGACAACATTTGATGACGCCCGCCCGCCCGCCCGCCCGCCCGCCGTACATCCCCAAATCAATAACCGACATTTTTGTCACAAAAATCCGGTTAATGAGCATTTTTGATAGTGAAACCATTTCTGAAATAACTAAGAACACTTAAGGATACTGCAAGTTAGTACAAGTGTTTTCCATATTGCCAAACAAGTTTTTTTTTTTTCTTTAAATACAACTATAGAACTATATTTGACAAGTTGCATTTTAGTATTTCTGATAGCGAAATAATTTCTGAAATTAATATAAACAATTGTCAAGAGCAACATACAAGAGTTGTTCATTATGTCAAATTTGTGTTTCTTTAAATTTGGAACTGTACATGGCAAGATATTCTAGAAAGTTAACCGTTGTGAAATGTTAATTAGAAATATCAAAACATTTTATTTTAGACAGATTTTTCATAGCTGGAGAAAATCATCTGTTAGCATTCTTTTTGGACTTATAAGGACAACAATCATGGCTTTAATTCAGCTCAACATCCAAATGTTCTGTGGAAGCAGTATACAATGTATCAATGGAAACATGTATACTGAAACTTTTCCACTGATTTGTCCATTTCTGTATTTTTACACTTGAGTAGTCCAATACAAAACAAAATATTGTTCATGGTTGAAATGGTAAACATTGTATTCAAAGGTTCTACCACTCATAGAAATTTTATCAGATTTTTTTAAAAATTTAGTCAGTTTAGAGAATTGTCATTATACAATAGTACAAGACTTCTCTTGATGAAAATATTTTATTCTAAATCTATAAAATATTAAAAGTAGTATATCTAGCAGAGAAGCAAATTCTCAGGGACTATAACTTTAAAAAAGTTTAAAGATTAATCCAGATTTAGCATAATCATGAAACAACTTTGGTTTGAGTCTTTAATAAATTTTGATTGTATTAAGGACACCTATTTACAAAGTATATTTTAATTGATTATAATTCTTTAATTAAGTAGAAAAGAATTTATTTCGAAAGATGTGATATTGATCAGGTTATCAAAAGACAACAGCAATCATATATTATCAGTTATTATATTAATATAGAGAAAACAATGGAAAGTTAAAGAAAGGTAATAATGTTTCCAAATAAACTTAAGTTTCAAAGTGGAAAGTAATGAAATTAAGGTTGGATTAGTTATTGTCGATTTGTACAAGCAACAAGAACAACCTATTCAGAAATAGATGCTTATTTACTGTTGCATAAATATTACAACACATTTAGCTCATAATGAAGGAGCTTTAATATAATTATTTCTATACTGACCTGCAGATTATTTATTCATCATATATAGAAAGATGGGGTATATATATACATGTGAGTGCCATTGAGACAACTCTACATCAAGTCTATTAATTTTGCATACTTGTATTTATACAATCTGCAAAGTTTGCCATTGATACATATAGTTATGCAGCATAGCTTCATTGTATAATAAATTCAGTAATTTCGGTTTTTACTAATATCCGTATTTACAAAATTTAATGGAGTTACTTTTTTAAAAAAAATTCACATAATTTTTTATATGTTGAAATTGTATGTGTGTGAGAGAATTTATCCTCCACCAAATGAAATACTGCTTGTTAATCAGTAAATATTCTATATAATATAAATGTAATTTCATGGTAAGTATATTTAACCAAATTCATATAAAATGGTAATTTTTGAAATCTCAAGAAGAGATTTTATATGAATTTATAGGGTTAAATATACTTACCACAATCCACCACCACCCCTGGAATAAATTCAGTTTTTTGTTCACTTAATTGAAATTATTCAATTAAACGACAAATTAAAACTAAAGCTATTGTATGTTACACAGGTGAACTATGAGGTAGGTGAGTACATCTCATGGATGTAATTTTTAATCACCTAGTTAATTGCGATGAGAACATGTTGTGAAAGCAAACATATTCTATATAATATAAATGTAATTTCATGGTAAGTATATTTAACCCTATAAATTCATATAAAATCTCTTCTTGAGATTTCAAAAATTACCATTTTGTTCAAACTCTGCACAATATTAACAATTTTCTATGGAACTATGTCTTGTCAATGAACAAATCATATATTTTCTTTTCCTTTTTGTGTTATACTTAGTTTTGATAGAAGCTCACATGAAACAGTATTAGCTATGTTTAACATTCTTCCAGTTGTAAATTTGGCTTAATTATCTCCCTTGTCACAATCTTAAAAAGTTCATTAATTGTGTTCTTACTGTACACAATATTAATAATTTTCTATGAACTATGTCTTGTCAATGAACAGATTATATATTTTCTTTTCCTATTTACATATAATCATTTTAATAGAAGCTAACATGAAATAGTATCAGCTGTGTTAATAAACACACTTCAAATTTTAAATTTGGCATAATTATCTCCCTTGACACAATTTGAATATCATCAATGCCCAGTTGTCTCCCTTCACACAATTATCTCCCTTGACACAATTTGAAAATCATCAATGCCCAGTTGTCTCCCTTCACACAATTATCTCCCTTGACACAATTTATAAATCATCAATGGTCAGTTGTCTCCCTTCAAACAACCAGACACTTCTTTTTTCTGTATCATGAAGCTACCACTGGCATGAAATATTGTAATGAGACATCTTCATTCAGCAGTAGGAAATGGACAACTTTGTTGTGAACAATATCTGTGAAAATAAAATTATGACATCAAATAATAATGTTCAGTGGCTGTCAATTTTATTTTGTATTATAAAAAGTGTCAGAAACTGATTTTTTTTTCAGAAGATGAGGTTAACAAGCCAAAATAAATAAAAAAAATAACTTGACTGTTTTATGAAATTTCTTGCCATTTACCATATGCGTCTTTTATTTCATTTTCTCATTTTTTGTGTTCCATATTCTGTACTTTTAAGTTTCTTGTAAAAAGTCCATATTCTGTACTTTTAAGTTTCTTGTAAAAAGTGATAACTTGTTAAACTTCAAATGAAAAAAAAATAATAACTAGAGGCTCTCAAGAGCCTGTATCGCTCACCTGATTCTACTTGGGTTTTTGAAATCATATGAAAAAATATAAAATTTGGCTAAAAGTGACAACACAACCTCATTGATAAGGAAAGGAACATGTTTAATTTCATTCAAAAGTCCCCCACTGGCGGCCATCTTGGATGGCGGATCGGCTACAAAGTAACAACACTTGGTCAGCACCTCATAAGGAACATTCATGCCATGTTTGGTTTTATTCCATTCAGTGGTTCTCTAAAAGAAGTCATTTGTATGCATTTCCCATAGGGTCCTATGTTAAACTAAGTCCCCTGCTGGCGGCCATCTTGGATGATGGATCTGCTACAAAGTAACAACACTTGGTCAGCACCTCATAAGGAACATTCATGCAATGTTTAGTTTTATTCCATTCAGTGGTTCTCTAAAAGAAGTCATTTGTATGCATTTCCAATAGAGTCCTATGTTAAACTAAGTCCCTGCTGGCGGCCATCTTGGATAATGGATCGGCTACAAAGTAACAACACTTGGTCAGCACCACATTAGGAACATTCATGCCATGTTTGATTTCATTCCATTCAGTGGTTCTCTAAAAGAAGTCATTTGTATGCATTTCCCATAGGGTCCTATGTTAAACTAAGTCCCATGCTGGCGGCCATCTTGGATGATGGATGGGCTACAAAGAAACAACACATGGTCAGCACGGCATAAGGAACATTCATGCAATGTTTGGTTTCATTCCACTCAGTTGTTCTCTAAAAGAAGTCATTTGTATGCATTTCCCATAGGGTCCTATGTTAAACTAAGTCCCCAGCTGGCGTCCATCTTGGATAATGGATCGGCTACAAAGTAACAACACTTGGTCAGCACCACATTAGGAACATTCATGCCATGTTTGATTTCATTCCATTCAGTGGTTCTCTAAAAGAAGTCATTTGTATGCATTTTTCATAGGGTCCTATGTTAAACTAAGTCCCCCGCTGGCGGCCATCTTGGATGATGGATTGGCTACAAAGTAACAACACTTGGTCAGCACTCCATAAGGAACATTCATGCTATGTTTGGTTTCATTCCATTTAGTGGTTCTCTAGAAGAAGTCATTTGTATGCATTTCCCATAGGGTCCTATGTTAAACTAAGTCCCCCGCTGGCGGCCATCTTGGATGATGGATCGGCTACAAAGTAACAACACTTGGTCAGCACCCCATAAGGAACATTCATGCTATGTTTGGTTTAATTCCATTTAGTGGTTCTCTAGAAGAAGTCATTTGTATGCATTTCCCATAGGGTCCTATGTTAAACTAAGTCCCCCGCTGGCAGCCATCTTGGATGATGGATCGGCTACAAAGTAACAACACTTGGTCAGCACCCCATAAGGAACATTCATGCTATGTTTGGTTTTATTCCATTCAGTGGTTCTCTAAAAGAAGTCATTTGTATGCATTTCCCATAGGGTCCTATGTTAAACTAAGTTCCCGGCTGGCGGCCATCTTGGATGATGGATCGGCAACAAAGTAACAACACTTGGTCAGCACCTCATAAGGAACATTCATGCCATGTTTGGTTTCATTCAATTCAGTGGTTCTCTAGAGGAAGTCATTTGTATGCATTTCCCATAGGGTCCTATGTTAAACTAAGTCCCCCGCTGGCGGCCATCTTGGATGATGGATCGGCAACAAAGTAACAACACTTGGTCAGCACCTCATAAGGAACATTCATGCCATGTTTGGTTTCATTCAATTCAGTGGTTCTCTAAAAGAAGTCATTTGTATGCATTTCCCATAGGGTCCTATGTTAAACTAAGTCCCATGCTGGCGGCCATCTTGGATGATGGATCGGCTACAAAGTAACAACACTTGGTCAGCACCCCATAAGGAACATTCATGCTATGTTTGGTTTTATTCCATTCAGTGGTTTTCTAAAAGAAGTCATTTGTATGCATTTCCCATAGGGTCCTATGTTAAACTAAGTCCCCGGCTAGCAGCCATCTTGGATGATGGATCGGCAACAAAGTAACAACACTTGGTCAGTACCTCATAAGGAACATTCATGCCATGTTTGGTTTCATTCCATTCAGTGGTTCTCTAAAAGAAGTCATTTGTATGCATTTCCCATAGGGTCCTATGTTAAACTAAGTCCCCCGCTGGCGGCCATCTTGGATGATGGATCGGCTACAAAGTAACAACACTTGGTCAGCACCTCATAAGGAACATTCATGCCATGTTTGGTTCCATTCCATTCAGTGGTTCTCTAGAAGAAGTTCAAAATGTAAATTGTTAACGACGACGACGACGGACGACGGACGACGACGACGGACGACGGACGCCAAGTGGTGAGAAAAGCTCACTTGGCCCTTCGGGCCAGGTGAGCTAATAAAAAAATAACAAATTGGTGTGAAAGAAGTTACATTTTAAAAGTGCTTTAAACTTAATAAAAAGCACTACTAGCTCTTATTATTTTAGTGCTTTGGAAGGAAATGTAAGGGATATTTCAGATTACTTTATATCATCAAAGTATGAAGAACAATATTAATAACACAAATACTCACTACATATAACTTTAGTTGGATTAACCAGCTGTCCTGATAGAAACTGGGCAAATTTTCTAATATCTATTCTGGCCTTGCTGAACTCAGTGGGATCTTTCACCCTTTCTGGAGAACTGTCATGTGAACTAGGTACTTGGTCTAAAGCTAAACATAGAAATAAAGGTTATCAAACTTCAAAGACAAACAATGTAAATTGTTGCCAGCTTTATACAGTTCCATGATTATGCATAATAATACTATTAAGAGTTTCAAAGAATTACAAATATTTGTTGAAATATGCCCACGGTGTCTATCCATATCGGATACTTTATGCGCAATTCAGCGGTATGCGGCTCCTTTGTGAATAGATAACGGATCCTTGCCGTAAACATAAGGTGAGTTAATCTAAACGTTCCTTTAAAATTGTGTTTTATTCTGTCTAAACACTCTGGTCAACAAAAAACAAATATCAGGCGGAATAAGCCAACTATCAAGGTAAGTATATAGATGTACTTTATTTCGTTAGCTATTATGATTACGAAATAATCACTGAAACAAGGGAGTGCAATTGTATGAAATTGCGAAGTGATGTTGACATTTTCCAGACTTTCAAAGACTGATTTGTATTAGAAATTGACGTTCTTTTATTGGGTAAAACAATTTACCGAAATTCTAATGTTCAGTCTTCTGAAATTAGTTCAAAATGTTATAAAATTTGTGGCAACGGATCTTTATGATCACCGTTTCCAACACAGTCTTTTAATTCTATCTTGAGCTTATTGTATACTCTTTTATACTCAATAAAATGAAATGAGCAATTAAAAAATGATGAACTGTTTATTCAAATCGATATTGACAGAAATAACATGCATAAAACGCTGTTTTTTGGAAAAAACAAAGGTTATGTGAGACACTTGCCCACTTTTTCTTGTAAAAATAGCTGTTATTCTTAAAACTATCTAAAGTCATAAGAAGAGTGGATCAGATTGACATTCTAAAGTTCCGTGAACTAAGAATTTAACACAAAATACCTCTCTGATTTGTTGTCATCCATAACTTTCTAACAACACCACGTTGTTTTTACGGCAAGGATCCGTTATCTGTTCACAAAGGAGCCGCGTACCGCTGAATTGCGCGTAAAGGATCCAATATGAATAGACACCGTGATGCCTCTTGACACTGGGAATGCCAGATTTATTTGAATAAAGATTTTGTCAAAAAGAAAGATGTTTTATTTCTTTCATTTTCTTCATTTTTTTCTTACCTTAATTAATTCATTGTGTTTTTGCATATTAATTGGGTTGCTGTTCATTAACACAACAAATACATAGTGTATTATAATGTTATGTAGTGAGGACAACTAATATAGATTGATTGATTGATGAACACTTTGGTGCTATTTTGTGGCGGTCAGATTTTATTGATGGCGGCTAGAGTTCCCATAAAGAACAACATACCTTCTGTAGGAAAACAGCCAATCTTAGTCAATTAAGATCGTAGTTTCTAACTCACAACCTTAGTGTTGATTGGAGTAGTTTGACTTATAAGACCACTCGGTCACAGAGGTCCCTCTACTACTATCATGACTTTAGAAAGTGGTGCTTTATACTAATAGACAAAACTTACACAATATACATCATACTTACTAGAAGGGTTGATCAGGTCTCTAAAATGTGTACTGACTGCTGCCATGTCAGTCTCTACACTTAATTTCATCTCTCCATTCTGATTGGCTGATAGAACCTGAAACAAACAAAAGGATCATTTCAACATCAAATTTCATTTTTCCATTCCAATTATCTGATACAGCCTATACTATATACTATATCAAACAAAGGGAGCATTCTTCATAAGAATTTGTCAATTGTGGTACTTAAATGGAAATTGCTATTTGAAAAGCTGAGTGGAAATATAACTGGTCACTCAGCAAAACAAAAATCACTGAGATAGCATCTGTGATAACATGAGAGTTAAATGTAAGATGTAATATTAGTGAAATATCTTGATTCAATAAGACAATAAGCCAAACTTGGTCTAACTGGCACATCCATAAAACAAGCACCTGCATATAAAAGGCACTTCCTGATACCCACTACATATTTTTCTCTATAACAGTAGGGGTACTGCCTAACACAGGCAGTGAGAACCATTTTCAGTGGGGAAAAAATGGGACTGAAAACCTCCTTAAAAAGACATATATATGAATCATGCATGTAAAACTCAGCTGTGTCAAATCCTGATTACCACAATATCAGATGTTGGAACCATTACTGTAAATTCAAAATTATTCCAGAAAATGTGACAGGGTTATAATCTCAATAATTTAGCTCACATTTTAATTTTTTTTTTAAATGACTCATACAACATTTTCTTCAATAATGCATTTTAGTCTAAAATGACAAAATCACAATAATAAATGCATGCAATAATTTTTGAATTTGAATTAACTTATTTTTATCAAATTTATAATCAATCATTGACCAATTCCAAAGTTGAAATTTTAAACTGCCTTCCCTGGGTCCCATGTATGTTTTATGGAACAGCCCTCTTTTATAGCTATGTGCTTTGTGATTTGCTCCTTGTTGAAGGCTGTACAGTGACCTATACTAGTTGTTAATTTCTGTGTTATTTGATTTCTTGTGAAGAGTTGTCGTATTGGCAATCATTCCACATCTTCTTTTTTTAAACTTAATCAGTAAATTTGTATCCCTTTATGCTTTAATGGCCGTTACAATTCAGCTGAACAGAAAAGTTTATTAGATATAAGAAGATGTGGAATTAGTGCCAATGAGACAACTCTCCATCCAAGTCACAATTTGTAAAAGTATACCATTCAAGTTGTGTTTTTAGTCCCTATTCTGTTTGCTTTGCTCATGTTGCCAAGCTATTAATTTCAGTCAATATACATGTTATCTTGAAATAATAACTTTGCAACAGTTTGTTCCGATTGGTTCCTAGTTGTGTTCTAAAGATGCAATTGGCTTGAATGAGTTGTAAAATTGTGAAAACAAAAATTATATTCCTATATTTACCATGTGATTACTTAGATTCTTCATTTTATCTATCATATTCTTCAGTAACTTCATCTGTGGCATAGCTATACTGACCTATGGAAAAAGAGAACACTTGTAAGATGGAAGTCTTTTTTCAAACTAAAATTCATGGCATAAACAAACAGCTGATCTCAATTAAACCAAAGAAATTATTTCTATACCATTTTGTTTTTCGTGACCTATACAAAATACCATATTAGCCATTAACCTTTCAGAATAAGACTTGAATGGCAAATATATGACTGTTACCCTGATGTGTACTTCCTCACAATCTTTGAGACATCCCCACACAGTATACAATGCTAACATGAAGTTTGAAACTGAATTTCAAGAAAGCTTTGATTTTTTTGGGGCAGAGATAATTGTGACAAATGTTTCAAGAAACAGAGAAACTGACCGAAACATGTAAGAACAGATGTAAACCTCTGTTTGGGATTGTGGGTCTATAATATATAAACGGTTGTACAGTCACCACCGGGTTCTCAGCATTTATGAATAAAATCTGAACAATGAATTCTCACATCAAAGTGTGGAAGTTCTGGTTCTTCATAGTCTTCCCATAATCTTCTGGGTATAACAGAAACTGGAACATCATGGACTACTGTTCTGCTGTGGGAACTTAGGGTTGGCTAAAAATACAATAATAGTTTGTATGATATTTTACTGTTTTTTCTTTCTATTACATGTATTTATCATTTCGTTGTTGTGGTTGTTTTTGTCTTTCAACATTGTATTTACCCTTTATCAATATTTATTATTTTTTTAAATACACATATCTTCTTATAGTTTTTTTCTTCCTTTTTTTGTCTTTCAACAATATATTTTATACCCTTCATTCCTGTTTATTGATACTTCTAAATAACCATTAGTGAAAAATACTGTACAAGTCATTTGAAATTCCTGTGTTGATAATTGATACTTGTTTGTCTTTTGTCCACCTACCTGATCAATTTCAAAAGTAAGACAAGGGACATGTTTTTTGGTCAATTTAATCTTGATCCACTTGGCATTGCTAGCTGTTTTTAGAGCTTTAACGATATTATCTGGAGCAACCTCTAAGTAAATCTCATTAGCTTCCTTAGAAACTCCTTCCATTGCATATTCATCAAAGAAATGACCCTGAGGAAATAAATAAATAAATAAGTAATTATTTGTAAGGACACTGGCAACAATATTAGGTAATACATTTTTAAAAGACATAGTACATTTCGACCCTTAAAATAGAGTTTCAATAAAAAAACAATTACCATTCAGAATTGGCTTTGCTCATTGTTAAAGGCAATAAGGTGAACTATAGTTGGTCACTTAATGGTTGTCTCATTAGCCGTCATGCCACATCTGCTTAACTTCTTATATAAAACTTAATATTTTACTTGACTTATATTGTATCAACTTAAACAAACTAAATTGAATTGTATTACAATGATGAAGCCACTGCACTGTCTAATTAATGTAATGTTTACCCAACAACAGTTTGCATTCATATCAATATCACTATAATTTTTAAACTCAACATGCTCAAAAGGGTCTCAGAAATGCAAATATGACATGTAAGAGCTTGGACTTGACAAAAAAAAAAAACTTACATCATTTTCAATTTTTGCAGATTTTAGCAAAATGTAGGCTGATGTCAATGTATGTTAGGAATATGTTGGATAAAAGAGCATTGAGCAGAAGCTCAACTTTTAGTGTCAATGTCATAATTATCTGAACCAACAATACCTCTTCTCTTGGAGCAGAGAAATATCTTTAAATACAGTTGTGCTCCATATTTTTTTTTTATAGCATGAGAGTTTAAAACAGTACAGATTTTGTGTAATTTTGCCATTTTATTATGTTTACAGAAGTGTCTGCCATTTATACTGTAAAACCTACTTGAACGAAGCACAATGCATGTAAACTTTTAATGGAATACTCAATGTTATGATAGAACATGCTTTTACTACATTTTATGATGTTTAATCTGGTCTGAACTTATTTTGAAATAGTTTGAAAATACATTTTGTAATTGCACTTCATTTAATGTTCCGAAAAAAATAGCTTTTCACCACCTAAATATACTGGTACAAATTTTACCTGAGGTAGTTCACACCAGATCTGGATTCCTCCATTAGCCAACTTTTCAGCAAGTATAAAATACCAGTTGCCAGGGGTTATTCTCAAGACACAACTTTTGATTAGTTTTGAGAGAGTTCCTATTACTCCTGAAAATTAAAATGTTTCATACTATAATAATTATAATAATCATGATCATGATGATAATAAATAGTAATCACATCTACATGCATTTACACAAAAGGTTTAATAGACTTTCCAAACAATGTGTATTTCAACAAACAACCTGCAGTCCCATGGGAACCAACTGTGCACCTCTTTACGCTGAATTGTTATTCTTTTCATCATGTTCATATAATGCTGACTTTAAACAGAAACTTCTACATGTAAGACAGAAAGAAAAAAGTTTATAATAGCAGTATCCTTAACTTTTCTTTTCACTATATAGATGTTGTTCGCTCATGTATCATTGAATGACATTTATTGATATTATTAGAAATTATTTAGATAATAGTGATTGCGTATTTTACACATGTCCATTGCCATATTGTGTAATTTATTTACTATGACTCGACAATAAAATCTGCTATCATTCGGTAGTGTCAAGTCCCGTCAAAATATATGTTCCTAGTTTGACATTTGTCAAGTTGTACATATTGTAGTGTTGTTAATGTCCCAAATATAGAAACAGAAAACATGTCAAAATGTACAATTTTTGTGACGGGATTGATTCCCTTGGTAAATGAGGTTGAAACTCAAGTCAGCGTAAGTGGTTGAGCTCGGGAAGTACTTCTTTAGCTCATTCAGTATAAGCGCTGTCTTGTTACACTTATAAGCGGACGAAGTTCCCTATAACAGTAGAATAATCAAGAAAAAAAAAAAGGGAAAATCTCCCAAAATTTTTATTGTACTACAAATGTACTAATGAACTTAAAATCGTTAATTTTTTTTGTCACTTTTTTTTAATTCCCCCATTTGCGCAGAACGCAGACATCTTCTTCCTTCTTCCAGTCTTGTTGTCATGTGACTTTGAGTAGTCTAGTAAAATATAGGAACTCAAGGAACACAATACCAATTTCATTTTTAATAATTCTTTGTCTTTGATATGAATAAACGTTAACTGATGATCACGTTTCTTTGTTTACATTGAACGTGACGTCATAACTTAAATAACGTCACAAGTAAAATCCCTAACAACAGAACCAAAATCGGAAACCTTACAGTATTTCCATTTCTTTTTTAACATGTTTAACAGATTTTGAAGTTATAAAAAAAATAATTCATACAGACTTCATACAGGTAATGCCTGTCTCATATTAGGCGAGGAATAATCAGTTACAGAGGTGATGGTTAGAGTCCCAGGGAAATTAATGCTTTTTGGTATTCAATGGTATTAGTAGTAATCAATCCTGTGAAATTGAGAGTGATGAAATATAAATAATACCAAACCATATATGACGCATGAAAACATATGATGTACTTACACATATGACACGATGATAACAAAACAATATACCTATATTCAGCTCACAGACACTAGTTTCTATCCATGGGAAGACCCACTATTTATTTACGAGTTGTCTTCCCATTGATAGAAACAAGTGCCTGTGATTCCGCTGCACATTTGGTGATATATAGGATATATTATTTAAATCTTGATTGAATAAAAACATATGTAAATGGACTTGCTCGTGAAATGGTGAATACATCCTATATCAACGATTTTCCCTCTAAACTTCATGTTGCTATGTTTAACTAGAACTGTGACATATTTCCCGCCATTCCTACTTTCGTTTTGATGCTTACCGAGGTTGTTTTTATTTTAGACAGCTAGATTTTAAAACGTAATGCTGATTCAGTCGCAAGCGCCAAAATGACCATGTAAACAACATTTTTGTGTGGCAAGTTTCAACTTATATTTTTAAAATGTCAAGACAGCCGAGTCCTACCAGAGATAAACGTGTTATCAATTTAGCATCTGAGGTAGCAGAGACACGAGACAGACGTATCCCAATTTTACTTCTGAGGCTGAAAGGTTATTATAGTCATTCAATTTTGATTTGAACAAGACCAGTCATGCTCAAATATATTACACAAAGATTTAAACCTACATATAGATATAAAAAAAAATCATTTCATAATCTTCCTCGAAATGAAGATAAATATCAATGTTATTGACTGGGAAATAAGAATTTAAAAAGACTATCCTTACTTCATTTTTTTGTACTTATCTGCTTATGATCTGTCTCAGTGTCCATATCTGTACTTGTGTATATGGAAACAAGACATTTCCACCATGGACCCAGTTCACAATTGGTCAATTCCAGTCTAATCGTTTCAGCCATGTACCAATTCTGGCATGTATAAAAAAAGTAGTTTCAGCCATGATTTCATTTTATA
The DNA here is from genome assembly GCF_965363235.1 of Mytilus galloprovincialis. Taxonomy (NCBI): domain Eukaryota; kingdom Metazoa; phylum Mollusca; class Bivalvia; order Mytilida; family Mytilidae; genus Mytilus; species Mytilus galloprovincialis. The sequence goes on along the minus strand of NC_134839.1, from coordinate 37,203,944 downwards.
CTTATACACTGTCTTATACCATAAACAATCATTGTATACATGTAAATAGAACAATTTGTGTTCTACGGATTGGAAACGTTTGGCCCCTTTTTGGCCTTGGTTGTTTTGGTCCATCATACAAATATGTTTTTCCCCCTAAAAGGTGGCCAAACATCTCAAAAGTGTAGAACACAAAATTAGCTAAAAATTTACATTTTATCATGTATATGTGTATATTTCAAACTTTATTTTATTAGAAATCCTCAGCACAGCTGTAGCTGGAAGCAAAGATGGTATGAGAATTAGGAAAGAAATATGGGAATACAATCTGTTGCAAGCCCTGGTTTTAGTTTTGAAACAAGACTTTTCCATTGTGGATGGAGAATGGCAAATTGCCGCTTCACTGGCTGCTATACTCAGGTATTAATCATTGTTAACTATATGTAATGAATTACATCAACTGTTTTCTGATAAAATTGAAAATGGAAATTGGGAAAGTGTTGAAGAGGCAAAAACCTGACCTAAGAGCAGAAAACAGCCCAAGGCCACCAATGAGTCTTCAGTGCAGCAGGAAAATCACCTGGTCCCAGAGTTGTTAATCAAATATATGTCATTATCATTTGCAATCATACCATATCTTCTTATTTTTATATGAGACACATGAGTACAAATTATACTTTAGTTTATAGTGACCATGGTGACAATAAGGCTTATTTCATTACATATATGATAAATAAATATAAACAAAGTACAACATTTACCCTTATCACATATTGAGCTAGCTGTTCAGTGTAGTTTTATGTAATATTGGTGTCAGATTTACTGATCTGAAGTTTACTTTTATCAAGGAATAGATAATGTTTAAGCAATTGTCTTAATTTAATTTACTTTTTCATAATTAACCATTTTTAGTCAAGTGTGTACAGGCCTAGATCTTCCTAGTGCAGAAGTAAAGAAGTTTGAGGATGAGGTGCTACTTGAATCTGTCAGCAATATGTTCTTAGTGACCAGGCGTATACAAGCAAGATATGCCAAGATTCCAGACAGAGCTGTAAGTATTGTAAATTCAGAAATTATTGTGTGCATTTTATTATTGTGATTTTATTATTTTATACTTAAATGCAATTTTAATTTTTAAGATTTTGAGAAAAATCCTGTTTAATTCATATAAAATATTTCAAAATGCAAGTTTAAATTATTGCGTTTACAACTATGTCACATTTTTTGCAATAATACAAACCTCTCAATAATTTCTGAATTTTCAGTAACATATTCTTATTGAACAATCATAATTCAGGGTTCTCACTAAGGCAAGTTCATGAGTCCTTGACTCATGAAAATCTGTCTGGACTCACCTTTTTCAAAACTTGTGAGTCCAAAAATGCATCAAGAATGAAATATTTTGTTTAAACTGTACACATGCATGTATATCATCATTATATAGCAAAAGTTTAAAAGTAATCTGAAATTAATGTCATTTAATTGCTCTATCAGGTCATATAGCAATATCCTCATGTTACTGTTGGACTTTTCAAGGGAAAATTGACAAGTCCCTGGAACATGTGGAATTGCCTTAAAATAATCTTAGTGAGAACCCTGTCATATGTAGACCAAATGAATTATTTGTTCTTAGTGACCAATCATATACAATATAAGATATGTCAAGATTCCAGACAGAGCTGTGAGAAACGTATATATCCTTAGTGACCCCAGATAAATGGTAGATCTGATAAATTAAACGTCATGGTTACTAGCTATAGTTGCATACTGGTTCGATAGATATTTTTCATGGCAACTTATATTTAATTTGGAATACAAGACATATAATACTTGGTGAGCAGACTGTACTTTTTTTTAATAGTTACAAATGTATGATTATGATAAATGGAGGAGATTTGCTGTTCTTGAAGTGGGATCTTAAGACTCCTTTTTTTTATATTTGTAGGGTCACATGAAGGAAAGAAATAAATTACTTGCATGTTACAGAGGTGTATTGGAATCTATTGTATATTTAGCCTCAGGACACACTAGTGTGCCAAAAAAAGGTAAATCTAAGAACTTAAGGAAATAAGATTGAGTGTATAGTCATATCAAACAATATTGAATTTGAATGCAGTAAGATCGAACGTTTTCTGTTCAATTAGACTTTAATGAACATTTTGTTTCTAATGCAATCCTTATGTAACAGTTTTTTCATTGGCTGAACTTTACTGCCAAATTCACAATGGGCCTCTTCACGGTTAGTTCAGCTATATTGGATAGGGTGCAGATTTTTTTGAAAGAGGGGGTTACAGTATGAAAGTATGGGAAATCTTATGCAAGTTTCCAAGCAAATGCTCTGTTTATACGATTTTCCCCGTATTTTTCACACCATTTTTACTTTCATTAGGAAAATCTGCCCCTTATCCAATATGGCCGGCCGCCGAACTAGCCGTGATGAGACCTGTTGACATGTCTGGTTCACCGTAATGAATTGCTGGAATCCACAAATGTTTAATTAATACAATGTAATAGAACATATTACAACACCTTAGTACCTTAAAAACACAATTTTCATGAGACATACATTGTATCCAAATCTTAGTCATACAAGTTAAGGGTTTGAAAGTTTTCATTTGAATGACATAATAGTAGATAGATAGATAATTTTATTAACCAATCATGGTGCCCAAAATTTAAGCTATACAATCAAATGAATTACAAAATAAAGCACAGAAAATGATTAGAATGTACCAAAGGCACTCATGAAGTTTTTTGTTATTGGAAAATGACGCAGTCATTGTTCCATAACTGCCGACCTGATTTCTCTGCCTACCGCGCTTGGTTTCGTATTTACTAATTTCAATACAAACTGGAATGTGCTTGTGTTCCTTATCATTATGCATGAGCATTGTGTAGTAATCAGCCAGGAACCAGTTTACAAACTAACTGGTTTCTGTTTGTATTCCACTACAGTCGAACAAAGTGTTGTAGTTTGACAGGAACCAGTCCAGAATTTTGTAAACTACAAAACGTAATCGGTTATTATCATTCCGTTTTGGTGTTTCATACCGACTTATATGGTTTGAATAAGCTTAAGACCCTTCAAACATTAATGTGATAGGTATATTAAAGACTGTTTTACAAAAGGATGAAACTGTTTTGCTTTAAAAGTCGTACTATAGTGATATATGTTATGTACGGATTTCCACTCTCACCGGTTAATTTCTTCTTTTACACGTGCTTTTGAAACTTCCTGTTTAAACAGAATACAGAATTAAACATCGCAAGTTTTAAAATTGTTTTTTGAGTGAATTAAACTTATTTTAACAATCACGAAGCGTTCGGGAATCATTTCAAGCAGTTTCTTCTTCTCTTTGATGATGGAAAATAGGTTTTCTCAAGAAAATACCGCAAACGATCGCAGAGGAATTGAAACGTACAAGTCAAGTCGGCACCTGGTTAAATTGGCTTCAAGTCAAATCGGCACCTATTTGACGTCAATTCGGCTTCCAATAATATTTATTATAATATTTTCTATTCAATTAATTAATAACTGTTACCAAGTACATAGTGAATATTAGGTAAACAACGAAACCAAAGTGAATATGTTGTTGTGTATAAAAGGGCTATTGGTACTTTACGGAACGGAACGGAACGGAACGGAACGGAAAAGAATTTCATTTAAGGTATCCAAAGGGGGCATTTATCAAAATTTCGAAAAATCTTTAAAACAAAACAAACTTTAAAATTTCTGTGTTTTACGGTTTTCCATATACAAATAACACAAATGTATACTAAATCTCATCTTCACAGGTGAAATGTGTAATAATGTATAACATCGGGAAATACTCTGTAGATGAATATGTCGGATTGTCCTGATAAATTATCATGAAATTAACGCATTTGCAAGTCATGCATTATGATATCTAGACTGACCTCACGTCGTCCTTGATTAGAGACAGTGATCAAGTTGAATCTGATTTAAACTTATTAATTTATTTTTCCGTTCCGTTCCGTTCCGCAAAGTACCAATTGCTCTGAGGAATTGGTATTTAACGGAAAAAACGGAAACAGACATCTTTAATGTAATTAAAGCTGTATGATAAAAAAAATTGTCTGACACCTCTTTTTGCATGAGTGGTATGTGTTTTAGATAGCATTTTCGACTTGATCAATAATAAAAAATTTAACACAAAGGCAGGTTACACAAAAAGTCTTTCGCCTTCCATCGGTAATTATATTTTAAAAAAGAGGCCTTCAACAGCCCGTTCCGACGATGATTAGAGACAGTGATCAAGTTGAATCTTTATTAAATCTTTTAATTTATTTTTCCGTTCCGTTCCGTTCCGCAAAGTACCAATTGCTCTGAGGAATTGGTATTTAACGGAAAAAACGGAAACAGACATCTTTAATGTAATAAAAGCAGTATGATAACAAAAATTGTCTGACACTCTTTTTGCATGAGTGGTATGTGTTTTAGATAGCATTTTCGACTTGATCAATAATAAAAAATTTAACACAGAGGCAGGTTACACAAAAAGTCTTTCTCCTTCCATCGGTAATTATATTTTTAAAAAGAGGCCTTCAACAGCCCGTTCCGACGATGATTAGAGACAGTGATCAAGTTGAATCTGATTTAAACTTTTTAATTTATTTTTCCGTTCCGTTCCGTTCCGCAAAGTACCAATTGCTCTGAGGAATTGGTATTTAACGGAAAAAACGGAAACAGACATCTTTAATGTAATAAAAGCAGTATGATAACAAAAATTGTCTGACACTCTTTTTGCATGAGTGGTATGTGTTTTAGATAGCATTTTCGACTTGATCAATAATAAAAAATTTAACACAGAGGCAGGTTACACAAAAAGTCTTTCTCCTTCCATCGGTAATTATATTTTTAAAAAGAGGCCTTCAACAGCCCGTTCCGACGATGATTAGAGACAGTGATCAAGTTGAATCTGATTTAAACTTTTTAATTTATTTTTCCGTTCCGTTCCGTTCCGCAAAGTACCAATTGCTCTGAGGAATTGGTATTTAACGGAAAAAACGGAAACAGACATCTTTAATGTAATTAAAGCAGTATGATAACAAAAATTGTCTGACACCTCTTTTTGCATGAGTGGTATGTGTTTTAGATAGCATTTTCGACTTGATCAATAATACAAAATTTAACACAAAGGCAGGTTACACAAAAAGTCTTTCTCCTTCCATCGGTAATTATATTTAAAAAAAGAGGCCTTCAACAGCCCGTTCCGACGATGATTAGAGACAGTGATCAAGTTGAATCTGATTTAAACTTTTTAATTTATTTTTCCGTTCCGTTCCGTTCCGCAAAGTACCAATTGCTCTGAGGAATTGGTATTTAACGGAAAAAACGGAAACAGACATCTTTAATGTAATTAAAGCTGTATGATAACAAAAATTGTCTGACACCTCTTTTTGCATGAGTGGTATGTGTTTTAGATAGCATTTTCGACTTGATCAATAATAAAAAATTTAACACAAAGGCAGGTTACACAAAAAGTCTTTCGCCTTCCATCGGTAATTATATTTTAAAAAAGAGGCCTTCAACAGCCCGTTCCGACGATGATTAGAGACAGTGATCAAGTTGAATCTTTATTAAATCTTTTAATTTATTTTTCCGTTCCGTTCCGTTCCGTTCCGCAAAGTACCAATTGCTCTGAGGAATTGGTATTTAACGGAAAAAACGGAAACAGACATCTTTAATGTAATAAAAGCAGTATGATAACAAAAATTGTCTGACACTCTTTTTGCATGAGTGGTATGTGTTTTAGATAGCATTTTCGACTTGATCAATAATAAAAAATTTAACAAAGAGGCAGGTTACACAAAAAGTCTTTCTCCTTCCATCGGTAATTATATTTTTAAAAAGAGGCCTTCAACAGCCCGTTCCGACGATGATTAGAGACAGTGATCAAGTTGAATCTGATTTAAACTTTTTAATTTATTTTTCCGTTCCGTTCCGTTCCGCAAAGTACCAATTGCTCTGAGGAATTGGTATTTAACGGAAAAAACGGAAACAGACATCTTTAATGTAATAAAAGCAGTATAATAACAAAAATTGTCTGACACTCTTTTTGCATGAGTGGTATGTGTTTTAGATAGCATTTTCGACTTGATCAATAATAAAAAATTTAACACAGAGGCAGGTTACACAAAAAGTCTTTCTCCTTCCATCGGTAATTATATTTTAAAAAAGAGGCCTTCAACAGCCCGTTCCGACGATGATTAGAGACAGTGATCAAGTTGAATCTGATTTAAACTTTTTAATTTATTTTTCCGTTCCGTTCCGTTCCGCAAAGTACCAATTGCTCTGAGGAATTGGTATTTAACGGAAAAAACGGAAACAGGCATCTTTAATGTAATTAAAGCAGTATGATAACAAAAATTGTCTGACACCTCTTTTTGCATGAGTGGTATGTGTTTTAGATAGCATTTTCGACTTGATCAATAATACAAAATTTAACACAAAAGCAGGTTACACAAAAAGTCTTTCTCCTTCCATCGGTAATTATATTTTAAAAAAGAGGCCTTCAACAGCCCGTTCCGACGATGATTAGAGACAGTGATCAAGTTGAATCTGATTTAAACTTTTTAATTTATTTTTCCGTTCCGTTCCGTTCCGCAAAGTACCAATTGCTCTGAGGAATTGGTATTTAACGGAAAAAACGGAAACAGACATCTTTAATGTAATTAAAGCAGTATGATAACAAAAATTGTCTGACACCTCTTTTTGCATGAGTGGTATGTGTTTTAGATAGCATTTTCGACTTGATCAATAATACAAAATTTAACACAAAGGCAGGTTACACAAAAAGTCTTTCTCCTTCCATCGGTAATTATATTTTAAAAAAGAGGCCTTCAACAGCCCGTTCCGACGATGATTAGAGACAGTGATCAAGTTGAATCTGATTTAAACTTTTTAATTTATTTTTCCGTTCCGTTCCGTTCCGCAAAGTACCAATTGCTCTGAGGAATTGGTATTTAACGGAAAAAACGGAAACAGACATCTTTAATGTAATTAAAGCAGTATGATAACAAAAATTGTCTGACACCTCTTTTTGCATGAGTGGTATGTGTTTTAGATAGCATTTTCGACTTGATCAATAATACAAAATTTAACACAAAGGCAGGTTACACAAAAAGTCTTTCTCCTTCCATCGGTAATTATATTTTAAAAAAGAGGCCTTCAACAGCCCGTTCCGACGATGATTAGAGACAGTGATCAAGTTGAATCTGATTTAAACTTTTTAATTTATTTTTCCGTTCCGTTCCGTTCCGCAAAGTACCAATTGCTCTGAGGAATTGGTATTTAACGGAATCAACGGAAACAGACATCTATAATGTAATAAAAGCAGTATGATAAAAACAAGTCAGACCCTTCTTTTTTGAATGAGTGGTAAGTGTTTTAGATAGAATTTCGACTGGATCAATATTTAAATAAACAGCTGCGCCATGAGCGCATGATACGCCCGTCGTCTTGTGAAAAAAACATTTTAATGTAAGTGCGGTTCTACCCACACATCAACCTATCTTAGAATGAAAATGACCTTTATTTTACACATGAGGAATGTCAGGGAATGAAACTGTACGTGTATTGCTTGGCCGCTCAAGTCCTCTTGATTTATAACGGATTAAGAAACAAATTGAAAACATGTAAGATTATTTGCAAAAGTAATTGCATACATTTAATTCACTGTCCGTGTCACTGCTAGTCATGATAGCCCTACGATACAAACATTTCACTAGATTTTTTCGGGACAAACTAACATGTAAATCAAAGAATTTCAAAGAAAACGTTGTCGGATAAGTCCGAAAATTAATAAGTGCGCTTAGACTAAGAATGTTTTAAGGGTTTTATCAAACGAAGTTATGGGAAAGAAAAGAACGAAAATAGAATGCTTTTTGATACACTCTTAAAATGACCCTTAATGCATTCTTTGTGTAATCGTAAACTATGACTTACGAAGACTTTAAGAGAAGTTTCTTGTTACCGCGGGCCCCTGTATCATGAAAACCTATCTTAAGTTTCATTTAAGAGAAAACGCGTCACAAGAAGATTACGATGGTGATAAGAGAGTATCTGCAATCCCCTCGTGGGTTATCTTAACAATTTAACGGCTATCTTAGTATACACTTACGATAACTAGTTAAGATAGCCCTATTATCGACTTCGAAGTAACCGTCTTTGATTTCTAAGAGAATATTAGTATTTGCGGCAAAATCGGTATTAAAACTAAAGTCGTCTACTGTATGTGTTTAAAAGAATGCTAAAAATATACTATGATTCGTTTTTTGTTGCAGACTCTACATCCACTGTCAAGTAAAGCCCTGTTTAATGCTCCTTTCTGGCATAGATAATAAACGAATATTCAAGTTAATAAATTCTATTCTTCAAAAACACATCTACATGGAATGGTAACAATAAATCAAGAGAACAAATCAACTAACATATCATACAAATACGGAATGCAATCCGCAATACGAAAAACCCCATAACTGGTTAAGGCGAGATAACTCTCTTAAAAGGATGTTATCTTTACCAAACGTCTTGACCATACCAAACTGACATATAACACCTGTTCATTGATAATTTGTATTATTCTATGTATTTTTTGTGATTTTGTCCCATGTACATTTTACTTCATAACTCTTTATTAACATAATGTTTGTAGATTTTTTTTACTGATATGTAATAATACGTATCAGTATTACCACCGTAGGTATAGTGTCCGGTTGAGATCGGGTTTTTTCGAGAGCGTCCAGTTTTTTTCGACAGATTATGACTAAAAATGTAAACAAACAGACATGTTTTCCTGTAACACGTAAAATAAATGCTTAAACTAAATTTACAAGATCAAACAAGTTAAGTAAGTATTTGTGATGAAAGGATGTTGCCAACCATACATACTTTGCAGTTAAAAAAGTTTGATTTGGCCTAATAATGCTTTTATGCCAAAATATAGAAAAAAGCAATTTCTATACACATACCAATGCAAATTTAAAAGAGCATGCACACATGATGTCTTTATATCCTTACATTTACATATGCTATAACAAAAGTTTTAGTTATTGTAATTAAAAGGCAATTTTAAGGGTATATTCATTTCCATCTGTTCAAGTTTTTTCGAGAGCAGTTCGGGTTTTTTCGAGAACAGTTCAGGTTTTTTCGAGAGATAAACCAATTTCTTACGGTTTAAAATGTGCTATTTAAGTACATTTGAGTTTAAAAACGAATGAAAAGTCATCGGTTCTTTCAAAGTTTATAACTAATGCATTACAGCAGTTTGATAATGTTGCATAAGCACATACATTTCATAAAAAAAACATAATTTATTTCTATATATTGTTGTATTGCATTATGAATTGCATGGACACCGGTATGCTTTATACCTATATTATTTGGATTAATCAAATCTACCTATGTCTATAGAAAAAAATGTTCACATCATGCATGATCACTGTATTCAAAGGACACTGGTTAACGTATGGTTAGATCAATCAAACATATTGCCATCCATGTTATTGAAATGACGGAACTAAGCTAGTGTACTGACTCGTCCGTAATTATTTCATGATGTTTCCGAAAGTTGACTTACATTTACTATCTTCTTTGTTACTTTCCCCTCTTTTGTAATTTCCCCTTATTTACATGCTCACGTTGATGATTCAGCATCATTTATTGATAAATCTGCCAGATTCCGGCACAGTGTACGTTTATAGCATATTGACAATTTGAAGAACTGTTTATTGTAAACATATATAACATGTATTGTGTTTTGATGACGTATAAAACGTTGGATAAATGACAATGATGACAAATATGCCACTTCACCAGATTATTTGTTTTATTGTTTCACAACCGTTTGTTATTACTTGTAAACACACAGATACAACATTTACACTATAAAAATGTTCTATAAACATTCAAATACCCTTTTTGGTAATTTTTGTATGATTCATAGCACCCCCCTCATTTCGTTATTTTTAAAGTATGGAAAGCAATTCGTGTCATAATTTGCATACATAATGTTTGATACTTGTCGAGTTTTCAACACATTAAAAGCTGAACACACCAGTTTTGACTCACAGTTATGTTACAAACTTGATATATTGTTAATACTTTTTATGTGAATGTATGGAACACAATTAGTGTCATAAGCCAACTTTGTATTTTTGTATGTTTTGGCAAATCTTTTTGATTGATAGGTTTTATATTGAGTTTTTATTTGTTCTTTCAGCTTTTTACCGTTTGATGTTCACGTTCAGTTTGGAGTTATACTTACCTGTCATCATTTGTAATCATTCATTGAACACCAGCATACCTTTGTTATTCATGCTACATTGTGTTCATAGAGTGGATTATATGACAATAAATAAAACGGTTATCTTTAATGAAGTCATTTATTTAATGCCCGCAAAGAATAGATGGGAGTCATTACAGCTAGCATGCTGATGTCCAGATAAACATATTGCATAGATCCAAATATACGTATATCGATATGGAATTTATGTGATTTAAAAAATCTACATTTTAGAGTGCCATGGATTTTAAGCTGAAACTATTCGTAATTTGAACAATCGTTTTGTGGGCACGGTCAAATTTGATTGATATTTAAGTACGCATTGCTTTTGCGCCAATTCTTAAAAGTTGTAGTTTTTCATTTGCGCCAAAAAATAAATATTGCTTCTGCGCCATTGTGCAGGTAAACTAATTAAAAAGTGAAAATATAGAAAATTTAAACAATATCTACGGACACACCAGCTGTCATCAGGAGATAGGAGAAAAAAAACCAGATTCAGTGGCGGATCCAGGGGGGGGGGGGGTTCCGGGGGTGCGCACCCCCCTTTATTTTTGCCGATCAATGCATTTGTATCGGGACATATGTTTTGCACCCCCCCCCTTTGCCCTGGGTTACCTGGGTTAGCACCCCCTCTTTCGAAAATTCCTGCATCCGCCCCTGCAGATTAAATACGGAATGCACCTCTAGAACCGAAATTTCCCGCTGATATTATAGTAAGACCTTTGCCTATAGGTTTTGTAACAGAACAGACTTTTAGTTTTTATAAATACTTTGATTAACAGCAGTTATTATTGTGGTTTTATGACTTTTAAGGAGTTACCATTTTTTTATAGTGCTTTGATAAATCCGAAAATGTTTTAACAATTTGCAAACATTTTTTTATTATAGTGTAAACCAGTGTTTAGTGCTCATATTTTTATGAAGATATATTTTAAACATATGTTTTAATATTTATGAGACCTTGTTTCTAATATAAAATTGAGAATGGAAATGGGGATCACTGTTTCTTATCATCTTCGGAAGGCCCCTTTTTTAATTTATAATTACCAATGGAAGTAGAAAGACCTTTTGTCTAACCTGTCTTTGTGTTATTTTTTATACGTCCGTCAATTTTGACGGGACGTATTATGGTAAACAAATGTCGAGTGTCCGTCCGTCCGTCCGTCCGTCCGTCTGTCCGTCTGTCTGGTGTAAACATGTCGCACCGTAACTTGAGAACGACTTATCCAAATTTTTTGAAACTTAACATAGTTGTTTCTTATGATGGTCAAATGATCTGTATACTTTTTTGTGAAAATAAGATTACAACTTTTTGAGTTATGGCACTTTGTAACTAAAACAGGGGTGTGTTTTTTTCACATGTCGCACCGTATCTCAAAAACGATTCTTGATTATGGCTTAAAACTTCAAAGGCTTCTTAGTTATATTAATCTTAATATATCTGTATACTTTTTGGTGATGATTCAAAATGTCATTTTTGAGTTATTGAGTATTTTGTAAAAAAAAAAAAAAGGGGGGGTTTACATGTCGCACCATATCTCAAAAACGATTTATGATTATTGCTTAAAACTTTACACACTTCTTTGTTATATTAATCTAAAGATCTGTATACTTTTTGGTGATGATTCATTTTTATATTTTCGAGTTATTGAGATTTTGTAAAAAAAGAGGTTTTTTTTCACATGTTGCGCTGTATCTCTATTGCTTAAAACTTAACAGGCTAATGTTGCGTCGGGTTTCCAAATACATCTTGTACAATCTTCCTATTGAGCGGGAATAAGGAATGAGTCAGGATATACTAAGCATGACATCCTGTACAACCCTGTGTTATTCAAAAAAGATTTATGTTTTTTCACAAGACGACGGGCGTATCATGCGCTCATGGCGCAGCTGTTTATTTAAATATTGATCCAGTCGAAATGCTATCTAAAACACTTACCACTCATTCAAAAAAGAAGGGTCTGACTTGTTTTTATCATACTGCTTTTATTACATTATAGATGTCTGTTTCCGTTGATTCCGTTAAATACCAATTCCTCAGAGCAATTGGTACTTTGCGGAACGGAACGGAACGGAAAAATAAATTTAAAAGTTTAAATCTGTTCAACTTGATCACTGTCTCTAATCATCGTCGGAACGGGCTGTTGAAGGCCTCTTTTTTAAAATATAATTACCGATGGAAGGAGAAAGACTTTTTGTGTAACCTGCCTTTGTGTTAATTTTTTTATTATTGATCAAGTCGAAAATGCTATCTAAAACACATACCACTCATGCAAAAAGAGGTGTCAGACATTTTTTTTTTATCATACAGCTTTAATTACATTAAAGATGTCTGTTTCCGTTTTTTCCGTTAAATACCAATTCCTCAGAGCAATTGGTACTTTGCGGAACGGAACGGAACGGAAAAATAAATTAAAAAGTTTAAATCAGATTCAACTTGATCACTGTCTCTAATCATCGTCGGAACGGGCTGTTGAAGGCCTCTTTTTTAAAATATAATTACCGATGGAAGGAGAAAGACTTTTTGTGTAACCTGCCTTTGTGTTAAATTTTGTATTATTGATCAAGTCGAAAATGCTATCTAAAACACATACCACTCATGCAAAAAGAGGTGTCAGACAATTTTTGTTATCATACTGCTTTAATTACATTAAAGATGTCTGTTTCCGTTTTTTCCGTTAAATACCAATTCCTCAGAGCAATTGGTACTTTGCGGAACGGAACGGAACGGAAAAATAAATTAAAAAGTTTAAATCAGATTCAACTTGATCACTGTCTCTAATCATCGTCGGAACGGGCTGTTGAAGGCCTCTTTTTTAAAATATAATTACCGATGGAAGGAGAAAGACTTTTTGTGTAACCTGCCTTTGTGTTAAATTTTGTATTATTGATCAAGTCGAAAATGCTATCTAAAACACATACCACTCATGCAAAAAGAGGTGTCAGACAATTTTTGTTATCATACTGCTTTAATTACATTAACGATGTCTGTTTCCGTTTTTTCCGTTAAATACCAATTCCTCAGAGCAATTGGTACTTTGTGGAACGGAACGGAACGGAAAAATAAATTAAAAAGTTTAAATCAGATTCAACTTGATCACTGTCTCTAATCATCGTCGGAACGGGCTGTTGAAGGCCTCTTTTTTAAAATATAATTACCGATGGAAGGAGAAAGACTTTTTGTGTAACCTGCCTCTGTGTTAAATTTTTTATTATTGATCAAGTCGAAAATGCTATCTAAAACACATACCACTCATGCAAAAAGAGTGTCAGACAATTTTTGTTATCATACTGCTTTTATAACATTAAAGATGTCTGTTTCCGTTTTTTCCGTTAAATACCAATTCCTCAGAGCAATTGGTACTTTGCGGAACGGAACGGAACGGAACGGAAAAATAAATTAAAAAGTTTAAATCAGATTCAACTTGATCACTGTCTCTAATCATCGTCGGAACGGGCTGTTGAAGGCCTCTTTTTTAAAATATAATTACCGATGGAAGGAGAAAGACTTTTTGTGTAACCTGCCTTTGTGTTAAATTTTTTATTATTGATCAAGTCGAAAATGCTATCTAAAACACATACCACTCATGCAAAAAGAGGTGTCAGACATTTTTTTTATCATACTGCTTTAATTACATTAAAGACATCTGTTTCCGTTTTTTCCGTTAAATACCAATTCCTCAGAGCAATTGGTACTTTGCGGAACGGAACGGAACGGAACGGAAAAATAAATTAAAAAGTTTAAATCAGATTCAACTTGATCACTGTCTCTAATCATCGTCGGAACGGGCTGTTGAAGGCCTCTTTTTTAAAATATAATTACCGATGGAAGGAGAAAGACTTTTTGTGTAACCTGCCTTTGTGTTAAATTTTGTATTATTGATCAAGTCGAAAATGCTATCTAAAACACATACCACTCATGCAAAAAGAGGTGTCAGACAATTTTTGTTATCATACTGCTTTAATTACATTAAAGTATCTGTTTCCGTTTTTTCCGTTAAATACCAATTCCTCAGAGCAATTGGTACTTTGCGGAACGGAACGGAATAGAAAAATAAATTAAAAAGTTTAAATCAGATTCAACTTGATCACTGTCTCTAATCATCGTCGGAACGGGCTGTTGAAGGCCTCTTTTTTAAAATGTAATTACCGATGGAAGGAGAAAGACTTTTTGTGTAACCTGCCTTTGTGTTAATTTTTTTATTATTGATCAAGTCGAAAATGCTATCTAAAACACATACCACTCATGCAAAAAGAGGTGTCAGACATTTTTTTTTATCATACTGCTTTAATTACATTATAGATGTCTGTTTCCGTTGATTCCGTTGAATACCAATTCCTCAGAGCAATTGGTACTTTGCGGAACGGAACGGAACGGAAAAATAAATTAAAAAGTTTAAATCAGATTCAACTTGATCACTGTCTCTAATCATCGTCGGAACGGGCTGTTGAAGGCCTCTTCTTTGTAATATAATTATCGATGGAAGGAGAAAGACTTTTTGTGTAACCTGCCTTTGTGTTAAATTTTTTATTATTGATCAAGTCGAAAATGCTATCTAAAACACATACCATTCATGCAAAAAGAGGTGCCAGACAATTTTTTTTTATCATACTGCTTTAATTACATTAAAGATGTCTGTTTCCGTTTTTTCCGTTAAATACCAATTCCTCAGAGCAATTGGTACTTTGCGGAACGGAAAAATAAATTAAAAAGTTTACATCAGATTCAACTTGATCACTGTCTCTAATCATCGTCGGAACGGGCTGTTGAAGGCCTCTTTTTTAAAATATAATTACCGATGGAAGGAGAAAGACTTTTTGTGTAACCTGCCTTTGTGTTACATTTTTTATTATTGATCAAGTCGAAAATGCTATCTAAAACACATACCACTCATGCAAAAAGAGGTGTCAGACAATTTTTTTTTATCATACTGCTTTAATTACATTAAAGATGTCTGTTTCCGTTTTTTCCGTTAAATACCAATTCCTCAGAGCAATTGGTACTTTGCGGAACGGAACGGAACGGAAAAATAAATTAAAAAGTTTAAATCAGATTCATTTTGATCACTGTCTCTAATCAAGGACGACGTGAGGTCAGTCTAGATATCATAATGCATGACTTGCAAATGCGTTAATTTCATGATAATTTATCAGGACAATCCGACATATTCATCTACAGAATATTTTCCGATGTTATACATTATTACACATTTCACCTGTGAAGATGAGATTAAGTATACATTTGTGTTATTTGTATATGGAAAACCGTAAAACACAGAAATTTTAAAGTTTGTTTTGTTTTAAAGATTTTTCGAAATTTTGATAAATGCCCCCTTTGGATACCTTAAATGAAATTCTTTTCCGTTCCGTTCCGTTCCGTTCCGTTCCGTAAAGTACCAATAGCCTATAAAAGTAAACAACGAAGCTATTGTTTTAACCATTAGACAATTATTAAAATTAAATGGAAAACTATGAGTCCCTTTCAATAAATCAAACTTTCATGCCAAATAATTAGCAAATTTAAGGTGTTTTTTTTTCAGTAATGTTTAAACAGCATTAAACAAACAATCCTGTAAAAGACTCAACTGGTTAAATAATGCATAAAAATATCCAATATCTCATGTATTAGTCCAAATAATAATGACGTCTGACAAGGCTATTTTATTTTTTTCTGGGACGCCTTCCTAAGACGTTCGTAGGAAGGCTTCCTAAGAAGGCGTCCCAGAAAAAAATTAACATAGCCTTGTGGTCATAGGAAGGTGTCCCAGAATAAAATTTAAAAAGCCTTGCCAGACGTAATAATTATTTTGACTACTCATATATATCATTAAAAATACACCAAAAAATTCATGTAGTTGAGAAAAATAAATACATACAAAATGTACATGAACATCCAAAAAAGTGAAAGTTAGTATTAACTCTTTTTGCTTTAAAAATTTACAACTGCATTTAAGTATTGAATGCTTTTTTTTTGTAAATTCATTGAGGTGTAAAAGCGTTGACCGAAGTACTTTTTGTATGAAGCGCGTAAGCGTAAGCGCTACATTCTAAAAATGTGCAAACAGTCAATGCTTTTGCAACCCTATGAGGTTACAAAAAGAAACATTCAATACTTATAATTACTTTTTTTAGCTAGGATCATGAAAACACGAATTTTATAACTTTTTTATTCAATTCATCTGTGCACTTTATTGTGGGACCACCTGTTATCATGAATGAAAAGTTTTATTGAGTGATGCAATTGCTTGAGGAATAACATGTGATGTGCAGTTAGTATTATAATGAAACATATATCAAATGTAATTATAACAAAATACATTACGTTGTAAGAGTTATCTCCCCAAACACTGTTTTTCTTGTGGCCACCTCTCCTTCGTAACCGTAAAAGATTTTATTTTACCAAATTGCTCGTTACATATTAAGGATAAGAATATTCGTTTGAACCATAGCTCTATGGGGACTCCATATGAGAGTTATTCCCCCTTTTTCATTTGATTCAAGCGATATGCATTTTCAACTGGTAAACCATAACTGATAGAGACCTAGGGTCTTCATGAGGTCATTGGTACTTAAAATGAAAATGAGGTCAATGTCAAAGGTCAAGGTCATATTATAAATTTTGATTTTGGCTTATTTTCACTTCTTTTCAAATACCGTATGACATTTTGACAAATAATTTTACATGTCCTTACTTGTATATTTTGGTTGAAAGGCTGCGCATACAATAAAAGGGAGTTTTTGTCCATCTTACATTTAAAATTACGCGTCAAGTGGTAGTACTCATTAACCAAACATATTAAAGACCTAGGATATTTTGATTCAAGGTCCATGGTTTGTGACCTTGAAATTGAGGTCAAGGTCATAGTTAATAGGACGTCATAAAGCCATAAGAAACTAACATTTTAAACTGATTTTTCATATTTCAATATAAAAATAGATCTTTTCTAGTGGAAAGACTTCAATTGTTCTCTGAACAATTTGTTTTTAATTTACTTCATATTTTGTGGGAGAAGGGGGTTCAGACTATGTGGTATCAGGTCTGTTTGCGCCCAATACACTTTCGCACCTCGCACGTTCACACCCAAGGTCCGTTCGCACTCTACTCATTCGCGCCCAATTTTAATTCAAATTCAAGTTGAATAATTGGAAAATCATGATTGTTGTTTTAAATTGCTTTGGTGTAAATACTGAATGTATTTATAGCTTGGTATAAGTAAAACATTGAAGATTTTAAAGGAAAACACAAAAGATAATTGTTTTTAAGCCCTTTGATCTGAAACAATAAAATATAGGAACCAAAATATACATGTAGCAATCCACTATTATAACCAAAACATGATAAAATTAAACACACAGAAAAAAAATTAGTCAGAATCTCACTTCATTATGAAAGAGGTCAATGAAACAAAGTATAGCAATACACTGACCAAAACATGATTAAGAGTTATTCAACGCTAAATAAAACGTTGACAAAATACCACTTTATTTAGAAAGGATTATTATTATCTTTAACAATACGCTATCCAAAACATGATTAAGATTTATTCAACACAAAAAAAAAATGCTGTCTCACTTTATTTTGAGACAATGACAACAATTATACTTATAAGAAAACACTTGCTTACAGAGTTATTAAACACAAAACCAATTAGGATTAGTTACGAACATGTAGGGTGTGAAAGTGAAAGGGGGCGAACATGAGTTGGCGCAAACGTGAATGGGCGCGAACGGACCCGGATTCAGCCTATGTACCAGTGAGAAATATAGAAGCCTTTCTACGGTATTTATTTGTACAATTCAGGTAGTCTTGACCTATTCATTTGTCTTAAAAAAAACCCAGCCAGTTGGCACCTTCACTTCACACACACACATATACGAATATCAATTATATGCTTACGAGACATGTTGCATTGTTAAACTAATTACGGTATGTGAAAATCAAGACTTGCATAAAAACTATCCCAATATTAGAGACAGTGGCGTCATTTTTCTTCAGAGCTTTCAGCTCTTTGATTTATATTTTCATGAAATTAAATATTCACCAATATGTAAGTTTTCATTAATCCACGAAAATTGGTATATGTAACCCATGAAAATAAATTAATCCACAGTAAACCTTATTTAGATTTACATGTACTAGTACTGTTTTATCATTTAATAATTATATATTTATTTATGTGTGCTGTTACAGTTGAAGAATTTTATTTATGTTAACTGTTTATATATTGTAGTATTGGAATGTCCATGGTTATTACAATTACTGATCACAGATGACACTGACACAGTTGTAGCTATAA
The DNA here is from genome assembly GCF_965363235.1 of Mytilus galloprovincialis. Taxonomy (NCBI): domain Eukaryota; kingdom Metazoa; phylum Mollusca; class Bivalvia; order Mytilida; family Mytilidae; genus Mytilus; species Mytilus galloprovincialis. Next base: position 37,185,361 of record NC_134839.1, on the reverse strand, counting down.
TGGATCTCATTCCAAAAATACTCAGGGTTAACAGGTAACTGTAACTTATGATCTAAGTGATCGTAGATTTGTTTTTGAGAGGAAGCTCTGAGCTTTTTAAGTAGGCTTTTTTCAGCAGTTTATGTGACAATAATTATCATGATAAATTAAGATGTCAATCAAATCTGTAGCACTTCCATAATAAGGAAAGTAAAGCATAATAGAGCAAACTCAATTAACACCTGTGTAAACATCTGGTCTATTCAAATAAATCTTGCTTGAAATTTTACAAAACTGTAGAATAGATTAAAACTCTGTGAAAACAAATTTGAAAAAAAAAGATTGTTTATTCCATTGTGTCTGATATCCACCCTTAATGCTTGTAAATCTTATGACCTTTAAGTGATAATATTTTCTATCTATCATCTGATATCCGTTTCTTGTATAATATTAACCATTGAAAAAAGCAAGAAAGTGATAAAATGACACCAAAAATGTTTGATAAGGTGTGGAAAATATCACAAATCCCTTACTGAAGGAAGTTCAGTTAAAAAGGCACTGACATTCAAATTACCATTTAATCAAAGCCTTTGTAAATAACTTATTAAAAAATGAAAAAAAAATAACAAAGAAACAATACAAATATAATTTCAAATATTAATTATGCCAAATCAATTTGTAAATGTTTTTTATATTTCAGAATTGTCCTAAGAAGTTTGAACCAGAAGTTAATTCTCAGTATAATGGATGAATTAATTTATAAACTCTCTGTTAGTAATGAAGTTAGTGTTGGAGCGTAAGTAACCATTCTAATGCAACAACGTTTGTAACGTTCATTTTGATTGGATAACGTCACTTTTTTACATGGCATCAATTGCCAATATATATATGGGACGTACGCTCAAGCACAGACGACATATTGCAGAATTTAATTACATGTTTTAACGTTGTTTTCTGTCTGTTTCATTAGAATGGAGATAACAATATTGTATTTTAAGCTCCGACGGCATCAATTGGGGATTTGATGGTCGCAAATACCCGTTTACTGTCTTCCCTAACACGTCGCCAGTAAACTTAATTTGCGACTATCAAATCCCCAATTGATGCCGTCGGAGCTTAAAATACAATACAGTTTTCTCCTAAATATCATGATGTACTATATGATATCAAAAAGAAGTAATATGCTAACAAATGATTTAGATGTACTACTGAGCATTCATTATCATTCCTTGAATACCAATTTTCATGGATTATGTGGGCATAGGTCTAGGTTACCACGAAATTAAATGTTCAACAAATGACTAATGTTCCATTGGCTTGTATGCAGACTTCCTTAAAAACCACAAAATTAAATATCCACCCCAAGTAAGTTTTCCATAATCCACAAAAATTGGTACCCATGAAAATAAATGAATCCACAGCATATTACCGAAAAAAAAAAGACAAAAGTGTTATGCCTGCTCTTTCTGACAGTCATTAGTATTTAGATCTGACCAAGTAATCATATGCTGACATGTATACTATGACGTTGGAATGTAGGAATGGACATCTTTTCCATTAATAAAGTCAGACAGAAGAGTTTGCTAAAGATTTAAAATAATTTTGAAGAATTCAAAGATTTGCAAGAATATAATGTTATTCATCAACAGCAAAAATAAATTCTGTACTAAAAGAAACAAGTTAGAATAATTAAAGATACATCATGTTGTGCAAAATGTGACTTTAATTCTTTGGTTTATGATTCTTTTTATTTTTTCACTTTTTATATCTCTGTGTTTAAACAGATGAATTAAATATTAAAGCAAGAATTAAAATTATCAAAATTCAAACAACAAGAACCATACCTGCCGACTGTCACTATTTGCGGGGGATTTCCCCATTGAGGCTCCCAAATTGAAATTTTAAAAGAGCAATTGTGTCCACAATTTAAACAAAAAAATAATTTTACAATGGCTATAGGCTAAACCCTTAAAGGTTTTGTAGGACTATGAGAGCCATCTTGCACGCAAAACTCCCATGGGCATTAGTTTCTTTAAATTTTATCATAGACACATTTTTTTTTATATATATGTAGGTCTGCTTGTAAATGTGTATTGAGAATCTGTGAGAATCATCGACCTTTAGTAGAAACCTTGTGTACAAGATATAAGTAAGTAATGATCATCCTCATCTTACAAGACTCTTTTAATCAGTGGTTTTGATTTCAACAATTACATAGAAAATAGAAATCTACAACAGACAGCAACAAATTATCAAGTAAGATTGTATGACAACCTGAAATGGAATTAATATTATGAAAAAATGAGGACAGGCAACTAATTCGCAAGTCCCAATCAAAAACCATATTTGTAAATAAGAAACTCCAGAACAGCAAAACAATCAAAAAGAAAATAAAAGGCTTATAGACAAACAAATGGACAAAAAAAACCACTTCACAGAACACTTATATAAGGATTGAGCAAATTAAACCTTACCAAAGTGGTAAGTTAAGGTTGTACCTTACACTACAGGGAGATAACTGTAAAATCAGCTAATCGTTTTAATCACATTGTATTGTTAAGGGAATATTAAGCTTCTCAATGATCATAATTAATGTTTGTGAAACTGCTATATATCCAATGAAAACTTTCTGAAAAAGTTTTTTGAAATTTTATATATTTTTGTAAAAGAGTTAAAGTAAATATGGAAAATTAAACGAGCCAAATTAATTTTAGTCAAGATGTTTGGTACCACCTTAACCCTGGTGTTTCGAAAAGGTCAACAGTTCCTCAACCAGTGACACTTGTATAGATTTGTTGATAAAAAATGGGTGTTTGTTAGAAGACATGTGGGATAAACATGACTTAAACAGTAATCCAACAATATGTCATTTTCTGTTAAAAAAAACCCACTAACAAATAAGATGTGGTATGATTGCTAATGAGACAAATCTCCATTTATATCAACCAAATGAAATAGAATTGAGCAACTACTGGTATAAGTCACAATATAAGAAAAGAAAAAACACCTACAGTACAGAACAATTAAAAAATTACCAATGGAGCCTCACATTTCTTCATTCAAATAGATTTTATATTTCTCTTATGATTACAATATATGTAAATCATTATTCCATGTATAATTTTATATGTTTCAAAATAATTACATGTGAAATTATGAACAGAACATAAAAATACATTTGAATATTTTGCAGAGGCTTAAGGCCATTATTAGCAAAATGGGAAGGAGCAGGATTTAGTCGAGATTTAAAAGAAATCCATCTTTTACTTCAAGCAGGGAATGCACAGAAAGCTGAAAATGAGGTAAAAAGATTTAATATATATATTGATTTAGTGTTTTGAAGTAAAAATAGTAAAATAAAACATTTATTTTCTTATCTAGATTATACATTTTACAATAAAAGTTACAAATTAATTTTGCTGGTACCACTAGTTTATATCCCTCTGCTTTTCGTATTGAAAATTGGCTAAGAACCTAAAAAAAAATATGTTTGACATAATAATAGTGTCAAAATACTGTAAGTTTTAATGATATTTCTAATTCCAGAGATTTTTTCGTGCGGCTATAACTATCCAAGCTGTATGGAAAGGATTTATTACAAGAAAGAAGCTGGTGAAAGCTAACAAAACATTCTCCAAATTTCAACAACAATATAGGTACTATGTAGTTAAGTTTCTATTCTGTGCATTTACAATGTTTCATAATAGTATTTGCTATACTGTACATTCATTTTATTTTGTTGTATTATAATTTTGTTGATTTCATGGGTACATGTAAACCACGAAATAAAATGTTCAATCAATGACAAATTTTATTATAGGCTTGTATGAAAACCTGGACACAACCATGAAATTAAATATACACGAACATACAAGTTTTCCTTTATCCACAAACATTGGTACCCACGAAAATAAATGAATTGACAGCTGTATTAATTAGAATACATATCCTGTTTCAAAGCCTTCTTATAAGGATGTCACAACATGTCATTCTGCTTCCTTGTTTAACGACCTTTTGGACTTTGCAATTTGTCTTAAGCTTTAAATACACACCTTCAAAAAATATGGAGGCAGTCATTTCATGGAAATTGATGCGACTGTTGCACAAGTAAGAGGTTTAGCACTATAAAACCAGGTTCAATCCACCATTTTCTACATCTAAAAATGCCTGTACCAAGTCAGGAATATGACAGTTGTTGTCCATTCATTTGATGTATTTTATCATTTGATTTTGCCATTTGATTAGGGACTTTCCGTTATGAATTTTCCTCGGAGTTCAGTATTTTTGTGATTTTACTTTTTTCATTGGTTCATTTAACAGTTATCAAAAACGACAGTATATATTGTATTAAAATTAGAGTAACTAATTGACGTAATAATGCTAACCCTGTATATTTCTAGTAATTAACAGGTTTATGCTTTAAAATAATAGGGTCTCAGTGATAAACAGAGTTTACATCCCCTTCATTTAAACTTTGGTGTTTAGTTGTCTCATTGGCAATCATACCACATCTCATTATTTTTATATTGATATACTATAGTAGGGCTTCAGTGATGAACAGGGTTTGGTAGAATCAACATTTATTATTACAAATTAAATTAGCCAATTATTGCTATACTAGAGATACAATAACCCCAAAAAGATCTTAATTAAAATTGGTAGAACTTGATTGTACTATACTCAAATTTACCATGTTTCATTTTTTAAACATAAACAAGTATTAGTCGTTAATTATGTTTTAAGCTGCATGATATTGAAAATACTTTAACTTTGGTAACAGTCTGATTAAAATCAAAGCTCTTAGCGCTCCCGTTTTCTGAGACACACAACGTATCATAAAACAGGAGCGCTGAGAGGTTTGATATTAATCAGACTGTTTTGGTAACAAACGAGAACCAGACTACATATTTTTATATTTTAGATTAAAGAAAAGGGTATTAGAAGAAAGAAAAGTACAGGCAAAGGAAGCCATAGAATTACAGAGACAACTAAAGTTAAATAGACAAAGAATAATGAGGGAATTTAAAGAGAAACAATTACATACTGTAGAAATTTTACCAGCAGGTAATGTACTAAAACATAGCAGACTGATCCACTACGTCACTACATATCATTGAAAAAAAATCAAAGGTTTCATGTTTTAATATTTGCAAAAATATTGTGGAAGGTCTTTATTTACCATGACATTCAAATTCTACAAGAAATTGTTCTTTTCTTTGACCTTAGTTAATTTCACAAAACTTTGAAAAGATGTAGTAAGATCCAGAAAATGACATTCTCTAATTTTTGTGCACATTTCTTGAGCTGTGTGAGAAAAATTCTCTGCAAATGATTGATCAAATTGACATTGAATTTCCCTGATTTCTTCTGAATTTCCTATAGTGACCTCGCCAAACCTCTCGCTTTAAATATTTAAATACTGTCTGGAGTGGAGAAATATTGTAATACACTTGTTGCATATAATTGCATACTTAAACCTGAGTTTTGATGAAGTTTTATCTTAGCTACTGGTAATGAAAAAACCTTTTTGTTTAAAAATTGATTGAAAGACATTTTTAAGTATTAAAATTCATTGATAAGAAACCAATAGTATTTGTAATTTTGTTCAGAAAATTTCAGCATAACCTGTTCATGTGATATTTCATGTATTTTGTGGAAAAAAGAAACAAGGATGATACTATTTTTGTCGAGCCTTCGACTTTAGTCGAAAAAGCGAGACTAAGCGATCCTACATTCCGTCGTCGTCGGCGTCGTTGTCGTCGTCGGCGGCGGCGTCCACAAATATTCACTCTGTGGTTAAAGTTTTTGAAATTTTAATACCTTTCTTAAACTATACTGAATTTCTACCAAACTTGGACAGAAGCTTGTTTATGATCATAAGAAAGTATCCAGAAGTAAATTTTGTAAAAATAAAATTCCATTTTTTCCGTATTTTACTTATAAATGGACTTAGTTTTTCTGCGAGGAAACATTACATTCACTCTGTGGTTAAAGTTTTTAAAATTTTAATAACTTTCATAAACTATCCTTGATTTGTACCAAACTTGGACAGAAGCTTGTTTATGATCATAAGATAGTATCAAGAAGAAAATTTTGTAAAAATAAATTTCCACTTTTCCGTATTTTACTTATAAATGGACTTAGTTTTTTTTGCCAGAAACAAAACATTCACTCTGTGGTTTAAGTTTTTAAAATTTTTATAATGTTCTTAAACTATCCTGGATTTCTACCAAACTTAGACAAAAGCTTGTTTCTGATCATAAGATATTATTCAGAAGTAAATTTTGTAAAAAAAAAATTCGCTTTTTCCGTATTTTACTTATAAATGGACTTAGTTTTTCTTTCAGTTACTATTACATACAGTCTGCAGTTAAAGTTTACAAAACATTTATTAGATTCATAAACTATCCTGGATTTTTTACCAAACTTGGAAGCTTCTTTCAATCAAAAGACAGTATCGAGAGGGAAATTTTTATTGATGTTTTTCCTCATTTTTGTTGAGTCTGCGATTAACAGCAAAAGTAGGCGAGACACTGGGTTCCGTGGAACCCTTACAAATTTTTTTATTATTTCTAATACTTTTGACGTGGAGTTTCATTTTTAAAGGCAGTGCTTTAAGGCTTGACTTTCAAGTCATGAGGTTCTTCTTTCCTTACGCGACATCCAACAAATCTATGCGGGGGGTCATTTGTCCAGAAATAGACCCGGAAATGTTTAAATTTCTCTTCTTCTCTTTGTGGTATGAAATGTTTTTTTTTTCTTTCACTTACATTGGGAAATAAAGAAACAATCATTGTGTATTGTTCGTTTTAAAAACATTTTATTAATGTGTATTTTGCATTCAACATAAGCAGTCAACCTGATTACAAACTATCATTATTTGAATTCTGTGTGGAAAGAGGTCAGGTCAATTTCGAGTAATATTTGCGATCTTAAGATATTTTAAAATCATTTCAGTCATTGATATTACATGATCTTACAATTAAAAGTCGACTGAACATGAATTATATTGCATATTATACAATTTAAAGCATTTCTGTACGTGAAGCCGTATGACGTTATAGTTATTTCGGTCTCAGTTATATAAAGTATGAAATTATCGTTCCTGAATAGGTGGCGCCGATCTGGGTCTCACTAATTAGAGACAAGAAGTGTCAAAGGTGACAAGAAGCGACAATAAAATTAATTTAGCGATAAGAAGCGACAATAAAATTAATTTAGCGATAAGAAGCGTCAAGAAGACTATTTAGCGAATAAACTTTATGCAATACAGATGTAAAATGTTCCTGTAGGGTATCAAATTTTTATTATTGGCAACTAAATTCTCAAAATGAGTACACCATAGATAATTATACTTGCATAATAAACCAGAATCTGCCAGATATTTTGAAACAGTGGGGTATAATTTTGAGTTATCAGCCCAAATATTACTTTGATCAATTTATTATTTAGTCACAACAATTTAAAATTATGATTGTAGCTATGCTGGAAAGATACATGCAGAGACAACAGAATAAATCTGCTGTTCTTATACAGAAATCCTGGAGGGGTCATCATGCACGAAACAGTATGCAAGACCGAGAAGTATTTGTTAAACGTTATAGAGCAGCGATAACTGTCCAGCGTGCTGTAAGTATAGAAGTTTTGTTTGTAGAATTTGAACTGATTATCAGGTTGTCTACATATTGATATCTTAAAATATCAACTGCAAGTCACAATATGAAGATTATTGTTGAGGGAGCGTAGCAAATGAGATCAAAAAGCTTCATATTGTGTCTAGCAGCTGATATTTTACAATGTAAATATACAAATATCCAGATAATGATTATTGGGTTGTATATGTGTATTTTGCATGATAAAACAAGTGTTTTCTTTGTTTCACCAGCAAACCAGAAGTTGATGTGATAAGGGTCGACACATTTAATATCACAAAGCTGTGACATGCAATTTTTAATAGTAAGAGCTAGCTGAGTAGAGTGATACAGACAGTGGGATCACTGATAACAAATACTATAATCAAGTCTACATCATTTATAGTTTATATACAGCACACCAAAAGTTAGCTATAATTGAAATAACTCAATTCCCCTGAAATTAAATTTTTTTTTTATACAACTATGTATAGTTATAGTTATTTTTTTTTCTTTCAAATTTTAGTAATCATAAAATGTATGACAGGTATGTTAAATTATGACAAAGAAGGAAATTTGTACATTTTTATACCCCCGCTTTGAAAAAAAGGGGGGTATACTGTTTTACCTCTGTCTGTCCTTCCGTCAGTACGTCAGTCCATCAGTCCGTCAGTCAGTCCGTCCGTCCCATGAATATTTTTCGTCACATTTTTCTCAGGAACTACACTACCAGGATTTCTGAAATTTGGTTTCAGGCTTGATATAAGTCAGCTATACCGTGTGATGCGTTTTCAGATTCATCACTCAACAACTTCCTGTTTACCGAACACTTGTTTGATTTAACACATGATAGCCAAGTTGAAAATTTTTCGTCACATTTTTCTCAGGAACTACAATACAAGGATTTCTGAAATTTGGTTTAAGGGTTAATATAAGTCAGCTATACTGTGTGATGCGTTTTCAGATTCATCACTCGACAACTTCCTGTTTACCGAACACTTGCATATTTTTACACAATAAATATTATCCACTTACGGCGGGGGTATCAGCAGTGAGCAGTAGCTCGCAGTTTCACTTGTTATTTTTAAAAGAATTGAATGCTACTTTTTGATAATTCTATTGGATGGAAAAGCATGGACCGAAGTACATTTTTTTATGAATCGCAGAAGCATTTCATTCTAAGAATGTGTGCACGGTCAACAACTTTTACAACCCAATGAAATTACTAAAAGTAGAATTCAATACTTATAATTACATTTTTTTCGCTATGATCATGAAAACAGGATTGCAATCAAGTTTTTCTTTTATTTACCTTTGCACATTATTGTGGAAATGTGTGTCATCAGGAATGTTACTATTTATTTTGAATGTTAATTTCAGATTGACTCAAGATTGATGTTAGCCAATCAAAATAATGTGTTATAATGAAACATACATCTAATGTAACTATAACTCTATAATGATACACTAAAAGAATGAATCATTTTGAGTGGTTATGAAAATACAAACTCATAGGATATGAAAGCGTATTGTTTGATTGAAAATGGGGGAAAATGTCCTGAAAATGTATATGTTACTTAGATTGAAAGTGGTACATCCTTGACAACAAATTTAAATCTAGCATAAGCTGTTTTATAGTACATTTGTATTTGAAAATATCCCCACAATTTTACTCTGAAGTTCTTGCAACTTAAACAATATGTTGTATCTCACATGAAAGTTAGAAAATGGTTATAGAAGTAAGAAGACAAAAGAAATAGAATTAAAAGTTCTTTGTAACTTGAACAATATGTTATTTTTTCACATACAGGTTAGAAAATGGTTGAAGAAGCTTGAAGACAAAAGAAATAAAATTAAAGCATCACTCAAACCTCCTGGACTCACTGATGACAGAAGAGTAGAAATACAAAGACTTATTAACCAGAACAGAGAATTAAAACCAGCAAGTCTTATTAACAGAATCAGAATAATCGCTTTTTGCAAATCTGTCCCATTTGACCTGAGAATTTGTCCTGCTTGAACTTTTGACGTCATACAACAATCACTTTTCCATTGTGGCATCAGATATTTTCTATTACGACGTTAAAATTTAATGAAAACTTTTGTGATGTCCAGTAATGGCGGACAAAGAGGGATAAGGTATATCAGGGAGACTATTTATAAGGAAAAAGAGAGTATAGGACAAAACTGAACCACAAAGTGAAGAGGGGCGTAAAGGGGGGGTATCTGCACGGAAGAACGCGGAATAAAATTGCCATTTCACGCTGAACAAACACTTCAAAATTTCTTGCACGTTGATCTTTTTACCGATTTCACGAAACATGGTGAATAACGAACCTTTTTCACGGCTGCACGTGAAATAAAAATGGCAAAACACGTTGCACGAAAATAACCCTTTACCACCTTCAGTGAAGAAAAGATCCCTTTTCTAATGCATATAACATATTGACTATGCACATTAAATATGTATCTGCTTTACCCGAAGCAAAATTATTATGCAAATAAAATAGGTTAAATGAACATACCAGATGTAATTATTAGGTATGAAAAGATTGAAAATATTCATATGATAGTAAAGTTTAGAGGGGGGCTGATATATAACTAATATGTTACACACAAAAAAAGACATTTGAAAGAGAATTATAATTAAGTATTATTAACTTTTACTTCAGACTGTGTATACATCAAGAGAAGAATTAGAACAAGGACATAAAAAAGCAGCAGAAATGTTAGCTCGTTATTATCAATCTGCAAGAGTAAACAGAGAAAAACAACACCACAGGGAAGCTTTAATAGCCAGATTAAATGTAGATTCTGAACTTGTACATTGTGAGTATAGTTTGTAATGCTTTGTGTAATTTTCTAATTGTTTAAATATACTTTGTAAAAAGGGATGACTATTTATCATCTATCTACAAAATGAAAATTTATTGATTACATTAATCATTTAATTCATTAATAAGGAAAAAATCTAAAACATTTGTTTAGAAAAAAATTATAAAATTATAGATCGTTAATTTTGTAGTTTTGCAGTATCTGAGATATAAATATTCGACCAGTGTATCAAGTGGGATATTTATCCACTGAAGTCAGTGAAATTTTCAAATTAAAAATGGGAGGCTTGCAAAGTGCCTTAAATATTTAGAATTTAACTGTCAAGAGTAGATAAATAGTGTATTGCACAAGATTTGGTGATGGAATCTGTTTGTATAATGATTTTTGTACTTTATGCAGACAAATTCAACCCTTCTTTAGAATGATTTGCCAAAAGAATTGTTCTGTCTTTGTGCCATCATCAGGCATGGATGCCTTTTTTCATGACATCACAATAGCAAATTCAGAGGAAAGCAAGAAAATTTGACATCATAATTTTAAAAATATTGACCAATGAATGACTGAGATCAAACAAAACAAAATTTGGTTAAATGAAAATAATAGTCTTCCCAATATTTGTCTATAAACAAAATAGGGTTGGTGCCATTTAAAACCCGCTGCATTTGTATGCACCTGTCACGAGTCAGGTGCCTGTTGATCATTGGTTGTCATTTGATAGTGTGTTTTATAGGCGTTTTTCTTATCTCGTTTTTTATATTGATTGGACAGTACAGTGTTATTTTCATTTTATTACTTAAATTTCAGTGGCACCACCATTAAACAGTGTAACAGATAAAGATGTAGAAATGTATTCCAGTAATTTGTTACCAGTAGCAACTAAAGCAAAAACTAATCATATTGAACAATTACGATTACTACGGCAACCCTGGTGGAAAAAGTTGTGTGATGAATATCAAGACCAGGAATATGTTGATGATGAACAAATTATATTTTAGGGCTTGAAACAAGAATTGATTTTGTATGACATACAATATGGATATTGCATTTGGTTACTATTGTTTGGAAAAGAATGTCATATTCTATAAGTAATGATATTGACCAAAATTCATGTAATAACCAAAGATGACTAGTAAGTTATGTTTGAACATTATTAATGTTATCAAGTGGTACTTCAGAAGTGTTATACCATCAACTAGTGCAGGCTTACTGTACGTTACATTTTATAGGGAAATTGTAATAGAAAAGATTATAGTAGTTTTTACTGGAATGGAAAGTTTGGTATAAAAACGTGAAGATGTGGTATGTTTGCTCATGAGAAAAGGTTTAACAGAAACCAAAACACAAAGATGTTTATAACTATTGATTTCCATATAAGTCTTTGAAAATCTTTGAAAATGACCAAATCCCATGCCATATAGGATTTACATTTTTTGTCTTGTGCTATTATTCATAAAGATGGTACAAGTTAATTAAAGTTTTGTCTAAAAAATGACGAAAGTTATAAAGTTATTGAGAAAACTATATTACCACTTTTATCATTTGATATTATTGAAGACACCTTTTATTAATATACATTTCATTAAACACATATCTTTGTTTGTAGACTTTTAAATCCGTCCATTTAGTGTCTGTGATACTGTACAGTTAAATTTTAATAATAAATATATTTCTTTATATTTAAATCTTCTTTGTTTTTAATCAATACATACATATAAAATAAAGCCACACACATATAAAATAAAACACACACATATCAAATGAAGTCAGTTGAATACATTATGGTTTAATACAGCTAAAGATTTAAAACAAAATTGAAATACTAATTAACAGCTAATAACTGGATGTTTTGCTACAAACCATACCAAACTCTTTATATGGCAAGACTACGCATATTGAAAGTCTTATATTCTGTTAATTGACACACATTAAACAGGTTACTAACCAAACACACCCTATTGTACTTTGTTTTTTGGTCTTTGATATCAAGTTGGCAATCATGCAACATCTTTTCTTTACATACAAACCTTTTCATGATCTTTTTCTTTAGTAAATGTTGGCCATTAGGGATCACATGATTATATTACCAATCCACTTAACTGGCATTAAAAACTAATCAATCAAAAGAATGTACTGAAAAATAAATCATAACTTCTATAGCAAATAGTGAAAAATATAATTTGTTCAAATTAAGCAACACTGACAGCATTCTGTGTTGCTGCCATGATTTAAGTTTTAATTTAATTTACTAGCTTTGTCACTTCACGTTTCCAATTTTTTTTTATAGAAACACCAAATTAAAAAGGAATGATGCTTTGAAACACCCAAAACATATAATTATGACTCAGATCTTTTTTCAGCAATGAAATGCAGAGTTTATGGAATTCGATGTTATTGACATACAAATGAGAGGTTAAGCTAGCTATAAAACCAGGTTTAATCCATCATTCTTTACATAAGGAAACTCCTGTACCAAGTCAGGAATATAGCATTTGTTTGTTGCCATGCAATTGATGTGTTTGAGCTTTTGATTTTTGTCATTTGATAAAAGACTTTTTGGTTGTATTTTACTCTTTCCTACAACATTCAAATTCAAGAGAATATTTTTTTTAACCCTTTTTAGAATGAAACTAGATGTGATGATTATTGACTTGGTATTATTACACCTAAAACAAAATAATTTTTCAAATATAATACATCCGCCTGTCTTGAGCCAGTCAATATTCTGTTTGTAATTGAGTTATACAATGACATTTGAAAAAGTTTCTTAATTACCAAAAGACAGTAAACAAGGCAAATCTTTGTTTTAATTTTTAATTAGTAATGTTCTGTTTACAGTTAACACTAAGATGCAGTCTATAAGGTTATAGTTTTCAGTTTTAAATTACTTTGAAAAACTTTCATGAAATTACATGAATATGAAGTTTAGACAGAAGGTCAAACACTCCCTGCTCCAATAATGTTATGAACACTAGGTGCACACTGAATTTAGTTACGACATAAGGCACATTTTCGATATCATCTGTGAAACGGTTATTCCATAACGGTCAAGAAACTTGTGATGGCGTCCGTAAAATATACGAGGGGATGATTTCAATTTTACCATTTGGAACTCTTGGTTTAATAGCTTCCTTGTGAGAGCAACCCTCTATCAAGGAAACATAGTCACCAAATTTTGTATTCTTTCCAGAGAGAACATCATCTGTATAGCGGAACGTAAAGTTAAAGGATACTGATAACTCCTTATCTTTCATCCTAAGAAGTTCCTGTATGAAGTCAGCCTCATAATAATAAAGAAACAAGTCGATGAGAAGAGGGGCAAAATTGGTTCCCATTAGAATTCTCACAGTCTGTTGAAAAACTCGTCCTCCAAACGTAACAAATGTGTTGTCAACCAAGAAATAAAGCATCTTGATAATGTCAGTTTCAGAGAATTTTTCAGAGTGATTCTTTACAAAGTAGCATTTATCCATTCCTAAGACAAGATACTTGTATCTACGTTCGCCATTCTTTTTTATGAAACAAAGCAATACCAACTCTTTCAATTTGTCTTTTAGTTTGGAAATTGGAACACTTGTGTAAAGTGTAGATAAGTCAAATGTTTTATTGCAAGATGAGAGCGTCTTAGATTGTATGCACCCTTCAAGATCTTTGGATTTTTTTAGTATCCACATCTGTTTCACGCTCCCTTTAGAAAAGGCAGTTTCACAATAACTTTAAGCCCTGCTCTAATTGCTGATAAAATAGATGCTAATAATTTAGAAAGAACTTTCATGGAGCACTTGGAAGACCCAGCAATATGCTTGTAATGACACTTTTGTAGTTTAGGTATCAAATACAGTGATTGAAGATACAGTTATTCATCTTTAGTTGAAATTCCAAAGGAGCATAGAACAGACCTATGATTATCCAGGATTTTCCTCTTTGGTAAGTGTCGTGAGGGTATATGTTGAGTTTCCAAGTGAATTGTCAATACTTTATTCATTTATCAAGCAGTTTATGTAATGAGATGTACATACGAAAACGATGTTGATTGGGCCTTTATCTGCGGAGACAACAACATATTTGTCATTGAGGAAGGACAAGTGTTTTGCAACATTTGGGTCTTTTAAGATTAACATAACAAGGGTATTGTACAAGAATTATTAGTTTTCCTGATAAAGTTAATATAGCTCACAAGGAAATAATACAAAAATGGCCTGTCGATTGTCGGAGAATGTGTCTGCAGAAAAGTTACGCAAAGATAGTTAGAACCTAGTTTTTTTTTTTAGAAAATTTAAGTGGCCTAACGATAGTAAGGGCATAGCGCTGCAGAAACATGGCGTAACAATAGTTACACAATTACAATGGAGAAAAATTCTGCAAAGAGAAAAATTTCTAGGACACAAATAAAGATTAAAGAAAGTTAATCAGAGCTCCGGACGTTTAATTATATTCCTTTATTCAAATTGACATTCTATTACATGGCACAACGTTTGATAATCCAGTTCTGTGTTGTAGATATTGGCACTTAGTCGGCAATAGAAGTCACCGTCTACGAACACTATAGCCACAACAATTTGGTAATTCAACATGGTATCCACTATGTACTGATTGCTGTTCGACTGTAAAACATAATGAACATCATATTACACATATGTCCTTACTGGGGGTGTCCAAGTTATCACATAATCACAAATTCTTTTTTTTTTATTTTTATTTTTATTTTTTATTTTTAAATAAAATCAATTAATGATTAATTCTTTCTGTTACAAACATATTAATCAAATATTTAAAAATACAGTCCTAGATTATCAAATGATCAAATAATGTTTGAGTGTTTTACCAGGTGAAACCAGGTTTTAATCCACCATTTTCTACATTATTTTTTAAAGTCAGATTTATGTAATGTCCATTCATGTGTATATTTATGTATATATTGGAGAAGACGTTACTAAGTTGAAAAACTTGTGTCTAATCCATTTGTCATTTTTGAACAATAAAATATGTTTAAACTAATTAAAAAATGCCTGTACCAATTCAGGAATATGACTGTTGTTATATATTCGTTTGTTTGATGTGTTAGAGCTTTTTATTTTGCCTTTTAATTACGGACTTTCCATTTAGAGTTCGGTACGTTTGTTATTTTAGTTTTTACACTAGTCATTTAGTGTCACTTTAGGGAGCTACCATTTGATTTTTAGGGGGGGGGGGGGGGGGGGGGGGGCTAGGATGAAATTTGAAAAAAATAGGCAGGACAGGAGTTTTGAGTAAAAAAAAGGCAGGATGAGACACTTTGCAAAAAAAAAAGGCAGGATGACAATTTAGGTAAAAAAAGTCAGGATAAACTAATAAAAAAAAGACAGGACCAAATAGAATGAAAAATAAAAAGGCAGGACAGAGATTACAACTAAAAAAAAATGCCGTCCAAAATTTTTCATCCTAGCCCCCCATAAAAATCAAATGGTAGCTCCCTTATAGCTTGCTGTTCGGTGTGAGTCAAGGCTACATGATGAAGACCGTACTTTGACCTTTAATGTTTTACTTTTACATCGTGTTACTTGGACAATGTTGGATGGAGATTTGTCACATTGGCGCTCATGTCACATCCTCTTATATCTATGAAATAAGGCTTTTTCTGCAGTGTGTTATTTCATTTATTCATTGCGAGTACTAGTATGCTTTACCTAACTTTTGCTTCGAATAAATTCGCACAATAATTCATAGTCCTCCTCTGTATTATAAATGTTGGCACTCAAACGACAATAGGCGATTCCGTTTACTGATGATATTTGACAAACTATGTTATGTCTCAGTATGTTGTCCTTAATGCGGGTTTCACACTCAGCCTATAAAAGTTTCGTACAATTTGACAATACTTGTAAACCTTTAGTCCTTCAAAAATCTGAATTGTCCAGCTTGAGTTTTGCAGACGATTTGGTAATAATGTCAAGTTCACATATAGGACTGCAGAATGCAATAAATAAACTAGAGAAGTACTGCTATGACTGGCAATTAACAGTTAATACTAAAAAAACTAAAGTTATCACGTTTCAGAATACATTTTCTCCCACCCCTGTGGTATGCTATAAAAACACCCAATTAAATGAGACTAAAGAATACAATTTTTTAGGAAACATTATTAACTATAAGGGTAATTTTAAAAATGCTATCCAAGAGTTATCAAAAAAGGGATTGAAGGTCCTATTTGCTTTAAAAAGTAGATTTTCTAACTTTCAATCCATCCCTGTTAATTTATCATGCAAACTTTTTGATGTCTTAATAAGACCTGTTTTATTATATAATAGTGAGGTATGGTTTATGGAAGATTATTTATCCATGTTTAAATCTTTGAAACGTTCAGAACAACATGGTTCTGTTTGTGATAC
This sequence comes from Mytilus galloprovincialis, assembly GCF_965363235.1. Lineage (NCBI taxonomy): Eukaryota > Metazoa > Mollusca > Bivalvia > Mytilida > Mytilidae > Mytilus > Mytilus galloprovincialis. The sequence goes on along the minus strand of NC_134839.1, from coordinate 37,168,551 downwards.
TTTGTCGTTAGAAGATAAATTTTGCTATGAAATGATTCATAATAAATACTGTAAATCTGTCCTAGGACTTAGAAAAACTGCATGTGATATTTCAGCCAAAACAGAACTGGGCAGATTTTCTATGGCTTCATTTATTAAACCACAAGTTATGCTATATTTCTGTAGATTTCATACCAATGATATTAATCCTCTGTTAAAAGAAGCCTATGAATTAAATAAGTCCCTGCATAATGATGGTTTTCATAGTTGGTATACATTTGCTCTAAATATTTTTAAAGAGACTGGATTAAATGCTAAAGATTTTGAAACTTGTGATAAACCATACAATAAAATTAAATATTCCTTAAAGATGAAGTTTAAACAGGTATCACATGAATTTTATACAAAAAAAGTCTTGAATAAACTTTCTTCTATAACAGACAGTTCGAAATTATTTCTATATGGTCAAATAAAAACTGAGATAAAAATTGAAAATTATTTATTAAAAGAATCAAATTTTAAAACGAGACAATTAATTTCTAAATTAAGGGTTAGTGACCATAACCTAGAAGTTGAAATGGGAAGATATAAAAATGTACCCAGAGATCAAAGGTTATGTAAACTTTGTAATAAAATTGATGATGAATACCATTTTTTACTATACTGCAAACTAAACTCAACTTTAAGAGATTGCTTATTTTTAAAGATTAATAATTTAAATCCTGATTTTACAAATTATCAACCACTTTTAAAGCTAAAACAACTTTTAAATCCTAAATCTGAGCTTTTGACAGAAATTGGTGACTTTATAAAGCAATCATTAGAATTGCGAAAATGAGGTCCATGTTCATCAAAGGCTACATTAATTAACATTTATTACTATGTTTTTTTTTTATGTTTATATTTGTAATTCTTCACTGTCTGTATTAAATGTTGTATTTGTGTTTGCTTGACCCATATGGGTGTATTTTTGCAAATAAAATTATTATTATAAATAATTTGGATAAATAGAAATCACAAAAATACTGAACTCCGAGGAAAATTCATAAAGGAAAGTTCATAATTAAATTGCAAAATAAAACGCTTAAACACATCAAACGAATGGACAACTGTCATATTCCTGACTAAGTACAGGCATTTTCTTATGTCGGATTTAACCTAGTTCTATAGTTAGGTAAACTCTCACTTGTATGACAGTCGTATGTGTCAAGAAAACAAACAGACATAATAGGTAAAAATGTCAAAAATAGGTGTACAGCAGTCAACGTTGTGTTATTATCTACAAAAACAAACAGATATATAAACAAACATTTGCCATGACACAATAAAGTCCAATCTTCGTCAGTTAGGAAAATTTTAAAACAAAAGATAACCGATCATCTGCATTCAAAGATGAATACGATAATTATTACGGCAATATTTCCTTTTGAACCCCCTTTAGTGTATGTCATTATTCCGTTAAAACGAAGAGATTCAAAAGGCAATATTTCAAGTATAATGTACATGAACAATATCAAACAGACTACTTACGCCTGATGAAAGTCCTTCCAGTTTTGGTAGACGAACCATTCGCATAAATGGTGCTTCCATTGATTTTGGAATTTGCAGTTTTTCTGTCTTCCATGAGGATGTTAACATGTTGGTGGCTTTGTTCAAAAGGTCATCTACATAGCCGTTAAGTTTTTCCTGCAAGACAATAACTCAATCGTCAAGAAATATATGCATGCAAGATGGTCATTTAAGCGTTGCTTAGTTTTAACATATCTAATTGTGTCGAAATACTTGATAAAAACGGTAGAATACTGAAATGCTACGCATCATAATGTGAAGCCATTAGTTTATACGATTTTCGCGCCATCTTAAAATTATTTCATGACATATATCTGTTCTCATTGGCTGCCTTATGATGTTGGAAAAATCATATTAGCTAGAATGAAATGAAGAATTTGGAATATAGATCGGACAGAATATATTAAATACAGAAAAATGCAGTATGATGATGAGAATTCAAGATCCAATACAATATTCAATGTATGAATAATTTTGCTTCGTACTTTGTTTGGCCTTTTTTTTTAACTTATTTGATTCGAGCGTCACTGGTGAGTCTTTTGTAGACGAAACGCGCGCCTGCGTTAATACAAAATTTAATACTGTTATCTATGCTGAGTTTATGTGCCTTTGCAATGTAAAATTCATACTGTTAAATAGATTCAAGCAGATAATGTTGAGTAATTTCTTGTTCTTTGTGTAAGACATGCATGACAGGCAAATATTGCCTGAACATAATAATTGTTTTTTAATTAAATCTATTATTTGTGTTTGTTTAATTCAAAGCTAATTGTAACATCGTCTTTGCAGTAAATGCACATTTCAAGGACCAAGGAAGAAAAAAATATCGGAATTATTTTTTGTTGTCATAAGAAGGATTTGTGTATATTTAAAACTTGCTATACAAATCCTTGTCATAAGCGGTCTTTATCTATTTTCCTATATGGCATTGTAACATCGCAAACGAGTCAACAATTTAGAGACGTTTTTATTTTGGAAAGTCATGATGTATTCAGACTTTTAGAATATAATTCAATCAATATTAATTTGTTCACACACTTTTCTTAGATCTTATTTAACTCATTTTATCAAAAGTTACTCAGCGCTCTGAACACATACTGGGTGGACCTTTCATTGACGCATGTAGTTAAATATAGTACTTGATATAGTGAAATGAAAATATATTATTTATTATTCATTCAGGTCGATAATGTTGAAATAACCGTTTAATTTTAAAATGTACTCCTCATTTTTAACCACGAGTGACCTTGTTGGTTTTGGCTTTTATCTTGAAGAATTCTGACTACTTACATATCCGCCAATATCTTGGTAGAATTTCAAAGCGTCCGGTACAACACAATATGGACTGTCGTCTCGCGTTCCCTGTTCAAAAAAGTCATTCTGGAATGTTGTTTTATGACCATGTGATGTCACAAGAGGTCTCACCCAATCCTGGTGCGTTCTCTTAACGTAAAGTATTGCACATCCACGTGGTGTGTACAACCATTTATGAAAATTACCTGAAATAAAACAATCCTAAGGGCTTTGAAAATAAATAAAACATAATCAACATGATCATGTCATTAAACAAAAAGATGCCGATATAAATATATGATATAAATTCATAAAAATCTGGCATGAGAGGGCCAACAATTGCAAGACCCGACGGACTTTCTAAATTTTTATTCCAAATCTACTTTTTCGTTAACAGTTTTAAAAGTTCTCCTCCATCGTATTGTCCTTCATAACTTTAAAGATACCCTCTGAATTTGATTCATTTTTAAACGTGGTAATAATTTGATTCTTTTCTAAACGTGGTAATAATTTGATTCTTTTTTAAACGTGGTAATTTCTTTAGATGATTACCTAGTATGTTTGACATTCATGTTCCTTGTATTTTGACCGTTTCGCGATTTCTGTACTACGCATTTTACAAATCTGTGTATCTTTCGGTTTTTTTTTGTAATTTTGTTATCGCCGGACGGGAATACAAGAGTCATTGGTTTTTAATCATTTGCAGTTCATAGTCCTTAAACAAATACTTCAAAAATTGTATTGACCATTGTGTTGCCTAAAAGATAACCATAGCTTTATTAGCTTATTTTGTGCTTGTTTTCAGATACTTGATCTGTATATAATTCATTTCAAAAATTGTTTAACATTTGTAATTACATGTGTATATTTTTTATGCTATTAACATGATTAAGTTTTTTCTTAGTTTTCAAACACTTTTCCTGTTAAAGTACCTGTATAAAAATCGGCATCCAACTCTTTCAGATTGAGAGGAATCTGTCCAGGCGCATGTGCACCATCTATTAATGACAATACTCCAAACTCTTTACAAAGTGGTATTAACTTTTCAATCGGCATTCTTATGGCGGATGGACTTGTTATGTGATCTACAATGACATTTTTAATATGTCAGAAATCAATATTTTTCTGTCTGTCTTACATGTACAAAGCTAAAATAAATTGACGCTTTGCATCAAATTGCTAAGTTTCTCTAATATGAAATCTTATCTGAATTTTTTCTTATACCTCTTTCTTTAAAAGTAAGAGAATACCAAAATATGCCTCATTTGGTCTGTAATCGTTTACTAAGTTTATGTTGGATGTGAACTGGTCTGCCGTCTGGGATAACAATACCATGTAATATGAATTAGTTGTAATTAAGTTTGAACTAGCCTTAAATAACTCCTTGTACTTTTATAAGGTTATGAGTGGTCATTGTTTTAGCGTAGGTTCCATAGTTGTTTGTGCTTCGTATCAAATTTATTGAGTTAATCCGTTTGAAACTGATTTTAACCATTTGTTCTTATGTAGTGTTGTTACACCACTTCCCAAGTTAGCGGGGTAGAATGTTCACAAACATGCTAAACAATATTTATGAGCCTGTTCAAAGTCAGAAGCCTGTTATTCGATTATTGACGTGATTCAAATAGTATTGTAAAACATATGGCTGGTAGTTTTCGTATAATAGTTGTTTCGCATATAACAAGCGGGCTCTTATAGCTGACTAAACGGTATGGTTTTCTCCATTGTTGAAGGCCATACGAAAGTTTCGTCTTCGAAAGTAACGATGTGAAGTCTCATTCTACGTAAGTGACGTTCGTTTCTGTATATTATACAAGCGAGAGGTTTAGCTAGCTATAAAACTTGGTTTAATCCGTCATTTTCTGAACAAGAAAATGCCTGTACCAGGCCAGGAATATGACAGTTGTTATCCATTCGTTTGATGTATTTGAGCTTTTGACATGTTTGATTTTGCCTTTTCATTCCGGACTTTCAATCTTGAATTTTCCTCGGAGTACAGCATTTTTGTATTTTACTTTTATTTGTTGTGTTCGTTTCTTTTATTCAATATTTGTATCCGGATAGTTTTATAATGATGAAATTGCAAAATGATTTTATCTACATTCGTTAGAATAAACGATAAAGGCATACCTATAACTGCTAATTTAACTTTAGGGTTATTCTTGAAATATTCCCGAAACATTTCTACAACTTCATCTTCATTCTCAATAGGAAATTTTAAGTCTATGTATTCTACGCGTAAACCTGAAAAAGTGAAATTACGAAAACGAATGATAAAATACCACATTTTAACAACTAATATTTTTGAATGAGTTGGTTTGCCTGAATATGATACCAGTATAATCGTATTGAAGTCAAAGAGTATGATATTTATTAACAGAAAAAAATTACTATTAATGTGATGTAATGCTGCAAAGTGTTCGTGTGTGTATATGTATGAGTGAGGAGACCTGTTGTCACTATCAACGTTTTCTTTTACAATGTTATGGATGTTTTTTTAATAGTAACAACCGTCCAAAAAAATTTGATCAATCACTTTGATCGACTTGGATGGAATAGAATGTCTTTAGTCCTGTGATTTAATGTTTTGACATATTTGTTTGCCTCAGCTCGGGCGCTTGTGTATTGTTGAAATCAATATTTTGACATCGATATATGGTTTGTTGTGTTGTGGGGTTGGTTGTTGACGTATATCCATCATCATTATTAAACTAATTCATACTGACTTAGAGGTACTTTTTGCTGGTGGTAACTAGGCATCGCGTCTATACGACACTACAGTCTACAACTATTTGTTATTCCTACAAACCTAATAAGGAACCCTACAAACCTAATATGGAGTACACACAGTCTCCACGCGGTTGCTTTTTACCAATCATATTCCTAGAAATGTTTAAGCGGTAAGATAATAGAAGCTATCGATATCTATACATTATTACCTTTAGCACCAGGTAGTTCTGAAGTTGCATTGCATGTATGTTTAATAGCTGCATAAGTATTGTCAGTGCATAGAATTACGTCTCCTTTGTCAAATTTGAATGACTTTAGTACAGTGTTTACACCTAAAATATAGTTTTGTAAATAGAACCATCCGAATTTAACTTAGCAAGTCAATTAGTCAATTTGTCAAATATCTGAAGCAAACTATATCTTTTAAAATTTACTCCTCTGTAGCCAGTTAATTTTCAACTCATATGAATAAAGAGTGAGACCAGCACAATACATCTTTGAAACAATTACTCACAAGACATATTTCTTCTCTAAAACGGATTTTACTTGTTTTACAAGCTATTTTGTGGAAATTCAGGGCAAGTAACAGTTTTACTGGATTACAAATAGTTACTCCAATTAAACAAAAAATAACATTAGGAGAGCATACGTTAATTAAGCATTGTGTAATATAAGTATCCAGAAAAAATAATCCAATTTTTGAATATTATAATTTACGATTTTGCCATGAACGACACAGCTTAAATGATACTACATTTGTATGTGATAAAATGATAAGTTTCGCTAGCATTAACCTTTTACAGACCTGTTGTAGCATTTTGAACGAAAACCAGTTCGTCTGCTTCCGTATTTACAAACTCAGCAATTAATCGTAGAGATTCGTCCTGTTTTACTCGTCTGTTAATTCGAAACCATAGATCAGGAAAGCTGTTTATTTCATGCAGAACCCTTAAAAACAATTTCAACAAATTAAAAAAAGAATGTACCATTAACCATTCCGTAAGTAATTCGTCCCTCTTTTATTTTGTTTTCTTTAAAACACAATTGGTTTCATTGATGATGAGACACGTATGTTTACAGACCTGTCATAACAGGTATAATTGTTCAAAACCGATGTAAGTAATTTACAATTAATTTTGCCATTTTTAAATTTTGCTCTTTGATATATATATATAATAGAATTGCTTTCCACATGTCAAACTTTGATTCGTCTATTTATTTTGATACTTTGTTCGGTGACTGTACCAGGTAACGATCTATATACACCGGATGGATTAGTAATATAGCAACACTACCTTGTTTTATCTGCAAGGAAACCATGTTTGAATTACGTTATCATGTTCAATGTTACTTGGAAAGACATTTGTTTTTGTTTTTGTTTTTGTTATTTTACTTTTTGTTTTGGGCAAAGGTTTTTGACGAGCAAACAAAGAAAACAGTTACGTTTTTATAGGAAGGAACCAAAAAAAAACCCTACCCGCTTTGCTCAATTGCATTTATTAGAAGTTATAGAGACACAGTCATGTAATATACATTCATGTACACTATGTTATGTTGTTTCGTGTTCACTGGCATCTAAGCATGCATGCGCTATGAACTTTTTGTAATATGGTAATACTAGTACAAGGTTTTGATAGAACATTACAATAGTTCAAGGTGTGACATGTTTATCAAAATAAGAAGATGTGGTATGATTGCAAATAAACTCATCATAGATACCAGGATAATGAGACAACTCTTCGCAAGAGACAAAATGTCGCAGCAATTAACAGCTATAGGTCATCGTACGGCCTTCGACAATGAAAAAAGCCGAATAGTCAGCTATAAAAGGCCCCGAAATGACAAGTGTTCAACAAAACAAAATTGTCCACCAGAGTTCAATTGACAAAGAACAAGCAATACCAGTTACGAAAAACAAATATAGAAAACGTGCACCAACGACAGCCACTAAAATACAGGCACATAAAGAAAACGACGGGGTCAAACATGTTCGCGTTACAAAACTTAAATCTAACCATATCTTTCTTCTTCGAACTGCCTATACTATCTACCATGATTCTACAATGATGACAGCACAATGACAGACGTTTTTTTATTTACCCATCACTTGGTTCGTACCTGTTTTGTGCTTCTTGTACTCGTAATGGAACAACACCAAATGATCCGTGGTTAATGAATGTGACGCCATCTTTCAGGTCAAATTCTTTTTTGAGCATTTCCTTACCGAAAGCAGGCATATCTCCCATTCTAATCTAAAATGCAAAGACTTTAATAGATAAATTGATATTTCTATATAACGCTTACTTGTCTTCTTATTTTAAGAATTGTTAGATTTTTAACTATCGAAAAAATTATTAACCTACGAACCATCAGGGATCCCAACCATTTCCAGCTTCCACCCAAAAAGAAAATCCGTTTAATGTGAAACTAACTGAAGGTAGAATTATTTGTGTGTGTGTCTAAAATTAGTAGAGATAAAATACATATGTATTCATTTTATGATTTTAAAGGGGCACTATAGCTACAACATACAGAAAATAATAGAATATGAATTTTTTGGTTCAACATTTTTAACGAAAGGGAAATAGTGAGGTAAAATTTGTCTTTAACAATCAGTGTGGTTCTGTTTTGTCAAAATTAGCAAAGAAACATTGCTCATGAAGTATTAAATAATAAGTCAATAATTCGACCTCATTAAATCCGTATTCATGTGAACTTCAATTGAAACTTTTAGCTGCTGATGGGTTATGAATGAACTAGGCATAATCGGCCAGTAAAAGGAAAATAATGTCAACATTGAAACTAAAACAAGGGTAAGCCTTTTGATTGACCGATTAGATCCACAATCTAATTAAAAACCGATCTCTCATCGCTCCTGTTTCTGATATGCGGTTTTTAATTAGATTGTTAGATCCACAAACTCTGATTCCTGCACGAGTTCGCTATCTATAGTTTATATCTTTGTTTATGTTAGCAAAAGGCTATATATGAAGATCATATAACCGTCAAACTTCATTCGGAGGCTCACGTAGATGTTTTAAAGATTCCGTCTAGACAAAGATACAAACGAAATGCTGATACATAATTTCGATTTTTTTTTTAAATATTTAGTCGAATGTTAAATGGTGTTTCTGTTTCACCAACATATTGTTATTTGCAAGTTCCACACGTTAGAACATAAATGCAATTTTGCGTTTTGCAATTTGATGTTATAAATATGTTGTATTTTTTCTTTGTGACTGTGCTAATTACGAATTGGGTTTCGATGTTGGCGACTTTGCAGCACTTACAATTGCCCCTTCCGCATGGTTTATAACCTCCGATTGTTAATATCTCCTGTTTAGATACTTTGGATGTTACTATATATATATATATATATATATATATATACGTCTGAGTCAGTGACAACCCTACAACAGATGTATCCATCGGATCGCCATCAATGATTGTGATACATGGCTGTGTACATAATGTATATACAACTCGTCTAAACATCAACCCAACAATGTTAGATCTGTAAATTTGCTTTCGCAAATTTTTGGTTCTTCCCTCGCCGGGATTCGAACCCATGCTACTGTGATATCGTGACACCAAATCGCATGCACTGCAGCCGTCCCGCTAGACCACACGACCACCTGGGCTCTCAAAAAAAGAGCTTTCGCTGGCCGTGTGTTACCTTTCCACGTCAGTTTTAATCTAGCGGCGTACTGCAGTACATGATATATAAGGCATGAAGATGTTATTGTTACAGATCAGCTAAATTATCTATAGTAAAGGATCCTACAAATTAATGTAAGATACAGTCACAGAAAATAATTATATTTATAAGTACGTCTGAGTCAGTGACAACCCTACAACAGATGTATCCATCGGATCGCCATCAATGATGGTGATACATGGCTGTGTACATAATGTATATACAACTCGTCTAAACATCAACCCAACAATGTTAGATCTGTAAATTTGCTTTCGCAAATTTTTGGTTCTTCCCTCGCCGGGATTCGAACCCATGCTACTGTGATATCGTGACACCAAATCGCCTGCACTGCAGCCGTCCCGCTAGACCACACGACCACCTGGGCTCTCAAAAAAAGAGCTTTCGCTATATATATATATATATATATATATATATATATATATATATATATATATATATATATAGAGAGAGAGAGAGAGAGAGAGAGAGTCTATAAGAATCTACCAGTGACGTAGGTTGGTCATTTTTACGTGTACGCCCGAACCTTGGCGAGGAATATGAGGGGTACCAACCGCTCACCTGCTGGTAGTGGGTTCGAAAGGGACGAAGCCCCCGATAGCTATCGGGAATGAGATACCATAATGATTCCTGTCAATAAAAAATCATTGATAGCAACATACTTTTGAATCTAAATGGTTGATTTGTTTTGGTTAAATTTTGTAAAATGATAACTTATTCATCGTGTTAAACTGGAAGCTAGCCTAATGGTCATTGGTTTTAGAGAAAAAGTCCAAACCAATATTACTTTTAATTATGTAAGCCCAAACTGCGACCACTTATTAATTGCAGAAAGAAATACATTTTGTCCTTAAAATGCGGGGAAATTAAAGATATAATTGCATTATTATATTGCTCTGAATACTCTTGTGATCATAAACAGTTTCTGTCCAACTTTCGTAAAATTTCACGGAGAGTCATTCAAAAGACTTTATCCACATTCGGAACCTAAATATTGACGCCGCTTTGTCTCGCTTTTGGGACATAAATCACAGGCTCGACAAAAATACAAACAGCATATCGAATCTGAGCAGATAGTGAATTGCTTTAAATATAAGAAAAGTAAGTAGAATTCATAGTAGATTCAGACTTTTACAAAAGATTCGAATAAATATATTAAATGATCTATTTGAGTAAATTTAGTCCCTTTTTATTCAAAATTACAATCCATTGAAAAAAGAAACACAAGGCTGATGTGGTTTTGACCAGTTTTTCTTATTCTATGACGATTATTTGTTTTATTTTCAAAATTCAAGTGTACGCCCGGGCGTTTTGACGTAAACGTAGCTACGCGCATGTCTACCAACCAGTAAACTTAATAGGTATTGGACCATCAAAATTGACAATACTACACAAACAGGAAAAATTATATGAGTCTGAAAGATTGTGTAACACAATCTTTCAGACTCATATACTAGTATATACGTTTTAGTATGATTTATAAGTCGAATATGAACATTTGAGTCAAATCGGTGAACATGAATTTGACAGTTATAACACGGCTGGCACTCGGCTAACCGAGAGATTGGTCAGTTAATCTATATTGAGTATGCGGCTATATCGGCGGTTGGTCTGTTAATCGGGTTGGCTAAAGTCTGTTAATCGGATATTATCGAGAAAATCATTGCACGTTCAGTATGTTTCATTGTAAAACTGTTTAAATATACTTTTATCATAAAAATCATTTATGTCTGACAAAACAATTCAATGTACTGAATCCAGTGGTGTAATTATTTTTTTTCTAGCTTCGATAAACGATCTATAAAATGAAAAGGCGGTTTACTCATCAATAAATTTATACACATTTTACACACACAAAATGTACACAAAATGACACGTTGGTTGAATTTACTTGTATGCAACATTTTGAACGTCGAAAAAAGACAGGCATTATATGTGTTAACCATATTTAAAATATCATTGTGTGAAAAATCTACACGAAAATCTGTATTTTGGTGACATTAATCAATTTTTATTTAAAAATGGGTCGGATATATACAACCCGGTCTGTTAATTGGTCTGTTAAGAGTTATGAATGACAATAAAAGTATAATTTTATTGCTATATGGGGTGTTATCAGATCAAATGGGTAGGCTCAAGACGAGTGGCTAAAATATACGGAAACAACACATAAACAATGAAACATAAATAAACGGAAACAACACATAAACAATGAAACATAAATAAACGGAAACAACACATGAACAATGAACAATTTAGACAATGGAAATTGAAAATTGATAAAAATGGTTTCAAAAAGTATAATATTAAAGTAATAGTCGCGTATATCATGTGAATTATGTTTAATTGTCATGAATGACACCAATTTGTCATCTACATTGGTAACCAGTATATAAATCAGAGATAAACGTCGTAATGTAACCAAACAACAGTAAGTAAAATACATTGCGATGCTAAAATATAAAGAATAGAGAAAGAATAATGAGTAAAATAAATAAAATCTAGGGAAAAGTGACATACAAATTTAAAGAATACAGAAATAAACAACACCCCAATCTACACCCTCATGGTATACACGAAAATCTGGATGGTGACGCATAATATAGAATAATATATAAGGACAGTAGAGAGTGATGCATTGCTAAAAAAAGAGAGAAACAAATATTATTGTTTAAGAATACAGACATGAAACATCCCTGGGTGTTGACACAGTAACGGATTGCGATGTTCTCAAATTGGTGATAAATGCTAGACGTTTACATGCGGACAACTGCAGTTCCTCTGTACTTTTGTAGAAAGGAACTAAACGGAATAAAATGAATTAAAACTTAAGATAACCAAATATAGCTGTATTCGCTCCTTTCCATTTACTTCTTTAGAATGATTTGTAAAAAAAAAACTTATGATGAAGTAATAGAAGAAAAAAATTAATTGGATGATGCTGACGAATTAGGGTTTAACGTCCAATGACAAATAGCATGTGCATAGACACTTTCAGTCGGATTTTAGAACGTGCTACTTTGAACAGACACATAAATTCATGCATATTCCAGTGGCCATATTCACGCTATATTGAAGTGACACACCCTTCAATAAAATGCAAGAGAAGGATACTGTTGCACCGTATTGTCATTTTTTTTTACTCAAGAACATCTCATTCTTAACTTTTCAATGGGAAAATATAAAGGTAGCAAAACTACTGTCGTGGCTAAATAACTCTTAACTGACACAATTTTAATTGTCCAACCCATTAACAGACTTTATTCCCATATTTTCCCCTAAAACGTGCTATTATTCACGTTATTTTACAATTATGAAATATTTACTAATGCCATTTTTTTTTAGAACCAAAGTACTATTTTGTGTCCTTTAAAAGATATCTAAAATTGTTTGTTTCGCCTTTTATTAAAAAAAAATTGCGTTGCGTATAAGCATACATACTGCATACTTGTGCGACGCCTTTTAGTTTTACTGAAAACTGCGCAGACTATGAAATATTTTTACAGGTGGAAAATGTTCTATGATATATTTCATTTTGTCAGACACTTTTCTTTTTGTGATTTGGTTCTTATAATTTGCCAAAAAATCTGTATATTTAACACTAAATTGTGCATTTTACTCTTAACAGACGTATAACCAACCCGATTAACAGACCAACCGCCCATATAGCCGCATATTCAATATAGATTAACCGACCAAACTCTCGGTTAGCCAAGTGTCGGCCGTGTATAATGTCCCTTTAAATAATAGGGAGCTACCATTTGATTTTTATGGGGGGGGGGGGGGGGGGCAAGGATGAAAAATTTTGTCCTGCCTTTTTTTTTTTTAGTTTATCCTGACTTTTTTTTACCTAAATTGCTAAATTGTCGTCCTCACTTTTTTTTTTTGCAAGTGTCTCATCATCCTGCCTTCTTTTTTTACTCAAAACTCCTGTCCTGCCTATTTTTTTTTCAAATTTCATCCTAGCCCCCCCATAAAAATCAAATGGTAGCTCCATTAGTAAAAAAGACTGATATAAATATTGACTGCCAATTTATAATTATAAGTCAAATTTCAAATGTACACATGTTCCATTTTCGCCTATGTCTGCCATCGACCTTTGCGAAACGGTATTATTATTTAAACCTCAAACTAAAACAGTTTGGTATTCCATTTGACTGTGACGTATTTCATGTGTACTTTCAATCTATACTACTTTTATATATGTGTATTCCATAATGTACATATATAAATACAATGTGATTGTAGAAGTTATCGTTACTTAAATTAATGGCCATCAATGCATTAACAATATTAAAAATAAAATGATAAAGTACCACAACAATATTAACAATGATTAATAATAACCGAAAGTGTTTTCATATCTTAAAATAGATCAACGTTTCTTTAAATAAATTATGTATAGCACGTCTACAATGGTCATCGACTTGTTTAATGGTTTATAAATACCATTCCTAAGCTCGCATTTATACATACGTGTATTTAATATATGTTGAGCGTGAACAAAACGTTATTGTATGCAATGAATATTTGAGTTGTTGAACTACATACATGTATGCAAGTTAATATTTACCTCTAAATCTTGGCTCTATCAGTCCTGCCTGATAACAATAATACAATAAGCTAGGAGATGTATTACGGTTGAGTGAAAACAAGATAAGAACACCTAATTTTACTAAACATTATGTTTCAAAATTCATTGACATTTAAACTCATATAACTTCAGTTTTCACAAAAAAAATTTCACAGACAGTTTTATACTTAAAGGCTCTGTTTTAATTGCTTTATATATAGTATGGAAAGCACGTGTAAAAGTATATTCAATCTGCTGATTTTTTTTTTAATACGACAAATGTATATGTTTCTCATGTTCGATGTAGTAAAATAATTGCAAATCGTGATTATACAACTATTACTATAATCTCATAATTCAAAAAAGGTATAATTGTTCATAATGTTTTGAAATTGCCTTCAAAGTACTATCTTTTGTAAAATGTTATTCTGATCAGTTTGATTATAAACCACCTTAAGGTGGTACCCAACACATTGACTAATATTAATTTGGCTCGTTTAATTTTCAAGAACTTTGACAACATGTTTACTTTGACCCATTGACAAAAATATGAAAATTTCAAATAATTTGAACCAACCACTTTATCAGAAAAAAAAATCATTGGTAATACAGTAGTTTGACAAAAACTAATTTTGATCATTGTGCAGCTTGATATTTCCTTAACAATACAACGTAATTTTAAAACGTTTAGCTGATTTTTTTTAGAGTTATCTTCCTGTTGTGTTACATAGTAAGGTACCAGCTTCAGTTTAGGACGTGTCTGAATGATCAAATTTAAAAACTTCAAAACCGAGTTCTAGGGTAACATTGCTTTTTTTGTTTCCGAAATCTCAGTTTACGAGGCTACCCATATGAATACATATTTATGCAAAATGAAACATTCATAAACAAAGCAGCTGACATATTTAATTGCAGAAACAAAACATAAAAAAGGACAAAGAACTTTTATTACTTTGTAACAAGGTCAAACTATTGAACATCATATACCAATTTCTAGATTAGACCGAATTCTTTTTATAAAGGACAAGTCAGATTATTTCAATATAATAATATATATAGTATTTAGCCATGGGTACCCAAAAGTAACTATGGGTAGCCATAGGTCACCCGAGGCATATATTCAAATCACAACCAGTGTCTAGACTAAACTGCACTCCACATGATGATAGTTTTTCGTTTTGTCCCATGATTTGTTAATTTTGTTTTTTTTTTCGAATGTTTGTACTTTAGATAAACCGTGCAGTATGTTATAAATCAAATATAAGAATTTTAGCCAAATCGAAATGAATCGACTGCTTGCATGTGTCCTTTTCATTTTTTGTTTAGAATAATGTGAATGTTGATGCGATACCCTGTTACGATACATTCGTGTGTATCACAGTTAGTAATTCTATTATGCTGTTTTGAGTATTGTCATGAATTAATTTAAGATGGTCGTTTTTATTCTGTGGCTAACATGGCAAAACAAACTATCATATAATATATTGTCATTTTAGCTGTATTTTTAACATTGTTATTAAGTTCTAGGTTTTTCTAGCCATGAAAAATAGTTTTAACTCACCATTATTCTTAATATGTCCTGTACCAAATCAGGAATATGACAGTTCAAGTTGTTATCAAATAAATTTGTGTCTATGTATGTATTGACGTTTGTTTTTGTTGAACTTCCGTGTTTCTGTTGTTCCGTTGTTTTCCTCTTATAGTTGATGAGTTTCCCTCTGTTTTAGTTTGTAACACGGATTTGTTTTATCTCAATTGATTTATGTCTTTTGAACAGTGTTTATTTAACAACGTCTGTTGCGTTTATCAATGTTCTTCAACTTCGTACTTTATTTGACCTTTTAACATTATTCGATTCGAGCGTCACTGATGAGTCTTTTATAGACGAAACGCGCGTCTGGCATAATTATAGAATTGAATTCCTGGTATCTATGATGAGTTTATTTACTATTCTAAAGTTAATATATAAGAAAACAGAAGAATAAGAATAAGAAATCATGTTTGGCGCTTTTTATTTGAAACTACATAATATGATATTTAACATACAACGTTTATATATGTGGACAAATAAATCAACAATGCTTAATTTTTGCACAACTGAAGTCCATATTTTTAAAGAAGTCTGCTCTGTATAAAAATATATGAGGGATTAAAATAAAACAAGAACAGCAATAACTTGAATACTCAACATTGACATTCGAATAAAAAATGCCAAATTTGTTTTATTATATTTCACTGTACGTTTTAAAGTTTACATAGTGACAGGTGCGTAACTTATTCCATCAGATTACATATGAAATTGGCTAGTTTTTGGTAGTCCTCGATTGAGTTGTATACATTAGCACTAATACGAATACATATATCTCCGTCAACAAATGTATACTGAGCTGAAACGTCATGGTTTACCAGGTGGTCTATGATAACTGGTTCAACTTCATCCTAAAAAATATGATATATTAATGAAAAATTTCAAATTTCTTTTACCCATCTACACAAAAATATAGTAAGAATTATATATACATTAAAAAAAATGAATATTTCCATTTAAGATTACAACCGATGTGTGGCGTGGTCAAGTACATTAAAGAGTTGATGGTCAATACTTAATCAGTTTAATGATCTTTTCTTTAAAAACTGATGGAAACATGTTTTTGACAATTTTGAGGTATATATGAACTTATGCATTGCCATAGATAATTGCAAGATTACGTTTCGTTGCGTTCTGTCGGAATTAAATATAACTAACTTTCTATACAGTACATCTGGTTTAATATATTTCTCCCCTTCAATATTTTCAATAAGGTTTAAAACCATGACACAACCTTCTTAGGGTTCACAAGCTGACCTGATAGAATATGTTATTCATGATGACTTAATCGTTTTCTGTACTAAGGCTAAGAAAATTTGCATATCCAGTTTCCCAAATGAACTTTATTCTCTAAGCCTATACAGTGCCCACTGACATCGACTGGACTTTGCAATCCAATTTAGTATCCTTCTTATAATTACAATGTAACTATGAAATATAATGTATGAAATGGTCACTCTATGTTTTTTAATACTTGAAAAAGAAAATCAGAACATTAACTTAAAATGAATGTAGACCACCAACTATAACATTTCTAAGTATTTGGAAATGTTGGAAGCTATACAAATACAGTATTTTATGCAACATTATGCTCAAGTTCGAAAAGGTATCAATACTGGATACTCATTATGGCGGGATCATAGAGCTCCTTTTGTATTTATTATGAACTGTAGCTATTTAAAAAGTAGCAAAAGAAGTATAGCAACTACTGAAAATCTTACTTACGAATGTCGTCAATCCACCAAAGACTTTTAATTTTGGAAGTTTTATCATTCTCATAAATGGTGCCTCCATGGACATAGGAATTGCAAGTTTCTCAGTTCCCCAAGCGTCAGTTAACAAGTTTACTGCTTCACCCAATAGCTTATCAGTATACGCTTGTATCTTGTCCTTTAAAATAATTTGTTTAAATATTTTGATTTGTCAAAAAAAATTGTCTTTTTTCTCATTTGTTATGTTTTCAACTTCATTTTTCAATGGTAAATTTTTCGAATATACGGAAAGTATGTGGTTGTTCTTGATGTATTTTGTAATTTTGTATTTATAACAATAATATTACAAAAGAAATAAAAATCAAATGGCTAAAATTGAATATCAGGTTTTATAAAAGTTTGGTTAGACTATTTTGAGCATTTTGGTGGCGTCCTTCTTTCCTTATCGGAATACAGTAAATGCATGCTGAAGAAAACAAAAAAAAAATACTGACGGTGTCCCTTTAAGATTTCTATATCCGTCTCTGCTATGTTTGTTTTTCTTTAAGTTTCTTTGATATTATTAACCAGTGTTGACATAATCATACTTATCTTTTGAAGCAAAATCCGATCAATGTTTAACTTACATGACCACCAATATCGTTGTAGAACTGAATAGCTGCTGGTGCAACGCAATACGGACTGTCGTCACGTGTTCCTTGGTGAAAAAAGTCAGTTAAAATGCCTTTCTTGTATCCATGGGATATTGCCAAAGGTTTTATATAATCTTGATGTTCTTTTTTAATGTATAATATTGCACATCCTTTAGGGGCGTACAGCCATTTATGCAGATTTCCTGAAATTTTGAATTTCATGACAATACATCAATATATCAATAAACAACATGCATTGAATTTGATTCAGATGGGTTTAAGATTGACCAAAAAGTTTATTAAACAAAATGAATTTCGAAATGGTTTTAAAACTGACGATCATTCACATTACTTCGTGTCCATGATCATAATGTATTCACAACAATATTCCGAGACTGCAATAGAATAGCTTTTAATAAAACACAGAAACACCAATTTGTACATGCTACGCCCAAAAAATTAAAAAAATCATGTCTTTACGAAATTAAGGTGAATTTTTTTATAAGATAGGGTAACTGCAGAAATAATCAGCAAAGTATGACCAAAATGTCAAATGATCGAAATCGTCAGTGGAATCATTGGTGGGTTATCGTCCTTAGTAAAAGTTATTGCCCTTTTTGCTTTAGGAACTATAAGATGAAAGATTATTTTGTAAGCGGCAAAAATAATCAATGATACGACCATCACATACATTATGTTTTGAACCATTTTTTGTGTCTTATGTAATTACCCTGAAATCTTTGATTAGCGATAAAGATTCAATAAGCACCAATTTTTATGACAAATACACACAAATGTCTGCAATGGACCAATAGATGAAGGATTATTTACTTCCTTATTTTGTGCTTACCTATATAAAAATCAGGGTTTAGCTGTGTCAAATTCAGAGGAATCTGTCCTGGTGCATGAGCACCGTCTATTAGACTCAGTATTCCATAATCTCTACACAATTGAATCAGCTTGTTTACAGGCATAACTATGGCTGAAGGGCTTGTTATATGGTCTGAAAAAGTCACTAAACATAAAACTTATCTTTACAAAATGTTCTGTTTATAATTTGAGCAATTCATCACGATTAACATGCTTTTCTGCAATGTTCTAATCGGTGTGTTCTTCATTTTGGTAATAATTTGCTTTATCTACTAACAAGGCTTACATTTTCAGAATTCCTAGAACTAAAATTGATTATCTTGTAAAAACATTGCATTATTCACATTTCACTCAAAATCACAAAGTTTTTAATTTCGTGCACTGGGTCGATACTGCAAGAGGACTACAGTGCAGTATGGATTAAGTTCATTATCGAATGCCGTAATGGTGACCTATAGTTTGGTCTCTAGTGGAGAGTTGCCGCAATAACAATCACACCACATCATCATATTTTTTTTATATTTGAGTTCCCTATAGTATCATCAGCTTAGAAGTCAGTGTTTCGTTATTGACATGATCTAAAACAAACTGTTTGTTTTTAATTGTCCGTTTGTAAATGTAGTTATTATAAACAAAACCCAGAGGATTCATTTCTTCAGATCAATCCAATCTTAGATTTTTTGGTATTATTTGTTTTTAACAAGCAAATATCTATCCTTTCCGAATTAACTCCCGACATCTTTCCAACACTGCAATAGTATTCATCAGATCAGGAGGGTTATCATTTAATACTTATATTACTACAGTACTTACCGATAATTGCAAGTTTAACATTTTGGTTGGTTTTGAAGAATTCCCTGTATAGGTCTATGACATCTTTTTCACTGTTGATCGGGAATTTCATTGTCAAATATTTTACTTGAATATCTGTGAAAACTTGATGAGTTATATATAAACGTTTGAAAAATTGTAGAAAACTTTCTATAACAAAAATATGAAATTTAGAAATTTTAACTCTCAATGTTCAAAGATTTAGTCGTTTTCCCTTTATTTGACGACTGTCTCATCTGTTAATCTTCCAGGGACCCATGGCGTTGTTAGTTTATATTTGAGTTTGAATGTCCCTCTGGGATCTTTCACCTCTTTTCCCAGGAAATGTGGTATATTCAGAAAATGTTCATATATATAATTTTTATCGTTAAATATGTATGAAATGTTTGTATGAATCATGAGAACATACTAAGGTGAGCCAAATACATTGAATCATTACGATTTTTTAACAATCATAAACATATTGTAAACTCACAAATTTATATATTTATTTAATCGAGTTTGATTTTATGAAGAACTTGATGATCTATATGCGGTGAACTTGTCAATGATTTGGTTTTATTTTTTTTAATTTTATTTTGCAAAATGTTTACATATTATTATTTTTAATTGCAGTTTTCTAATTGAAAAGCGTTGACAATTTCCATGTTACAAGTACTTTACCTTTGTCGTTACCATATTCTTTTATAAATTCACAAGCATATTTTACTGATTGATATGAATTGTCTGTACACAGAATGATATCTCCTGATTCAAATGGAAGGGATCTCAAAACACTGTCTATGCCTATAATAACCAATTCACATTGCAAATCAACAAACACAGACATATTGAAAACAATGGATTTAAAAGAAAATGACAATTATCATCGCCAGTGTTAAGAAAAGGAATCCAATCGAATCTAGAAAAAAACCTAATATAAAACACAGAATGTCTGAAAAAAATAAACAAACACTTACTATACTCTGATTTATATTGATCTTCAAATAATAGTATCAAGTAACATGGTTGAATCAACTCGTCTGTTAAAGTAACTGTGTCATGTGTACTATTGTTTTTCTGTTTGTCTTTTTCATTTTTAGCCATGGCGTTGTCAGTTTGTTTTAGATTTATGAGTTTGACTGTCCCTTTGGTATCTTTCGTCCCTCTTTTACAGTTCTAAAGGTTACTCTTTGGTTGGGTTGTGGTCTCTTTGACACATTCGCCATATCCATTTTAAATGTTGTGCTTTTTAATGCAGGATTAACCCAAAACAAATAAAACAATCGAAAAATGACATACTTATAATAGAAACTCTTGGCTCAAAGAAATGCAATGTTATTATGTAAAATTAATTGTGTCATAATATTCGTTCATTACACAAAAATGTAAAACTATGTGTATCTTATACAGTTCTGGTCCATGTGTTATTCGTTGTTGTTTGTACGTGTATTTGAGATGTCCGATATAGGATGTTGGTGTCGGTTGATGTTGTTGCTTACTGCTATCATTTTGAAGGTTTATATGAAAGAATGAGACCTACAGGAAAATTATGAAGCTTTTCGGAACATAAAAAACTTGACAGGCTTTGTTGGCATGACAACTCGTCATGTGTATAGACTCCTTGTTATTTTCGATTTTTTTAAGCTAAGGCATGCAATTGAAAAATCACTGTTAACTTTCAATTTGGAATTAATGTTGAACTCAATGTTAGTTTCTCAAATGCTATAAATGCTAAAAGAAGCTAACCCGAAGTAGCATTTTGGAGAAATACTATAGCCTCAGCATCAGCTTTTACGAACTCAGCAACACATTTTCGAGATTCTTCTATTCTCAATCTTAAATTGTGACGCCACCATAAGTCTGGATGGTCCCTCATTTCACAATTAATTCTGGTAAGTTAAAAAAAAGAAAACAATATCTCAATGTCTTTGCTATAACTTTAATAATAATCCTATAAACCTTTGATTTTGATCAATGTGATACTTAATTTATTGAGCCATCTACAAGTTCAATGTATTAGTATAAGTATGTATAAGTATGTGTTTCTGTTGTGTCGTAGTTCTCTTATATTTGATACGTTTCCCTCAGTTTTAGTTTGTAACCCGGATTTGTTTTTTTCTCTATCGATTTATGAATTTCGAACAGTGGTATACTACTGTTGCCTTTATTTATCAGATTACATTGGTTTTTTTTATGACTTTGTGACAATTTTCACTTTGTTTAGAGTACACCGGTGTTGATGGCAGATATTTGATTAAGTACCTGATAATAATTCAAAACGTTTTAGAAACTTACCAATTGACCTTTTTTCATATACTGTAATGACACCAGCTTTCATGTATGTTGACGTTTGCATGTTTACCTCTTAATGTTGTGTCTGTCAATTGGTTCAATGTTTCCAACTTGTACTATTCATTTGGAAAATTATCATAAGTCATGATATGTAGAATAGTTACTTTTTTTTAACTGAATTTCATCTTTTAATATAAAAAGCATAGCCTCTACTGTTGCATGGGAGAATTCTAGACATGCTGTTCATAAAACTGTACTCGGCACCCCTAGCACAGAATCTGTACTTAAACACTAGATTGGTTGATTCTGTGTCCGAGTACGATAGTTGTAAAGCTTTTTGTTTGAGTTCATGTTATTAGTATTAGTATACACTAGTATCATAATACATCGAAGTATTTTAGTTTATATGTTATGCTTTTTGTTTTACCTTTCTTGTGTTATCATATGTCTATTCACCAGTAACATAATCCATGAATGTATTCAGTTTGAAGTATATGTTATTATTGTTGTCCTACCTATCTTGTGCCTGTTGTACACGTTTTGGTACAACGCCATACGATCCATGATTAACAAACACCACTCCATCTTTCAGGGTAAACTCTGTGTTCTTGATTTCATTTCCAAATGTAGGTATTGAAGTCATCTCTGTTCACATAAAAGTCTTTTAAATACTTATATCTCACTTAATGACGATAAGTTATGCATCAAAACGAAATAGAGTATTATTTTGTGACCTATAATTACATTTACGTGTTTGGTTAAATCATTTCATTAGGTTAAAAATGTTTGTATGAGAAACCGTTAATCGTTGTAGGTAATCAATGTGATGGTCGAATTGTAAGCGTTCAATTATAAAATGAAATATTTTCCATTTTATTTTTTAAAGGTTTTAGTTTTAAATGTTTCATAAGTATCTTCTCTTTTTTTAATATCATTAACGCATATCCTTGATATCACAGCAATAGAAACTGAATTTTAGTATAAAACAATCATTTTGGTCTCAACTCAACTGAAAAGTCTGAAGGATACATTATCATTTGGGAACATTTAAATAACACATACTGAAAAGTCTGAATACACACTTTAAATTAATTGATTGCTAATACATTGTTTGTACAATACTGAATTTACTGCAGTGGATGAGACTAAAGATTAACTGAAAGACTTTTAATGACGTAAACATTTTCTGTTCAGTCTTTTAAGAGCATTTTATGCATCTGCAAAAAGAGGTAGTGTATCAATTTTTCTTCCTCGTGTCACTGATAAACGTAGTGACGTCGTGTAACAATGCAGAAACTTTTCGATTTTGTGTCCATCCTCGCCTTTGTTTTTATTGATTATTGATAATTTCAGTTTATTTGACATTTTAGGTCTGACTTTTATATAATGCATAAGCTGGAAATGTTTATATAACTGCAAATGCAAACACAATTAAACAAAGATAAATTAAGGTGATGCAACATATTCCAACCATTCATTTTAGGAATGTTGGTTTTCAATGCTCTTCAACTTCGTACTTTATTTGGCCTTTTTAACTTTTTTGGATTCGAGCGTCACTGATGAGTCTTTTGTAGACGAAACGCGCGTCTGGCGTATATACTAAATTTACTCCTGGTATCTATGATGAGTTTATTTAGTACATTCGACTCTCCAGGAAATTTACAGAACGTTGTCCCTCGACCTCAGTCCAAATTATTTTTTAAGTGATAAAAGCTGTTTTAAAACCTATTTATTTGTTCTGTATAAGTTAGAAATTTATGATGTGCAGGATATAATATTTAGAAACTTACTGGTAATTCATGTGAATTATTTTTTTTTTAAAAAATGGAAAGAAAAAGATTTAAATACATAATTTGATAAAAGTAAACCGAACGTCATTTTCAGAAAGATTTATTTAGCAGCATATCTATTCTGATATTTAAAAAGGTTTGACATATTTTTGTTGTACAATATTATCAAACGTGAAAGTACGTCCCTGTTTTAGTGAAATGTCAAATAATATTGGACTGGGCCTTCTTGAAAAACAGATTAGATAATTTTATATATGGTTAAAAGTGGCCATTCGATAGACCTACCATCGCTGAAGTATTTCATAATGCAAATTATAAACTGTTTTAAATTGCATGCAGGAAAAATACACAATGCTATACATACCTGTGTACACAATGTTTTGTTTTATTCAATGTAATATGTTGATTTATTAAATGTCACATTGTTGGCAGATTATGACTTATATATCAAGCCTATTTATAATTATGGCAATTAATCTCAATATCCGTAGATTAATAGTATATTTACAGTATACAAACATAATAAAAAGTGTGTAAAGGATATGAATAAACCCTGCTTCTAACATTGACAAATACTGATTATTTTTTTTATAGATAAAATTAAAAGTAATTCGAATGAGTAATGTATATAACAATATGGAGATTGAGTATGCTTACAAATGAGACATAAATGCACTACAATTCAAATGAAGTGAATGAAAGCAAGAATATGCAACCATAAAACCTTTAACAATGAGAAAAACTTTTACCGTATAGTCGACAACGAAAGTTTCCGACATGCAATATATAGAAAACAATTTAATTGATAAAAGTATAGTTAACTTATAACATGAGATTTAACAAGTGAAAGTGAAAACTGAACATATAAAATAGTGAAATTTGCATATGAGTGGTACGTATATATCTTATTGAAAAAATTTGTTTCTTTTTTCCATTCAAACAATGATGTAGGTTTCTGATAGCAAACCCTTATCTTATTTACATGTATACTAGTGGTGAAGCAGAGTAATATGAATATGTGTTTCTCTCATTGTGCTTAGTCTCGCTTTCGACAGAGTTCGTAGAACTCAAGACATAATGATATTCGATTTAATATCGTTATGTCGTAAACTATCAATTTCTCCGGTTCTTTAAGTTAAAAGTCAACTATAATTAATAAAAACAATGTTAAACTGAATAGTGAGAATTAAAAAATGATAGTGTAAATGCCCTTATTGCGTTTTCAAATAACTCCTAATGTGCATGGTTCATTGATTGACGTTACATTTTTATACAGCCCGTAACAGAGAAGTGATCGAATTGATGTTTCTTTACCGTCAAAATTAGCTATGTTATCGACAAACTTAATTGAGTAGTGACCGAACTATTGGTACTTTAACGTTAAAAAGATTGACAATGCTGACAAACTTTCACGTGTCGATAATCAATTTTAATACCGATAATATTGAAAATAATTCTAATAATATGAAACAAAATATGTCCATGCACCATTTCGATTGGGCGAAAAGTAGTTTGTTGTTGACAATTTTTTTTTCATATGACAAAATATGAGGCAGCAGATTTTTTAAGTCAAAATCGGGGTCAGAATATTGTTTTCTAAAAACTACCAGGCACCTTCCTCCATGAAAATTAAATGGTCCGTGGCAAAAATAAAAAAACCCACATGTTCAACTTCAAAATTTGACCAGATTCTATTCTTAACTGTCGGATAATATACTAGGATAACATAGAAAATGTCCTGTATGGGACGATTCTGTACTAATACTTCACGCGTAGTTGGGTACAAGTGTCCTCGTAGTGAACGCACCCGACTACGCGTGCAGTAAAAAGTGTACTCTTACGTCGGATACCGGGCAGTTTCTTTGTTATATCTGTACTTTATCAAATACATGTACATGTTAATATTTACTTAATATTAAATAGGTAAAAATTATTGCTGAAAGCCTGTTCAGGGTTTCTTTCTTGTGTATGATTATATAATTTTTCACTTGCCTAAACTCATTGACGATAATGTAAGGTGCTCTATTAGAAAAAAATGGATTTCTAGTTCGGGTTTGAAAAAGAAATTTCGCCTTTTCTTGAGCCTGTTTTGTACATTTAGTTTAACAGACATGATCCAATGGAAATTTTCACATGGAACCTTCGGTAAATAGGAAAATGAAAAGATATGGGGTAATTTACAGAGAGACCACACTCCATCCATGAGAAAAACGGACGGAATTTAAAAATCTAGAGGTCTCCACAAGGCTTTCAACAAGGGTGGAATCTCACTCCTTCTGAAAAGCTCTAAATCGCCCCAACGTGTACATACGTTTGGTCATCAAGAGATTCTGGGTTCTCTTTTTGTGTGTCATAAACATTCAATTCGGATTTGACTCAATTTACCGAAACATTTCCGTACATTAAATCTTAGGACGGTCAGAACATTTTAAGGACGCAACAGATCGAAGTACAATTTTAAGTAGTACATAGATGTGCAATAATTCAGCTTCCTGTACATGTTCATGAAGTTCTAAATTTTGAATGTTGATTTCTTTAAAAAACACCATTTTTTTACAATAAAAAATCTCAAAATGTCCGTTAACAATGAAAAAGTTTGACCATGAAAAATCACATATCTAAGAAAAGCAGTCGTTTAATTGATTATAAGAAAGTTTCAGTATATCATGTCAAATTTCTTTAATTTTAGAGTTTTCCTTTAGTTATAAATTTAGCTCCATGTCTGATGGTGAAATAAAAATGAATGTCTCAGAAAGTGGTGAATTAGTTTCCATAAATGACAGATGAATCGGACCAAGCTTAGTAACTTACAGTAAACAGACTACTGTAACATTGACGCACTCGTCAAGCTGTTTAAAAGATGTGTGTTTATGACCAAAAATTTATATACGACTTCATTTATAAATTAATCTGAATTTCATAGCGGGTCGTCACAATAATGAAAGTTATAAAAAAAAATCTATAACCAGCAGATCTATACTTCTATAAAGAAAGTATTCTTGTACAAAAGGGTATTTATTATAAAATGGTCCTAACTATAGAATAGATAGTTTACCACAGAAATCTTAAACGGAAGTTTCGACAATTTTAAACAGAAGAGATTTGAAAATAAATTTAACTTTAAATAAACACTGAAATAATTTTAATGAAAATGCCAATGATAAAGGTTGATTATAAAAAATGTTTTACTGTGTTAAAAAAACTTCGACTTAAACA
Organism: Mytilus galloprovincialis; assembly: GCF_965363235.1. NCBI lineage: Eukaryota > Metazoa > Mollusca > Bivalvia > Mytilida > Mytilidae > Mytilus > Mytilus galloprovincialis. The sequence goes on along the minus strand of NC_134839.1, from coordinate 37,141,779 downwards.
ATGAAAACTTAAACGTTGGACATGAAATATTTTGTCGATGAAGAAAATTAAATTATGTCACTTCTGAAATAAGTTTGTCGATAACGTAACTTATTCTGACGGTAAAGAAACGCGAATTCGATCACTACTCTGTTACGGGCTGTAGTTAGATAAATTTCCCAGTGAAAAGACAGGTTCTATATATATCTTATCTTTGAAGTTAATACAACGTTAAAATGTCAGTTTAAATTTTTTATTGTCGTATTTATTCAGTGATCATCAATATATGAATTGATCTTATTTTAACCATGTGCTAAAACAGGATGTAAGCTTATTCGTTATGTGAAAAAAAGTTGAATCAACTGTTACAAAATACTAGTAATGTTTGATACACAAGACTCTAACAAAACTATAAATGCACATTAACAGTAAAAAACGGGCTTCCGGTTATTATATTACTTGTAAGAGTAACACGAGTGTTAATTGTGTTATTAACGATACTATTTTTTAGTGTCCCGATAGAAGTTTAAGAACTATGTATTTTTGCTCCGTTTCTCTAATGACTCTAATAAATAATAGTTCTTTTTCTGCTCTACGAATATCAGATGTCAGCAACATTTCTCAGAAAAACTTTGAGTATGTTCACAACACGACCTACTGACCGCAATGTGTTTTTCGTCGAACTTAATCTATTTTTGTTCAGATTGAGGTTAGAATAACATTTTTGAGGTAAAACACGATTGGTTTTTACTGTAGACGCGGATAGGAAAAATTGCAGTATAATGTAAACTGTTATGCTTGCATCAATTAGAACCAAATTTCATTGCACCATGAATTTAAGCATGAAAAGTTGATTTATACAATTGACATTTCGATATTAAATTATGGTAAATTTCTAGCAAAACACATACTATATAGAGGCGGATTATAATCATAATGAGAATGAACCCCACAAATTGACGAGACACCGATAAAATCTATGCAAAAATAACTCAAAACACAAAAACAAAACGACAAAAGAAAAATAAACCAACAACGACGAATTACAGAAAGATAGACAAGAATAACAGAACACTACATATTAACAAAATAATGAGCAACACGAACACAAATAACAATATGTAGTAAAAAATACCTCGGAAGGGTAAGCTCACCCTGATTCATATGTGGCTACCTGTCGTGTTGCTCGCGAAGAGTACAAATTGTAAGGTCTCATTCGGTAAATTCATAATACAAAACGTTTCTGAGGGGATGACTTCTACTTAACAACTAGGAATCATTGGTCGTAGGGTCCTCCATCCTGTCCATATTATATTTTGGCATTGGAAAAATTCATATTTCTCTCAGACTGTTATAACGTTTTAACGATAAATATGTTATACATTGGAATTTATAAAATGATTTCATTTTGAGATATGACATACTTGTTAGTTATAATTGGCTTTGCAATAAAACAATTCAAACAGGAAAATCAACGGTCTAATATATATATAACTCGCGTCGTGAAACGAGAAACACTTACGAACAACATCATCAAATGACAAAGACTGTACAAAAGGTTCCTGTAATAGGACAGGTGCAAACACATGCAGCGGATTTATACGTTTTAACAGGCGACAACCTTCATCATATATTTTATTAAATGATTTTTACAGTTTTATCTCAGGTTCTGCTCTAACACCTCTGTCCAAGGTCAGTATAATTTTTAGTTTTCACAGATCTATTTTTATCCCATCACACTATATATATATGTGTCAGTTCCAAGTCAGAAGCCTGTAATTCAGTGGTTGCTGTTGGTTGTTGGTTCCTGTTTTCAAATTGTTTTTCGTTAATTGTGAAGTTCATCTTTGATAAATGATCCATGAAAAGGTTAATATCAAGAAAGTATATCGGAAAATGTTTATAGACGTAGTGCCATTTACAATTTGGTATATAAATGGACACATGCTGTTGTGAAGGAACGTCTGACGTTTTCTTTAATTTTGTTTCATTGCCAAAAATATTGGAAATACATCTATATGAATCTACAAACTCTGCATTCTTTTTATTTTGAAAACATGAAAAGAAATATTGTCAGTAATCCACTTAAACAGTATTTTTCATGTATAGATTCAGGGACTTCTTAAAATGATCTGTAAAGTATTCGCTGTGGTAACAGTGCTATCAAAAATGCACAGTTATACTAATATATTGTTACTTTCTCTAAAATCGAGTAAATTGAATAAAAGGGAAAAATGAATACACCGTTAATCAAAATCCGTAAATTATTTTGTGATATACAAATCAAAAGAGAAAAGATTAGGGCATCAAGTTTGATTACAATAGGGCAAAATCGTAAGAATCGGGTACGTCAAGAAAGAAAGCGGCTCCTTCTATGAATGCATCATCCGTCAGGCGAATCCAGACTCTATCAAAATGTTACGATAGGAGATAGGAAATAATCTGTAAATTTGAAGATAAGACAACTATACTAATACTGTTTCTAGTACCTGGGAAATGTCTAACGCGAGTTGAATTCATGATTGTAATGGTAAAATGTGTGTATAGTGTCGATTTTAGTTTCTCTATTTATTAAGGAGTTGTCATCCTTTTGATGAACTCAGTATAATGTAATCATTCTTTTGCTTACGTGTAGTAATTGAGATATGAAAAGGTCAAACAATCAGACAGAGGGTTTGAATAAAAACACTAAATTAGTCACGTAGTCAATGAGTAATATGTATACAATGGAATAATAAAGTAACTAATAAGTATTTCATTTATTTTAAAAACAATAACACATATATCATATCAGCATATAGTGTCTGAACACCAAATAAGATATAATTTACGTTAAATGCAAACATGAATACATGATCAATTAAACAGATGATTGTGTAAATAATGATTTTAACTGCAATTTGAATGTCTACTTTCGGTTGTAATGCCCAGTAATTGAAACGAAAGTTGTATGTTGTTAATATAGTTTTGATATGATTTTAAATCTTTTTACTAGACATATTAATAGTATTTAATCTCTGTCTTACATAAAATTCTTTATTTTGTGTTATTATAGGTCACTGTTTACTAATAGGGGGAAAATCATATAAATCCTTATCATTGATTGATTGATTGTTGGTTGCTTTACGCCGCATTAGCACAAAAAGGCTATATCGCGGCGATATAAATCCTTATCAAAATACATTCTATTTAAGTAAGTTCAGACAGTCGTCTTGCAGCACTGCTTACATTACACTTATCAGCTTTTAGTGCAATTTCAAGGAAACATTGTCTTGCTAAGCTTTTTTTACCCATCATTTGGAAAACTTTACCAAGACAAATAAGTGACAAAAATACATCATATGGATTTAGTTTGCTATTACTAAGATGCATTAAAATTGTTTGGTGTAACTGTATTGAAGATTGATTGCATGCTGTCATTTCATGTAAATGGTAGTAACACAGAAAACTTAAGAAATGTGCAAATGCTAGAGGATGAAAATTACAAACGTTTTCATAATTATTCAGTTTAAGTTCTTGTGGAAAAATTGACGTTCTTTTATAAAATCTAAGAAACTTTATTGTCATTGTTTTGGTGATTGTGCTAAGTTTTTCATGCTTCATAAGATTAAGCACAAATTCCTGACTTTGATTTAAACCCAATTGCCAAGGATAAACTTTATCATGTGTGCATTTACTTAAAGCATAGTTTATTACACTTAATGATGCTAAGTAGTTTTTATGAACATAGAAAACAGAGGCTAACATCAGCCATCCTGATACTGCATGTAAGTTGATTCCTCTTAACTGTTGCCTGATGTCATGCTTATACTTGCAGTATATCTGTTTGTTGTTACATGCAACTATTGGTTGATTTTGTAAAATTTGCTGTTCAGACAAATACAAAACACATTCAAACTGTAATTGTGACAGCAATTCAATGAAGATAGTTCTAGACATATCGGACCTAAAATAATGTAGAAAATTGTATAGCAGTTTCTGAGGATTGTGTCTATATAAATCGGTAAAACTTATTGTATTTTGAATTGATGTAACCAGATTACCCATTGGTGATATCATGTCTACAAACGGTAGCTTAAAATAATCACACAAAGTTTCGGATTGACTAAAACAATGAATTCCTTGTTTATATGATTTTTTTAAAACGTTCATCATTTTGACTTTTTTGTCATCATCAAATCGTAAATAAAATAAGTTATTATCAGGAATAAAATAATGTAGCAATGTAGAATATTCGACACAGTATACAAGTCGTTGTAAGCAAGCCATGAAACATTGAATGGTATTTTCAGGTCTCCACATAAATGGGTCTGATTCTTCTGAAATCCAAAACATCAAAGTTTTCAAAAAATATGAACACAAAACACCCTTTAAATCTTCATGCTTATCCAAAATGTCTTTTAGAAAGATTTTTATCAATGCATAGCATAATAACTGGGTATGGCTAAAGGAAAATATGAGAACTTTTTCTGCTATAGAAAACGATATTCTCCATTCAATATTTTCCTGTATTGACCCTTTGCTGCCAATTGGAACAAACAAAACCCCACACGAGATTATTTTGGAAATAATATCGCTAGAGGGCCATGATGTGCGAGATCGTCCCACCCATTGTTGTGCTTCAGACACTCATCGGTCACATTTCAGACAAAATGCCAAATCATGGCTCTCGGATTCTGGGGAAATGCATGGACCGTGAACTATAGTCGAAATACCAGTCATAGGGAATACTGATGAATTGTTTTTCGTATATTGATAGAGTTTATATAATTCACTTGAAAACTTAACTCCAAGAAATGTATTCTTCATTTGTTTTTCAAGAAATGAATGTAAATTAAGATCCCGATATAGACGTAGCTGCGTGAAACATGGAGGTGTATTCTCTGTATCCATAACCAGAATAATTCCCGGAGATGAGGGAACAATATCTCTCTCTGATTCATAAACTTTGAATAAAGTATCCATATGCATTATATCAAGATCACTGCCTTTTATGTCTAGTCCTTCGCCTTTGCTTCCACTTGTGATATGGTGCATGCCTTTTATCCCAATTAAAGCCATATCATTTATAGCGTAGGTTAATCTTCTAAATTTCACTGCCTTCATAGATCCAATCTTTTGACAGAGATAATTATAAAATGAAAGTGATTCATTTTTATCCTTGAACATTTTATTGCAACCAATTGAATCAATCCGTATTATACAAATCTGTAAAATAATAAATTGTTATATATTCAATTGACAGAGGATTATCATTGATCACGATAAACTTTTATTCCAGTGTTAGCAGAAATGCCTCAATTGCAAGACTGTTTGGTGTTGTGAAACTGGTATTTATACAACTGCATGAACATAAATGTTAAAACAGTTAGTCTCATCCTGAATATGTATCATAATCATGATATTTGTGATGAAAAAAAAAAAATAACCAGAGATTTTAAGAATCTCAAGTTGAAGAAAGATAGACATTATAATTCCAAAACTAAACATAATCAGCATCTAGGAAAAAACTTCACAGAACTCTTATGATTCAGGAAGATGAATCATATCAAAACCTACCCTTCTTAAAAAAAAAAAAAAGAAATACGACTAAAGGTATTGAAAAGCAATTGGGCTCTTATGAAGATTATAACAAATCTGCTTGATGTGTCACAAATATACAATATTTCCTTAAATATTTGTTTTTGCATTGACATCTGAAAATACATATACCCTTCTTGATGAACATTTTCATAAAAGATTGTAAAAGTATAAAACTTTACCTTGAAATTTTATACTTTAAACTTTTTAAATGCAGTTATCTTCAATTTAATATAAAACTTTTAAATGTTTTCTTCTTGTCAAATACAAATTATATGTACCTGAAGATGTCGTGTTTGACACAGGATTATTTTGTTACGTTTTCTTTGTACTTTTTATTCAATGTTATTCAAACTGGTAAAACGCTGTTGAAGATGGCAACTGTAAAAAAAGGAATAAGAATTAAACAATTTATCAACAGTATAATATTTCGAACGTACATAACGAATACTTTGGTCTTACGTCCACTCAATATAATCAAAAATGTTAATTCAAAATTACAAAAGGTCATTCTTTTCTCTAATTATAACTTCTTTGCACATACTTCGTAATACGTTTACGGAATGGTACTTCAGATTGGGGTGATATGATTTATTTATAAGTTACTATTGGCTTTGGACTAGCTTTCAGCAACAGTAAGCTTCAGTTATCGTGTCGTTTGTCCTTATGTTGGTTGTGCTAATTGTGCATGGGATGGGTCTGATAAGTCACTTTTTTTTTTATAGCTGAATGCATTCTTATGTTGTGCTATTACACCATTGTCCGAGGTTTTAAGGAGGGTTGAGGGCTTACAAATAATTATAATAAAACCACATTCTATATGTGCCTCCCGAGGTTAGCAGGCTATAAATCAGGGGTAATTGGCTGTACTGTGACCTTTAAAAAAATGTCAAGTCCGACGTCTCACTATTTCATAATTAAAACAACTGTTGTTTTTTTTCTTATGCTGTCAATTCATTATCGAAATAATTCACATAAAAACTTACATTGTGAGTGAGGTATACAATACAGTGTATATGATATGGCTTTTTCAATATCACACATCATATCAACCTTCAAACAATATAATCCGCCGATCAGAGCTCTGGGGATTATATTGGTGTCACGGGTTGTTACGGATGTGATATTGAAAAAGCCATATAATATTCTCTCTCTATATATGACCATTTTCCATACTTTGCTATATGTTTGTGCATAACATTTTTATTTTAAGAAGGAAACCATTGCATGGCCTAGACGCGATTGACCAGTTGTATTTCTATTACAGCCAATGCACTATGTCGGTACAGAGCAAAATCACCAATCGCGGTACAGAGCAAAATCACCAATCGCGAGAGTACACAAAATAAAAATTTAATAATGAGAAGGAATTCTTTCCCTAAAAGCAACTTATATAACAAAGCTTCATAATAAACAACTATTAAAACATTTGATATAATTCAACGTTACTTAAAAAACTGCTTTTACGGTTACAGGACAGTTAAAAAATTGTGTTGTGTCTGGTTATAAAAATGATTTTTAAGGTATGTCTTTCAGGTTTTATAAAACAGAAACATGCATTCAAATATAAGTAATTCGTACTTGTGATTATATTGTTAATTATAACATATGCTACAAAAGTGGTTGTCTATTTGTATTTGCACTCATCTCGTTTTTGTGCAAGTCTTTCTCCTTATTGGTAGAGGATTCTAAGAAAAACATAATAGTTATCTAAAGTTAGTTTTTTGCAATTAAATGTGATAAAGACTCACCTTCTTAGAGACTATTAAACTTCAGGTACAGTAGTTTAACTTTGATGTATTGTTAGCAAATATATTTTATAAAACAAATTATCAGGGGAAATTTGATTCAATTTTCTTTAGTGTAATAAATATGTTTCAGTTGCATTTACTATGTGAAAACTTTCTTAATTCTATGAAAAGAAGCAAAAAGCATGCTTGTAAAAACTAGAATTGATATTTCATTCATATAGTAATTGTTTCCTCTACTACAGAAATTGTTACTAATTTGAAAAGTAAATAACAGAAATGACGACAATGTACAAAATGAAACTGGGGACGGGTGTGCTTAAATAGTCAAACCAAATTAATTACAAAGGGAATACGCAGACAATTTATATTAAGGTAATTTAAACCCATTTGGAAATGGCTCAATGGTGAGAAAATTGGATACACTGAAGATGTTGACAGATCACAGAACGATGTCATATCTACCTATGGTTTCCTAGGGTTCAAAACAGTTTTCAGTTTCTCCGCAGGGTGTTTATTTAGCTTTGCATGATATATACGTCAATACCAAGTCAGTATGAAATTTTCAAAGTTTCGTATAGGAAATGATCAAGGCTATCCGCTCGTTTAAATCCAGTTGAACATTTTTTTTATTTTCTACCTATATAGCAAAAAAAAAAATGTCAATATTTTGTACGGTTTTAAGAATTAAATCTCTATATTCTTGGCTGCAATGTATGTATGTATGTACTGGTAAATTCCTCCTATATCAGAAGAACCCCTCGAAAGCTGCTAGGGTACAGTGGCATCCATGTACACTCCCTAATGGGATTAATGGAGATGTGTCACTAACGTATGTTTATACGACAATTATTTTTACAAGGACAATCAATCCCCACCCAACACAGAGGGAGTGCTAGGACACCGGGCAGTCTGTTATTATGGTGGAGGAAGCCGAAGTTCTCGGAGAGAACCACCGGGCCACTCGGTGGAAACAGACAAACCAGAGAGATATCAGAAGATTGATCTGCAGTTCAAAGTAAGGGACAACTGTGACCAACCGAGGCCCCCAAAGTACCCATTCTAGTTTAAACTGGTTACCAGAGATGTGTGTGAGAGGGTGAAAATTACCCTTCTAATGTGCTGATATTTTTAGCACCCCGAGTGAGAATCGAACTCGGGACCTTCAGCATTGTAGCCATCGGTCTTAACCACTAGACCACGAACTCACTACTGCAATACTTTAGAGGAAAAATTGTTAAAACCTGAACTACGAAGTTTCATTGTTTCAAGTATTTAGAGCTGCATTCTATGGCAAACTAGAGATTTTTTTCTACACATTTGCTTGTATGTCCAGTTTGTCCTTCTGTCTTTTTTAGGAAACATAACTGATTTAAGAAGTCAACAAATAATTATGAATTTCAGATACAACAAACCAGATGTTTATGATAAAGTACAAGCAACTAGTTGTCAAATTTCAAAAGCGATCAGGAATGAAAATAATACCTTATTACAGTTTATTTTGAATGGAATACAATGTTTTTATTTAAATTATTAAAAGTATTGGACAGTTTTGTATTTTAAACTTGAACATGAATAAATGATAATGAATGCAATTATATGGTTCAAGTGATTTATTCTTAGATGGAAATTTACATGATATACAAAATATGAAGGTACTTTGTTATTAGCAAAATAAACTAGTCAAGCTGGAGCTTATGGCGAACATTACAGTTAAACCACCAATCTTATCTTGTCTTAACTAAGTTAAAACAGGGTTTGTCATAATGGAGAAGGTCATCTGATGTTTAAATAATAAATGTATAGTATCCCAAAGACTTTTTTTAATTGAAGATTATTGAGTTGTCGGATGAGTTAATCTTAAGCTTTTATCTGAACTGTTTATCATAACTATAAAATGAGAATTTTCAATGTTTATGGTTAATAATACTATCAAAAACACACACTTGGTTCTGAGTGATATATCAAAGTCAACTATCCACTAGAGTTCAAATAATTGGTTGCAGGAAATTTGAGGTAACTTTCAGACTGAATAATAACAAGAACAATAGCATATAGTCAGTTATACGAGGCCCCGTCATGACAAAATTGAAACGATTCAAACGAAAACACAAACAGCCTTATATGTAACAATTAGCTATTATACGAAAATCAAGATGGGTAAATGCTATAAAGATTCATAAAAACTTACCTTCTTCGAGATCATACACTGCAGTTTGATTCTGTTCATTGTTAGCGCATACACTTCATACTTGGAAACATGAATCTCATATTGATATTATTTCCTTAAGTTTAATGCAAATGTTTCACTCTTATTCACTTAGTAAAAAATGTCCTTAATTGTATGAAAAGTAACAAAGCAATCAAGGAAATATTAAAAAGGAAAAACCTTAAATTATAGTGTACATTTTTGTTTTTTCCGAAAGAAATTGATACTAAAATTGAACATCCTTTTTAATTTATCTTTCTATTCTAAAATTTCCGTGTTGATTTATTAGAAATTGATCACCACAATATAAAAAATAAAATGGTGTGCAGAAGGACAAACAACATTTATAGCATTTCTTTAGAATTCATGTCATGGCATTGTTGCTCCCCTTTTGGCTGACAAAAGTTACGTCATTTCAAAATTTAAACCAATGTAGCATCATGCGTCTATAGCAGACAAAAATTTGCTGCGAAATTACTTTTATTCGAGAGGTACCAATTCCGTGGTTTTTGTTGATAGTTTTATGCATGAACTTTATTGTTTAAAGAAATATAAAAACTGTTTTCCCAATTAAGACATGGAAAGATTACCTTGTAAGTTTGACTACATGGATACGTGCATAGAAAACAATTTGCATATCAGTAAACGCACTTAGACTGATATATATATTTATCGGACCACAGATGAATTATCACGTTGTGATTGGTTAAATGCCGTCACGTGGTGACCCCCTATGAGACCGTATGGGGTTAGTAAGTTTCATATGGGGTTCATGACGCGTTAATGGCGACGTCATCTATTAATGTTGTTGTGTTTCATTGTTTATTTTTCAACAAAACGCTGCAGAAAAAGTCCAGCGTCCGATAAATTCGTTATACGGTTCACTACTGACCCCCTACGGATCCATAGAGGATGAATAAAATTCATAGGGGACTCGGCCTCCGGCCTCACCCCCTATGGATTTTACTAACCCTCTATGGATCCGTAGGGGGTCAGTAGCGAACCATATAACTTATAATATATACTGCGATAGGCAGGAGTTTACTTATTTGATCATTAAAAATCGAAACTGTACGATTAAGAACCCTTTAGTTCTAATGAAAAAATAGTTTTTATCGACGAAATATAGATTTTTAGTGATGATATGCGATGGTGAAGTTTTCTCTTTATCTTCTCGTAATCATTATACTAAAAACAATCATATTGTGCTTGCTTTTTTTGTCTCATGGGAATTAATTCTACAATTTAAAGTACTTTTGTTGCATTTATTCATGTAACCGAATTTTGATAGGTGTTTGATAAGTGTTTTATCGTCTAGTTAACACCTTTGATGATCGTTAATCTGTGGATCATTTGATATAAAGTTAATTCGTGTCATCACTTTTGATTACACATGTGCAACACATGTGCAACAATTGATTTTTTTTGCAATGTAGTACGTCATATTATTTCTCTTTGGAATGGAGGTGTAAGTATATAAAAGTCAAATGTTTTAATACTGTTGCAAGTTAAAGAGCCTTAGATTGTATCTACTCTAAATTTTACAGTATTCACATCGGATTGTCGCTACCTCTAGATAAGTTAGTTTCACAATAACTTTGAGGCCCGGATCGGATTGCTGATAAAAATTAAAACTAATTTAGAAAGGAGAATTGCAATTTCCAGTATAGATACATGTCTAGACATCATATTGTTAAACATAACTGTTATGCATAAATCTACATGATCTACATATTGCCTCATTATCAAACACCACGGCAGCTTAAATTATATTAACAAATTGATCAACACCCAATGCAGCAAAATGAATCAATGTCATTTTTTTTTCACATACCTGTAGCAGCATAAATGCATGTCATTTAATTTTTAACATCTATAACTTTTATCTGATATTATTTTTTAACACCCCTCTACAATTATATATGCATATCCACTCATTGTTGACACTTTCATGAAGCCTTATTCCATGCCATCTCACTGTTTTACACCCCTATTACATCATACATCCGAATCATCTCAAAGCAATTTACAATCATAAATCTATGTCATTTGTTTATGTAGCAGAATTCCTTCATGCATCTCATTGATTTACACGTATGTAGCTGCATAAATCCATGTCAAGTCATATCTAAAATCCTGTTATCTGCATAGATCTAACGACCAATAGTTTAACACAACTGTAGCTCAAATATCTAATGTCATATAAACTTTTTTAAACATTAAGTTTGAGAGAAATTATATGAATCGAAACATACACAGTATACATTTCACAAACAAAACCATAGGAAAACATATATACCACAATCATATAAAATTAAAAAAAAAAAGCAAAACAATCTATTTATAAATCTATTTATAAATACATTACATAAATAAAGAGTCCCTTGTTGTCAGTTGTAATGCCTGTTTAGAAAGGACTTTTAGCTTTCGATTTCTTTTGAAGTTGATGGGAAAAGAAGATATATTACGAGATGTCGGCTAATTATAGCATCATTAATATATGCCAACACATTGTTTTAACACCGTTGTAGTAGATCAATTTCATTTACGTCTTTTAAGCTTTTTTGCAGCATAAATCCGTGTCATTTTCTCACAGTTGTATTAGATATTTTTTCCTTCATAAATTTATCATAAAAAATATAAATCTTTAGATAAGAAGCAAGTCATTAAATTGGCTTGGTTTGCTTTGCAGCTTTTAATAAAAAATTACAAAACATTCAAATGCAAAATCACAGCACACATATAGTATCATTTATAACAAAACTTTCTCAAATTGTCCGTTTATATATTTATAAATGGTTAGGCATTTCAAATGTTAACATCATAGATATCTATTTTTTTCAGTTTTAGACGAATACATAAATGCAGTTTTAACACAAGGACATTTATATACTCTGTTAAGGATATCCAAAAATAGTTTGATAGTGGACAAAAACAAACCAACCCACATATAACACATAAATTAATCAATATTTTAAACAAATTTCGGTAACAGAGATGGAATCTGTGTTGCACAAGAGCGATGACGAAAGACGTTAAAAGGATATTCAAATTTAATAGTCTAAAACAAAATGACATTGACATGGAAATAAAACGAGAACGACAAAAAGAAAAACAATACACAAAACGAAACAGAGAAACATAAAGACTGAGCAACAAGAACCCTGGTGACACCCTGAGTAATATTAGCAGCTCTGGAAGGGTTAACAGATCCTACTTCACATATGTAGTCGTGTTGCAAACAAATGGTAGTTTTTAACGACCTTGACTGGCTATACAGCCCTTGCACGGTCGGCTAGTCATGTTGCTCAGGTAAGCACGAATCCTATGGTTAGTTTAATTTGAAATGTTACTTAATTTTTCGTCTGGATTACTATCAGTAGACGTTTTCTGTAATCGCTTAGATACAAAGGGACAAGAACTTATGCTTTGTCGGCACTAGTACGTTAATCAGTTGTTTTACTAATGGGGACATAGAATTTGAACAGAAATTAAATATGAAAAGTAAAGAGTAATATGTAAGGTAAGTCATTTTTAAGCTAGCAAGCATTTATAAAAATCTTGTTTTTTTGTATATACACTGTATAACAAGGTTCAAGTAATGTGTTACCTATATTGTACGATAATAATTAAGCACATGTGTTTTTGACTTTGGATGACAAATCATTCTCAACATGGTACATTACTTCGATCCCAATGGAATTCCATATTAGTACAATCTTCCTCTTTAACAATGTTTTATTTTAAAATAAATGACAAACAAATGAATATTCACTATTTCCATGTCGTCATGTGAATAAGTATTATACTGATTTGACATTACGAACCGATTGAGTTACTTTTAGTGTATTTTATTATCATCTATAGGTAACTTGGTATATGCATGGACTTTTAAATCTGTCTGCCACAATTAACTGACAATTTTCCTTATCAAAGCATAACGCAGTAGGCTCTTCTATTTTCTCTACAAATTCTGAGCTATATTTTGATCCATCGGCCGAAACGATAAGAATTTCACCGTTTTCTCTATCTGCAACAAATACGTTACCGTACATGTCAGTACAAACTCCATAAGGGACTTCATATGACAATTCACAAAGCCAGACCCTTTTTCCAATGGTATTCATACATTTTATCCACTGTCCTTCTGCGTCAGTAAAGTAGATATATTCCTTGTCAAAATGAATGAAAGCCTTTCTGTCTGTTGATTTAATAGGAAATTCCTTATATATATAACCCGATTTATTCATAAAACTTATCCCCTTTCCTTTTGAAATTGAAACAACGTCCGTTCCGTTTGTTGATATTCCTCGAAATTCATATCCTTTAGCAAAAGTTTTATACATTATTAATTCATCGCTGTCTACCATCCCGATTTCTTGTGTTTTTGGATATGAAACAAGCAATTCATCTTTAAAATAAGATATTCCATATGGTGCTTTTTCGCATCTTGATGAGAATTTTGTGCCGTCAGACTCAATGGAATATAATCGTCCCTGGTGTTTGCCATATCAGAATGCGCTAGCACTACTGTCTTATCTGGTAGTTGGCAAATACCAGTGAAACTTCCCTTTTCTAATCCTGGACGAAGTTTTAATTTCTTGATAAAGGTCAATTTTACTTTGTCGATATTAATAGCAGGTATCTGTGCATTTGAGCCTTGTGCTTGGTTGGCCATCTTTAATCCAAGGTAATACTAAGATTGAGAACTGTCTATGATATTATCTGAAATGTATACAGTCATTTGTGTCAATTCTATTAATGGCGTTACTGTATAAACCTCGAATATGGTTGACCCTCAAACTCAGAAGTAACAGACTGTATCCGAGTTATATTTAATCATAACAATAATTAATCATACCCACCCATAATCTTCTTTTGGTCGTAAAGCTATATAATTTTTAAACATCATACTATATGGGGTGCATGTATGTACTAATTGACATTCTAGGAGGTGCACCCGTTATCATATTGTTTAATAATTGCATTAGATATATATTTCATTATAATATTTTATTTTGATTGGATAACATCAATCTCGCGTCATTCTGAAAATAACATTCATTTCAAAATGAATCGTAACAGTCATGATGACACACGTTTCCACAATAAAGTGCACAGATAAATAGAAGAAAAACTTAATATATAGTAATTGTGTTTTCATGATAATATCGAAAATATGTGATTATCAATATTGAATGCATCTTTTAGAAATTTCATAGGATTGTAAAAGCGTTAACCCGTGCACACATTTTTAGAATGAAGCGCTTTCGAACAAAGAACAAATAAATTATTAATTGAACAAGGTAGTGTCTGTTTAATCTTTTAATCGTAAAACAGAGAAAGTCATTTGAAATGAAGGAATGTATCTTCCTCGTGCAGAGCACAGATTTCATGACAGTGTTTCGCAATACTTAATTCTTTTAGATTTTATCAATTATTTTCTATAAGTTTTGTTTTTCAAATATTTTGCTCCCGTGCATCCCTGAAGCGACATTAATTGTCAAAATTCTCATCTGTTTAAGAACAATTGGTGCAGTTTTATTTAATCACTATCGCTCGGGCATAAATAATCACGAATATCATGCCTACCCATGTTAAAACTACAATTAAGTATAGCTTGCATCAATTATTTCGATTCTGATTAGGACAATTAAGGTTATTTCTATGTCCGATGTGTATAAGGGTAAAGCGATTCTTCCATGAACCTTTCTTCTTTGTTTGTAAAGTAGCAAACAGCTGGCACTGTGATTTTTCAGAGGGAGCATGAACGGCTATTGTATCTAGGTCAAAAATGTCAATTTCGAAATGCAATTACAGTCATAATAAATGAATTAGTAACAACATGTGCATCATTTAAGAGTTTGGAAGTGTTTTAAGTAAATGAAATATATTAAATGCATGCCAATTTGATAAAATTCATTATTCTGATTTAGAGCTTGGGTTTATTCATAAAGCGAAAGAAGCACGTCATATTAGAATCACCACACAACATCATCATCACTTCATTGTTATTCACATTTCAGTTTATTAAAGTGTCTATCATTATCAAACAAATCTTTCCCCGCCGAAGCACACATTCTCACTTCTATTGGATTTCGTGAGATTGCTGTTGTCTAAATTGCAATCTTATGTAAATTTGTTTTACACAATAATGATATGGAGACTGATGACACAATAGTCTCTAGGGTTTTAGATTGTATAACAATGTCATTGTTTTTAAATGAAAAACCAAATAGTATTTGTTGGTAAGCCATTAATTACATATAAACGACGTAGACAATTTCCGTGCGCTTACGAGAAAGAAACTTCGCAAAATGTTTGCCGTGATGAGTAGCTTAGTAGCTCACCTGGAACAAAGGACAACTGTACTTCAACGTAAGGCCTTTAACAAATAGCAAAACTGAAACTTTAGAGTTAAGATTTCGAAACAAGTACGTCTTTATCTTTCAAATTTAATTTTACTAAAAATAACCCTTTTACATTAACATACAGTTCATGGCATTAAAGGGACTGAATCATGGCTCCGGTATCATTTTTTGAAATATGAATGCCCGCTTTTTAATGCAAATTGTCATAATGTTGGAAGATAAAAACGATAAAGTTAAATTATTTGAATAATAATATGTACCAAGTAGTGAAATATAGATTTTTTCAATGAAGGATTGCAAAGAAAAATTACCTTTCGTTTTTTCAAACTATAATGGTCTCTCGTACGCCATTTGTAAAGTTTAACATAAAATAGATAATTTTTGTTCAAGGTGACACAGTATTTTTGTTAAAGGTTTGTACGTCATCAGTAAGGTAAGTTTTTTGGAAATGCAAAAAGAAACTAAAAGCGTTCAAAACATTATTAATGAGGTAAAGGTAAATCGAGTACAAAATTTAAAACCCAAACAATGATATTGTAAATAAAACACGTTTCAGATACAATATTGAAAAATAAACTATAGTGTGTGATAACATTGTGTGAGGGAATTCGACGTTTGATGTACCACTGTTCACTCCAGTGCAATTTATGACAATACCACTGCATCAATCAGAATTATTTTTTTTGCAGTGTTTTAAGAAATGATTTTGCTTTGTTTTAAGAAATGATTTTGCTTTGTTTTAAGAAATGATTTTGCTTTGTTGTCGCGTATTATTTGTGAAACATTCAATGTTTTAAAAAGGCGAATTTTCTTTATAAAGTCAATGATTATGTTGACTTTTGAAGGCCAGACTTTCTACAGCCTTAAATACGCTAATGAAAGATCCAAAAACTATACCAATACATAACGACATGTTATGAAATTATAACAAATCTATTGGTTAACAAATTTTTACTCGTTATTGCAAAATAATGAACTTAATATATCTGACATTTTCTCCCTACCCAGTTTACCCCTATACATTTTTATGATGTGGACTGGTCATTGTTATTGAATCGTAGGCGATTGGATTAAGTTGTTATTTGTTTACCTTCAAACTTGTTTATGCTTTTCATACATGACAATTGATTAATTAGAACGTGCATGAATGTGTAAGGTAACTAAAATGACCAAACTGGACACTGGACGAGTCAATATTATGTTTTATCAATGAAAGTTAAGGTATGAAAGGTAAAAATTGCCACTTATTCGATTTTCACAAAATTTTCGTAATATACAGTTGAAAGGTTATTTTTTAAAAGCCTATTGTGAAGAGTAAAGAGAAAGTTTACAAATAATACGTTTTGTTCCATTAAACAAGTCATTTTCGTAAGAGAAATACCGAAATATATTTTACGCACGACTACGGCAGGTAAAATTATTATTTATCATAATAAAAAAAGCATTTTTCAGTCTCATTGGAATATGTTGATTACAATTAATCCCAAACTTAAGAAGTAAGTAACTAAAGTCAAAATATGTCCGATCTGCCTATTTCTGCACATCAAAAGTCAATACGATCGTTTTAAAGTCAATTTCGTCTACCTCACAAAATCTTGTTAGGCACTATAACTGTTACGGGTTTTTAAATTACAAATTAGTTCTAGATCAAAAGTATACGCCACAAGCGATAATGTCTCCGTTGTGAGTACTAGAATGTAATAAGTAGGGAATGGGATTGGGCAAGAAATTTTGTAAATGTATAATCTGACTTTGTAAACACCGCTAATTATTTATCTGACAAAGAAAACATACAACTGAATATTCTGGTACTTAATGAACCAATTGGAGGATATAACTGTATTTGAAATAACTTGTAAAACATCGTACGGAACCCCCCCGAAAAATAAATAAAAAAAACCCAATAATATGGTCGTCCACTAAGTAGAAGGTATATTGGGAGTCGACTGATAATTTTGTTTAATTCAGGCCCCTGATCTTTTCACTTTATCTATTTCAATATTGAAATCACTTAGCCAAGAATATGTTATATTTGATAGAAGTAATTGAAGCTATGTTTTTATTTAGAACTATTAAATTTAACGAAATATGGTATCGTCTATATCATTGTACATTGCGTGGTGTACAAAGTCACGTGTTTATTCATTATGTAGTTAAATAACATATAAATTTGGAAAGTTTCTGGAAATCTTAAATTTAGTTGTTAATATTGGCACTGAATATATTCCTTTATTACAAAAAGAAAATAAACTGAATCTTCGCGGTTAGAAGTGACAATACATGCTGGGACTATTTGACTAGCTTATTCCGTACGTTCCTTACCATTTCGTTTTATATATTTGTAAATAGTTGAAATTTTTGAGACCTTCTCCGTAAACAAAAACATCCGGCAACCCATCGGAATTAGCCAAAATATTGTGATTAACTAGGGAATCAAATATAATAACATAAAATTCATAATACAAAACATTTAGCAACCCTTCTGTTGATGGAAAGCAAATTATATACTTTTAAGAATATTTTTAGGATATTCAATTTCCGTGTTTCTGTTACAGTAACAAGAGTTGGAAAAGAAAATATTTTTTTTACATAATCGTTTATTGATTGCCATTTTAGTTCTTACACAACTAAAGTAATGTTAAATCGATCTTAGTGTATTAAACTGACCATAGACGATAAAAGGGGCATTAACTGTCAAATTTTTGTACACCGATTTGATTTCAATTTTCATAATTGATTCATAACATACTAAAACGTATATCCAAACTAAAATAAGTCTGAAATAAGCAATTCACAACATACATGAACTCGATAAAATGTATCAGAATTCGTGTATATGTTAGTCTAGAAGCCATCTAATTATCCATCGGGATGACCGCCAAAGACTGACATTTCGCTATATTTGATTTAAACAATATTTCATTATGAATTTTAGAATACATTCACAATTAGGATTCAGAAACACAAAATATGGCAAAATTTGGGATAGTTTGCTAATTTGAATAGCGACCATTTTTCCTCACTATGAAGGCAGCAATTGTAATAGGATTATATGTGCCCCTTAAATTAAATTGCCAATATACCAATCCCTTGGTCGAATCAACAATTTGTACGCATATCGGTGAATTGTATAGGTGAATTAAAGGTTCTATGAGTGTAAAAATGAACAATGTGTACACTGAAAACTTTCGACCTTTAAAAGTTGAAATAAAGGCAACAGTAGTATACCGCTGTTCAAAACTCGTAGATCTATGGACAAAAAACAAAATCGGGGTAACAAACCAAAACCGAGAGAAACGCATCAAATATAAGAGGAGAACAACGACACAACATTAAATGTAACACACACACACAGAAACAGACTAAGCTTTAGACAAAATCCGATGAGAATAACGTATATAACATCAAAACTAAATACATGAATTTGGGATAGAATAGTACCGTGACACGTCTTATAGTAATGTGAATTCACACCAAAATATAAGAGAAAACAAACGACACAACGGAAACACAACGTAAAAATGTTACACACACAGAAACGAACTATGATATAACAATGGCCATTTTCCTGACTTGGTACAAGACATTTTTAAAGAAAAAAATGGTGGGTTGAACCTGGTTTTGTGGCATGCCAAACCTCGCACTTTAATGGCAATGTTAAATATAACATTAAAATGACAACATAATACAAAAATGTATTACAGGACTACAATACAAATAAATAGGAGAACGTATTAGGCAAAGAAACACATGAATAATAGATAACAAAAGGCATCAGGTTTAAAATTCAATACGCCAAAACGCGCCTAGTCCACACAAGACTTCCCAGTGACGCCCAGATATAAAAGTTCGAAAGTCAAAAAAAGTACAAAATTGTACAGCACTGAGGATCAAAAGTTGAAAAAGGTTGTGCCAAATACGGCAAGGGTTTTCTGCTTGTGATAAGAACATCCTTATTATTTAGAACAATTTATGCTATTGCAAACAGTAAATTTTATCAAATGAATATAAAAGATATACCTTATAAAACTGAAGTGTAAACTAATTAAAGAAAACAAAACCCGAATACATAGTACAAAGACCAAAAAATACAGAAAATAGACACACCCGACTTAGTCCAGGCCTCAACGCTAAAAGTCATAAAAATGACGTCACATACGAAGTGGTGAAAAGGCACAAAAATTACGTCACATCTGAATTTCTGAAAGAGCACAAAAATGACGTCACATTAGAAAAACTATATCTCAAAAATAAGATAGAATTAGGATTGATATAAGATTATAATAGAACTAAATACTGATATTACATTTAAACACAATGCACATTGCAATACTTATTAATAGCAATTAACTATATTATATATATGTCCGGTTTGTTTTGAATCTAACTTTAAACGTAAAACATTGTTCAGATTACGTTGAACAAAATCAAATCTAATAAATGAAGGCAGTGATTAATTTTCTTTACCATAACACATGAATATAATAGAAAAGACGTCAACAAATTTGACAAAATCCGATGAGAATTACAAATATAACATCAAACTAAATACATAAATTTGGGATAGATAAGTACCGTAACACGTCTTATAGTAATGCGAATTCACACTCAGCAAAACAGTCACAATCAGGAATAAGTCACGTTCGGTAATTAAAAGATTAGACGACGTAATGACAAACCACAATCTACCATGTGGTAAAATTGTCCTTAGCTAGTTTGGTCAAAGACACATCGTATGGATCAACTAATTCGTGATGGTGTCCATAAAATTTACGGAGTGTCAATTTTAATCTGTCCTCCTAATAACTTGTTGAAGCAGTTTCTGTGTAAGGAGCACACTTCTGTATATGAAGTCCGTATAGTGTGAACAAGCACGAGAATAACGTATCAATTGTAAACAATTGTAAACACCATACGAAGGGGCAGAGGGTATGTTACTGCTGAGAAATGGGAAATTGATAATTGGGAAGTTGAAATCGTCCCTGAAAATCAGAAACGTAATCGTAGAATAGTTGCTATACAAAATAACGAGAAATCTTTAAAAAGAAAGACTTAAAACAAAATTAAAGATACAAGAAGAAATTGTTCATAATTTGTCTGCATATAGGGAAACACTTAGTAGTTTAAATTTTGAATTTAAATTACTTTTAACTTACCCGTGTTCCAAATTATTTTCAGTGGGAAAGCCACACGTCAGTTCTGCGCCTCCTTCCATATGATATTTACGTAACAGACAAGAATTCAAGGGCAACTTTCGCGATTTTCATAAGACGGCGACAGTATCGCACCATCTCGGTAATGTGTTTACATCGTGTGTAAAGTACGTGTGATTATCTAAGAAATTCATTTTCAAAGACAATTAAACTTGCATCATTTGTCATCAATAAGTTATATAGGAAATTTTAACAGGAGACCATGCTATTTTTCCTTCTTCGGAGATTTGATTTTACAAAAAAAAAAAAAACAACAAACAACTGAAAATGGCAAGTGACGTTGTTGTTTTGAAAGATACAAATATGGCGGTTGCTTTTCCTTTCTAAAAATAACTGACATATTTCCACCCTAATTGCTATTTTAATATAAAATGACCAAACATAGTAACTATTACGATGGAGTCCCTAAATATTTGCATAACTACCCATCATTCCGTGTCAAAGTGCAACTGAGGCTTCGAAGAGGAAGCACTTAAATCTTCTTTATGTGTTAACTTCAATATCATGTGTTCTCTGATGGACAGTCGTATCATTGCCAATCGTACCACATCTTTCTGATGTTCTCCATGATAACACATTTTTAAAGAGGTTATTGATGTGTATAAAACGGAGACAATTAACTAAAAACTGAAAACAATTCCAAAGGACTTTTATGTCAAGTTTGTTAGTTAGCGACATAGTAAAACCATTTCGACGAATGATTTGTATAACAAAAACATTCATCAACAGGTAAACAGATGGTTTACAGTATTTTTCAAATCTAAAAGAGGATATTAAACATGTTAAATGTACATAGACAAAATGGCTGGTACACAATTATGCTACTTATACTTTAAGGTTTGTCAACATCACATTTTAAGCCTTCTATAGTCTTTTGGGGCAATCTCTGTGATTAATCAAATGAATTTAAGCCTTAAAATACGCGTGGCGTGCTGACACACTAAGATAATGCATGTTTTTTATTGTTTTGTTCTGTACTTTTTGACATTTCGATAAACGGTTTAGTATAAATCAGATATGAAACTCAAAGTCAAATCGGTAATTATAAAATTTCATGTGAAAGTTAACCCCCTTCAAGATAATTAATTAATTGAATTTTGAATAGAACAAATGGCCAAATACACTGATATCGTTTTTGTTGTAACAGATGTTGTCAATTTAGCACTATGCTGATATTAAAGGTCATTAGAAAATCGCTTAATATTTTATAGGAATCACCTTAACATATAATGGTTTGCGTTTACAATTGTGACTTGGATGGATAGTTGTCTCATTGGCACTCATACCACCCTACCCATGTATATACGTAACACTTCTGAACGTTTGCACTCGAAGGTTTATTTTCAAAGTAATAGGTAAAGTGGGATCAATTCCGTATTTTTTTGGTTGAATTTTCGTTACTTACTTGACGTGTGTATCATATATTGAGATCCGTGATATCCGTATGTCGAGCTGGAAACAACATCATATAGTTTTTACTTAACAATTAAGTGTCGTTAGCTTAAACGCATACCAATGAAGCCTGTTGGTCTTTTGCTAATGACATGACATGATATATTAACGATACTAAAGAGACATAAGTCTCATAAGTTGAAATTTACTGATAACGTCACGTTTTAAAAAGAAAAAGACAAAAAAACGAACAATAGTACACGAAACACAACAAAGAAAACTAAAGACTGAGCAACATGAACTTGGGTGCTCCAGAAGAGTACATGTGGCATCCGGCGTGTACGAAATATGTAATGAATACACCAGAATCATTGATACTTTGCCGAAACCCCTTTTCCAGTCTACTAGTACCTCGTAGCGGCTGTAGTTTACAGCAGTCAACATTGTGTTATCATCTTAACCACTATGAAAACTTACAAACAGTAACACTGTTACCGTGTAGTCGTCAATAAAAGGCCCCGACATGGGATTAAACATAAATTGAAAACTAAACATAGAAAACTAGTACCCTCATTGCAATACTTATAAAAAAGATCACATGTGTAATTGAATCACTTACAAAATATTCGAATGTACAAAGAAGTAGATGTGGTACAATTGAAAATGAGAACGTTTATTAGACTAAGGATGAGAATGTAAACAACATAAATGTTGACAATGCTTTGTTATTTGCAGCTGTTTTGGACCTAAAATCAAACGATTGGTTATATATTATGCATGATTGTTCTCTATACATATACGACATCTCGCCATTTATTTAATATCCTGTATAAAGACTGTAGCCAATATTTGCTGTTCACTCGTCCTACAGATTGTGTGTATAACTCTACTTGCAGAGCTAGATATGATTTAAGCAATAAATGAAATGACATAAAAGCAGCATTTAGTTTCATCGAGTAGACCTTATATGCAAAAACATTTACAATGTTTATAAAAACTCACCAAAGAAACAACACTGTGAATGTCACAACTTTGATTAACAAACGACATGTGTACGACAAGACAAAAACTTAAAATATGCATTATGTGACTAATAATATACTGTAAAAAAAAACTATTATCTGCAATGATTTCAATTGTATTTGTACCTCGTATCGCTCTATTCCTTAAAGGCAGTTGCAACTGATTTTTATGCCCCACCTACAATAATAGAGGGGCATTATGTTTTCTGGTCTGTGCCTCCGTCCGTCCGTCCGTGCGTCCGTTCGTCCATCCGTGCGTCCGTTCGCTTCAGGTTAAAGTTTTTGGTCAAGGTAGATTTTGAAGTCCAATCAACTTGAAACTTAGTACACATGTTCCCCATGATATGATCTTTCTAATTTTAATGCCAAATTATAGTTTTGACCCCAATTTCATGGTCCACTGAACATAGAAAATGATAGTGCGAAGTTCAGGTTAAAGTTTTTGGTCAAGGTAGTTTTTGATGAAGTTAAAGTTACATTAACTTGAAACTTAGTACACATGTTCCCTATGATATGATCTTTCTAATTTTAATTCCAAATTATAGTTTTGACCCCAATTTCACGGTTCACTGAACATAGAAAATGCTAGTGCGAGTGGGGCATCCGTGTACTATGGACACATTCTTGTTACTTATATGTTGTGATGTAAAAGCATTCTCCCAGGTAAGTGAATGGTTGAGCGCTCACAAACATATGGAACACCGCTACATTTTGTATGTGCCTATCCCAAGCCTGTAGTTTATTTGGTGTCGTTGGTTCTTTGCTGTCATTTTATTGGTGTGCATTGGACCTTTGTTTTATTCGTTTGAATCGTTTCACCTTTTTCATGTGGAGTCTTTTTATTGCCGACCATATAGTATTGGTTTACTTTTATTGTTACGGTGCATGTCCTACAATTGTTTGTATCGAGTTCATTTGAAAATTGGTGGATAGTTGCAATCATACCACATCTCCTTTTTTATTTCGATACATCAGAGAATGTCTTTTTCAGACATCAATTTGCTTTCACCAAATCTTTTTTTTAGTACTATTTATTCTTCCCTTCGAGAAGAATTTAGTACCTTCATTGTTATTTTTATGGAAAACATTGAAATCATGAAATTTACACTGGTAAAGGTAATACGACATAGAAACGGGTGGACGGCGTGGAATTGTTAGACAGGAAAGGTACTGTGTAATTCTCAAGAGATAGGTGATGAATTTCACTATATTATAAATTGTAGAGTTCGAACTGAAAGAATAAGAGCTTTTCTTAAGCCTTACTACGTAAACCGAGTACTACTAAACGTTTTGAAATTCGGCACTTTATTTTATATTTTAATATTCGAGTATTGAAAATTTTGTGTAAATTAATCAGAATTATCCATATGGAAATATGTTCCCCAGGTTAATGATCAATCTCTCATCCTTTTTGCTCTTTTTGTCCAAACTTGTCATGCGCAGAATCTGTATGTTATTACATGTAAAAATATCCTTCTTTGTACTTTTAACTTTGTCTTGTAAGAAAAAAAGAATCTGGTAGTCTGAAACACATGTACGTTAACAAGTTTAGGGTTATGTGGTACATATATTGTACACAGGTTACGATTTTTAGGCAAATGTATTTTAGACTTTTAACAATTATTTTCAACATGGTACATTACTTTGATCCCCATGGAATTTCGTATTAGCACAATTATCCACTTTAAAAATAAATGACTAAAAAGTGAATATGCGTTATGACCTTGTCGCCATGTGAATAAAGCAGTTTACAGATTATTATTATTTGACATTTCGAACCTATTGAGTTACTGTCAGTGTATATTATTTTCATCTGTAGGTAAATTGGTATATGCAGGGACTTTTAAATCTGTTTGCCACAATTAGCTGACTATTTTCCTTATCAAAGTATAACGCAGTAGGCTCTTCTACTTCCTCTATAAAATGTGAGCGATATTCTGATCCATCGGCTGCAACAATAAGAATATCACCGTTCACTCTATCTGCAACAAATACATGACCGTACATATCGGTACATAATCCGTAAGGGAGTTCGTATGACAATTCACAAAGCCAGACCCTCTTTCCAATGGTACTCATACATTTTATCCACGGTTCTTGTACGTCAGTAAAATAGATATATTCCTTATCAAAATGAATGAAAGCCTTTTTGTCTGTTGATTTGATAGGAAATTTCTTATAAATATAACCCGATTTACTGATAAAACTTATTCCCTTTCCTTTTGAAATTGAAACAATGTCAGTTCCGTTTGTTGATACTCCTCGAAATTCATATCCTTTAGCAAAGGTGTCGTACGTTTCTAAACCATAAATGTTTACCATTCCGATTTCTTTTTTTTTTTTGATATGAAACAAGCAATTCATCATTAAAAAAGGTTATTCCAAATGGTGCATTTTCACATTTGGATGATGATGTTGTGCCGTCCGACTCAATGGAATATAATCTTCCCTTGTTGTTTGCCATATCACAATGCGCCAGCACTACTGTCTTATCTGGAAGCTGGCAAATACCAGTGAAACTTCCCTTTTCTAATCCTGGACGAATTTTTATTTTTTTGACAAAGGTCAATTTTACTTTGTCGATATTAATAGTAGGTATCTGTGCATTTGAGCCTTCTCCTTGGCTAGCCATCTGTAATCCAAGGTAATTAGATTGAGTACTGTCTATGATATTTCCTGAAATGTATACAGCCATGTTTGTTAATTTTATCACTGATGTTACCGTATAAACTTCGAATATGGTTGACTCTCAAACTCAGCAGTAACAGATTTCACCAGAGTTAAAGCATATTCATACATAGTTTTAGTAGAATTTATGCGACTATCGTAAAAGTGTAAAGTTTTTCTAGCTATAAAACCAGGTTAGATCCACCATTTTCTACATAAGAAATGCCTGTACCAAGTAAGGAAAATGACTTGTTATCAAATCGTTTGGGGTGTATGAGCTTTTGATCAAGAACTTGAATTTTCTTCAGCGTTCTCTTTTTTGTGATTTTACTTTTTACTTCAAGAAATCTTAGGGCGATTTTGTTTTTGTTATATACTTGATACTCCAGGAAAAAGGAAATTCACAAAAATATTGAACTCCGAGGAAAATGCAAAACAGAAAGTCCATAATCGAATGGTAACATCAAAAGCCCAAACACATCAAATGAATGGATAACAACTGTCAACTGTTATCATATTGTTTATTAAACAGGGACAACACGACAGCGTCATATACATTCACATATACATTCAAGTCTAAGACGACAATAACCGAATTATCGTTAAATAATCCATTGGTTTACAGGTTTTTTCTTCTTCACAATCCTTCTTCTTTTCGACATGAAAATTAACGAAATCATTTTTCATGCTATAAATACGAAATTTTCAATGAGAGATTACAAAGAAAAATTACCTTTCGGGTTTTTTGTTCAAACTATAATGGTCTCTTGTACGCCATTTGTAAATATAAAATAGATAATTATTGTTCAAGGTAACATACATTGGTTTTATTTGTACGTTATCAGTCAGGTGGTTTTTTTGGAAATGTAAACGGAAACCAAAAGCGGTGATATAAAAAGTAAAGTTAAATCGAGTACACAATTTTAATCCTAAACAATGTCTCTTATAAGTGAAACAAGTTTAAGGTACAAGAAGAAGAATAAATTCAAATTGTGAACGCCAGGTCAACGATTTAATCGGTTGCATATGTTTTATAATTATTTTACATTCTGTAACACAAAAAAATCGGAAAAAGCTTCTGTTGGAATGTAAACTCGATTGAAATCATCGTCTCCTTACTATCCATACACGCAATGCCATGCAGTTGGTTAATAGGTCATTGTTTCTCCTCAGATATTTTTAATAAAGAAATTAAACAAATTATAACAAATTGAATTTATATTGTACAAAAAATGTAAAAGACACATTTAAAATTTACAATCTGGAAAAGGATTGATTTTGTTTATATTTTCCAACCTGCCTAAAAAATGCAAACTGTTCCTTTATATCTGGTAGGTTGACATTTACATATCAAATGCAATATCAGTCTTGAGTATTGAGAGAGTTGAACGTATTATATGTAAAGTATAAGGTAAATTATAAACTTTTCAAAACTTTTCTTTTTTCTTTAAAATTGGTTTTGATACCATCCATTTCCGTAAAATTTCATTTATTCTTCCAGATTATTAAGGTTAAAACAAGCTGCAATATTGAATGATAAAATTGATTACGGTGAATTGATTTTGTACGAAATATGTAATGAATACGTATACACTAGGGGCCAGGGTTTTGAAAGTATCATGAGATATGTCATAAGATATAACTTAGGACAAATCCTATGACCATCTTATGACTATCATATGATATGTCATAGAATGAAAATCAAAGTTATTTTAAGATATGACTGTCATAAGTGTACATATTTTCTTTTATTTTAAATAATGATTTTAAAAAGATGAAAAAGAAGTAATGAAAAATATGAACATTATAATTATATTCAGTCTTATTATTTACGAATATTTTCCCTCTCTCATTTTAATGAGCATAAAATTATATATGAAAAGGAATTAAAATATGAGTTGAACATTTGTTTAAATTACGTTTTGTATACGTAATAAAAAAATGAATTTCGCGTTTGTGTATTATCTTACATGAAGTGTGACCATGTATGTGATAGTGAATACGTTTTCGAGTACCCGCTTAACAAAATGCCCGTACAAATACGGAAATTAAAGTATTATGCATAAGGGGAAAAAAAACTGTATGTATAATATTTTACAAAATCATGAGTTTGAAAAAAATCATGTTGCAAGAGATTAAATTTAAATCCGAAATTAAGTGGAGGAGAGGAAATCTTTACTTTTTATCTAAAAACCGAGTTAGTTTTTTTCTATCTAAATGATAAAAAAGAAATCGAAAACACTTGAATAGAATGATCAATTATAAACAGTAAGAATGTGGGATAATTTCATTGAATAACGTAAATCATTCAACATGTTCACATTACTATCCATACACGCTTTAACTTATATTTTCTTACAGCCGATTGCATTTAGTGTGTAGGTAAATGTTATATCTTTGGTTAGCTTGCTTGCTAGCTGAACCGTGAAGTCATTATTATGTTACATAAACTATCTTCCTTTAGGAGTAGACTAGTCCGACATATAACCAATATATCTGTCTGTAGGACTAGGCTACTTCGACAGGTAGGTAGTCTACCTTATCTTATAATGACTTTACGGTTCAGCTAGAAAGCAAGCTAACCAAAGATATTACCTTTACCTACACAACCAATACAATCAGATGTAATAGTTCATTGATTGTCCTCAGATTATTAAATAATTAAGCCGTCTATAGTCTTTCGGGGTCATCCCTGTGATTAATTAAATGGTTTTAGCAATATACGCTTGGGCTATTGAAACACTGAATTCATGCATTCTTAATACTATTGTTAAAAGAATCAACCAAATGTAACAATGACGTGTCTTTACTGAGTTTGGTCATAAACTGAGATTCATAGCAATACAGGACTAAATCTGCTATTAAAAGGGCACAGTCAGTGCCCATAGGAATACATTCTACCAGCGATGCACTTTATCGCCGAAACATACATATATGTTTCCAGTAAGTGTATTTAGCGTACTTTATTTTTTGTTACCGAAAAAGGCTTCAAACAAGTAACAACAAATTAATTTGCAATTAGATTTTTTTGTGTATAGGAAAATTAGATTTTTCAAATTAATTGAAACTGAAAACTTTTTCTTAAAAAAATTGCGTGGAAGTGTAGCGTAGAGAGTAGAAAAATGTAACTTTCAACAGAATTAAAAGGACCATCAAAAGCATGAATTTTATCTTACACCTCTAAATAAAATTGAGAATGGAAATGGGGAATGTGTCAAAGAGACAACAACCCGCCCAAATAAAAAAACAACAGCAGAGGGTCACCAACAGGTCTTCAATGTAGCGAGAAATTCCCGCACCCGGAGGCGTCCTTCAGCTGGCCCCTAAAAAATATATACTAGTCCAGTGATAATGAACGCCATACTAATTTCCAAATTGTACACAAGAAACTAAAATTAAAATAATACAAGACTAACAAAGGCCAGAGGCTCCTGACTTGGGACAGGCGTAAAAATGCGGCGGGGTTAAACATGTTTGTGAGATCTCAACCCTCCCCCTATACCTCTAACCAATGTAGTAAAGTAAACGCATAACAATACGCACATTAAAATTCAGTTCAAGAGAAATCCGAGTCTGATGTCAGAAGATGTAACCAAAGAAAATAAACAAAATGACAATAATACATAAATAACAACAGACTACTAGCAGTTAACTGACATGCCAGCTCCAGACTTCAACTAAACTGACTGAAAGATTATGATTTCATCATATGAACATCAGGCACAATCCTTCCCGTTAGGGGTTTAGTATCATACCATCATAACATATATGAGAAGAACATAACCCGTGTCATGCCAACAACTGTTTTTAGAATAAATGTGTTTAGTTCCGATGCAAAGACCTTATCAGTGACTCAATATTAACGCCAAAATATGCAATCTTTAATGACTTGACAACAGTATCGTAATTATATCCCTTCTTAATAAGTCTATTCAAAGGTTTTGTAAGTTTCTGAGGTGAATACTGACACCTTTGTGCTTTATAAAGAATATTACCATAAAAAATTGGATGTGAAATACCTGAACGTATTAGAAGTCTGCATGTTGAGCTATATTTACGAATGATGTCTTTATACCGATGATAAAATTTAGTAAATGTTTTGACTAGTTTGTGATATCGAAAACCCTGGTGTAATAATTTTTCAGTAATACATAAATTTCTCTCGTTAAAATCTAAAACATTGTTACATACACGAGCGAATCGTACAAGTTGAGATATATAAACACCGTAAGATGGTGACAAGGGAACGTCACCATCTAAAAACGGATAATTAACGATAGGAAATGAAAAATCATCCCTTTTATCATAAATTTTAGTATTCAGCTTTCCATTAGTGATATAGATATCAAAATCGAGAAAAGGGCAGTGGTGATTGTTAGTATTAGCTTTATTTAAAGTAAGTTCAACAGGATAAATTTCATTAAGAGCCAGTCTGTGATAAAACCATGCAAAATGGTCCAAATCCAAAATACTCCAATCAGACTGATATTTTGTATTTTAGATACCTTATATGTAATAACTATTTGTGCAAAATATTTTGAAAAAATATTCAGCCATTATTTGTGTATGCCGAACATTCGATAATTGTCTATTTCTGTACTGACAAATGGCCATTTCAAGCCTATTTTAGGGTATTTTGACCTGTTTTTTTTTTGTTTTATAGAAAAAATACAGCTTAATGATAACAAATGTCTTAACTAACAACTGAAAATGAAAGGAAATTATGATAATTCAAAAAGTTGTGAGATTTCTCAATGCCCCTACTAACAGGTTGAAATTGCATGGTTTTGAAAAAGTGCCGATTCAGCAAAATTTGTATATTTTTAAAGGCTTGAATCTTGTAAGATCATGTTTTATTTTCAATAAAATGTAATATTTCATGAAGCTAATATATTTATCTACAAAATGCAAGAAAATGGTGCTCGGCAAATGATACCTTCTTACGAGAAAATAATAATTAAAGATAGGCGTGATGGCCATTTTGCCGATTTTTTGATTTTTTTATCTGTTTCATTAGAAACTTTTTAAAAGTATGTAATAGTCAAAATATAAGAAAAATAATGACTGAACTAATGTTTACTGGTTATATTAATTGAATAAACCAAGTTTAACTTAGTTTAAATTATAAAATATACTAAAGGAGTAAACCCGGGAAAACCGCTTTTTTGCATTTTTTGCCCCTACACTGAGCATTTTTACCATATGTTTAAAATCTTAACTTTTTCAAAAGTAAATTACTTTAGTAACTTAAAATGGGCTGTTTTATTTACAATACTATGAACACTCATCAGGTAATATCATCATGAGTTCTTCACAATTTTAGCATTTTATAATAGTCTAGTTTTTAGACGCTTTTTTGTCTAAATTCAAAGTGGCCACAATTGAGTTCAGTCTTAAATTTTTAAAACATGTTGTATGTGATAATGATTCATAAAACTGTCTAACATATAAGAGATAGAGACTCAACATGAATGCAACCCCTTGCAATTTAGACAAAAATACTATCATAAAAGTACTAAAAATTCTAAGCACGTCTCCTTCAGATGAAATCGGGGTATTTTCTTTTCTAAAATAGTATGAGAATGTAGACAAAATTGTACTAACTGCGCAGCCTTGTACATCCATGTTATCTATTTCCAGAAAAGAGGAAGATTTAATAGTTTTGTGAATTTCATAGAATGGTGCCTCTTTCCTAGAAAAGTGCTATATTTTGTATATTGTGATAAAGCTTTATGTCAAATATAAAGAGACTACTCCTAGTAGTTCCTGATAAAACTGGAACTGAAATTTTGTGACGCTGACATGAACCAGTTCGTTATCCCTATGGTAGCAATACACAGTTAGAAGTTTAGTTTCGCATTATGGCCCCTGTGAATTTTTTAAATATGAAAGTTTTTGTACAATAAAATTGATTTTTAGATAATTGAAGAATAATATAGCCTTCTTAGTGGGTTTATATGAACATTAAGATTGTTTTTAACATGTTTTATAGGCCATTTATATGATTGACAGTCCGTATTTTCCTATCCGTACCGTTCATAGGTCCATACATTATTGTAGTGTTTATCAACAAAGATTTTGCGCTCGATCTTTTCAATTCAATTTTATGGAAAAACGAGCAGATAAGCATATGATTTTTTTGGGACCACTTGATAGATATAAACCTATGGATTCAGGAAAGGTATAACAGTAATTGATTGAAATTTTCCTTTAGACCAAATTTTGGAGACTTTTGTGACATGTTCACCCCCCTTTTTTGCTATATTTTGTATCTAAGAAATGCAGATTGTTGCCATGGTTACACCCAAGAGGGATTATATTTCACCCTTATGACCATTAGAAATCAAATCTATGGAAGATTCTCTTTCTATAAGTATATACATGCATAACACACATATAAATCCTTCTTTGTTAGACAGGAGGGGAAAGAGGGTGTTTAAAAATTATGAGTGTCAATTTTAAGTTTTTTTCCTAACTGTGTATTGCTACCTATGTCAATTCTGGGAGAACAGTGGACATAACAGTAATGTTAAGTTTCCTCCTAGAATGTAATCTCAAGCAATTTGAGGCTTGGGAATAAGACATGTAAAATACAGATGGCCTATTACTACCAGCTGAGACAAACACAAATATTTCAAATTGCAATAAAATTTATTTCATAACCACATGTAGGATGCAGCTTTATACGACCGCAGAGGTCGAACCCTGAACAGTTGGGGCAAAGTATGGACACAACATTTAAGCTTGATATAGCTCTGAATTTGGATTGTGATTAAATAGTTGACACAACAGAATGAGTGTGGTCTAAGAACTTAAACTTAAAAAATTTAAAAAATTTAATTTGACATTTACCTATTATGGTCCAATATCCAAAATCTAAATACATGGTTAGATTCAGCATATCATAGAACCCCAAGAATTCAATTTTTGGTGCAATCAAATAATGTTCAATTTTAGACCCCATTAGACTTCAATGTGGACCAATTTGATAACCGGGCCCAAATATTAAAAATCTAAATACATGGTTAGATTCAGCATATTGAAGAACCCCATTTATTCAATTTTGTTGAAATCAAACAAAGTTTAATTTTGGACCCCGATTTGGACCAACTTGAAAATTGGGCCCATAATAAAAAATCTTAGTACATTTCTAGATTCAGCATTATCAAAGAACCCCAAGAATTAAATTTTTGTTAAAATCAAAATAAGTTTAATTTTGGATCCTTTGGACCTTAATGTAAACCAATTTGAAAACAGGACCAAAAATTAAGAATCTAAATTCACTGTTAGATTTTGCATATCAAAGAACCCCAATAATTCATTTTTTAATGAAATCAAACAGTTTAGGAATTTTGGACCCTTTTTGGCCCCCAATTCCTAAACTGTTGGGACCAAAACTCCAAAAATCAATCCCAACCTTTCTTTTATGGTCATAAACCTTGTGTTTAAATTTCATAAATTTCTATTTACTTATACTAAAGTTATAGTGCGAAAACCAAATATCTTTGGATGACGACGACGATGCCAACGGCAACGTCATACCAATAAACGACCAAAATTTTTCATTTTTTGCGGTTGTAGAAAAACAAATATACACAGATAAATGGTTAAACTGTTGAGCAGACATACAATTACCCGGCCACGTCCACTTGTATTTTTGTCCATCTGATGAGTTAAGCCTTTTTTAACTGATTTTTCGTTCTTATGTTTTACTGTTATACCACTGTCCTAGGTTAAGGGGAGGGTTGGGATTTCCCGCTAACATGTTTAACCCCGCTACATTATTTATGTATGTGCCTGTCCCAAGTCAGGAGCCTGTAATTCAGTGGTAGTCGTTTGTTTATGTGTAACATATTTGTTTTTCATTTATTTTTTATATACATAAGGCCTTTAGTTTTCTCATTTGAATTGTTTTACATTGTCTTATCGGGGCCTTTTATAGCTGACTATGCGGTATGGGCTTTGCTCATTGTGTAAGGCCGTACGGTGACCTTTAGTTGTTAATGTCTGTGTCATTTTGGTCTCTTGTGGACCGTTTTCTCATTGGCAATCATACCACATCTTCTTTTTTATATTGTCATTAAAATGGTAAGATTTTACTGTTTATATACATGTAATATTATGGTGGTCTACCGTAAAGAAAAACGTGCAAAATGGTCTAAATACTTTAGTCATGAATGAACATGATGAAGGTATTAGCAAAAAAAGTAAAAGTTTGATAGATCTGAAAAAATTTAACATAATAAAGTCATCAATATCTATTTTAACTAAATATTAAACAATTTTGCAGCATCAGAATTTTTTTGGATAAAAACAAGCATTCTGTGAGTAATACATGACAATACATAGTCCCCAACCCGTTACAAATTCATTGTAATGGAACAAAATTTTAACTTGATCTATAATTTGTCATGGTGTAAACTACATAAAAATATCGAGACAAAATCTTCAAGCAAAACAAAAAAAAAACTTGTTGAATTCTGACTATCTAAGTGAATTTCCTATGTCCATAGACCACAACTCTGCACACAAATATCAGACTGGAACAAAACTGAATCAGTAAATACCAAAGAAAAGGAAAAACATTCAAAATGTAATTTTGTCTTTAAAAAAATGAGTTATTTCCGTTTGAACAGAAATCTTCTAATGAATAAGTATTTCATCAAAAATTTAATTCTAGAGAAAGGGCTTCAACTGAACAAAGAGAAAAGCTTAAAGCGTGAATAATGAATTCGACCTGTAACTTGTCATGATAAATCAATAAACCAAATATCAAATCAAAATCTACAAGCACAAAAAGTCTTGATTTGCCGAAATGACAGATAGACAGACTGACAGACAGACAAACGCAGTGCAAACCTAAATCCACTTAGACGTTTGGGGACTTAAAATCAAAATCTCAAAGTATCAGCAAACAGGAAAGAGATGTTCTTTGGAGAGGGAACATTCAAGATAATTTTGGAAAAGCTTTCGATTTTTGAAGAAGTAGGGTCACCTCAA
The DNA here is from genome assembly GCF_965363235.1 of Mytilus galloprovincialis. Classification (NCBI taxonomy): domain Eukaryota; kingdom Metazoa; phylum Mollusca; class Bivalvia; order Mytilida; family Mytilidae; genus Mytilus; species Mytilus galloprovincialis. The sequence continues at coordinate 37,106,598 of NC_134839.1, read as the reverse complement.
ATGTCTTTCTTTTATCTTTATTTAATCTGAGATATAAATCAAAAACTTTTATATGGCACATTATATATGCACATATAAACTTTTTCCGTAGATGAAAAAAAATGGCCACATTTTTTTACATACGCTCTAATAGACACTCTGTTTCATATAACAAGCTTTTTAAAAGACTGTCATCAATTGAAAGTATGTGAAAATCAGGTGCTCCACAGGGCGCAGCTTTATACAACCGCAGTGGTTGGACCCTGAACAGTTGGGGCAAATTAAATAAAATTGAGAATGGAAATGGGGAATGTGCCAAAGAGACAACAACCCGACCATAGAAAAAAACAACAGCAGAAGGTCACCAACAGGTCTTCAATGTAGCGAGAAATTCCCGCACCCTGAGGCGTCCTTCAACTGGCCCCTAAACAAATATATACAATTTGGTCACAATGTTCAAGCTTGATGCTGTCTGAATTTGGATTGTGATTGCATTTTTGACAAAATAAAGGTTTTTGTTACAAAATAAATGTGGTCAAAGATCAACAAATCTATTGCACAAATACTGTGCAATTGAAGATTTCTTCTTGAAAATTTTCAAAATTTGAAATTTGAAAATTTTGAAAAAAAAAGAAATCCCTTAGAAAATTGTTTACAAATCCCCCCCCCATTTATTGAAACCCCCTTTAAGGAATAACCCTTAAACACAATCCCATCCTTTCCTAATAAGTATAGAACCTTGTAGTACAATTACAGAGAGATCCATATACTTAAACCCAACTTATTCTTTGGAAACTAGAAACATGCTTCTTTTTGGCCCTTTTTTTGGCCCCTTATTCCTACATATTTTGGACAATTAATCCAAAACTAAATCCCAGCCTCCCTTTGTTATATGGAGCATTGTGGTACAATTTGAGAGAGATCCATACAATTACACACAAGTTATTGTCTTGAAACTAGAAAAATGCTTGTTTTTTTGGCCCCTTTTTGGCCCTTAATTCCTAACTTTGAACCCATGACCCATTTAAATGAATCCAAACCTTCTACGTGTGGTTTTAAACATTGTGATACAATATCAGAGCAATTGAAATACTTATACACAAGTTATTATCCTTAAACTATAAAATGCTTGTTTTGGCCCCTTCTGGGCCCTTAATTCCTAAACGGTTGGGACCATCATCTCCAAAATCGATCCAAACCTTCCTTTTGTGGTATTGAACCTTCTGAAAAAAATCATAAAGATCTATACACTTTAACTAAAGTTATTGTCCGTAATATAAGTCTACTTTGATCAGTTTTAGTTAAAATATTAAGCGGCAAAAACTATTACAATTAGTGCATTTTATAGATATTTGGGAGCATTTTTTTACCAATTTCCCAATATTTGCCAGGCTAATCTTTTTTACTTGTCTTAGAACTGATATGCACCTTTAAAAAAATCCTAAAAGTTGAAAAAAATAAATATGATCTTGAGAGAAAACACCTACTGAGTACATGTACTACATGCAAGTTATCTAATACATCTGTTGCACGAACCTCTCTGGCAACCTGCCAAAAGGTAAAAAAACATGTCAAAATGCATTTTTTCTTTTTTTTTATAATGTTCTTTGCAAAATATAACAAGATAATGCTATATTTAAGAGATATATCAATTATCCAGACCTTTAAAAAGTACCTAAATATGGTGATTTTTTTGGCATTTTTTTTTTAATAATTCACAAATATGCAAATAAGGCTGTTAAATGAAAAATAGTGTGAATTTACAAAAAAAAATTTTTTATCTTAACTCCTAAATACCCAAAGATTTTGGAAATATATATAATGTTGCCCAGTTATAACTACCAATTTGGACGAAATTTGAGATTTTGCATGGTTTTATGGCAGACTGGCTCTTAATATACATACTGAAGTCGTCATTATTGAGAGCCAAAATATCATCCAAATATCTAAAAGTATTATTAAATTTGTTTATCAGATGTTGTTTCGATGGGTCTTTGCTTATTTTTGTCATAAATTGTAACTCATAACAATAATTCTTAACCCTCATAAAATAATTAATACCATTATTTTCATAAGCTTTGATACAAAAGTTAATAATAAGTTCCATGACAGTAGTAAACAGCACTGATACATAATTAGTAATAAAACACTAACCATATGAGGAGTGGAACAAAATTTAAGCCCGGTAGTGGCAATGAAATGCTTGTTTCTCTAATTTTTGTGATATTTTCACATTTCTTGATCGGTGTGAGAAAAATATCTCTCCTCACTAGTGAAATATCTGTTCTCGGTAAATGGTTAGTCGAAATTTGATTATGACGTTCAAATGTTTTGTTTTCTGCTGATTTTTTCTATTGTGACGTCATGAAAAAAGGCAACCATGTCTGATGACGTCGCATATAAAGAACACAAATTTCTGAAAATCTTTGAAAAAGAAGGATTAAAATCATTAGAGAAACAGATTCCGATAACTCGTGTATTACGATATTTCTCCACTGTTGACAGTTAAATTTTAATCATTTAAAAAGCTCGACAAGCCTCGGACTTTATATAATAACATTTAACTGTCTCGAGTGGAGAAATATCGTAATACACTTGTTGCAATGTAAGAATCTATATTTTCAATTTGACTCTTTGTGGAGTATACGGACCTGACTGTTGGAGAATTGACAATTTCGTTGCATTTGAAGCATTGAAGACAGTGAAGTCAATTGATTCAAAATCTGGATACACAGTAAAATTTGGTAGGAGATCTGCTAGATCATGATACAGCTTGAGACACTAAATACAAATACGACATTTGATAAACTCAGAAATCTTGTTAATACATTCCAACTTATCTATACTAAAATGTGATGAATACATGCATTGTTTCAGTTAAAAATGGTAATATTTCATCAAAGTATTTTATAAAGTAATCCAGATGTGATAAAAAAGTATTCGATCAATACATTTTAGTTTTTGCTGTAATCGATTCAATATTCGATTCGATTCGAATAAAATGACTAATGTTTTGTTAATTTTCAAATTTTGGATCTGTACTATTTCAAATATAATCACAAGCCCAGTAGTCAGCACTTTTTGTGCTGACATGAATTATCATTGATATTGTTATATTTATTAATTAACTGTTTACAAAATTTTGAATTTTATGAAATACTAAGGCTTTTCTACCTCAGGCATAGATTACCTTAGCTGTATTTGGCAACACTTTTAGGAATTTTGGATCGCAATGCTCTTCAACTTTGTACTTTATTTGGCCTTTTTTTCATTTTTGGATTCGATCGTCACTGATGAGTCTTTTGTAGACGAAACGCGCGTCTGGCGTATATATAAAATTTAGTCCTGGTATCTATGATGAGTTTATTTGGTCTTCCGACTGTCTTGATTTGCGCGCCATTGTTGAGTTTCATGTAGACGAAACACGCATCTGGCGTAACAAATTATAAAACCTGTATCGTTTATGAGTTTTCTTCACAAAATATTTAAAAATCCTCTTTTTTTTCAGGAAAGATTGAAAATTTGGATGCTAAGCTTAAGCTGGATTAATCACTTAATCAACGAATCAATTTTACTCAGTTATATAGGAGATACCAAACACAATTTGTTAAAAATACAGTGAAAACATAAGTGCAAGAGCTGTTATCAGTAGCAATCAAACCATGAGGGAACAATGCATTTCCCTTTGTTTAATGTTTAAGTTTTTAGTTTTCATATTCGTTTATTATGCATATTACCAGCATTTTCGATTAACCCAATACAAGGTTCTAGAATCAAACGAACGATTATAAACTATAACAGCTTGCAAAATTCCGTGTATAGATCCGTTTGATAAATCAGTTAAACACATGTTCAGAAATGGAACAATCTAAAAGTGTGCCGTCATAAATGATGTAGTATTCTCGAATGGACATACTTTATGCATAAATTGGAAATCTGTTAATAACTCACAACCGAAAAATAGAATGAAATACTGCAAATATGAAGTCATTTGGAGGCCATATAACAAAAAGCGTCACCACAACTTTTCTTATGTTTAAAAACGAAAGTAAAGAATTCCTAGATCGTATTGATATATCAAATGAGTTCATTCGTGTTAAATGCTACACTGGAGGTGGTCTAGACATGTATACAAATTTCTTCTTTTTGTTCATTTAAAAGAAGAATTCGAAAATCGATGTGAAAAAAGCCATTAAGTTTTCTAACACTTGACAAGAGCAGTTAAATGTTTTGATGATGAGTAGTGATTCAATAGCTAGAAATAATATGTTAAGCTATATGAAGAAAACTTGGAAATTTCTAGTTAACACACAAAACGCCATAGATTTACTTGGCTAAAATAAAGTTGCAAATATAGTTTCGATGACAGCGGGAAAATATGTAAATGAATTACCACGGAAAGAATCAGTAAGGTTGGCGCCAATGGACAACTATAATTTGATATGGAACAATTATTCTGCAAAGGGATATAGCTGAAGATCATCCTGATATAGCAATCTTTGATTGTAGCCAGAAAAATGGTTCATTACAAAGTATCCAGACGTTCATAGAAATTTACAGATGAATGCAAGAAGACTTACAACTCCTTTCGATATCTTTGCCACATTAGAACATATTTTAGATTTTAATGGAATTGAGAAAAAGCAAGTGACAAAGCACAGATCAATTAGCTTACTTAATGAAATTCCCGAAAACAGAACTTGTGATGAAGCTGGTATCCTATCTAATTGATGTACTTGTTCTAAACTTACAACATTAGATATTCAAAATAAGACAATTATCGAAATTGGTCATGCTTTTGTATCTAAGATTAACCAAAATTTACGGCAGTCTTTTGAAGTTTGTGAAAAATTGTACTTGAAGTCCATAAAATATGCCTTGCTTGTTATACCGTCAGACAAAGTGCTGCAATACGGAAAGACCAGAGAACAAGCAATAAAAAAGACGTATAAATATGGCGATCGCATGAAGTCTTGTATTGATTATCAGATAACCGTTCAAACAAAGCCAGGAGATGCTATCATTGAAGGGACGTTACGGTTTGACGAGAAAAGAAAAAAAAACATATGACTTAGTAGGTGATATAAGTCGAATTAATAAGTACGGTGATCAGTCACACTGTATTTAGCAACATCATCTGAAAAAAATTTTCTACTGTAAACTCAAACCGTAAAATGTCATAATCAGTCGATTTATATCAAAAGTTCATTAAAGACAATTGTTCCATTAGGATGAAAACAATTATGATCAGAACGGGTTTCCAAGAAACACCTTTTAGGTCAGGTCAACTTTGTTAATATATATTTATATATAAAAAGGAAGATGTGGTATAATTGCCAATGAGATAACATCCCATCCAAGTCACAATGTATAAAATGTCAACAATAACGTTAGTATAGGTCAAAGTATGGCCTTTAACACGGAGCCTTGACAATAACCGAACATCTAGCATTAAAGAGCCCCACAATAGATAATGTAAAATTATTCAAACAGGGAAAAGTAAACATACCAGATCAATTGCCTTTTACAAGGTACTGGATGAGAGGTTACAAAATTGTAAGTAAACAGAAAGTGGGATCTATATGTAAGACTCAGATCGACGTCCGGTCTCTAATCGACGTTCGTTCCACAAATCGACGTCCAAATATGTCGTCACAATAAAACAACATTCCAAATCGACGGCCAATGTTATGACTATCTAATCGACGTCCTGTTTTTGGCTTCTCTAATCGACGTCCATTTTTTACCTTCTCTAATCAACGTCCGTGATATCAATTTTTAAATTTCAGAGATTTAATCATCATGAAAAATAAGAAGATGTGGTATGATTTTCAAAAGGACAACTATCCACATAGTTCAAATAAAGTAATGTGAGCATTTATAGGCACTGTACGGCTTCCGACAATGATAAAAAAAACACACCACAGAGGATATGACAAGCTTTAAAAAGCCACGACATGAATAATGTAAACAATTCAAATTAGAAAATTAAGAGTCTTATTTATGATAAAAAAAAGCAATTCCGAAAAGCAAATAGGACCGACATAAACCATCAACAACCACTGTATTGCATGCCCATAAAGAATATGCAGGGGTTAAACATGTGTGTGAGCACTTAAATTAGAACAGTAATGGAACAAAACACCATAAAACCCTAATGCTAATTTCTTGCGTATATGTTTCACTTAATGTCAGAAATTTATCGAAAAATATCTTACAGAGTCCAAATTATGCTGTTCTTCTTTAGTTTGTCTTTTGTTAAAGACTGAATAATGCTCCTAAATGTCGTATGGTTTTCTTTGTTGTTGGGTTGCTTTCTCATTTACCTAAACTTACATGCATGTCGTTCAGTTATATGAATAGGAATGACACAATATTATGTAGATCGATTGGATTAACTTTTTATCAAGATACACATTATTTGCATGTTACCTATTACGAGTTGAAAAAATCTATATGGAAAGTATGAGTTAATGTTTGAAAGTTTTATTGTCAATAAAACCCTTTAAAACATGTACATGTATAAGTGTAAGTGCAGTAATTGGACGTCCATTAGAGTGTTTCAAAATATTGGACGTCGATTTGAGAAAGTGACGTCAGATTTTGACGTCGATTTGAGGACCGGACGTCAATTAGGGACCGGACGTCGATTAGGGACTGGACGTCGATCTGAGTCTAACATATATAAAACGAGAAACACTTATAAACCACACTTTAAAGCGACAACCAGCGAAAAAACAGGCTCCTTATTTAAAACCGGTGAATACAAATGCAGCAGGTTTAAATGTTTTAACAGGCACCAACATTTAAAAACTCCGGAACAGTCGTGTAGCATTATACATAAAAAGACACGTTATAGAATATTAATTGAAATGACATCGAAAACATATTCAAACAAAAACAAGTACACAAACGCTGAACGAATAAGTTTGATCTTTGATACGATATAAATACAATATCATTAAAAAAAGATGTAGGAATAATTCCAAACAAACGCCAATAACCTGGTACAAAATGGCGTTAAATAAAAGAAAATATGCAGGTAAATCTTAATATATGATTACATTGTTACGGAAATACTTATTTTTTACAAAATAAATACATTTGTTGTTTACAGTACAAGTATTATCAATGTTATTTCTAATGATCGGGCGGAACTTATGTTTTAATTTGCATAAGGACAATCTATTTGAAAATGTGTGTGATTAGGATGATTGCCGTTAAAATTGTTATTGAATTCTAATCGCCAATCAGTGTCATCAAACGCATATACAAAGAGAGCTAAGTGTATGATAAGGGGCGACTAACTGAACACTTTGATGAGTTTGACTGTCCCTTTGGTATCTTTCGTCCCTCTTTGATGAGTTTATCCCAAAACTCCTGTCTATAGATCGACTAGCATTAATTAAGTGAACTTCTTAAACTCCGCCCAGTCAAGTGAAATAAATCTAGTAATACAGAAGTGAAATTATTTTCTCATACTAAATACTTGGTGGTACACATTTGAAATTGTGAGAGGAAATGTAAAGGCAAATGAGTAAACATTGAATAACAGAAATGCATTCAAAATGTGTCAAGAGGTTACAATAATACGAAAGTGCGATTTGAGTGTACTCGAAATTACTGAAAGTGAGTAAAATTCAAAAACAATTAATAACAAAAAAATGCATGTCATAGAATGTACACTTTCACATTCAAATTTCAATGTATAAGTATCATAACAATAGCAATAATCAGTCATCATACACCTTATCGCTAATCCCGGCTGACCCGGCCGCTTGAACTTTTGACACATACAACAATCACTTTTCCATTCTGGCGTCAGATATTTTGTATTATGACGTCAAAATTTTACGGGAACCTGTGTGATATCCAGAAATGGCGGACAAATAGCGATAAGGTGTATTGAGATGGTAGTCATCTCTGTGATTCCGCTGTTAATTTAATAAAGTGTGATTAACAATTGTATGAATAAGCTGATAAGAAGCATTTTCTCATAAAATATAGAGCGGACGTAATTTGGTAAATACAGACGCCCTTTGACCTAGAAAGTTGTAAATACATTATGACACCACCTCTTGTGTTGATTAATAAACTGTTACTTTTGGCATTTAAAATTCATGTCTGATTTGTCTGTACACACTCTCTGGTATTGGTTCATATACGTATTTTAAAAGTATTAAGTGTGAAATTCTACCGATTCTTTAGATATAGAGCGGACACATGTTTTACAGGCGGCCAGACAGACGGACGGACAGACTAATCACTTAAGAACAATCTGCCACCAGGCGGGGCCCTAATCATACAAGATAGACATATACCGACGAATATTTACTTATATATTGCTTATATAAAGTTGTGAGTGGAAATGGGGAACATGCCAAAGAGACAACAACCCGACCAAAAGATTTATTAACAGGGTGTCTTAATCATATTGTAATATGTCCGTGTCATATATATCTACAAATAAAATTGAGAATGAAAATGGGGAATGTGCCAAAGAGACAACAATTCAACCAAAGAGCAGAAAACAGCCGAGGGCCACCAATGGGTCTTCAATACAGGGCGAAAATCCCGCACATGGAGACGTGCTTCAGCTGGCACCTAAACAAAAAAGTGTACTAGTCCAGTGATAATGGACGTCTTACTTAACTCCAAAATATATGAATAAACAAGAAATAATGCAAGAAAACAAAGGCCATGAATTCATTTAGATGTGGATCAGGATCTGCTTACTCTTTCCAGAGCACCTGAGATCATCACCAGTTTTTGGTGGGGTTCGTGTTGCTTAGTCTTTAGTTTTCTATGTTTTGTATTTTGTACTATTATTGTCTGTTTGTCTTTTTATTTTTAGTCATGGCGTTGTCAGTTTATTTTCAATCTATGAGTTTGACTTTCCCTCTGGTACCTTTCGTCCCTCTTTTAGATTACTTAGGTTTGAAAAAAAACTTGACATCACTTAAAAAGGTATATATCAATTGTTATACTTTGTTTTAGCAATACATTGTAAAAAGCATATGTATATATAATATCTATGACTGAGCATGCACGATTCAATTTGTCGTGAATTTTAAAGTGAAGTCGTCAACACATCTTGAATTTGTGCTTATAATATATGGATACCTGTATAGAATTTAATTTAAATATATTTATTTAAAGTGGATTGGGAAAGAAGTTCTTACAAATTATTTTAATTCCTTTCTACTTTGCGGGTACGAGTGATGCCTTGTAGCGGCATTCATCTGCTCTTTTTCGAAATCTACAAGGATTTTTTTAAGTGCAATTACTCTCTTTTACTGTTTTACTGTTTGCAAAAGTACAAATTATTCTAAATAATAGGGATGTTCTTGTACCCAACAGAAAACCCTGGCCGTTTTTTGCACAATTTTTTTGAACTTTTGGTCCTCGATGCTGTTCAACTTTGTACTTGTTTCGGCTTTCAAATTTTTGTATATAGGCGTAACTAGCGACTAGTAAGTCTTGTGTTGACAAAATGCTCTTCTGGCGTATTAAAATTTTAAACTTGTTGCCTTTTGTTAGCTATTATTCGTGTGTTTCTTTGTCAATTGTGTTCTCCTATTTATTTATATTGTAGTCCTGTAATGTTTTTGTTGTCATTTTATTGTTATATTTCACATGGCCATAAAAGAGGGAGGTTTGGCATGCTACAAAACCAGGTTCAACGCATCATTTTTCCTTTAAAAATGACAAGTCAGGAATATGGCCATTGGTATATTATAGATCGTTTCTGTGTGTGTGACATTTTAACGTTGGGTTTCCGTTGTGTCGTTTGTTTTCTCTTATTTTTGAGTGTGAATTCACATTACACGGTACTTACCTATCTCAAATTCATGTATTTGGTTATCTTTGTTATTCTCATAGGATTTTGTCTAATGCTTAGTCCGTTTCTGTGTGTGTTACATTTTAATGTTGTGTCGTTGTTCTCCTATATTTAATGCGTTTCCCTCAGTTTAAGTTTTTACCCCGATTTTGTTTTTTTGTCCATGGATTTATGAGTTTTGAACAGCAGTATACGACTATTGCCTTTATTTTTAACACGTCAGTCATTTATCGTCCTCTTCCCACGGAATATCATCCGTTCTCAAGACCATACTCGCAAATGTAATCAATATGGAATGTTTTAAACCAAAACTTAATTATTTATCTGGGATTTTCATTGTACGCATGCATTGGGAAACGTCCCAATTCTCAGGAAATCATATCATTGGCAACATTGTTTTTTTTACTTACAAAATTCATTTAAAAATTTATAAGTTACTTGCATGTATATTATCAGCTTAATGATTACTTGAACCGCACAACAAAATTATGAGTACTGGATACATTCATGTACGTATTAGTTAAGGGAAGTATCGTTTCAAAGGTATAAAAATATGCATCTTCAATTTTACTGCTTAAAACAAAACAAAAACAGCCTTTCCACTTTGATTTCATACTTTTATTTTTGTGTATGTAAGCAGTTTTCATTTTGATTAATAATATTACCAAAACACCAGAAATTGACATATATCAAATGGGTCAAACATAAAAACCATTCCCTTGAATTTTTACACAACCATTTTCTAAACACTACTGCTTTAGTTTTAAACATTTTAAAAGATATACCATACTATTTTGAAGGAGACGGTACAGCATTTATTATCTATTGTTATTGATCTATGTAAAAACAGTTTCGTCTGCGTAAATAAGTAAAATACAAATGATTAAGAAATCACAGAACGTCATTTGTTGGATTTATTGTTTGTTGGTATTTTAACGCCACCTTTAAGCACCACTTTTAAGCTATTATGTGACGGTCGTTTTTAATGAATAGGGGAGCCGGATTGTCAAGCGATAACCACCGACCTTCGATAAGAAAACTGACATTCCTAGTCAATTAAGATTGGAGTCGAGTGCATCTGCACGAACAGGGTTCGAACTCACTACCTCAGTGTTGACTAGCTAGTCATTACAGTAGTAGAACCACTTAGAAACCGAGGCCCTAGTCATTAGTAATTTTGTCTACTGCCTCATCATCAACATACAATGAATATAATAATGGAGATACAAATTCTGAGCATCAAGCGAGTGAAACAGTTGACCTAACCTTACGTTTTTCTATTACAATTAATAAGATTTTTTCTTTTAAATAAACAAAAAATATGCCACAAATCTACCTGAGGACTATGGCGACGATATTACAATTTATATATAACTGGTTACAATTTGGAAGCATAATAATACACACAAATACTATATATATGCTTGTGGTTTTATCTAATGTGAATACTATAAGCAATAAATCGTAAGGTATGTTTATGTATTTCAATTTGTTTTTCATATGATAAATACATTGAAAGTAATTATATATTTGAAAATGTTATATAGTAGTACTTTATTATACCTCAATTATCATTTTCTATATAGAATAAGTACACAATATTTTCACTATTTTGCAAATTACAAGCTTTGAACATTTGGACCGGTCAAAAATGTCCAACTATTAGACCTGGGTGAAACTATTTGACAGCAAGCGTCATTAGATTTCGCGGAAATTTAAGTGCAGCTACAGGATTGGAGGATTTTGAAGTAACGACGTCGTGTTTTACCTATTGTATCTAGTATAAGGTTGACGTCAGTGCAAGACGTAGCCTTACCATTTGAACATACCTATGAAGTAAACGTTATGGTTTGGTTTCTTCTTTTTGATATAACGATAGTTGATTTATCTACGCCATTTATTTTCTGTTGTCTTTTTTCGAAATAATTAAACACTTACTGACTGGATATTCGTGGAATAATAAGTTTATTGTCCCTCGGATACAACTATTGCCCTCGGCTACGCCTCAGGACAATAATTGCTCCTCGGGACGATCAACTTACTATTCCACTCATATCCAGTCAATAAGTATAAAATGTACATAGTCAACAAAAGAGGGACGAAAGATACCAGAGGGGAAAGTCAAACTTATAGATAGAAAATACCATGGCTAAAAATAAAAAGACAAACAGTCAAATAATAGTACAAAAGACACAACATAGAACACTAAAGACTTGGCAACACAAACCCCACCAAAAACTGTGGGTGACCTCAGGTGATCCGGAAGGGTAAGCAGATCCTGCTCCACATGTGGAACCCGTCGTGTTGCTTAACTATCAGGATTATAGTGTTTGGTTTTGGGCATTTGTCAAAGTGTTTAGTCCAAGAAAGCGTTTTGCTCATCGAACAATTTAAGCGGGGATAATCTTCACCAATGTTCGGCGTTTAAACATTTATCGATTATGTTGCAGTAAAGAACGCATTAGGTCATCTCTTGCAAAATTATGATTGTAATTTGATTGACGTAATGTTTTCACACATAATTCTTTCTGCCTATGACCTCCCATCTCTGATCCACATCAGTTAATTGCAAACAGATTTCATTTTATTGGAGTAAAAAAGATTTAAAATAACCATGATCCAAATATTATTATAGATATTCTTGTGTTTAGAAAATCAAAGGGGTTATTGAAAAGGCTTCTTTCATTTAACAACATTGACTTTAAAGTGATGAAGAATTTGATTAACACAATAACAAGATGATTGTGATAACGTAATTATTTTCTGTATAGTTGCAACAATCTTGAGTATCTGTTGATTCCTTGTTATGATTGTACAAATTGCCTCTTTTTACACACATATGTATGTATGAGTGCTACTTTATCATTAAGTATCAAGTTATATATCATGCTATGTTATGATACTAGTGACTTCCCGTAATACTTATAGTCATTTCGTACCTTTACCATTTCATACCCCCATTTTGTACCCTGACCATTTCGTACCTCATTGAATATTAGCATGTTTACCATTCCGTACCTCATGATAGATTTACATGTAAGTCATTTCGTACCTCACGGCAGATTTACATACATGTCATTTTTAAAACCACTGGGTCGATGCCACTGCTGGTGGAGATTTATTTCCCCGAGTGTATCACAAGCCCAGTAGTCAGCACTGTTTGTGCTGAAATGAATTATCATTGATATTGTTATATTTATAAATTAACTGTTTACAACCTTAGCCGTATTTGGCACAACTTTTTGGAATTTTGGATCCTCAATGCTCTTCAACTTTGTATTTGTTTGGTTTAAAACTATTATAATACGAGCGTCACTGATGAGTCTTATGTAGACGAAACGCGCGTCTGGCGTACTAAATCATAATCCTGGTACCTTTGATAACTATTTATAAAATTTTGAATTTTTTGAAATACTAAGGCTTTTCTACCTCAGTCATAGATTACCTTAGCTATATTTGGCAAAACTTTTAGGAATTTTGGTCCTCAGTGCTCTTCAACTTCGTACTTTATTTGGCCTTTTAAAACTTTTTTGGATTCGAGCGTCACTGATGAGTCTTTTGTAGACGAAACGCTCGTCTGGCGTATATATAAAATTTAGTCCTGGTATCTATGATGTGTTTATTTCTTACCTCATGGACAATTTATATGCGTTTCATTGTTGTGCTATTTTGTACCTCGTGGAAGATTTATATGTACACCATTTCGTACCTCATGGAAGATTTATATGATATGCAATTTCGTACCTATTACTGTTCATAACTATAAAAAAAAAGTTGCGGATAATTATTTCTTTGTTGGTTACTTAATTTCCTATTTCAAGAGTTTAACAATTAATCACGGATAAATTCTGCAAACAAACAAAGTTTAATTGTAATTATTAAAGTGTTAAATTGCTGCTTTATCAGACCAATCATCGGTCTGTATAACAGATTTACGTCTAGATGCACACTTTTATTTATATTATATTTAAAAAAAAAACCAGTTAAATAAAAAGAAACTTAACAAAAAAATGATACGAAATAGTTTTAAAACATGCATTAAGTCTATAAGGTTCAAAATGGTAGATGCACTAGCCCACAGGGTACGAAATAGATATTATCGTGGGTACGAAATGGTAAATGCCGTGTACGAAATGGCACATTTGGGTACGAAATGGCAGAGAGATGAAATGGTCTAGGAACGAAATGTTTTGCTTCTGAAATACGTCTGCCATCAATACCACGGTTACCGTTCGGAGTCATTGGCAACAATATTGTGCAATCGCAGTCTACGTTTACTGAATATTCGAAACGTGTGTTCGAGTATTACTTTTTCATAAGAATAAGAACAAAAGTACAATATATTGAAGTTTGGAATTGACAGTGGTAATTCTTAAAAATTTAAATACAGTTACGTTCCGCTTGAACATTTATCGTTCTACGGAGCCTTAAAGATACAACACATGCCTTTGAAATAACATTGACAGAGAAATTTCAAATAGTTTACTTCATTATTAAAATATTTTTTTTATTCTGTGTTTGATTTATAATCACTTACTCGATAATTTGTTTTTGAAATATTTTTTCAAATAATGTTTTAGCTTTTAACCTATATTTAATAGGTTTAATCAAATGTCATGCTGTTAAGTGATTTTTTGGTCCATATTTTGAAATAGATTTTTTTAGGAAACCTCCATAAATGGCGTTACATGCCTAGATAATAAGTTATATTATAAATGAAGAAAGAGCTAAAGGTTTACTCATATAAAACCTTTGTCAACATCCCATTGATTCAAGAACGACATTTTGACGGATTATTTTTACCTAGGAACACGTGACGATATTATAACTTGTGTTGCACCTGCATCATTCAGTTCGGTTCCGCAACTATGTTGATGATTATGTAAATTGATTTATGATTAATTATGAAAATTATAGGCAGTGATGATATTTATTTCACAACAGTGTATTGATAAATATTTTTTTCTGATATCGCCGACTTCACTGAGTTTTTTGAAAAAAAAGGAATTTCATGCAATTTCTACATTTTACAAAGAAACTTACCAACATCATATCAAATCAAGGGTAATTTATTCATATGATTTGCACCACGTGACTTTTGATTAAAATTTTTGATCATTTTGATTTAATTTTAGATTGAACATATTAAAAAACAAAGGATTATTTTTCAAATTTGGCCAAATTTGTTTTTACATTATAGTGTATATATTCCTAAGGGAAAACGAAGACCAAAGAAGACAGATTCTCTAATAAATACTAAGGCTTTTCTACCTCAGGCATAGATTGCCTTAGCTGTATTTGGCAAAAATTTTAGGTATTTTGGTCCTCAATGCTCTTCAATTTCGTAGTTTATTTGGCCTTTTTAACTTTTTGGATTCGAGCCTCACTGATGAGTCTTTTGTAGACGAAACGCGCGTCTGGCGTATATACAAAATTTAGTCCTGGTATGTATGATGAGTTTATTCAGATTGATTATTGATGTTCTTTCTATTAATAATCCAAACTTTTCTAGGTTTCTTTAATATATCCTCTAGAAGTAGAAAAAAAGAACCAACAGACACGGCTTCTAAGCATCATTATTAGACTTAAACCTCGAAATAAACAAAAGCGGTCATCTCAATGTACCAGAATCAATGACAAACTTTACGATTTTAATTTTGAAATAACCAATACCCTCACCTAAGTTGCTATATCCCAACTTCACATGCATATTGGATATATACTTCCAAAATCATTCGGCTTGCAACTTGACCGTTGTCTGAAGAGAAAAAAATGTCTTGTCATTCTATAAACGTTCATTAAAAGATGCAAGACGTATTTGTTACATATTCTGTGTCAACTTCACACGTCATACATGATGATTTTGATGTTTAGATTCTTTGTACTTACGTTGTTTATCATCTTTGTTACGTGTTATAGTATGGGTTATTTTTTGTCTTTTACATTATTTACCCTTATTCCTTAGTCAACACTTCAGCTGTTACGTGTCAACGGAAAAATGAGGTCGGACAACCTCTGAAAATAACAAATACATTCTATAGTATAATGGTGTAGATGTATTTCAGTGTTATCTTTTATTTTCACTTTTTTTATTTATTTACACGGACTTGCTCTGAAAGAAAAGGAACAATGTGCTTCTTTAAATGCAAGGAAAAGATGATTTCAATGGATTTTACATTTTAACAGAAGCATTTGTTTGATATTTTTGAAATGTTAAACAAATGATAAAAAGTATGCTTCCAATTATATTGATTTGGTGTTCACAATTTGAATAATGGAAATTATTTCCATCAATGGCGTACAAAAATTACTCCTTGTATCAATAATTCCGGAGTATGCATTACATATTTCGCACAATATGAATTCATCGTAATCAATTGATCACCCTATATTGCCTTTCGCTCTTGTTAAAAACAATCCGGGGGGGGGGGGGGGGGGAGGGAATACGAACAAATATGGTAGCATAACCGACTTTAAAGAAAGTAATATTTTTAGAAAGTTAGAAAATTCGTAATTTACTTTTATTTTTTTTTATACAATACGTTAAACTCTCTCAATACTAAAGCCGTACAGACTAATATGTAAAGAATATTGGGTGTTGTTTGAAAAATGCATAATACTTTTTGATTAAGGTTATCCTTTAAAAGCAGAAATTGTAAATCTACAAGAAATACCTTTTCCATATCATACATTTAATATATAAATGCCAACGTACCAGATAGAGAAGAGGATAGTTTGCATAGTTACACAGATGGTATAACATAAACAAAATGAATCTTTTTCAAGGTTTTCAATTAAAAATGCGTTTATAGCATTTTTTGTACAAGATAAATTCATTTACAATTTATTCATTACAATAATCATGACAATAAATAATTGCATTTTTTTTATGTGTTTTATCATTTGATTTTGCCATTTGATTAGGGACTTTCCGTTTTGAATATTCCTCGGAGTTCAGTATTTTTGTTATTTTACTTATTATCAATGAATTATTACAGCCGATTACATTGAGTGTGAAGGTAAAAGTAATATATTTGGTTAGCTTCCTTGCTATTATAGAAGGTATACTACCTTCCTTTCGAAGTAGTCTAGTTCTACAGACAGATAGATTGGTTAACTATAGGACTAGTCTACTCTTAAAGGAGGGTAGCTTATCTAACCTAATAATGACTGCACGGTTCAGCTAGCAAGAAAGCTAACCAAAGATATTACCTTTACCTAAACAGTCAATGGAATCAACTGTAAGACAATACAAGTTAAAGCGTGTATGAATAGTAATGTGAACATGTTGCATGATTAACGTTAATTACACTACAAACTGCTCAGAGTCTGAATTGACTAGCTTTTGTGCTCGACCAGTGAAATCGAGCACACATTTTACTCGACCAGTCTCGATATTGTCTCGACTGTACGTAACTGTACTTAAGTGTACTCGACTAGGTCTCGACTTTACTTAATTAGTCTGATTCAGTACTTGATGATCTTTGTGTAGTCTGAAATGGTCTTGACCAAGGCTCGACCTGTCTCGACCTGTCTTAACTAGTCTCGACCTGTCTCGACTAGTCTCGACTCAGTCTCAACCAGTCTCGACCTGTCTCAACTAATCTTGACCTTCAAATTTAGTTTTGACTGGTGTAAATCAGCTAATCTAACTAAATTAAATATTGATCTTACAAAATTCAAGCTTATTATGTAGTTTGATTTATTGCTGTGAAATGAAAGAATTTTATTTTACAATAGGTAAAAATAAAAATTATTGTATAAATTCAGATAGGCATCTTTAATTTTTTTTATAACTTTTTCAAATCAACTTGAATTTTCATAAAACTATACAACTATCTTAGATATATCTTAAGGTTACTGAATCCCATGTCATTTAGTTTTTTGTTGTATTGCTGTCAAATTTAAGAATTAAAGTAATCTTGATAAAAAAAAGCTAGGATTTGCGATTCGGACAAAATAGAGATAGTACACTTTAATTTTTTTAATACCTTTTTCAAATCAACTTGGATTTTCATCAAACTATGTAGCTGTCTTAGATATATATTAAGCTTACTGAATCCCAGGTCATTTTGTTTTTTGTTGTATTGCTGTCAAATTCAAGAATTAAATTAATCTATGTCAAAAAAGCTAAATTTGCAGTTCGAACAAAATAGAGATAGTACACTTTAATTGTTTTAATAACTTTTTCAAATCAACTTGGATTTTCATCAAACTATGCAGCTTTCTTAGATATATATTAAGCTTACTGAATCCTATGTCATTTAGTTTTTTGTTGTATTGCTGTAAAATTTAAGAATTAAAGTAATCTTGGTAAAAAAAAGCTAGGATTTACAATTCGGACAAAATAGAGATAGTACACTTTGATTTTTTTAATAACTTTTTCAAATCAACTTGGATTTTCATCAAACTATGCAGCTGTCTTAGATATATATTAAGCTTACTGAATCCCAGGTCATTTTGGTTTTTGCTGTACTGTTGTCAAATGTAAGAATTAAATTAATCTAGGTAAAAAAAAGCTAGGATTTGCAGTTCGACCAAAATAGAGATAGTACACTTTAATTTTTTTAATAACTTTTTCAAATTAACTTAGATTTTCATCAAACTCTACAACTATCTTTGCAAAATATTGATCTTACTGAATCATAGGTTGTTATATAGTTTGGTGTATTTCTGTCAAATTTAAGAATTTAATTAATCTAGGTCAAAAAGCTACGATATTAGAAATATATCTTTCCTCATAACTTCAGGGGAAAAGTATATATAAAATAGTCATATAATTCCTTTAATGTTTTATTCCTTTTGATATATATTATATAAATATATCAAAAAGGGATGAAACATTAAAGAAATTATTAAAATAGTTCTTCTGATTTATAACAATACCTTCTGCTTCGGGCAAACTTATTAAAAGATCACATCTACCAGAGAGTTTTAAATTCTAAATAACATTTATTCAAAGTTGCAACATCCTGTTAAATCTAAATCACAAGGCTTTTTTAATTCACTAGATAAGTAATACACGAGTTGAAGAAAAGTAGAGCTTTCTTTTTACCTGTAAAACTCATGTGTACTGATATAATGAAACCATGTATTGTGCCATGTCATTTAATTTGACAAAACAAATATTTTAAGATAATTTTTGTTTTAACAAAAAAAGGTGTTTATTTTGTTTTAGCTGATTTGAAAAAGTTAGAAAATCTTAAAAAAGACACCTATTTTTTTGTTAAAACAAAAATTTAATATCATTTAATATATGAGGAATGATATATTTCTAATATCGTAGCTTTTTGACCCAAATTAATTAAATTCTTTAATTTGACAGAAATACACCAAACTAAATAACAACCTATGATTCAGTAAGATCAATATTTTGCAAAGATAGTTGTAGATTTTGATGAAAATCTAAGATGATTTGAAAAAATTATTAAAAAAATTAAAAAATACTATCTCTATTTTGTTCGAACTGCAAATTCTAGCTTTTTTACCTAGATTAATTTAATTCTTGAATTTGACAGCAATACAACAAAAAAACAAAATGACCTGGGATTCAGTAAGCTTAATATATATCTAAGACAGCTGCATAGTTTGATGAAAATCCAAGTTGATTTGAAAAAAGTTATTAAAACAATTAAAGTGTACTATCTCTATTTTGTTCGAACTGCAAATTCTAGCTTTTTTGACATAGATTAATTTAATTCTTGAATTTGACAGCAATACAACAAAAAACAAAATGACCTGGGATTCAGTAAGCTTAATATATATCTAAGACAGCTACATAGTTTGTTGAAAATCCAAGTTGATTTGAAAAAGTTATTAAAAAAATTAAAGTGTACTATCTCTATTTTGTCCGAATTGCAAATCCTAGCTTTTTTTTTTACCCAAGATTACTTTAAGTCTTAAATTTTACAGCAAAACAACAAAAAACAAAATGACCTGGGATTCAGTAAGCTTAATATATATCTAGGACAGCTGCATAGTTTGATGAAAATCCAAGTTGATTTGAAAAAGTTCTTAAAAAAATTAAAGTGTACTATCTCTATTTTGTTCGAACTGCAAATTCTAGCTTTTTTGACATAGATTAATTTAATTCTTGAATTTGACAGCAATACAACAAAAAACAAAATGACCTGGGATTCAGTAAGCCTAATATATATCTAAGACAGCTGCATAGTTTGATGAAAATCCAAGTTGATTTGAAAAAGTTATTAAAAAAATTAAAGTGTACTATCTCTATTTTGTTCGAACTGCAAATTCCAGCTTTTTTGACATAGATGAATTTAATTCTTGAATTTGACAGCAATACAACAAAAACCAAAATGACCTGGGATTCAGTAAGCTTAATATATATCTAAGACAGCTGCATAGTTTGATGAAAATCCAAGTTGATTTGAATAAGTTATTAAAACAATTAAAGTGTACTATCTCTATTTTGTCCGAATTGCAAATCCTAGCTTTTTTTTTTACCAAATTCAAATTCAAATATTTATTGTCATATAAACTCTGAACAATAAGTTTGTGACAAATAATATAAACATACACAAAATACATTTAACAAACAAACCATGAAAACAAAAAAAGCAAAAAAGCAGAACAATCTATCTATATGATATATAAATATATTTTATAAATAAATCAAGAGTCCCCTGTCCTCAGTTCTAATGCCTGTTTAAAATAGGACCCTAAGCTTTCTACTTCTTTTGAGGTTGATGGACAAAGAAGATATTTAATTTTTTCATTTTCTTGCCAGGACATAAAATCTGGCATATGTTTAATTACATTTCCTATAAAGTTCTCTCTTAGTTTAGCAATTTTTTTGCAGTATAAAATAAAATGGGCTTCATCCTCCATTGTATTACAGGATGTGCATAGTCTTTTTTCTCTAGGTATTTTTAAATGTCTTCCCTTTTCTATCATTAAATTATGATCGCTAATTCTCATTTTTGTTATGTTACTTCTCTTTTCAAAAGATTTACAGTTTAAGTAGTTTTCCATTTCTAAATTTTGCTTTAAACTTTTATATAAATACAATTTACTTTTTTTATCTATTTTTTCAAATTTTTGTTCAAATATATTTGTGTAGAAATTTAAGAATTGATGTTTAAAGGTTTTTTTTAACAACTTTGAGTAATTTTTCTTTTGTTTCCCTCAAGAATGGATGCGTCCATGTTTACCTCTTTCAAAATATTTTTAACATATGTAAACCAGGTATAGCAACCTGAATTATCTAAACTTTTAGTAAGTAAAAAGGATTCGTATAATAATGGATTAATTTCAGAATTTAGTAATCTTGATAAGTAAAGAATACTTTGAGTTTTTATATGCATCTCTAGTGGGTATCTTCCTAGCTCTGTTCTCACAGCTATGTTTGATGAAGATTTTCTTGTTCCGAGGATATATTTACAGAAAGACAAATGTAATTTTTCTAAACTTGATTTATCAGTAAAATTAAGGGGGTCTATATTTGTTTTGGAAATATTTGCACGTTTTTCTGCTCTAAATTTTGTAACATAAGTATCCATATAAGTTATTTCTGAATTGTAAGTGGCTATTGGTTTAACTATAGATTCAAAAAGACTGCAAGCTACTTTAACTGGCAGATTATTTAAGGAACCAGTATAAGTTTTAATGGCAAACATCACTTTCCTTGCTTTATTTACAAGCTCTTCAGAGCTATGCAATAAGTTTCCATTTGATTTCACAAGAATTCCAAGAAACGAATACTCAGAGACATTTGACAAACTTTCATTTTTATATTTTGATAAAGATGTTTCCACTTTTTTTTATTATTTTGCTGCAGAATCATTGTTTTAGTTTTATTAATATTTAAAGTTAATTGCCATTTTTCACAATACTTTTCTAAGTTGTTCAGACTATTTTGTAGGCCTTCTTTACTTTCAGATAATATTAAAAGGTCATCAGCAAATTGTAAAGATCCTACTTTAGTATCAATTAGTTCTAATGGACAGCTATTTTCATTTGAAAACTCTGCATCTAAATCATTAATAAATAAATTAAATAAAGTAGGACTCAATGAATCCCCTTGTTTAACCCCTTGTGTGATTTCAAAATATTCTTGTGTGATTTCAAAATATTCTGAATGCCACTCTTGATGCTTGAAGGCAGATTTTGTTTCCTCATACTGTCCTTTAATAATATTAAATATTTTTTTCCCTGCTCCTGCCTTATACAGTTTATAAAGTAAAGCTTTTCTCCAGACAGAATCAAAAGCCTTTTTTAAATCTACAAAGCAGGCATATATTTTATTTTTATTTTTGTGTAAGTATTTGTTTATTAAAGACTTAAGCACAAATATACTATCAGAGGTTCTGTGATTTTTTCTAAAGCCAAATTGAGTATTACTTATAGTATTTTCCATCAGTTTAATCAATCTTTCATTTCATACAGCATTAAACAATTTTGGTAAGCAACTTATCAGAGATATTCCCCTGTAATTATTAGGATCAGTTTTTACTCCTGATTTATGCAATAAAATTAAGTATGAGTATTTCCATTTTGATGGGTAAATACCTGTATTCAAAATAAGGTTAAACAGTTTAACAATACTTTTGATAGATACATTTTTACTAAATTTTACTATTTCATTTATAATGGTATCTGGCCCAGGCACTTTTTCTTTTTTTAGCTTACTAATAACATTTTTTATTTCAGAGTATTTTATTGGAGCATCTGTTTCTCTATTAGATATTATGTTCTTTTCAATATTAACAAGTTGTTTTTCTATTTCCTCTTTCCTTTTTATATTTACAAATGTGGGTTTTCCTTGGTCCTGAATATGCTTCGTAATTATTTCTTCATCTTTTAAAATTTCTGGCACTTCACTACCAGTATTTTTTTTGTTTTTCATTCCTTTAAGTATTTAAGTTAAATATTTTCTCTCTGTATTGTGCTTTTTTAAATTTTACCATTTTTTTAAAACTTTTTAACAATTCAAAATATTTCTGTTTAAGTTGATTATTTGGACATTTTTTAAGTTTATTTCCAATCCTGTTTATTTCTTTTTTGTCTCATATACACAATTGTCTGACCATGCCTGTCTATATTTTTTTCTCTTACTTTTAATTCTTTTTGTAATTTTACAAGTAAAATCAGAGATATTTTCAAAAATGTTAGTTAAATTTTCAGTTGCACCATCAACCCCTTTTTGATTTTCCTGATACTCATTTAATTCAAACTTCATTATATCATTTTTTATATGCTCTGACATAAGAGCTTTAAGTAGCAAGTTATGTGAATTTTCAGTCCATTTATATCTTTTCAAATATTTCCATTTTTTTTCTATATGACTTTTAAGGTCAAAAGTTTGTTTTATATAACAATTTAATGTTAACTGAATCTGTACATGATCTGACAAGTAAGTAAAATCATCAGTTTTAAAGTATTTCACTAAGGACAGGAGACTTTCACTTATTAATGCATAATCTACAGCACTGTATCCATTTATTGACATATAAGTATAGTAGCCTAGGATGTCCCCTATAAATCTGCCATTTAATATGCGTAACATTGAGGCAATACATAGTTCTAATAAGGATTTACCTTGTACATTTGTTACATTATCTTGATTGTTTCTAGAAATTTCAGTGTCAACTTCATAATAATTTGGTATTAGATTTTTAGCATCAAAATTATTTATTTGACAAGAATCTCCTGTAATAAAATCAGGACATTTACCAGTCCTTGCATTCATGTCCCCCATTAAAAGTATTTTTCCTTATCTTGCAAAAGTACTGATCTCATTTTCTAAAAAGCTATAATCATTTTCAAAATAGTTTGAATTTATAGGGGGAATGTATAATGCACATAAATATAAGTCTTCTTTGAAACCAAAGAATTCCTTTTCAAGTTTTAGCCATAATCTATTTTGTGATTTTGTACCATTAATATTGGTTATACCTTTTGCTATTTCTTTTTTGTAATAGACAATAATTCCTCCACTATGTCGACGTGCTTTTTTTGTCTTTTTTTAGTATTTTTAAGAAAGTATTATAATTTGATATTTTATAATCTTTACACTCCCCTTTCCAGGTTTCAAGTAATATATTTATGTCACTTTGAATTTTATCTATGAAAAAATCATCTTGAATTTTGTCCCCAAGGCCACGCACATTCCAAGCAAAAATAGTTAAATAGCGTTTATTCTCATGAGTTCCCATGATCAAATTCCTTCCTTTTTTTTTTGGTAAACTAAATGTTTTTGTAAAATAATTAAATAAATGGTCTGAAAATAAATCATTATAAGTTTCATTGTTATAGTTTTCATTTGTCTTTCTACTGCCAATTATTGACTTAAGAAGATGACTTTGGTTTATCTTTAAAATATAAAACTCTTCATTGTCATATATATGATATATTCATTTTTCAAAACATTTACCATACATTTGTACATATAAGAAATATCAAGCAATAAACAATATGTCATCATTTAAACAATATCTGAGGACAAAGAAAGATAACTCAAAATTTTTAAATAAGCAAGTAAAAAATGTTTGTTTTTTTTCTTTTCTATTTTCTGTTTTAAAATTATTTCTTTACACTTACATCCAAATATATTGATTAAACATGTTGAATTCCAACTTTAAAATGATTGTTTACGAATTACTTTTTTAATATATATTAAATAAGGTAAATTTTGTCATTGCCTTGTGATTTATGGTAAACAATTAACATATAACATAACACTTTTAAGTTTCTCTTTTGTCAGTTTGATCTCAGTTATCCAATTTTACCAACCTTCTTATTTTTAACTGTTCCCAGGTATATTATATGTATACACATTATCATATCTATCATATCTATACTATTAAACGAGAAGACCTCATTTTTGGTGTCGCTTCTTTTCTTTCCACAACAAATTAATCAACACGCCTCTGTGTCCTATGGGTACAGTGCATAGTCGCATTTGTCATCCATTCATATGATTATTCAGATTTAGTTATTTTGGGAGAAAAACGAGAAAAAAGGCATCCGGATATTGTCCCGTCATTGGACGAAATTTTAAGTCTGATTAGACTTCCGGTTTGCGTTTTTCTGTATATTTTAAGAATTCTATCTGCTATCATTTTCAAGTTTACTATCCACGGCGGTCACATAGTTTATTAAATAGAGAGGGTCTGTATACTATATCAATGACCACCATGGTATCCACGGCGGTCACATAGTTTATTAAATAGAGAGGGTCTGTATACTACATCAATGACCACCATGGATCGATTAGTAAACTTAAAATTGAAAGTAAATACACTATATTTATATAGTAATGAATGTTCATAATATACAGATAAGCCCTAAAATTATTCAAGTGAACTTTTGATACCTTTTCTGAAATTCTCCAGTTATTAAATCTTTTACAAAATTCATTGATTACAAAAAAGAAGATGTGGTATGATAGCCATGTTGAGACAACTCTCCACAAGAGACCAAAATGACACAGAAATTAACAACTATAGGTCAACGTACGACCTTCAACAACGAGCAAAGCCCATACCGCATACTCAGCTTTAAAAGGCCCCGAACTGACAAGGTAACACAATCCAAACCAGAAAACTAGCGGCCTTATTCATGTACAAAAAATGAACGAAAAACAAATATGTAACACATAAACAAACGACAACCACTGAATTACAGGCTCCTTACTTAAATGTTCAGAACATACTCAATGTATTATGTTCATATTGAAATTGATAGAAAACCAAAAATTGGGAATTTTGGAAATAAAGGAGGAGGGATATAAAAAAACATTTTCCTGTCGCCAATAACCTATGACTTATGATACTTTTGCTGAAATTCCCCACTAAATGTATTATGTTCATATTGAAATTGATAGAAAACCAAAATTGGGAATTTTGGAAATAAAGGAGGAGGGATAAAAAAAAACACATTTTCCTGTCCCCAATAACCTTTGACTTATGATACTTTTGCTGAAATTTTTTTACATAATTCTTCCAACAACACTTTACATACTTTCAACTACGCTCTGAATGCCCGCGATTTCGCGGGTGTGTTCTAGTTTCTTTTAATACATCTACATGATAATATGAAAAATATTAAAAAAACTTAATTTCTTACAAATATTCTTAGGCTTATCTATTTTGCCTAGTTTAACATGTTTAACCAAAAATCAAATATTTAAAAATGTCAACAAAAAGATCTTTATTTCTTATTACTTAATAATGTCCATCTCTCATTCCACTAAACATGTATTCAAACATTTTGTACATGTTGTTCCTATCATTGTTCATGTGCATGTGACTAGTATTTGTATTATCTCTATATCTGTTATTTGTATTATCTGTATATCTGTTGTTTGTACTATCTGTGTATCCATTATTTGTATTCTCTGTATATCTATTATAAGAGTTATGCTTGTCCTGTCTGTAACCCTGATATCCATTTGTATCCTTTTTATTGTACCCACTTCTATTCTGGTCATAATTTGACCTCACTGAATAGCCATTGTTGAAGGACCTTGGATAATTTTTATCATATCTAACTGATAACAGTGGGTTTAAAATTTCCTTAACACATCTGACATAAAGCTTTACACCTTTAAAATTTGGATGAATACCATCATAGAAATCTGAATGAATCATATTTTCAAATTGTACACAGTGTAACCCAGTATCAACACAATAGTCTCTAAGTAAAATATTGTATAGACCAATTTTTTCATTATATGCATCAGCTTTGTTTCGGTCACCAAGATAATATCTTGGTAAAAGTTCCCCGATCACAACTGTAGATTCTGGTAGAGTAGATTAAAGTTCACGAACAAGTAATTCAACCTCTTGTAGTACATCATCTGGTGTTTTTTGTTCCAAATCATTTGATCCTATTTGTAGCAAAACATTTTTAGCATGTACTGTTCCCAATTTCACAAATTTTGTTGCTCCCTCTACAGTTTTATCTCTCAAAGTAGTGATTTTCACTTGTTTATTCTTGTACATTTTTTTACCATCAAGGTCTTTCACAATTGATGATCCTATGACCCATAAATCCACTTTTTGTATGTTTGTGTTTTTGGATTTTTCTATACTATTTCCAGACTCTTTTTCTATCATACTTTGTGTATTGTTATCAGACTGTGTAACACTTTGTGTACATCTTGCTTCAAACAGATCTTTCATTTCAGAACATGTCTTGTTTACCTCTTGTATTCTCTCTAATGTCTTGAAATTTGTGTTAACACCTATCCTTAAATCCATAAAATGTCTATTTTTTTCTTCCAGGATATTTTCCTTCATTTCTTTTGTTGAATTTTCCAATTGTTTTAGCCCACTGTTTTCTACATGTAAATTCTCATGCATTTCCTTTAATTGAGGATTTATTTCTTCTTTTATCTCTTGCACTTTCTTTTCTATTTGTGTTGTCTTTATATTCAAACTTTCTACTCTCTTGCATATTTCACTACCTTGATCCTTAACTCTTTGTAGTTCTTTGTAATTTGCAGCTAATTTTGAATTATTTAAAAGATTTTGAGCTTTATTTTCCTTGTAATTTTCATTTGTTGAAGCAAAATCTAGCTTCTCAACTGATTGGTTAATCTTGTGTTCTTCTGATTTTATTTGGTCTATATCTTCAAATTTTGTTATGATTTTTTCACACATAATTGTTAGATTATTGATTTTTTCATCCCTGACAATGTGTTCATTCTCTAACTTATGGAATGCTGATTTTAGTGTTTTTATTTCATTTTCCTGTAATTCCATTTTCTTCAGTACACCTTCAAGTGAATTTTCATCTTTGCCATCATCTTTATTACTTGTATTATCTTGGTTATCTATGTTTATACATGTGCTAGTTTTACCCACTTCAGGCTCTTGTATGAGATCATCATTTGTTTTGTTCAAACTGTTAATTTGTGATTGTTGAATATGATTTGAGTTTGTGATGTTTACCTCTTTTACTATACTTTCTTCCTCTACTTTATTGTTTTCTTTCTCTACAAATTCTCGTTGGAAAAAATTATCATCCATTTCAATGTTTCTTTTATTTCTTTAACAACATTGACCGACTTATCCCCCTTTGTACACACTAAATTATTTACAACTTTCTTGATTCTTGGGAATTCAAATTTTACCCAATCAGCTGTTAGTTGACCCTGTACTAATGCGGTATTTGTTGTATAAAATAAAGTAATAACAAATTTTTTCTTTTTATTTATTGTTACATTTGCTACGGACTTGAACAGCTCCTTTTGCGGAATTTTCCATTCAAACGTACGTTTCTCGTCGTTGATTGTCATTACCCTCGATTTTTCGTCGTGGTCTGTCCACTTTACATCTGCTTTGGTTTCGTTCCCCAAGTCTGTAAAATATCGAGTTAATAATGCCCTCCTCCAGACAAGCACGCTGTCCTTATTCAATTTGAACGAAGCTTGGTTGGACGACTTTGAAAAGTTTATGTGTCCGTCTTTATGGGGCGAGTTTCCCCCTTTTTTGTACTATTTGCCATGATTTCAATGTTTGTAGCTTTGGATTACATTGATTCCAATTTAACGCCTGCATATTTTGTATTGTATTACCAATTGACTTATTTTCAACTCTCATCCTCTCTGACCATTTTCAGACCATCTATTTAACTTCTTACTCGTAGGGGCTACATCGGGTGTATGACATGGAGGCCGCCATTTTTAATAACCAAGATTACTTTAATTCTTAAATTTTACAGCAATACAACAAAAAACTAAATGACATGGGATTCAGTAAGCTTAATATATATCTAAGACAGCTGCATAGTTTGATGAAAATCCAAGTTGGTTTGAAAAAGTTATTAAAAAAATTAAAGTGTACTGAATCTCTATTTTGTCCGAATTGCAAATCCTAGCTTTTTTTTTTTACCAAGATTGCTTTAATTCTTAAAATTTACAGCAATACAACAAAAGACTTAATGACATGGGATTCAGTAAGCTTAAGATATATCTAAGATAGCTGCAAAGTTTGATGAAAATCCAAGTTGATTTGAAAAAATTATAAAAACAATTAAAGATGAATATCTGAATTTATATAATAATTTTTATTTTTACCTATTGTAAAATTAAATTCTTTCATTTCACAGCAATAAATCAAACTACATAATAAGCTTGAATTTTGTAAGATCAATATTTAATTTAGTTAGATTAGCTGATTTACACCAGTCAAACCTAAATTTGAAGGTCAAGACTAGTTGAGACAGGTCGAGACTGGTTGAGACTGAGTCGAGACTAGTCAAGACATGTCGAGACAGGTCGAGCCTTGGTCAAAACCATTTCAGACTACACAAAAATCATCAAGTACTGAATCAGACTAATTAAGTAAAGTCGAGACCTAGTCGAGTACACTTAAGTACAGTTAAGTACAGTCGAGACAATATCGAGACTGGTCGAGTAAATTGTGTGCTCGATTTTACTGGTCGAGCACAAAAACTGGTCAATTCAGACTCTGAGCAGTTTGTAGTGTTAATCAAATTATCCCGCTTACTTTCTGTTTATATTTGATCACTTTATCAAAATGTTTTCGATTTCATTTTGATCATAAAGATAGAAAACAAAACTTTATTCGGCTTTTAGATAAATAATTAAAAAACAGAAGTATTTTTAAAGTTTGACAAATTTATTTTTTATGCTATAAATAATATGCCAGAGGGAAAACAAGAAGATCAAAGAAGTCAGATTCTACAATTTCAGAAATATTGTGATGATCTTTGCATTAACAATTCCCACTTTTATAATTGGGTTTCACTAATATATCAACCAAAAGTAGAAAAAGAGAACCAACAGACACGGCTTCTAAACATCATTTAGATAATTTAGCTGATCTGTAACAATAACATCTTCATGCCTTATATATCATGTACTGTAGTACGCCGCTAGATTAAAACTGACGTGGAAAGGTAACACACGGCCAGCGAAAGCTCTTTTTTTTAGAGAGCCCAGGTGGTCGTGTGGTCTAGCGGAACGGCTGCAGTGCAGGCGATTTGATGTCACGATATCACAGTAGCATGGGTTTGAATCCCGGCGAGGGAAGAACCAAAAATTTGCGAAAGCAAATTTACAGATCTAACATTGTTGGGTTGATGTTTAGACGAGTTGTATATACATTATGTACACAGCCATGTATCACCATCATTGATGGCGATCCGATGGATACATCTGTTGTAGAGTTGTCACTGACTCAGACGTACTTATAAATATAATTATTTTCTGTGACTGTATATTACATTAATTTGTAGGATCCTTTACTATAGATAATTTAGCTGATCTGTAACAATAACATCTTCATGCCTTATATATCATGTACTCTAGTACGCCGCTAGATTAAAACTGACGTGGAAAGATAACACACGGCCAGCGAAAGCTCTTTTTTTTAGAGAGCCCAGGTGGTCGTGTGGTCTAGCGGGACGGCTGCAGTGCAGGCGATTTGGTGTCACGATATCACAGTAGCATGGGTTCGAATCCCGGCGAGGGAAGAACCAAAAATTTGCGAAAGCAAATTTACAGATCTAACATTGTTGGGTTGATGTTTAGACGAGTTGTGTACACAGCCATGTATCACCATCATTGATGGCGAGCCGATGGATACATCTGTTGTAGAGTTGTCACTGACTCAGACGTACTTATAAATATAATTATTTTCTGTGACTGTATATTACATTAATTTGTAGGATCCTTTACTATAGATAATTTAGCTGATCTGTAACAATAACATCTTCATGCCTTATATATCATGTACTGTAGTACGCCGCTAGATTAAAACTGACGTGGAAAGGTAACACACGGCCAGCGAAAGCTCTTTTTTTTAGAGAGCCCAGGTGGTCGTGTGGTCTAGCGGGACGGCTGCAGTGCAGGCGATTTGGTGTCACGATATCACAGTAGCGTGGGTTCGAATCCCGGCGAGGGAAGAACCAAAAATTTGCGAAAGCAAATTTACAGATCTAACATTGTTGGGTTGATGTTTAGACGAGTTGTATATACATTATGTACACAGCCATGTATCACCATCATTGATGGCGATCCGATGGATACATCTGTTGTAGAGTTGTCACTGACTCAGACGTACTTATATATATATATATATATATATATATATATATATATATATATATATATATATATATATATATATATATATATATATATATATTAACTCATTCGGTATTCAAGAGTTTGTAGCATCATCGGTGTATGAACAGAAAGATGAACCCGAGTTTTTTTCAAAGAACGTCTCGTCCTATTTCTACAACAGTTCATTAAAAGATAAAAGACACATTTGATAAATATCCCTTATCAACTTCACACATATTGCATGATGATAGTGAAGTTTAGATTCTAGGTACTTACGTTTTTTATCCTCTTTCAGAGGTGTTATAGTGATCTTTTTTGTCTTTGTGAATTATTAACTTTTATTCTTAAGTCAACACTACAACTGCAACGAGGTGGACTGGAAAAGGTGTTCCGGCAACTATTCTATGATTCTTGGGCCTGGTGTTTGAAAGTATCTAATGCCTAAAATATATCTTATGATGGTCGTTTGTCATGTTAAAGTCATAATATATGTTTTCAAAAGTGTCCCAAGTTACGATATATCATGACTTTTGCGGTAAACTTAAGACAGCTCGCAACGTGACTTATTATGGTCTGATGATTATCAACTAAGATTTCAATTACTTTTTGTGTATAATTTCATGTTCATTACAATAGAGAATAAAAGTTATGTTGTTCAGTCGGCTAAATAGTAATTATTTTCTCTCCTCGACTTAATTCTATATTAAAATTTGAATCTCCTGCGACATATTTTTTTTCTTTCTAACTCATGATTTTGTATAATATTATACATACATTTCCCCCTTACACATTGTACGTTAATTGCATGACATTTTGTTAAGCGGATACTTGATGTTTCGAATCTTAAAAGTATTCACAATCAAATACATTGTCACACTTCATGTACGATACGAAGTTTAACTTTTTTTTATTACATATACAAAATTTGATTTAAACAAATGTTCAACTCATATTTCAAGTTCTATATTATATTTAATTTCATGCTTATTAAAATGGGAGGGAAAAAAAATTCGTAAATAATAAGAAAAAACATAATTACAATGTTCATACTTGTTATTATTTTTTTTTATTTTATCTTTTTTCAATCATTATTTAAAATAAAAGAAAATATGTACACTTATGACAGTTATATTAAGATAACTTTGATTTTCATTCTATGACATATCATATGGTCATAGCATTTTTTCTAAGATATATTTTATGACATATTTTACATACTTTTTAAACCCAGGCCCCTGGTGTTTACGTTTTCATTACTTATTTCGTTCAAAATCAATTTACCGTTATCAATTTGACCACCCTATATTGCATATCGTTTTAACCTTAATAATCTGGAAGAATAATAGGAAGTTTATAATTTACCTTAAACTTTGTATGTCATACGTTCAACTCTCTCACGACTTATAATGCATTTGATTTGTAAATGTCAACGTTCCAAATATAGGGGAACAGTTTAGACAGATGGTTAAACATAAACAAAATTCATCCTCTTCAAAATTGTCAATTTCAGATGTGTCTATAACATTTTTTGTACAATATAAAAACATATAATCAATTTAAACATACTATGTTTAATTTCTTTATTCAAAATTCTGAGGAGAATCAATGGCCTTTTAAGCAAGTCCGTGTCATTGCGTGTATGGATAGTAAGGAGAATATTATATCAATCGAGTTTACATTCCAACAGAAGCTTTTTGAGATTTATTAGTGGTACAGAATGTAAAACAAATTATAAAACATATGCAACCGATTAGATTGTTGACTTGGCGTTCACAATTAAATACTGGTTCATATGATGAGATTGTTTACAACAATGGTGTATCAGATGGAATAAGGTATGGCAATGGGTAATGTGTCAAAGAGAAAACAACCCGACCAAAGAGCAGAAAACAGCCGAAGTCCACCAATGGGTCTTTAATACAGCGAGAAATCCCGCACCAGGAGGTGTTTACTCCTTGTTT
This sequence comes from Mytilus galloprovincialis, assembly GCF_965363235.1. Lineage (NCBI taxonomy): Eukaryota > Metazoa > Mollusca > Bivalvia > Mytilida > Mytilidae > Mytilus > Mytilus galloprovincialis. Next base: position 37,073,756 of record NC_134839.1, on the reverse strand, counting down.
CTATGTTTCTAGTGAATTCATTTCATATTTTGCTCAAACATAAATTCTTCGTCACCAATTTGACTACCCTTTATTGCATTTCGTTTTATTCTGAATAATCTGGAAAAATAAATGAAATTTTGAGGACATGTATGGTAACATAACCCATTTTAAAGAAAGAAATATTTTTAAAAGTGAGAAAATTCGTAATTTACCTAAAAACTTTAAACTGGCGTATTAAATTATAATCCTGGTACCTTTGATAAATATTATATACAATACGTTAAAATCTACCAATACGGAAGCCGTACAGGCTGATATGTGAAGAATTACAGGTGCTGTTTGGAAGAAATAAAAAAAAATCTGAATAAGATTCTCCTTTAAAAGTAGAAATTGTAGATGTACCAGATATAAGGGGACAATTTGTATTGTTTAAGCAGATGGTAAAACATAAACAAAATCATCCTTTTTTGCAAGGTTATCAATTTAAAATGCGTTTATAACAGTTTTTGTACAATATAAATGCATTGTAATCAATTTGATCATACTAATAATCTGGGGAAAATCAATACACTGTAAATACATGTTATAGCGTGTATGGATAGTAATGTGGACATGTTGCATGCGTAACGTTAATCAATCAAACTATTCCACTTTCTAACTGATTATATTTGTTTAGTTTATCAGTTTATTCAAAATAATTTCGATTTCATTTTGATCGTTAAAATAATAAAAACCCTAACCTTATAAAAAAAAACAAAAAGGATTCTTTTTAAATTTGGACAAATTTGATTATAAGTTTAATTCTATATGCCAGAGGAAGAGAAGACTTTTTTGGATTCGAGCGTCACTGATGAGTCTTTTGTAGACGAAACGCACGTCTGGTGTATATATAAAATTAAGTCCTGGTATCTATGATGAGGTTATTTTAGCACGTAAATATCCTTGAAAAAAGGAAAATCACAAAAATACTGAACTCAGAGGAAAATCAATTCGGAAAGTCTATAATAACATGGCAAAATCAAATAACAAAACGCATAAAAAACGAATGGAGCAGAACTGTCATATTCCTGACTTGGTACAGACATTTTCAAATGTAGAAAATAGTGGATTAAACCTGAAGGATTGGTGTATTCTGTGTTCTAGCAATATCGTAAAACCATGCTTCATTAATGGTAATGGCAAACATAAATGAGGCCGAAAGTCATAACATTGAATAAGAGTTACAATAACAGAATATATAAAGAATTCATGAAACAGTGGAATGATTCTTATAATATTTATCAAAGGCATCAGATTTATAACTTGAAACACCAGACGCCCGTTTCGTCTACATGAGACGGACCAATGACGCTCAGATCAATTATTTAGAAAGCCAAAACAAGAACAAAGTTGAAGAGCAAACCTATAGTATATTGAACAGCCCGCTAGAATAACGTTTACTTTGTTAAACAAGACAGACACATAACAAACATAAGTCTGAGAAAACAGTTATATCGTCAAGAATTAATCTAAAAAAAAACGCATCATAGATACCAGGATTAAAATGTTATATATACGCAAGACTCGCGTTTCGTCTACAAACGACTCATCAGTGACGCTTGAATCAAAAAATGTTAAAAGGCCAAATAAAGTACGAAGTTGAAGAGCATTGATATCTGAGACAGAAAACAACAAAAACAAACTGAACAAAAACTTGCTCTTGATCTATCCAAAAATATTTTTACAGTGTAGTTTGTTAATTTTGAGACAAATTATATAAGTAAAAAATGTATATAAACTTTCATTCAAATTAAAGAGAATTTTATGCAGAGTGGGTGTATAAATATAGTCTAAAAACTGAAGAACAAGACATACTAATTTTATACCTTTTCAAACAAGAGCAGATCACTAGTTAGTAGTCATGTCAACGGTTAACCGCCGAAAGGCCCGAATATCGAATACCAAAAACGCTAACCGGTTAACTAAACTTTTTTTTCAATTTTAATAGATTTGATATAAATTTGTATTGGAATCATTTAATAATGTTGTCCTATTTTTAAAAATTATCGTCATGGTACTAAAGCCTTGGTCACACCTTACCGGATAGCACGAACGTATGCCTAACGGATAAAAATAAAAGTTGTCCGTTGACAAAATGGTTATCAGTTGGCAGTCCGTTGAAGTACTGACCGAATAAAACGGACGTGTAACGGATGCATAACGGACATACACCGGATATGCAATGTACGAGAAACGAACACTTACCGGACAAAACGGATGTCGAACGTTCATCTAACGGACGAGTACCGCATAAAACGGACACCTAACGGAAGCGTACCGGATAAAACGGATGAACAAGATATACGGAAAAATCAAAGGAACAATTATTATACATGTAAATCGCATAGATATTCAAAATGTTTCTGTGTAACTGGTTTTGATGTGTTCTTTAAAATGCCACCAAAGGGCAGTGTCTGGCCTAAATAAGAACTGCTTGATTGTGAAGACGTGCCTATATTCTAAGATCGATTATGAATAATAAGAATTATTCATGAACCTTAAGAAATCTGACATACCAATAATTGGCATTTCTGATGCGAAATTTTCAATTGGCTTTTATTCGTTTCAGATCCGTTCATCATCCGTTTTATCCGTTATACGTCCGGTAGAAGTCCGTTTCTCATCCGTTCAACATCTGTTTTATCCGTTAAACGTCCGGTAGAAGTCCGGTGGTGAATTTATCTTCCAGACCTCCAACGGATGTATAACGGACACGTAATGGATACAAAACGGAAACGAAACGGACGAGTACCGCACAAAACGGACGCCTAACGGATGTTCAACGGACATTTTATCCGTTGGACGTCCGTTCAAAGTTTTGAACATGCTCAAAATTTTCCACCGGACAGAACAGACGTCGACGAATAAAACGTACGCTTAATGGACATGCAACGGATATGGACGGATGTCTAACGGATAAGAACGGACGTCTAACGGACATGAACGGATTGAAAAAAAAGTTATCCGTTAGGCGTCCGTTCGAGCTATCCGGTAAGGTGTGACCGAGACTTTAATTTGACAGATCTATTATCCAAGGTTATATAGATAAGGCCTTCACATATCAACTTTAACTACCGGTTAACCTGTGTATCAGTGGAACCATTATTTCAAGTAACCGGTTAGACAAAACTGTACGATTGACAACACTAATAATTCACCTACACGTCTCCATATTACTATTTTATACATAAATATCAGGAAATAAATTTAGAAGTTGTATGAACAAAATGATAAACACTGGCAGCATTAGTGACTCTATTTGAAGACAACGGAAGAAAATAGACTGTAACTGTGTCCTGGACCTTATAAAAGGTAAATACATAAAGATATAAGAACTCCTAATAAAAGGAGGCAGGATAAACATACATTTACAGAAATAGCATAAATATAATGGAATATGTAGACAACTCTCTCAAAAGCAAAAAACCCTATTGTAAAAATAAAAGGGTATACACTAAAGGCACGGGGACAAATCCTACTGTAACAACACAGCACTAGTAATAAACCCTGCAGTTAATATAAAAATGAAGATGTGGTATAATTGCTAATGAGAAAACTCTCCACAAGAAACCAAATGGCAAAGAAATTAACAACTAAAGTCACTGAAGGGCCTTCAACAATGAGGAAAGCCAAATGGTTAATTTTTCCTGTTTGAATACTTTTACATTTATCATTGTAGGGCCCTTTATATGTAGCTTGATGTTCGGTTTGGGTCAAGGCTCTGATAGTTGATTTCTTTTAATCTGATCTTAATGGAACAATTGGCTGTAATGAACTTAAATATTATGATATGAACGTCACTGATGAGACTTATGTAGACAAAACGCGCGTCTGGCGTACTAAATTATAATCCTTTTACCTTTGATAACTATTTAATAAATTTACTGATAATGACATTTTACGGTTGAATTTTACAGTAGCAAAGTTTTTTAAGGTGGTTTTGCTCAATACAATGTGACTGATCACCGTACTTATTAATTCTACTGACATCACCTACTAAGTCATATGTTTTTCTTTTGTCGTCAAAACGTATCGTCCCTTCAATGATAGCATCTCCTGGCTTTGTTTGAATGGTTATCTGATAATCAATATATGACTTCATGCGATCGCCATATTTATACGTTTTTCCGTATTGCAGCACTTTATCGGATGGTATTACAAGCAGAGCATATTTTATAGACTTGAAGTACAATTTTTCACAAACGTCAAAAGCATGCCTTAAATTTTGGTTAATCTTAGATACAAAAGCATGACCAATTTTGATAACTGTCTTATTTTGAATATCTAATGTTGTGAGTTTAGAACAAGTACACCAATGAGGTAGGATACCAGCTTCATCACAAGTTCTGTTTTCGGGAATTTCATTAAGTAAGCTCATTGATCGTTGCTTTGTCACTTGCTTTTTCTCAATTCCATTGAAATCTAAAATATGTTCTAATGTGGCAAAGATATCGAAAGGAGTTGTAAGTCTTCTTGCATTGATCTGTAAATTTCTGTGAAGTTCTGGGTACTTTGTAATGAACCATGAAGGAAAAACAATCAGCATAAAAGGAAGACGTTCTTCCAATTTTCCAGCAAATGTTTCTCTGAAACGACCAAAACGCATTCCATGATCACTGAAAAAGAACACAACTGTGTTTTTTAAGATATTATTTTTAAACAAATCTTTGAAAAACTTCAAGTAAATTTTATCTGCTTTATATGTTTCGTGGAGATAATCATGTGTGAGCCTTGAAAAAAATGTGAAGGAAAAATGTTGCTTAGACTGAAACATCGTAGCATATTTCTTTAAATAGTCTAGAACTATATCAGTTTCTGTTCTCCCATGTACACAATAGTGATTGGAATTCCAAACCTTTTTATTTTTTTCCATAGCAACACTTAAAGGTCTATTGAAGTAATCTCCTGGAGGTATATTAAATCCTGATTTCCGCCAATCAAACATTCCTATAAAGGGATGATCTTCAGCATAGAGAGTTCTATACCCCTTTGCAGAATAATTGTTCCATATGAAATTATAGTTGTCCATTGGCGGCCACCTTAATGATTTGTTCCGTGGTAATTCATTTTCAAATTTTCCTGCTGTCATCGGAATTATATTTGGAAAAGTGTTATCAGCTACTTTATTATAGCCAAGTAAATCTATGGCGTTGTGTGTGTTTACTAAATATTTCCAAGTTTCCTTCATATAGCGTAGCATATTATTTCTAGCTATTGAATCAATACCCATCATCAAAACATTTAACTGCTCTTGTCGTGTGTTTGCAAACTTAATGGCATTTTTTTCACATCGATCCTCAACATCTGCTTTTAAATGAACAAACGAGAAGAAATTTGTATACACGTCTAGACCACCTTCAGTGTAGCATTTAACACGAATGAATTCATTTGATATATCAATACGATCTACGAATTCTTTACTTTCGTTTTTAAACAGAAAAAAATTGTGGTGACGCTTTTTATTATATGGCCTCCAAATGACTTCATATTTGCAGTATTTCATTGCATTTTTCGGTTGCGAGTTATTAACAGCTTTCCAATTTATGAATATAGTATTTCCATTCGAGTATACTAAATCATTCACGACGGCACACTTTAAGACTGTTCCTTTTCTGAACATGTGTTTCAATGATTTATCAAACGGATCTATATACGGAATTTTGCAAGCTGAAGTATCTACTAAAAAGGGGTCACTGGCATTTTTAAATTCAGTTATAGTAAATAATCGTTCGTTTGATTCTTGAACCTTGTATTGGCCTAACCAAAAATGCTGGTAATATGCATAATAAACTAATATGAAAACTAAAAGTTTAAACATTAAACAAAGGAAAAAGCATTGTACCCTCATGTTCTGATTGCTACTGACGTCAGTTTTTTTGTTTTCACTGTATTATTAACAAGTTGTATCGATATCTCCTATACAACTTAGTATTTCTTCTTTGAAAATGCATGCGTTAATAACGTGATTGGTTCAGTTTAAGCTAAGCATCCAGATTTTCAATATTACCTGGAAAATAAAAGTTATGTTTAAAACATTTTTATAAGAAAAGTCATAAACGATACAGGCTTAATAATTGGCGACACCGAATGCGAAACTCATAAATGGCGCGCAAATCAAAACAGTCGGAAGATCAAATAAATTTAAAGAAGTAGAGAATCAAAATTTGAAAATAAATAAAACAAATGTGGCAAACACATCAAACGCCATTTATTATTCTAGGTATCCCAATTATAAATGTCTAGAATAAATTATTAATAAATTTACAGAAAAATTATCAGATCAATGATGTTTCATAATGTTAATTTCAACAACAAACTGCTGCTACCTTCTGGTCTAAACATCATTTTTAGACTTATACCTCGAATTAAACATAAGCGGTCATCTCAATGTACTAGACTCTATGGCAAAGGAGACAATTTTAATTTTGAAATTACCTATTCCACCCCTTAAGTTTAGTAGCAATATACCAACTTCACCTGCATATGGGATATATATTTTACAAATCGTTCGTCATTCAAGAGTTGAGAGCTTCATCTGTATTTGAACAGAAATTTGATGAACCAGGGTTATGTCAACGAAGTTAAAAAAAATAATAAAGTATATGCTACCAATCAAGTCATTAATTTTGCGTTCACAATTCAAATGCTGGTACCTATGATGAGATTATTTCCAACAACGGTGTACCAAACTTTACTACTGGTATGTATGATTCTGGTATATTCATTACATATTTCGTACAACATAAATTCATCGTTATCAATTTGAACACCCTATATTGCTTTTCGTTTAATACTCATAGATTAGAGGAGATGTGGTATGAGTGCCAATGAGACAACTCTCCATCCAAGTCACAATTTGTAAAAGAAAAATAATAATAAGTCAAAGTACGGACTTCTACACGGATCATTGGCTCATGTTGAACAGCAAGCTATCAAGGGCCCCATAAATGGCTTGTGTAAAACAATGCAAACGGCAAAACCAACGGTTTAATTTATATAAAAAACGAAAAAAAAAGAAACACCCATGAACCACATCAACAACTGACATCTACTGAAAATCAGGACAAAAACTTAGTTCTCTAACTTAGGTCAGGTGCAAAACATATGCAGCGGGTTTAACGTTATAATAGGTACCAACCTTCACTCTTACCTGAAACAAGAGTGTTACATCGCAATATAGAAAGACACACTATATAATATATCAGTGGAAATGGTTTCACTCAATCAATAGACATATTAACACAAGTGAATACACACTGAACAAATAATTTTTATCTATGACACAATATGTAAATATAAAATCAATATAATAGGGGTGAATAAATAAAGGCAACACTAGTATACCGCTGTGAGAAGTTTAAAAGTAATTTCAGGAGGCAAAAATAACATTGAACTAAATACCGCCAAATAGAATATTGCACAATGGAAAATGAAAATAATTTTGTTGTAAGGTACTCAGTATATTTGAGAACAGAAATTGATTTTACAAGATAAATATTTTTGCTGTTCATAGTACGGAATCAGGGGAGAAAATTGAAACACTTATCAAAGCTGGTATAATTTTAAAAATATTATTATTTATAAGAAAAGCTGCAATTACAAATCTTAAACCTTTTGATATTTTTCAATTTATAACACCGCAAATATAGATTAGCCTTGACCTTTTCTCATCCAATAACTTTCATATTGCTTATCATTTTTTACTACAGTATATAATCGAATTAGTTTTTAGAAAAGTGAAACACTTATTAAAGCTGGTATAATTTAAAATATATAGACGAGATAACCCCTTAATAGGTAAACATTAAATAAAAAAAAAGCATTACAAATAGTACCTATATGTCAAATTAACAGGAAATTATGAGTTGGGAGTACTCCCAGTTAATGAAAGCAGGTTAAATAATTCGGTAGAATAAATGAAATTTAAAGGACAAATATAGTAGCATTACCGATTTTACAGAAAGAAATATTTTTTTTAAAACGATACAAAATTCGTAATTTACCTTTGACTTTATATACAATACGTTTGTACATTCAACTAGTATTCTCTCAATACTAAAGCCGTACAGTCTGATCCGCAAAGAATATCGGATGTTGTTTGAAATACATATACTACTTTTTTATTCAGATTCATGTTTAAATGTAGAAATTGTACATTAACAAAAATTACTTTTCCGTATTATATATGCGGTGATATGAAAATGTCAATGTAACAGATATATAAGCGAACAGTGTGCAGTGTTTACAGGTTGCACTTTGTAAATACAGCTGTTTCTCAAAACACGTCTCTTTTGGGGAGTAATTGAATATTCATAGAAAATTCATTTTGTTTACATACTGGTTCCCAGTTATGCTCTCTGTGTTCCATATCGCAGAGACAGAACTTGGGAATGTTACCAGTAAATAAACACGTGCATATTGTTTACATTGAAATCTGTGGTAACCTTTCATTCGAGGTAGGGGTAGTTAAGAAAATTAGTGTAAGTTTAAACTCTGAGAAGTTCAGGGCATATAAACGTTGAAAATATGCCGCACAGCCCTATATTTTGACCTTTGAAAAAAATTGTGGTGCATATGAACTTTCAATTCTAGGATAAGATTTTTTTCAAAACTTCATAGTAAAAGTGGTACAGTTTTAGCCGTAAAAGGAGTTCCTATGGGAAATTGCATTGTCAATATTTACAGAAATGCAACCTACAGATGTTAAGACATAAACAAAATCAATGTTTTGAACAGCGGTATACTACTGATGAGTTAATTTTTATAACCGTTGTCTTTTCATTTGTGTTTTTTTCCCAAGATTTTAAATTTTGTAAGTGTTTTTTTCTTTTTTCGTACAATACAAATTGATTCTAACCAATTTGATCACACTATGTTTAATTACAAGTACATTATTTTATAATCTGAGGAGAATCAATAAACTGTTGAGAAAATACTACCTTCCTTTCGAAGTAGTCTAGTTCTACAGACAGATAGATTGGTTAACTATAGGACTAGTCTACTCTTAAAGGAGGGTAGCTTATCTAACCTAATAATGACTTCACGGTTCAGCTAGCAAGAAAGCTAACCAAAGATATTACCTTTACCTAAACAGTCAATGGAATCAACTGTAAGAAAATACAAGTTAAATCGTGTATAGATAGTAATGTGGACATCTTGCATGATTAACTATCCAAAGTTCTTACTGTTCATATTTGATCATTTTATTCAACTGTTTTCGTCATAGTAGAAAATATCTAACACGGGTTTTTGGATAAAACATTTAAAAAATAGAAGTACTTTATTTAAAGTTTGATCAATTTGAATTTGGTTTTTACGTTTTAAATCCAAATGACAGAGTGAAACAATTGGATATCATATGGCCACGTGAAATTAAAGGAGGATAAAAAAAATTGGGGTGTTTGATATGATAATCGTAACTAGAATTTTAGTACTGCAACAATACTTTATTTGTTAAAACGTTAATGTACCAGAAGAACACACATCTTAATCATATATTGATGGAAAGAGTCTAAAATAAGCGTTCACAGGGTGGTCACATTTTTCTCAAATTGGAGTGAAAGGTCAAGCATAAAAATATCAATATTACAACCACAAGGAAAAAAGATAAATTTTCTGATATTCATTTATCAGAATGCTACAAAAACGGTTCAATCAGCATATGCTGCCTAGAATGCCAAAATGACAAATTTGACTATTTATAAGAAAAGCTGCAATTACAAATCTTAAACCTTTTGATTTTTTTCAATTTATAACACAGCAAATTTAGATTAGCCTTGACCTTTTTACATCCATTCACTTTCATAATGCTAACATTTTTTACAACAGTATATAATCGAATTAGTTTCTACACTGTAAAAGCCGGTTTATCAAATATTATTTCAAGATTTTTTCTATCTTTAGAAAAAAAATCCGAGCGCAGAAACAATATTTTTAATTTTGCATCCAAAAGTTTGCGTATGTATTTAGTTATAGATAAATAAATATTGTGTATTTACATTGTCCGGACAGATCGGTTATAACACAAAAATAGCATAGTCAACCGAAGCGAATGCGATATTTAAAAACAATCATAGTTGTGACTTGATTTCGCGGTTGTTTTGGTGAAGCATGAGCATTGTCTTAGTGGGGTTATCCTGGTGAAAAATTGTAGACTCGTCAATATTACAGGGAAGTAATTGAAAATACAGTATAAATAAATGTTAGTTTGATAACGTTGTAATTAAAAATCGGCCAAAACCATATACAACTTTTCTTTACAAAGCTACATACTGTTACGGGACGGGGGTGCCCCATAAGTAAAGGTATTTACACAAGGTTAACACACTGGTTACTATATTCCTGGTAAATTCTGATATAGAACTGTCAACTCTGGTGTCGAGTTACAAACTAAGTTATACTGGTAGCGTAGCTGGCAAAATGGTTAATACTATGGTAGCGTACCATGCAAAACAGTTAAGGCACTGGTCTAAATATGGTAGCACAGAAACTGATTAACATTGACTAACTAATTACATGTACAACAGATAACAAGATTAATAAAGCTTCATAATTTATTATATACAAAACAATCAATGCTACTCCAAGTATAAATTACATGAAAACCCAACAGAACACTTAATAGAATATACAGAGACCCCCTTTTCGGTGCGTTAATTGTTTGTCAACATCGTAGTAAACGTAGTAAACATCAAGGTCACTAGACGCAGTCTATATGAAGACTGTTGTGGACTCGCTTTCATATCTCTGTCCCACCAACGTCTCGTGCCCCTATGGAGATGGTGGGCAAATTACATTATGCTGATTGGTTGCTGATCTCAGTTCATTAGATCACTGACGTCAATAAACATAGTGATGCAAATGGCGGCGATCGGAATGTTGACATTCTGTCGAGTCGGGAAATGGACAAACGGGACTTATCAAAGCTTACTCTTAGCATGTATGGGGCCCCAGTTACAATATTCATGCCTTACGCTGATAAAATAACAAGGTAATAAAACGGGAACGTGTGAAATAAGGGTAAACAGAAGGTAGGAACAGTCGTTCAGTCAGGGAACCCCCTTGGTCAAACAATGTCAATGAAGACGAACTCTATACTATTATTCCCAGAGACCTTACTAACAATATTCACATACAATAACAATAAATAAGTATACACAATGTTCATCAAATGTCTTTGTATACGCGTTGGCTAACAGTAAACGACGAACGCGAAAATAGAAGTGAGTGTTTACTGAGTAGCCCGAAAGAGTCGTATGTACAAACCTACAGCTTATCCCCTAAACCGTAACACTACCCCCAACCGAAGGATAAGAATTCGTCCTCGAAGTTAAAAAAAATAGGACACCTAACTAATAAATACCTACTTATCAACCTACTAAAAAAGTAAAACCGGATCTTCTCTGTGTTGTTGCTGGCTCTGTCGACATGGTAAATTATCACAATAATCATCATTAGTTCTATAGTGTCGTGGTACTGAGATCAAACATATACTATAATTCTGGTGTCATTAATATGGTGTTAAACATGGTATAATGTTGTATCTCTGGAATTGAGATACTCACAACTCTGGATATTAGTATATATCTTAGTTTAATGTTAAGTGCTTGTTCTACTTGGTTTAAACTTCATGGTACAGTTGGTTCAAATAAATGAGTAGCTAAATAAATCAGTGGTACTTTATATTGTGCATGTCACCCGTGACAAAAACACGTCAGTGAATAACAACAATACCATATGAAAATATTCCACATGAATTCCATCCGTCACACAGACACGTCGATGAGTCACCTTAAACACTGGCAAACTAAAATTGGTAACATAAATACTGCTTGATATTCCACAGACATTCCACCCGTCACTTAGACTCGTCGGTGAGTCACCGGGACAATACCAAATAAAAATATTCCACTGACCTTCCATCCATCACACAGACACGTCGATGAGTCACTGGGAACACTGGTAAAACAAAATATATAACAAAATACTGCATGGTATTCCACAGACATTCCATCCGTCACTTAGAAACGTCGGTGAGTCACCGGGACAATACCAAATACAAATATTGCACAGACATTCCATCCGTCAAACAGACACGTCGATGAGTCACCGGGAACACTGGTAAAACAAAATATATAACAAAATACTGCATGGTATTCCACAGATATTCCATCCGTCACTTAGACACGTCGGTGAATCACCGGGACAATACCAAATAAAAATATTCCACAGACCTTCCATCCGTCACACAGACACGTCGATGAGTCACCGGGAACACTGGTTAAACAAAATATATAACAAAATACTGCATGGTATTCCACAGACATTCCACCCGTCACTTAGATACGTCGGTGAGGCACCGGGACAATACCAAATAAAAATATTCCACAGATAATCCATCCGTCACACAGACACGTCGATGAGTCACCGGGAACACTGGTAAACTAATACAGGTAACAAATACTGTATGATATTCCACAGACATTCCACCCGTCACTTAGACACGTCGGTGAGTCACCGGGACAATACCAAATACAAATATTCCATAGACCTTCCATCCGTCACACAGACACGTCGATGAGTCACCGGGAACACTGGTAAAACAAAATGTATAACAAAATACTGGATGGTATTCCACAAACATTCCACCCGTCACTTAGAACGTCGGTGAGTCACCAGTACAATACCAAATAAATACATTCCATTGACATCTCATCCGTCACTAAGACACGTCGATGAGTCAATCAGAATATTTCTGTATACTAGTAAATAATACGGTAGTCAATAAAAAGGTCCAACCATACAACTCTGTTTATCATAAAATGGTCTATAAAAAAAGGTTATTCATTTATAACATGAATTCATACACAACAGAACTGCAGCAGTTTCAAGTGGTAAAACAACAATATTTAACGAGGTACATCTCTTTATACAAATACTGAAATAATTAACGAACTCATTTTCCGGTATCAAAAATTACTATTGCTGGTATAAAACTTACTTTCAGATATCGAAAATGACTCTTACTGGTAAAACCTCATTTTTCATAACAAATATATATATAAAAAAATATATTCACATGCTAACATTCATGGTATCTGAATGTAACAAACATTAACGATTAAGTTCTCTTAGGACAGTCTCTAATGGCATGCCCTTTCTCATTACAATAATAACAAGTCCGGTTTGCCTCAGCATTTATACAAACTGCCGTTTCAAATTTTGTTTGCTGTCTAAACTTTTTCTCTCTAGCCCTAAAAGTTTCACATATCAGAGCACAGTACAACGCTCCGTCAATGGTTTCTACATTGCTTTGTACAATAGCCAATTCTAAATCATGATCATTTAGTGCTTTTCTAAATGTCCTATAAGTTAAATAGTCTCTGTTATCGAGACTCGCTGATGGGTAAGCCATTCTGACTAGCTTTTTTATATAATCAGCCAGTTCCTGCAATGGTTGACCAGGTTTTCTAACACAAGCATCAATGTGTGACACATATACATCTGTCAGGTTTTCAGGATCAAACCTTTTGGTTAACAGTTTAACTAAATAACAATATGTTGGGATATTATCTATCTCAATATCAGCTAAAGTCAACAAAGCAGCACCATTCATACATGTAATAAGGTTTAAAACTTTTATATCTTCAGACCAATTATTTAATTTTGCAACAGCCTCAAAATGTAACTTGTACTCAAGCCAGTTAGTCGTACCATCATAGATTGATGGTTTGGTATACCCAATAGTCTCGATGTATACTTGTTCTCGGTTAGACAACTGGTTTGATTCACTACTCCCGCATACTTTATTGGTAACATTAGAACTTGTATTCTCACATGAACAATCATTGGTAACTTTTGGTATTTTATCTAAAACACTCATACATAGATTTGCCACTTGGTCTTCTATTTTTGATATACTATTTAAAAGTGATTCAGAAAGATTTTCAAGCTTTTCTACTTTTTCATTAGTTATCTGTAACTGAATTTCAAAATTATAAACATGGTCTCCTAAGGTATTCAAATTTCTGCTAAACTGGTTAACTATATTTGTAATGACCTCAACCTTCTTATAAATGGTATTTACAACATCATCTGGTCTTGATGCACAAGATTTTTCACTACCTGGGGTAGATGCACGACTGTCAGGAACAAAATTTACTGAAGGGCTAACGCAACTACTCATGTTAATTGTTTAATTTAAACTCTGTTATACAAGTAAGTCAAAAACGTTCATAAAAAAAAAGTACTGGTTCAAGTCTCTACTTTCGAGATGTGGTTTTATACGTATCTCACCGCCGGACACCAAATGTTACGGGACGGGGGTGCCCCATAAGTAAAGGTATTTACACAAGGTTAACACACTGGTTACTATATTCCTGGTAAATTCTGATATAGAACTGTCAACTCTGATGTCGAGTTACAAACTAAGTTATACTGGTAGCGTAGCTGGCAAAATGGTTAATACTATGGTAGCGTAGCATGCAAAACAGTTAAGGCACTGGTCTAAATATGGTAGCACAGAAACTGATTAACATTGACTTACTAATTACATGTACAACAGATAACAAGATTAACAAAGCTTCATAATTTATTATATACAAAACAATCAATGCTACTCCAAGCATAAATTACATGAAAACCCAACAGAACACTTAATAAAATATACAGAGACCCCCCTTTTCGGTACGTTAATCGTTTGTCAACATCGTAGTAAACGTAGTAAAACATCTAGGTCAATTATGGTTTGATCCATTTATTCAACGGGGATGCATACAATAGCAAGGTACATGCATTGCATCGACTGCGGCACTTTTGGTTTGCCTTGGTAAGTTCTTTGGTATGAGAAGTGACTGCCCTGGTAACCGGACGCAGTCTATCTGAAGACTGTTGTGCACTCGCTTTCATATCTCTGTCCCACCAACGTCTCGTGCCCCTATAGAGATGGTGGGCAAATTACGTTATGCTGATTGGATGCTGATCTCAGGTCATTAGGTCACTGACGTCAATAAACATAGTGATGCAAATGGCGGCGATCGGAATGTTGACATTCTGTCGAGTCGGGAAATGGACAAACGGGACTTATCAAAGCTTACTCTTAGCATGTATGGGCCCTGGTTACAATATTCATGCCTTACGCTGATAAAATACCAAAGTAATAAAGCGGGAACGTGTGAAATAAGGGTAAACAGAAGGTATGAACAGTCGTTCAGTCAGGGGACCCCCGTGGTCAAACAATGGCAATGAAGACGAACTCTATAATATTATTCCCAGAGACCTTACTAACAATATTTACATACAATATCAATAAATACGTATACACAATGTTCATCAAATGTCTTTGTATACGCGTTGGCTAACAGTAAACGACGAACACGAAAGTAGAAGTGAGTGTTTACTGAGTAGCCCGAAAGAGTCGTATGTACAAACCTTAAGCTTATCACCTAAGCCGTAACAATACATTAGCTCTACTCTTTATTAAGTAAGGGATATATGTCACTCTCTTCGTCATCGTTTGCAGATTCAGTACGCGTATTAGCATTACAGTACTCTTCCCTTGTGGAAAAAAACTTAATCTTGTAAGTAACCTGATGACATTTGTCTCTTGAAAAGGGTTGAAGTTAAATCCATTTTAGTTTTCCCAGGCGACAATTAAGACCTGAGTGAGAAAGAGTGTTATACATGATACATTATATCTGGTCTAGAATAGATTAACTTGATAGTGAAATGTTTCTAACTGAACAGGAAAATTTACAATATCTCTTGACATTGAGCGCACAATCACTCAATGAATCTCCAATGTGTTTTCCATTTTTTCAGCACAATTTGAAATGTTTTGAAAGCATTCGGAACACGAATAGTAACTTGAATCGGTCAACCTCGTGCAATTTTTGTCAGTTATAGTCTTATCTTTGCATAAGAATCACAAAAACCAGGTGAATTTAAAGTTTTTATCAATGTTCTTGATCGATATTCATAATATAACTGCACAGTCAGTCCGAAATGAAATGGGGTGAATGTTGATTTTCCTACAGAAGTTATTGATTTTTAATAGCCATACGAATTTGATATTTATGAACAACATACGGTTAAGGAAGCGCTTTTATGTTATTTTACATCAAATAACACTTCCATTTTCTGCAGCAGATATGGCCTCCCCTATAGTGAGCTCAGAGGTAAACACTATATTTGACATCCCTTGTCCACGCTATTAATGTCTGCATTGTAATTGAGGTGCCATGATAACTAATTAGTTCGTTCTGGAGTTTGACAGTTGGGTTAGCATCAGAGATATTCTGAGGCAAAAGTGGTCGGTATATTTCATTTTTTGTGAAAGATTACATTTTTTTCCTAAAAATCGACTTTAAAGGGCAATAAATCATTATGTAGTCAATTGAACATTTTGGTCATGTTGTTAGAGTTCAACAAAGGTACCAGGATTATAATTTTGTACGCCAGACGCGCGTTTCGTCTACATAATAATCATCAGTGACGCTCATGTCATTATAGTTATAAACCCAAACAAGTACAAAGTTGAAGAACGTTGATGTTCCGAAATTCCAAAATGTTGAGCCAAATACGGCTAAGGTAATCATACCTGGGATAAGAAAATCCTTAGTTTTTCGAAAAATTCAAAAGTTTCCTTAACAGATTTTTTTAAAGGACCACATAATTGATATTCATATCAACATCGAAGTGCTGACTACTGGGCTGGTGATACGCTCGGGGACGAAACGTCCACCAGCAGTGGCACCGACCCAGTGGTGTAAATAGTTATCATGTTGAAATGTTTGTAGATCTTATTTTGCAATAGTTTGAAAAACTATCTTTCTACACTTTCCCAAATTAATGAATGGCCAACATGATTCTTGTCATAATGCGGGGTTCACACATTGCCGATTAATACTCCCGTTTGAGATCAGACAGGGATAAGACACGAAAAGTGAAAAAGTCGAATAACTATCCCCAATTATCTGGAACGTCCTATCATTTTCTGAACGCAGTCGTTTAAGTTCGTAACAGATTCCTATGAGTTTGGAACGGTCCGGATAGTTCGGCGAAGCACCCCGACAGTTAGGCGCGTCTCGTAACATTCGGGGACACTCAGCTGATTTTGTGTAGTCGGATTACAAGCGTGACGATGTCGAGACAGATTCTGATGTATCGAATCAAAATTCTTACAATGTTCAGTGTTTTCTTGACGGTGTCCGATGGAACGGGAATGATCTGGAGAAATTTTTCATTGCTGGTTTTCTGCCGATTGAGTCCAGATTGCATCCAGATCTTGTCGATTGCGAACCGTCTTTGCCGAAGCGGTTCCGGAAGAGTCCCTTTCTTAATACGAAATTCGTCAATGATACGCACGTCAAAGTGCCGACAATTACAGAATACAATACAACTTAGTTATGGACACGATATAGCCGTTTGCAATACGATAGAGCGGACTGTGATAGGATTATGTTCCGACAGTACATGATCATCCCGAGCATGCCGACAGTTTTTGAACGGATAACTTCCGTCAGCGTCGGTTCACTGTCTGGTCACTTTCGGATCTCTGTCGGATTACATTCGGTACAATCGGGACGCAGTCGTGACAGACTCGGTCGAATTTTACCATGCAAAAGATACAAATCGGATTAGAAGCGGATTGAGGTAGCAATACACAGTAAGAAGTTTAGTTTCGCGTTATGGCCCCTGTGAACTTTTAAATATGAATTAAAGTTTTTGTACAATAAAATTGGTTTTTAGATAATTGAAGAATAATATAGCCTTCTTAGTGGGTTTATATGATTATTTAGATTATTTTAACATGTTTTATAGGCCATTTATATGATTGACAGTCCGTATTTTCCTATCCATACCGTCCATAGGTCCATAAATTATTGTAGTGTTTATCAACAAAGATTTTGCGCTCGATCTTTTCAATTCAATTTTATGGAAAAACGAGCAGAAATGCATATGATTTTTTTTAGACCACTTGATAGATATAAACTTATGGATTCAGGAAAGGTATCCCTGAAATTGATTGAAACTTTCCTTTAGATCAATTTTGGAGACTTTTATGACATGTTCATTACCCTTTTTTGCTATATTTTGTATCTAAGAATGCAGATTGTTGCCATGGTTACACCCAAAAGGGATTATATTTCATAAGAAATCAAATCTATGGAAGATTCTCTTTCTGTTAGTATATACATGCATAACACACATATAAAGCCTTCTTTGTTAGACAGGAGGGGAAAGAGGGTGTTTAAAAATTATGAGTGTCAATTTTAAGTTTTTTTCCTAACTGTGTATTGCTACCTTATAGCATTTGACAAAGCAAAGAATTGCTTTTTTTTTAGACAAATCATACCACAAATCTATTGATATTTAGATTATAGATACAATTCTGAGGGAGAAACAACCTTTAGTAAGACAATATATGTTAGTTTTGTTGTTTATTGTCCTTAGCAACCAATATAGACATTTTGACACAAAGACTTGGTTCCGTCATGAACATGATGAATTGATACTTTATTGGCTAACCCTTGGAAAAGAAGATTGCGTGTTATGCAGAAACCTTAGAAGGAACGCTTTATATTTTTTCATGCGACTAAATCAAATTTATTATTTAAGCAAATATAAAGTCACAATTTAGCATGAATTAAGCCTAAATTTTTCCCCGCTGTTATAAATAAATTCAGTATTTATTAAATTTTAACCAAGGCTTTGGTATGGTAATACACAACAAAATTGACATTCTAGAGCTTTTAAATAGCTTTAACTTGTAAAACTTGTCTTCTATTAAGGTTGATTTAAGTTTTTAAACAAGAAAAGACAGGCTTAGAAGGTATAGTTTTAGAAATTTAACTAAAAAGGAGAAAATGCACTTTGACATGGCATGTTTCATAAAATCACTTTTTTGTTGCATTTCAGTGTTAACTGCTAACCTACATAAAACATTTATTTCTGAACCGATTTTCAAAACTAGCAGGCCAATTTGCTTGTTTTAGCTAGTAGAAAACAGAAATCAATTTAAAGTGGAATTGGGAAAAAAAATGTTTATCCTTAAGGTAGCAATACACAGTTAGAAGTTTAGTTTCGCATTATGGCCCCTGTGAATTTTTAAATATGAAAGTTTTTGTAAAATAAAATTGATTTTTAGATAATTGAAGAATAATATAGCCTTCTTAGTGGGTTTATATGAACGTTAAGATTGTTTTTAACATGTATAGGCCATTTATATGATTGGCAGTCCGTATTTTCCTATCCGAAGCGTCCATAGGTCCATAAATTATTGTATTTATTAACAAAGATTTTGCGCTCGATCTTTTCAATTCAATTTTATGAAAAAACGAACAGAAATGCATATGATTTTTTTTTTGGACCACTTGATAGATATAAACATATGGATTCAGGAATAGTATCACTGTAATTGATTGAAACTTTCCTTTAGACCAAATTTTGGAGACTTTTGTGACATATTCACCCCCTTTTTTGCTATATTTTGTATCTAAGAAATGCAGATTGTTTTTTTCCTAACTGTGTATTGCTACCTGAGTGAGAACGGGATTTTCGGGACAAATTCGCTGGGAAACGGTTTTCATCAACGATTCAAAGGATCTTGATCAGACTTTTGACAAATTTTAATCGTGAATGGTCCTGTCAAGGACGGCAGTAAAAATCGTAAATGTGTGACCCCAGCTTACAGCTAGGTTCACACTGCCGATCAGATCAACTCGATGATCCCGATTGTACAAATTTTCACGACCAAGCTCAACCAAATTCTTGATCGGGCCTGTTTACAACTTCTACCCGACCGCCACCGACTGCACACGACCTTAACTCGACCATTCACGACTCCTTAATGACTCCATCATGACTCCATCCCGACAACACAATGAATACTTATTCGATAATTCCGATCAATTCACGATCTTTACTCGACTATCTAGACCAAATCAACTATTGATGATCTCAGCCTGATGATCAGACCAGATCGACCTGATGGTATATTGATCGTAGAGATAATCGGGAACTGGTCGGTTATGCACAAATTTAGTATAAAAACGTCCAAAATTTCTATTTCCCGCCGCTTCGGGGTGTTACTCTTGTCCGTACGTACAACCCAAAAATATTAGTTTCTCTAATTTTATTTTGCCTCAACAAAATTTTATGAAACGCCGTATACACAATGCTTATTACCATAAAACCCAGTTCAAATGCGAATTTGGGAAGTAGTTCATGCGTAGACCCTTTATAATGTTATATATGCTAGCTGGACACATTCCCCGTTTATTTGGTTATTTTCCGTAGAAGTTCTGAGTAAAATCATACATTTAAAATATCTACATAGAAATAAAGCAGTTGGATTTGTGGGCAAGGTGGTAAGAGCTCAGAGAGACAGGTTAATAGCTTTGACGGAGCTTAAAAAGTGCATAGAAGATGATGTAGACAGCAACGGGCGCCGATAAATCTATAGGTGAGGCAATGGCTGACACGACGATAACTGTGTGGGCAGTATGAGAGACTTGCCCTTACTCAACAAATTGAAACCCTATGCTTATAAAAACTTCCTCATAGTGGACAATGATATATGAGGGTAGTTTTATTGCTGTTTGTTTGGACACCACAAAATGAGATTTGTCACTGGATTAATTAGAAAGCAATATACATAAACTTTACCACCCCCTTGTCCTTGCTATCTTACAAATAAAGCGTACCGTGTGTGTCATATATTGGGCATAAGTATGTAATCAGTATTTGTCATAGATTTGATATCCAGTAGTCAAATAGTTAAAGATATTTTTTTTTCTCTTTGCTGTATGGCAATACTCGGCATGTATTTGCTAAATAAAATGCAAAAGAGGGTAAAGATGTCACATATTTCTCACAAATTTGACCCAAAGTAGAATTTCAATCCCTGGAGTGATACATTTTCTGAAACTGTTTACAACTTTTCATATATCTATCAAGAGTGCATTTCTTTCTAACCAAAGTTTGGAAAACGTTGTGTGCCGTTTGTTATAGTTTATTAAACGTTACAGAAGTAGAAAGAAACGAGGGTGATACCCAAATTTGAGTAATTTTAGACATTTTTTTGAGTTATGACAAGCAAGGACACGTTAATATAATTGCTTTAATGTTCAAGTTAAAAAGAAATGCAAAATCGTTTGAACTAACAAACGACGAATGACAAACTGTAGACGCATCTGCAGCGTGTATATAGTTTGCTTTCGTCTCATTTTGTGTGAAATTACGTCCAAAAGTTTGAATAAAAAAACAAATTCACTGCAATGTGACCTATAGTTGTTATTAATAATTTCTGTGTTATTTGGTGTTCTGTGAAGAGCTGTCTCATTGGCAATTGTACCGCATCTTCTTTTTTATACTTCAAACATTTCCGGACAAACGAAAAATACGGGCAGACAAAACAGAAAATAGTCCATCAAACAGGTAAAATATAATCTTGATGTTCTTATAAACCAACTTTAAATGATAATTTAGTCATCAGCAGTCTAAAAATGAATGTTATTGCACAATTACTTTCATATTTGAAAAATCCACCGGTGCAAAAAATGCAGGTTTTTCTTCACTTTAGGAACACCTGAGATCGTCCCAGGTTTTGTTGGGTTACATTAATCAGATCTGCACACACTTCGTGTAGCAGTCATGTGTTCTCGTGTATGGCCGAGTAGAGATCGAAGAGTGGTCGAATGTGGTCGCGAAGGGATCGGGTTTTGGTCAAATTGGTCTGGGATAAAATGAATATAGAAGTCGCAGTGATCTGGAAGCGATTGGGAATTGGTCGAGTTAATCTGGAAATGATCGGACAATAGTCGAGCAAAAGTCGACATAATCGAGTACAGATCGGTACAATTTTTGTATACGACCAAACTTGATCTCTACACGATCCTTTCCCGATCATGCACGTACGTCCCAACATGGCCCTTTATAATGTTATATATGCTAGCTGGTGCATTATTGGTGTCCCATTGACACATTCCCCGTTTATTTGGTTATATTCAGTAGAAGGTCCGAGTGAAATCATAAGTTGGTGAGCCATTAATGACATATAAACGACGTAGACTCTTTCTGTGCTCTTACGAGAAAGAAACTTTGCAAAATGATTGCCGTGGTGAGTAGCTAAGTAGCTCACCTGGACCAAAGGACAACTCTTGTTCACCGTACGGCCTTTAACAAATAGCACAACTGAAACTATGAAACTATAGAGTAACTATTTCGAAACAAGTACGTCTTTATTTTCGATTGAAATCTTAGTAAAAATAACCCTTATACATCAACATACATCTCATGGTTTTAAAGGGACTGAACCATGGCACCGGTAACATTTTTTTGAAATATTAATGCCCGCTTTTTCATGCAAATTGTCATAATGTTGGAAGATAAAAATGATAAAGTTAAATTATTGAATGTAATAATATGTACCAAGTAGTGAAATATAGATTTTTTCAATGAGAGATTGCAAAGAAACATTACCTTTAGTTTTTTCAAACTATAATGGTCTCTCGTACGCCATTTGTAAAGTTAACATAAAATAGATAGTTTTTATTCAAGGTGACATACACTGCAGTATTTTTTTTTTTTGTTAAATGTTTGTACGTCATCAGTCAGGTAAGTATTTTGAAAATGCAAAAAGAAACTAAAAGCGTCATAAGATGGTCATAGGATTTGTCCTAAGGTATATCTTATGACATATCTTTCGCTACTTTTGAAACCCAGGCCTCTGGTGTATACGTATTCATTACATATTTCGTTCAAAAGCAATTTACCGTTATCAATTTGACCACCCTATATTGCATATCGTTTTAACCTTAATAATCTGGAAGAATAATAGGAAGTTTATAATTTACCTTAAACTTTATATGTAATACGTTCAGCTATCTCAATACTCAAGCCTGTACGACTTATAAAGCATTTGATATGTAAATGTCAACGTTCCAGATATAAGGGAACAGTTAGACAGATGGTTAAACATAAACAAAATTAATTCTCTTCAAGAATGTCGATTTCAAATGTGTCTATAACATTTTTTGTACAATATAAAAACATATAATCAATTTAAACATACTATGTTCAATTTTTTTATTCAAAAAACTGAGGAGAATCAATGACCTTTTAACCTAGTCCGTGTCATTGCGTGTATGGATAATAAGGATAAGATTATATCAATCGAGTGTACATTCCAACAGAAGCTTTTTGAGATATATTAGTGGTACAGAATGTAAAACAAATTATAAAACATATGCAACCGATTAAATCGTTGACTTGGCGTTCACAATTAAATACTGGTACATATGATGAGATTGTTTACAACAATGGTGTATCAGATGGAATAAGGTATGGCAATGGGTAATGTGTCAAAGAGAAAACAACCCGACCAAAGAGCAGAAAACAGTCGAAGTCCACCAATGGGTCTTTAATACAGCGATAAATCCCGCACCAGGAGGTGTTTACTCCTTGTTTCTATGTTTCTAGTGAATTCATTTCATATTTTGCTCAAACATAAATTCACCGTCATCAATTTGACTACCCTGTATTGCATTTCGTTTTATTCTAAATAATCTGGAAAAATAAATGAAATTTTAAGGAAATGTATAGTAACATAACCAATTTTAAAGAAAGAAATATTTTTAAAAGTGAGAAAATTCGTAATTTACCTAAAAACATTAAACTGGCGTATTAAATTATAATCCTGGTACCTTCGATAACTATTATATACAATACGTTAAAATCTACCGTATTTTATATGTAAGGGGGGAATGTATGTATAATGTTATACAAAATCATGAGTTAGAAAGAAATAATATGTCGCAGGAGATTCAAATTTTAATATAAAATAAAGTCGATGAGAGAAAATATTTACTATTTAGCCGACTGAGCAACACAACTTGTATTCTCTATTGTAATGAACATGAAATTGTACATGAAAAGTAATTAAAATTTTAGTTGATAATCATAAGACCATAATAAGTCACGTCGCGAGGTGTTTTAATTTTACGGCAAAAGTTATGATATATCGTAACTTGGGATACTTTCGAAAACATATATTATGACTTTAACATGACAAACGACTATCATAAGATATATTTTAGTCATCAGATACTTTCAAACACCAGGCCCAGATTTCTTTAAAATCTACTATATTTGTCCTTAAGATTTCAATTATTCTACCGGATTATGTAACTTGCTTTAATTAACTCTACTCTCAACTCATAATTTCCTGTTAATTTGACATGTTGGTAAGCATTTGTAATGCTTTTTGTTATTTAATGTTTACGGTTTATATCTCTTCTCTATATTTTAAATTATACCAGCTTTGATAAGTGTTTGTGCTCATGCGGCGTAAAGCAACCAACAATCAATCAATCAGATTTCTCCCCTGTTTCCGTACTATGAACACCAAAAATATTTTTCTTGTAAAATAAATTTCTGTTCTCAAGTATACTGTATACACATCTGCCGCTTACAGCTTCTTAAGAACGTAGAAAACAAGTGAAATTCAAATGGAAGTATGTGAATGCTAGGAATGATTAGTATAGACAATGTACTTTAGTAACTTTTGTACCTAAGCAATTTTTACTTTTTTACTTATGATGGACAAGTTGGGTGTTAGATTTTATGCCTCCAAACATGTACATTTTTTTTTCTAATCCTGTGAATATTTCTCCATCCCAAATTTATTTGTATTTTTACCTCTTAACCATGTTAACCTCTCCACCATATGTACAGAGCACGTCTACTGGCCCTTTTTTACATTATTAATTTTATCGATTATTTTTACCTTTGTCCTCGGTCTATTTTTTTTTTTACCTTTTAACCCTATTGTAATTAATTTTTAAAAATATAAAATAAATCTTTGATTTACCCACTAATGTAAATACTCCTGATTACCCATTGCGGGGTGTTCCTTACATAGGAAGCTAATACACAAGAAAGAAAGAAAGTATACCTTACAACAAAATTATTGTCGTTTACCATTGTTCAATATTCTATTTGGCGGCATTTGGTTCAAGGTTATTTTTTCCTCCTGAAATTACTTTTAAATTTCTCACAATGGTATACTAATGCTGCCTTAATTTATTCACCCCTTATTTTATTGATTTTATATTTACATTGTGTCATAGATCAAAATTATTCGTTCAGTGTGTAATCACTTGTGTTAATATGTCTATTGATTGAGTGAAGCCATTTCAATTGATATTTTATAGTGTGTCTTTCCATCTTGTAATATAACACTATTGTTTCATGTTAGAGTGAAGGTTGGTACCTATCAAAACGTTGAACCCGCTGCATATGTTTGCACCTGACCTAAATTAGAGACCTCAGTTTTCGTCCTGATTTTCAGTAGATGTCGTTTGTTGATGTGGTTCATGGATGTTTCTTTTTTTCGTTTTTTTATATAAATTAAACCGTTGGTTTTGCCGTTTGAATTGTTTTACACAATTCATTTATGGGGCCCTTGATAGCTTGTTGTTTAACGTGAGCCAATGATCCGCGTTGAAGTCCGTACTTTGACTTATAGTGATTTTCCTTTTACAAATTTTGACTTGGATGGAGAGTTGTCTCATTGGCACTCATACCACATCTCCTCTAATCTATGAAAAATAAACGAAAAGCAATATAGGGTGTTCAAATTGATTACGATGAATTTATGTTGTACGAAATATGTAATGAATATACCAGAATCATAGATACCAGTAGTACAGTTTGGTACACCGTTGTTGGAAATAATCTCATTATAGGTACCAACATTTGAATTGTGAACGCAAAATTAATAACTTTATTGGTAGCATATACTTTATAATTTTTTTAAATTCGTTGACATAACCCTTGTTCATCAACTTTCTGTTCAGATACAGATGCAGCTCTAAACTCTTGAATAACGAACGATTTGTAAAATATATATCCCATATGTAGGTGACCTAAGTTGGTATATTGCTACTTAGGTTAAGGGGTAGAATTGGTAATTTTAAAATTAAAATTCTCTCCTTTGCCATAGTCTAGTACATTGAGATGACCGCTTATGATTAATTCGAAGTATAAGTCTAAAAATGATGTTTAGACCAGAAGGTAGCAGCAGTTTGTTGTTGACGTTAACATTATGAAACGTCATTGATCTGATAATTTTTCTGTAAATTTATTAATGTGTAATTTATTCTAAACATTTATAATTGGGATACCAAGAATAATAAATGGCATTTGATGTGTTTGACAAATTTGTTTTATTTATTTTCAAATTTTGATTCTCTACTTCTTTAAATTTATTTGATCTTCCGACTGTTTTGATTTGCGCGCCATTTATGAGTTTTGTGTAGACGAAAAACGCATTTGGCGTCTCCAATTATAAAGCCTGTATCGTTTATGACTTTTCGTCAAAAATGTTTTAAACATAATTTTTATTTTCCACTGTCAGCATTAGCTACTCTATTTGAAGACAACGAAAGAAAAAGGACGGTAACTGTGTCCTGGACCTCATAAAAGGCAAATACATAAAGATATAAGAACTCCTAATAAAACCATAGAAGGAGGCAGGATAAACATACATTAAAAGAAATAGCATGAATATAATGGAAAAAAAGTACAATCACAAAAATACTGAACTTCGACGAAAATTCTAAACGGAAAGTTCCTAATCAAATGGCAATATCAAAGAATAAAACACATCAAACGAATGGACAACAACTGTCATATTCCAGACTTGTTACAGGCATTTACAAGTATTGAACCTGGTTTTATAGCGCTAAACCTCTCACTTTTATGACAGTAGCATCAAAGTCCGTTATTTTTACCATGATGCTTGAACAAAACAGACATAATAGGTAAAATAGTCAAAATATGGGTACAGCAGTCATTACTGTGTTACAATCTCAAGACAAACAACCATATACAAAAAACACAAAAATCATGTAGACAACTCTCTCACAAGCAAAAAACCCTATCGTAAAAATATATGGGTATACACCAAAGGCACGGGGACACATCCTACTGAATCAACAGCATGAGTAATAAACCCTGCATTTAGTATAAATAGAATATGTTTTCTAATTGCTAATGAGAAAACTCCCATAAGAGACCAAATGACAAAGAAATAAACAACTATAGTCACTGAAGGGCATCCAACAATGAGCAAAGCCATAGGTTAACTTTTTTTCTGTTTGAATAGTTTACATTAATTATTGTAGGGCCCTTTATATATAGCTTGATGTTCGGTTTTGGGTCAAGGCTCCGAGTTGAAGGTCTTAATTTGATATAAACTAATTTTATTGTTAACTTTTACTACATTTTCTACATTGTGACTTTGTATAAGAGTTGTCTCATTGGTACTTATACCACATCTTCTTATATATGTATATAACAAAGTTGGTTGACTATTTGCCATATTTAAATATGTTGACAATAGGTCATTTCTAGAATCATGTCTTTCACCAGAAAAGATCGTAAATTTCGCACGCCTTTATGACGGCATTTACCAGATAGAGGGCGCACCTGTATCCCTGCTCTTTTAAAACTTTTAAAAAATTTCCAGCACTCATAATCGTCATTCTGTAGGGTAGTATATAAATAATTAATGTGCCGTAAGAACATAACCGTGATTGCCGTATGACTGAGGGTGGATGACCATCCTTTCAGATTTTAATTTCCCTAATATTTTGTGCAGTATAAATTAAAACATTTTAAAATATAATCTTGATGTTCTTATAAACCAACTTCAAATGATAATTTAGTCATCAGCAGTCTAAAAATGAATGTTATTGCACAATTACTTTCATATTTGAAAAATCCACCGGTGCAAAAAATGCAGGTTTTTCTTCACTTTAGGAACACCTGAGATCGTCCCAGGTTTTGTTGGGTTACATGTTGCTAAGTTTTCAGTTTTCTATGTTATGTGAACTGCTGTTTGTTTTCTCGTCGGTTTCGTTTTTTGTTACGTTTTTGTTATGTTACCTCTCCTTGCAAAAGTTAAGACACGTACTGTACATAGAGGAATTTATGTTCTGTAAAAAAAATGTTGCCAATATTTTTTGCTGAAGCAGAGTTATGAGAATTAATCAGATCTGCACACACTTCGTGTAGCAGTCATGTGTTCTCGTGTATGGCCGAGTAGAGATCGAAGAGTGGTCGAATGTGGTCACGAAGGGATCGGGTTTTGATCAAATTGGTCTGGGATAAAATGAATATAGAAGTCGCAGTGATCTGGAAGCGATTGGGAATTGGTCGAGTTAATCTGGAAATGATCGGACAATAGTCGAACAAAAGTCGACCTTATCGAGTACAGATCGGTACAATTTTTGTATTACGACCAAACTTGATCTCTACACGATCCTTTCCCGATCATGCACGTTAGTCCCAACATGACCCTTTATAATGTTATATATGCTAGCTGGTGCATTATTGGTGTCCCATTGACACATTCCCCGTTTATTTGGTTATATTCAGTAGAAGGTCCGAGTAAAATCATAAGTTGGTGAGCCATTAATGACATATAAACGACGTAGACTTTTTCTGTGCTCTTACGAGAAAGAAACTTTGCAAAATGATTGCCGTGATGAGTAGCTAAGTAGCTCACCTGGACCAAAGGACAACTCTTGTTCACCGTACGGCCTTTAACAAATAGCACAACTGAAACTATGAAACTATAGAGTAACTATTTCGAAACAAGTACGTCTTTATTTTCGATTGAAATCTTAGTAAAAATAACCCTTATACATCAACATACATCTCATGGTTTTAAAGGGACTGAACCATGGCACCGGTAACATTTTTTTGAAATATTAATGCCCGCTTTTTGATGCAAATTGTCATAATGTTGGAAGATAAAAATGATAAAGTTAAATTATTGAATATAATAATATGTACCAAGTAGTGAAATATAGATTTTTTCAATGAGAGATTGCAAAGAAACATTACCTTTCGTTTTTTCAAACTATACTGGTCTCTCGTACGCCATTTGTAAAGTTAACATAAAATAGATAGTTTTTATTAAAGGTGACACACACTGCAGTATTTTTTTTTTGTTAAATGTTTGTACGTCATCAGACAGGTAAGTCTTTTGAAAATGCAAATAGAAACTAAAAGCGTCATAAGATGGTCATAGGATTTGTCCTAAGGTATATCTTATGACATATCTTTCGCTACTTTTGAAACTCAGGCCTCTGGTGTATACGTATTCATTACATATTTCGTTCAAAAGCAATTTACCGTTATCAATTTGACCACCCTATATTGCATATCGTTTTAACCTTAATAATCTGGAAGAATAATAGGAAGTTTATAATTTACCTTAAACTTTATATGTAATACGTTCAGCTATCTCAATACTCAAGCCTGTACGACTTATAAAGCATTTGATATGTAAATGTCAACGTTCCAGATATAAGGGAACAGCTTACATAGTTTAGACAGATGGTTAAACATAAACAAAATTAATTCTCTTCAAGATTGCCGATTTCAAATGTGTCTATAACATTTTTTGTACAATATAAAAACATATAATCAATTTAAACATACTATGTTTAATTTTTTTATTAAAAAAACTGAGGAGAATTAATGACCTTTTAACCTAGTCCGTGTCATTACATGTATGGATAATAAGGATACGATTATATCAATCGAGTGTACATTCCAACAGAAGCTTTTTGAGATTGATGAGTGGTACAGAATGTAAAACAAATTGTAAAACATATGCAACCGATTAAATCGTTGACTTGGCGTTCACAATTAAATACTGGTACATATGATGAGATTGTTTACAACAATGGTGTATCAGATGGAATAAGGTATGGCAATGGGTAATGTGTCAAAGAGAAAACAACCCGACCAAAGAGCAGAAAACAGTCGAAGTCCACCAATGGGTCTTTAATACAGCGATAAATCCCGCACCAGGCGGTGTTTACTCCTTGTTTCTATGTTTCTAGTGAATTCATTTCATATTTTGCTCAAACATAAATTCACCGTCATCAATTTGACTACCCTGTATTGCATTTCGTTTTATTCTGAATAATCTGGAAAAATAAATGAAATTTTAAGGAAATGTATAGTAACATAACCCATTTTAAAGAAAGAAATATTTTTAAAAGTGAGCAAATTCGTAATTTACTAAAAAAAATTAAACTGGCGTATTAAATTATGATCCTGGTACCTTTGATAACTATTATATACAATACGTTAAAATCTACCGTATTTTATATGTAAGGGGGGAATGTATGTATACTGTTATACAAAATCATGAGTTAGAAAGAAATAATATGTCGCAGGAGATTCAAATCTTAATATAAAATAAAGTCGATGAGAGAAAATATTTACTATTTAGCCGACTGAGCAACACAACTTGTATTCTCTATTGTAATGAACATGAAATTGTACATGAAAAGTAATTAAAATTTTAGTTGATAATCTTAAGACCATAATAAGTCACGTCGCGAGGTGTTTTAATTTTACGGCAAAAGTTATGATATATCGCAACTTGGGACACTTTCGAAAACATATATTATGACTTTAACATGACAAACGACTATCATAAGATATATTTTAGTCATCAGATACTTTCAAACACAAGGCCCAGATTTCTTTAAAATCTACTATATTTGTCCTTAAGATTTCATTTATTCTACCGGATTATGTAACTTGCTTTAATTAACTCTACTCTCAACTCATAATTTCCTGTTACTTTGACATGTTGGTAAGCATTTGTAATGCTTTTTGTTATTTAATGTTTACGGTTTATATCTCTTCTCTATATTTTAAATTATACCAGCGTTGATAAGTGTTTGTGCTCATGCGGCGTAAAGCAACCAACAATCAATCAATCAATTTTCTCCCTTGTTTCCGTACTATGAACACCAAAAATATTTGTGTTGTAAAATAAATTTCTGTTCTCAAGTATACTGTATACCTTACAACAAAATTATTGTCGTTTACCATTGTTCAATATTCTATTTGGCGGCATTTGGTTCAAGGTTATTTTTTCCACTTGAAATTACTTTAAAATTTCTCACAGTGGTATACTAATGCTGCCTTTATTCATTCACCCCTTATTTTATTGATTTTATATTTATGTTGTGTCATAGATCAAAATTATTCGTTCAGTGTGTATTCACTTGTGTTAATATGTCTATTGATTGAGTGAAGCCATTTCAATTGATATTTTATAGTGTGTCTTTCTATCTTGTAATATAACACTATTTTTTCAGGTTAGAGTGAAGGTTGGTACCTATCAAAACGTTAAACCCGCTGCATATGTTTGCACCTGACCTAAGTTAGAGACCTCAGTTTTCGTCCTGATTTTCTGTAGTTGTCGTTTGTTGATGTGGTTCATGAGTGTTTCTTTTTTTCGTTTTTTATATAAATTAAACCGTTCGTTTTGCCGTTTGATTTGTAGTCATTTATGGGGCCCTTGATAGCTTGCTGTTCGATGTGAGCTAAGGTTTCATGTTGAAGTCCGTACTATGATTGTTAATGATTTCTCTTTTACAAATTGTGACTTTGATTGAGAGTTGTCTCATTGGCACTCATACCACTTCTCCTGTAATCTATGAGGATTAAACAAAAAGCAATATAGGGTGTTCAAATTGATTACGATGAATTTATGTTGTACGAAATATGTAATGAATATACCAGAATCATAGATACCAGTAGTAAAGTTTGGTACACCGTTGTTGGAAATAATCTCATCATAGGTACCAGCATTTGAATTGTGAACGCCAAAATAATGACTTTATTGGTAGCATATACTTTATAATTTGTTTTAACTTCGTTGACATAACCCTTGTTCATCAAATTTCTGTTCAGATACAGATCAAGCTCTCAACTCTTGAATAACGAACGATTTGTAAAATATATATCCCATATGCAGGTGAAGTTGGTATATTGCTACTAAGGTTAAGGGGTGGAATTGGTAATTTTAAAAATTAAAATTGTCTCCTTTGCCATAGAGTCTAGTACATTAAGATGATTGCTTATGTTTAATTCGAATTATAAGTCTAAAAATGATGTTTAGACCAGAAGGTAACAGCAGTTTGTTGACATTAACATTATGAATCATCATTGATCTGATATTTTTTCTGTAAATTTATTAATGTGTAATTTATTCTAAACATTTATAATTGGGATACCTAAAATAATAAATGACATTTGATGTGTTTGGCACATTTGTTTTATTTAGTTTCAAATTTTGATTCTCTACTTCTTTAAATTTATTTGATCTTCCGACTGTTTTGATTTGCGCGCCATTTATGAGTTTCGTGTAGACGAAACACACATTTGACGTCTCCAATTATAAAGCCTGTATCGTTTATGACTTGTCTTCAAAAATGTTTTAAACATAGTTTTTATTTTCCAGGTAATATTGTAAATCTGGATGCTTAGCTTAAACTGAAACAATTACGTAATTAACGCATACATTTTCAAAGAAGAAATACTAAGTTGTATAGGAGATATCAATAGAACTTGTTAATAATACAGTGAAAACAAAAGTGCATGAGCTGACTTCAGTAGCAATCAGAACATGAGGGAACAATGCATTTTCACTTGTTTAATGTTTAAACTTTTAGTTTTCATTT
The DNA here is from genome assembly GCF_965363235.1 of Mytilus galloprovincialis. NCBI lineage: Eukaryota > Metazoa > Mollusca > Bivalvia > Mytilida > Mytilidae > Mytilus > Mytilus galloprovincialis. Next base: position 37,041,171 of record NC_134839.1, on the reverse strand, counting down.
AAGTCTATTATGCATATTACTAGCATTTTTGGTTAGGCCAATTCAAGGTTCAAGAGTCAACGAACGATTATTTACTTTAACTGAATTTAAAATTACCAGTGCCCCCTTTTTAGTAGATACTTCAGCTTGCAAAATTCCGTATATAGATCCGTTTGATAAATCAATGAAAGACATGTTCAGAAAAGGAACAGTCTTAAAGTGTGCCGTCATGAATGATTTAGTATACTCGAATGGAAATACTATATTCATAAATTGGAAAGCTGTTAATAACTCGCAACTGAAAAATACAATGAAATACTGCAAATATGAAGTCATTTGGAGGCCATATAATAAAAAGCGTCACCACAATTATTTTATGTTTAAAAACGAAAATAAAGAATTCGTAGATCGTATTGATATATCAAATGAATTCATTCGTGTTAAATGCTACACTGGAGGTGGTCTAGACGTGTATACAAATTTTTTCTCTTTTGTTCATCTAAAACCAGATGTTGAGGATCGATGTGAAAAAAATGCCATTAAGTTTGCAAATACAAGACAAGAGCAGTTAAATGTTTTGATGATGGGTATTGATTCAATAGCTAGAAATAATATGCTACGCTATATGAAGGAAACTTGGAAATATTTAGTAAACACACACAACGCCATAGATTTACTTGGCTATAATAAAGTAGGTGATAACACTTTTCCAAATATAATTCCGATGACAGCAGGAAAACTTGAAAATGAATTACCACGGAACAAATCATTAAGGTGGCCGCCAATGGACAACTATAATTTCATATGGAACAATTATTCTGCAAAAGGGTATAGAACTCTCTATGCTGAAGATCATCCTAATATAGGAATGTTTGATTGGCGGAAATCAGGATTTAATATACCTCCAGGAGATTACTTCAATAGACCTTTAAGTGTTGCTATGGAAAAAAATAAAAAGGTTTGGAATTCCAATCACTATTGTGTACATGGGAGAACAAAAACTGATATAGTTCTAGACTATTTAAAGAAATATGCTACGATGTTTCAGTCTAAGCAACATTTTTCCTTTACATTTTTTTCAAGGCTCACACGTGATTATCTCCACGAAACATATAAAGCAGATAAAATTTACTTGAAGTTTTTCAAAGACTTGTTTGAAAATAATATCTTAAAAAACACAGTTGTGTTCTTTTTCAGTGATCATGGAATGCGTTTTGGTCGTTTTAGAGAAACATTTGCTGGAAAATTGGAAGAACGTCTTCCTTTTATGCTGATTGTTTTTCCTTCATGGTTCATTACAAAGTATCCAGAACTTCACAGTGCTGCGATACGGAAAGACGTATAAATATGGCGATCGCAATAAGTCTTATATTGATTATCAGATAACCATTCAAACAAAGCCAGGAGATGCTATCATTGAAGGGACATTACGGTTTGACAACAAAAGAAAAACATATGACTTAGTAGGAGATATCAGTCGAATTAATAAGTACGGTGACCAGTCACACTGTATTGAGCAAAATCACCTTAAAAAACTTTGCTACTGTAAAATTCAACCGTAAAATGTCATTATCAGTCAATTTTATCAAATAGTTATCAAAGATATCAGGATTATAATTTAGTACGGCAGACGCGCGTTTCGTCTACATAAGTCTGAGCAGTGACGCTCATATCAAAATATTTTAGTTCATTACAGCCAATTGTTCCATTAAGATCAGATTTAGCGAAATCAACTATCAGAACGGGTTTCAAAGAAATACCTTTATATGCCAGATTTAATTCAATCAATAGGCCAGCTCTGGGATACGGTTTTCAGACGAATCTGTCATGTGACTTCCACAACCACGTGAAAAAAATGTATGCATAGAAATTTCCAACACATGTTGAGCAAACGGGTGAAAATGTTCTAATTTATACTGCACAAAATATTAGGGAAATTAAAATCTGAAAGGATGGTCATCCACCCTCAGTCATACGGCAATCACGGTTATGTACTTACGGAACATTTTTTTTTTTTTTTTTTTTTCTTTTTTGTTATTATTTTTTTTTATCCAACATATATAATATACAACAGTACAGTTATCAAACAGTTAGTTCATATACATGAATGTAATACAATACAATCTATCAGAAAATGTATAGAACTGGAAAATAACATTTTGTTGGGATTTTATAATTGTATCTTATTAAAAAGGACATACAAAAAAAAGTATACAGAATTAATAAATAAAAGAAATTAAAAGATGATTAAGAAAAAGAAAAAAAAACCAAATAAACAAATATAAAAAAAAACAAAAAAATTTAGTTTGATGTCTGCTAATTTTGTATAGTTGCTAATCCACCAAATTATCCTTTAAAGCATCTTGGTAAATGCACCAAGCTTGGTTAAACTTGTTAAAACATTTATTTTTAATTGATATCTTCTTCTCCAAAATATAATGATGCTTTATTTTTTCAATCAATGCTGTTAAAATTAATTCTCCTTTAAAATATCGTGTATTATATATATATTGTTTAATCCAGAGAAAAATATTGTTTTGAGGGTCACCTTTGTACATTCGTGATAAATTTCCAAACAAAAAAATATCCTGTGTAAATGGTATACTAATACCATTTTGGAGAAACCACATTTCAGTTTGCTCAATAAATTGTTGTACATAATAACAGTCCCACAGTATATGTTCAATTGATTCAAGTTCAGTCTTACAAAAAGTACAATATGGTTTTACACTATCCCAATTTTGTTTAAAAACGTATTTGTTGCCAGAATTTTATGATTAATTCTATACTGAAGCCATTGTAGCTTAGTATTTTTTGTAATAGCAAATGGTAGTTGAAAAATCTTTTTCCAGTTTTGATTTTCTAAAACTAAAATTGCTTCCCATCTGTTTACTCCTGTAGGAACAGTGTTGTTTTTGTTTAGCACCAAATACATATCTTTAGATCCCTTTTTGCTTTTGAGAATGGTCTTTATAACTGATGGTAAGAAAGGAGATACTAATTTATAATCTCCCCTATTAATTTTTTTGGAAGTCTTAGTTAGCATAGAAATTATGCTATTATATTTCACGATGTCTATATCCATCTGAAAACACATCTGAAATTGATAAAAATTTAGAAAGGTACCATTCTCCCCAACAATATCATTTACATGTAGAATACCCTTACTATGCCAGTCTTTGAAAAACACTGGTTTGTTGTCAATTTGGAATAGGTTATTCATCCACATTGGACTGGCTAGAAAATATTCCCAGTCGTGCAAATTCATTTCTTTTTCAATTACCATTTGCCAAGCACCCAGTACATCTTTCCAAAATTTATTCTTAATACTTTGCTGTAGTTGCTTTACATAGCTATTACCACAGCTGAAGAATCTATCTTTATCAACATATGACAAAAATATATTTCGCCATTTACAATCGTTTTTAAAAAGTCTTCTTATCCAAGTACATTTCAAAGCATTCATAAAAGCATGTAAATTAATCATTTTTAAGCCTCCATCACAATAATCTTTTTGTATTACATCTTTTTCACTCTGTGAACTGGTGAGTTCCAAATAAACTTATACATAAGTTCATTTATCTGTTTAATAATATCTCACTTGGATTAGGTAGTGACAATATTAAATGATTTAAAATTTGCAACATAAGTGTCTTTACAACAGTAATTCGACCAATAACAGTAATGTTACGTCTAGACCATTGTTTGACTAGTCTTTTTATTTTTACAATATTTTCATCATAATTGATTTTAACTAGTTTTTCTAAATCAACATCAAAATTAACACCCAATAATTTAAAGAATGTGCTTCCCCAAGTAAGATTTTGATTTGTACAAAGTGTCTCTGTGTTGTACTTTTTACTTCCAATCCAAATTACATGAGTTTTGGAAAAAATTTATATTCAAACCAGAAATTTTAGCAAACCAATCTAGTTCCAATAATGCCTCATTTAAAGATTCTTCACTACCATCTAAAAGTAGTGATGTATCGTCAGCTAACTGCGAGAGTTTGTGTTCAACATGAAGAACTTTGATTCCATTTATATTTTTGTTATTTTTTATTTTTAACGCTAAAATTTCAGCACAAAAAATGAAAAGATAAGGCGATAATGGATCACCTTGCCTACAACCCCGTTCAACAGGGAAAAAGTCTGAAAGATTCCCTCCCTGAATGACTGCTGAATTAATGTTTTGATAGAGCACTTTCACCCAATTTATAATAGAATCGCCAAAATTAAAAAATTTCAATACATTTAAAAGAAATTCCCATGAAATGGAATCAAAGGCTTTTTCAAAATCTATCAACAATAAAAGGCCTGGTATATCATTATCTTCAGTATATTCCATGATATCATCGATCAATCTTAGATTTTCCAAAATATATCTTCCACTCATAAAACCTGTCTGATCAGCATCAATAAGTTTAGTCAAAACTGTTCTAAATCTACTTGCTATAACCCCAGAGCCAATTTTATATACAGTATTAAGCAAAGATATAGGGCGCCAGTTTTTTTTAAAATGTCTAGGCTTGTTACCCTTTGGAAGACATGTAATTATCCCCTGTTTTTGAGTAACAGAAAGTTCCCCTTTATCATAAATTGCATTCAAGGATCTTACAACAAAAAATTTTAAGTCAGGCCAGAAAAATTAAAAAAATTCACTTGAAAAACCATCTGATCCAGGCGTTTTATTGCTTTTCATTCTTTTTAAAGTTTCACCAGCTTCCTCAACTGATATTTCACCTTCTAGTTTATCTTGTTCATCTAAAGATAACTTTCTAACATTTACATTTTGTAGACTATTTTCAATATCTTTAGGTTTACAACATTCAACATCTCTGTTTTTATACAAATTTTCATAAAATATTTTAACCTGTTTAAGTATTTCTTTTTGGTTAGTTACAATATCACCATTTTCTTTTTCAACCTTTGGAATAATCTTGCTGGTAAAATTCTTAGATTCAAGTCAACAAAAATAACTTGTGGGTTTTTCTCCCTCTTCTATCCACTGTATTCTGGATCGAACTATTTTACCATGCATTTTTTCTTTCTTAATTTTTCTTGTTCATTTTTTTGTCTTCCAATTGCTGTATAGAACCTGAGTTTACATTTTCTTCTAAAATATTAATGTCATCTTTTAATGTTTTTTCCCTTTTCTCTCTTTCCTTCTTTTTGAAGCTAGAGTATGAGATAGTTTTGCCCCTCACCTCCATTAATAGAGTTTCCAAAAAAGCTGACTATTAATTGTAAAATGAAGATCATCATTATTCATTTCATTAATATTGTCAAAATTATATACCAAGGCTGCATACTGTTTTTTTACATTCAAAATTTTTCCTTGATAGCATTAACATAGTCAGCATCATACAACAAAGAATTATTGAACTTCCATTAACCTTTCCCCCTAATGAATGGATTCAATTCAAGTTCTAGAATAATTCTAGAATGATCTGAGCGGTAACTCGGTTCCACACAGCAATTTTTCAAAAATGACAAAATGTTTTCAGAAAATAAGAAAAAATCAAGCCTAGCTTGTTTGAAAGGTTATTTTTTCCTCCAAGTGTATCTACACAGGTCATGAAAAAGTTCCCTATAGGGGTCAACTAGAGATCTATCGTCGATCAATTTTAATAGTTTGTCTCTAGCATTAGGATTATTTATGTGTAAATAATTATAACAATCTAGATTTGGATTTAACACCAGATTAAAATCTCCACAGATAATAAAACACTCATTTTCAAAGTCATCAATAATTGACATAATATGCTCATAAAAAAATGGACTGTCAGTATTTGGGCCATATATAGTTATGAGAGTAAAACGAACTTTATCTACAACCAAATCCAAAGCTAAGTAGTTTCCATCAATGTCCCTTTTTTTCTTTAAGTACTTTCCACTCAAAATTATTTTTAAACATAATAGCTACTCCTCTTGAATTTGAAGAAAAGGATGAAAAGTAGCATTCATATCCCCATAACGTTCTTATACTATTTCCTTTATCCACTGTGAAATGAGTGTCTTGTAGACAGTAAATGTTATGGTTCCCAGATTTTAGAAAACTAAATACATACCTCCTTTTAGATAAATCACCCAAGCCCTGACAGTTAACAGACAGTATCTTTAAAGAGCCCATACTGGTTTGAAATATGTGTACTTCATCATTTCATATAGGCATGAATTTTGACATATGATTATCCATATTATACATTCACATGAGAAACAAAGATATATACACAAAGATTTGCTCAAAACATCCAGATATGGTGGTATAAAAATTCTTGACATACATGTATTACCAAGCTTTATACAGGGACCAACAGTGTAATTCAATACTTTACAGACATTCAATTCATAGAAAAGAATATAATTAACAGACAAAATAAGTGTTAAAAAAAATAAATATTTCAATATGTTTTGCCACATTGTAGTTGAGATTTGTCAGTTTTTGCAGTTTGCATTATATGACATCAACAAAATAATAGTTCAACAAAAAATTAAGATTATCTGTACAAAAAAAAATGTTAATATCAATATGTATTGTAGAAAGAAAATCAATAATATACATGATCTATAGTTAAAAGAGAGATAAGTCTGATTTTTTGTACAAAGAAAGGGAGATAAGCACAAATATTAGTCAAATATCAACAATGAACTATAGAATTCTCAAAACTGTCCGTGAGGTCTAAGTTCTAATTACGTAACATCTATTTCCCTTGCTGTACTCTGTAATGAATGTCATCATATAGTCCAAATTTCAGCTGAAGTCCTGCAGGTGTTCTACCATAAATTCCACAATTGAAGTACCAGACAGACTCAAATTCGTTTGTTTTTCTAAGTCTCTCTATTAAGCTCATGTTTGTTTGAGAAACGTCATCCATAAATCTAATTTTACTGGTCAATTCTTTCCTACATCTCATAATTTGACGCTTAACATCACTACTGAATAGCTTAACAATAACTGGATAGGGCCCGGTCTTTTGAGATGGTATACGGTGAATTGCAACCAAATCTCTGTCTTCTAATTGGACATTTAGTTCTTTTTTCACAGTTTCCATAAAGTCCTTTCTAAGATCTTGTTTATCTTTTCTTGGAAAATTTATTATTTTAATGTTATTTTTTCTCGAGTACTGTTCGTTATAATTGCTGCTTGTATCAGCCTGTCTTGAAAGTCGACTTGTTTCATTTAAGTCTCTTCTAATTGTTGTATTGGAATACTGTATAGCTTGTATCTTATTTTTCAGGTCTTCATTTTCTATAGTTAAAGCATCAAATTTTTCCTGCATTTCGTTTTTAACTTCTTCCACTTTTTCATCAATCTTCTTTTGTACAGTTATTTCAAATTATTCATCAGCTTTTTAACAATTAAAGTAACCACTTGCTCAAGATCACTAGTTTTAATCAGATCTTTTGTTACTCTATCAAGGTCCCCTCTCCTTGTTACACAGGTCTTCAAGTTTGATTTTAATTTCATCAATATCCTTTTGAAAGTTCATTATGCCATATAAGTCTAAACTATTGTTTGATTCATTAGATACGTCTGAATGAGTTCGTTTATTAGGTGGTGGTTTATTCTTATCCACTTTTGCTGTAAGCAGTGTCTGAACAGTATTCCAAGGTTTAGTAGTAGGTCTTTTGTTTGTAGATTTTAAACCAGCTAAATTTTGCCCTGAAGACATACTGTACATATATTGTCACCTCTAGTAGTAGAAATCAATAATCAAATATCAAAATAGATCCTTCTGGAAAAAATCTTTCACAAGTCACAAAATTATTTCTGTTGAAAAATATTCCACAAAAAATGTATCATTCTATTCTCCATTGAATTAGCTATCACATAGTACTAAATTCACAGACAGTGTCTTCCTAAATTTGTCATAAAACTGAAAAAAACTGGGAGCTAACTTTCTAAGGTGTTAACTGCTCGGCAGCCATATTGGCCATCATACTTACGGAACATTAAGTATTTATATACTAGTCTACCCTACAGAATGCCGATTAGGAAAGTGCTGGAAAGTTTTAAAATATTTAAAAAAGCAGGGATACTGGCGCGCCCTCTACCTGGTAAATGCCGTCATAAAGGCGTGCGAAATTGACGATCTTTTCCGGTTAAAGACATGATTCTAGAAATGATCTATTGTCAATACATTTAAATATGGTAAATAATCAACCAACTTTGTTAATATATATATATATATATAAAAATTAATCAATATTTTAAACAAATTTCGGTAACAGAGATGCATATATGAGTTGCGAAAGAGAGACGAAAGACGCAAAAAGGTATTCAAATTTAATAGTCGAAAACAAAATAACATTGACATGGAAATAATACGAAAACGACAAAAAGAAAAACAATACACAAAACGAAACAGAGAAACATAAAGACTGAGAAACAAGAACACCGGCGAAACCCAGAGTAATATTAGCAGCTCCGGAAGGGCTAACAGATCCTGCTTCACATATGTAGTCGTGTTGCAAACAAATGGAAGTTTTTAACGACCTTGACTAGCTATACAGCCCTTGCACGGTCAGCTAGTCATGTTGCTATGGCAAGTATTATTCCTATGGTTAGTTTATGTTGAAATAAGACTTAATTTTTCGTCTGGATTACTATCAGTAGACATTTTTTGTAATCGCTTAGATGCAAAGGCACTAGTTCGTTAATCAGTTGTTTTACTAATGAGGACATAGAATTTGAACAGATATTAAATATGAAAATTAAAGAGTAGTATGTAAGATAAGTCATTTTTAAGTACGCAAGCATTTATAAAAAATTTTCTTTTTTTGTATATACACTGTATAACAAGGTTCAAAATAATGTGTTACCTATATTGTACACTGGTTACGATAATTAAGCAAATGTATTTTTGACTTTGGATGACAAATCATTTGCAAAAGAGGGACGAAAGATTACCAAAGGGACAGTCAAACTCATAAATCTAAAACAAACTGACAACGCCATGGCTAAAAATGAAAAAGACAAACAAACAACAGCACACACGACACAACATAGAAAACTAAAGAATAAACAACACGAACCCTACCAAAAAACTAGGGGTGATCTCAGGTGCTCCGGAAGGGTAAGCAGATCCTGCTCCACATGCGGCACTCGTCGTGTTGCTTATGTGATAACAAATCCGGTAAATAGTCTAATTCGGTAGGTCACATTCATGAAAGGGAAGGGGATTGTAGTTACGACGTAAGGAACATATCCGATATCATTTGTGAAACGGTTATTCCATAACGGTCAACCAACTCGTGATGGCGTCCGTAAAATTTACAGAGGGATGATTTCAACTTCACCATTTGGAACTCTTGGTTTAATAGCTTCCTTGTGAGCAGCAACCCTCTATCAAGAAAATCATGATAGGAAATGCAAGCACGGGAATATCGTATCAATTGGGAGATATATACCTCGTATGCAGGTGCTGCTGGAATGTTTCTACTTAGAAATTGAAAGTTCACAATTGGAAAGCTGAAATCACATGTACATTACTTTGATTCCAATGGAATTTCTTATTAGAACAATATTCCTCTTTAACAATGTTTTATTTTAAAATAAATGACAAAAAATTGAATATTCACTTTGTCCATGTCGTCATGTGAATAAGTATTATACAGATTTGACATTACGAACTGATTGAGTTACTGTTAGTGTATTTTATTATCATCTATAGGTAACTTGGTATATACATGGACTTTTAAATCTGTCTGCCACAATTAACTGACAATTTTCCTTATCAAAGCATAACGCAGTAGGCTCTTCTATTTCCTCTACAAATTCTGAGCTATATTTTGATCCATCGGCCGCAACGATAAGAATGTCACCGTTTTCTCTATCTGCAACAAATACGTTACCATACATGTCGGTACAAACTCCATAAGGGACTTCATATGACAATTCACAACGCCAGACCCTTTTTCCAATGGTATTCATACATTTTATGTACTGTCCTTCTGCGTCAGTAAAGTAGATATATTCTTTGTCAAAATGAATGAAAGCCTTTCTGTCTGTTGATTTAATAGGAAATTCCTTATATATATAACCCGATTTATTCATAAAACTTATCCCCTTTCCTTTTAAAATTGAAACAACGTCCGTTCCGTTTGTTGATATTCCTCGAAATTCATATCCTTTAGCAAAAGTTTCACACATTATTAAGTCGTCGATGTCTACCATTCCGATTTCTTGTGTTTTTGGATATGAAACAAGCAAATCATCTTTAAAATAAGATATTCCAAATGGTGCTTTTTCGCATCTTGATGAGATTTTTGTGCCGTCAGACTCAATGGAATATAATCGTCCCTGGTTTTTTGCCATATCAGAATGCGCTAGCACTACTGTCTTATCTGGTAGTTGGCAAATACCAGTGAAACTTCCCTTTTCTAATCCTGGACGAAGTTTTAATTTCTTGATAAAGGTCAATTTTACATTGTCGATATTAATAGTAGGTATCTGTGCATTTGAGCCTTGTGCTTGGTTGGCCATCTTTAATCCAAGGTAATACTAATATTGAGTACTGTCTATGATATTATCTGAAATGTATACAGTCATTTGTGTCAATTCTATAAATGGTGTTACTGTAGAAACCTCGAATATGGTTGACCCTCAAACTCAGAAGTAACAGACTGTATCCGAGTTACATTTAATCATAACAATAATTAATCATACCAACCCATAATCTCCTTTTGGTTGTAAAGCTATATAATTTTTAAACATCATACTATATTGGGTAGCATATTAATATATTGTAATAAAAATTCATAATATCTAATACAATTTGTAAATTTAGCTAACAAGGTTCTTATATTTGTATAATATAACATTTGTTTATGGTGGAAAGTTGTTTTAACGTTAAATAAGCTACAATTAAAAATTGCTTGCTAGTCCCTCTCTGTGATTACCTTTAGAAAACTTTGGTTCATTTCCCAATCAATCTATCAGGAAGGGAAGATAATGAATACGGATTTCAATCATAGTCTTTTTCAAAAATGATGAACGGTTCTTTATATTGGTATGTTATCATTTTAAACGTTTCAAATTTATGAAATTATATTCGTACATCAATGTTTTTGATACACCAATAACAAAAACTGAAATATATTGAATCGATACATTTTGTAACTATTCAAATTAATATCAGAAACCTAAACTTAATTAAAAAATAATGAACCTGTTAAAGGGAGACAATACTCGCATAACTTTTTCGAATGGGCACATAATACAACGGAATGTCACTCTTGCATACAAATGGCACATCAATATATTAATTAACTGTGCAATCGCGCTCCACCTTCAATAATGATTCTAAATTATAAATATAACCAAAAGTTGTTAATCTATAGATAGTAAAGACTAATGAAATCTAACCCTTCTTTGCATTTTTTTAAAACTTCCTCAATAAAATGCTTGAGCCACTTGACTTTCGTAGCTCATAATTAACGTTTTTACACAATATTTAAATAAGGTAGCTAAAGATTATTCGCTTCTCAAAGTTTAAGACGCAATAAAAATCGTATGCTTGCACCATCTTACCCAAAAACAGATTTAATTAAGTTCTGAACATTTCGACATTTCTTCGTTAAAACCGGTTTTAAACAAATCACAAGTACGTGTTAAGATCCGACTAAATACCCATATCCCGATATCGTCAGGTTAATTTGCTATATGGAGTACATGTATGTACTAATTGACATTCTAGGAGGTGCACCCGTTATCATATTGTTTAATAATTGCACTAGATATATATTTCATTATAATATTTTATTATGATTGGCTAACATCAATCTCGCGTCATTCTGAAAATAACATTCATTTCAAAATGAATAGTGATAGTCAAGATGACACACGTTTCCACAATAAAGTGCACAATTAAATAGAAGAAAAACTTAATATATAGTAATTGTGTTTTTATGATCATATCGAAAATATCTGATTATCAATATTGAATGCATCTTTTAGAAATTTCATAGAGTTGTAAAAGCGTTAACTCGTGTGCACATTTTTAGAATAAAGCGCTTTCGAACAAAGAACAATTACATTATCAATTGAACAAGGTATTGTCTGTTTAATCTTTTCATCATAAAACATAGATAGTCATTTGAAATAAAGGAATGTATCTTCCTCGTGCATAGCACAGATTTCATGACCGTGTTTCGCAATACTTTAATTCTTTTAGATTTGATCAATTATTTTCTATAAGTTTTGTTTTTCAAATATTTTGCTCGCGTGCATCTCTGAAGCGACATTAATTGTCGAAATGCTCACCTGTTTAAATACAATTGGTGCAGTTTTATTTAATCACTATCGCTCGGGCAAAAATAATCACGAATATCATGCCTACCCATGTTAAAACTACAATTAAGTATAGCTTGCATCAATTATTTCGAGTCTGATTAGGACAATTAAGGTAATGTCTATGTCCGATGTGTATAAGGGTAAAGCTATTCTTCCATGAACCTTCCTTTTATGTTTGTAAAGTACCAAACAGCTGGCACTGTGATTTTTCAGAGGGAGGAATCTTTGAACAGTCAGCATGAACGGTTATTGTATCTAGGTCAAAAATGTCAATTTCGAAATACAACACATTACAGTCATAATAAATGAATTAGTAACAACATGTGCATCATTTAAGAGTTTGGAAGTGTTTTAAGTAAATGAAATATATTAAATGCATGACAATTTGATAAAATTCATTATTATGCAGTAGTCAGTATACGCATGGGCAAAAACAAATTATTGGATTTAAAGCATGGGTTTATTCATAAAGCGAAAGAAGCACGTCATATTAGAATCACCACACAACATCATCTTCACTTCATTGTTATTCGCATTTCAGTTTATTAAAGTGTCTATCATTATCAAAAAAATCTTTCCCCGCCGAAGCGCACAATCTCATTTCTTTTGAATTTTATGAGATTGCTGTTGCCTAAATTGCCATCTTATGTAAATGTGTTTTAAACAATAATGATCTGGAGACTGATGACACAATAGTCTCTTAGTTTTAGCCTGTATAACAATGTCATTGTTTGTAAATGAAAAATCAAATAGAATTTGTTGGTAAGCCATTAATGACATATAAACGACGTAGACAATTTCCGTGCGCTTACGAGAAAGAAACTTCGCAAAATGTTTGCCGTGACGAGTAGCTTAGTAGCTCCCCTGGAACAAAGGACAAATGTAGTTCACCGTACGGCCTTTAACAAATAGCAAAACTGAAACTATAGAGTTTAGATTTCGAAACAAGTACGTCTTATTTTTCAATTGCAATCTTACTAGAAATAACCCTTTTACATTAACATACAGTTCATGACATTAAAGGGACTGAATCATGGCACCGGTTAAATTTTTTGAAATATTGATGCCCGCCTTTTAATGCAAATTGTAATAATGTTGGAAGATAAAAATGATAAAGTTAAATTATTTGAATAATGATATGTACCAAGTAGTGAAATATAGATTTATTCAATGAGAGATTGCAAAGAAAAATTACCTTTCGTCTTTTTCAAACTATAATGGTCTCTCGTACGCCATATGTAAAGTTTAGCATAAAATAGATAATTTTTGTTCAAGGTGACATACACTGCAGTATTTTTGTTAAATGTTTGTGCGTCATCAGTCAGGTAAGTTTTTTGGAAATGCAAAAAGAAACTAAAAGAGTTCAAAACATTATTAATGAGGTAAAGGTAAATCGAGTACAAAATTTCAAACCCAAACAATGTTTTTGTAAATAAAACACGTTTCAGATACAATATTGAAAAATAAACTGAATGTTAGGGGTTTTATAATTCCAAAGGAAGTTTTAAATTAAAAGCATACACCACAAACGATATAATGTCTCCGTTGTGTGTACTAGAATGTAATAAGTAGAGAAATAGATTGGGTAAGAGATTTTGTAAATGTATAATCTGACCTTGTGAACACCATAAACTATTTATCTTACAAAGACAACATGCAACTAAATATTCTGTTGTACTTAAAGCAGTCAATTGAAGTATATAATAATATTTAAAATATTTTTTAACACTTTGTACGGAAAAATCCGCCCCCCCCCAAAAAAAACAAAAACAAAAAAAAAAACAAAACAAAACAAAAACTCATATGGTCGTCCACTAAGTAGAGGGTATTTTGGGAGTATATTGGCCTCTGATCTTTTCATTTTATCTATTTCAATATAAAAAATCACGTAACCAAGGATGTATAATATTTGATATAAGTAACAATTGAAAAACTAATTTTTATTTAGAACGATTGAATTTAACGAAATATGTTATCGTCTATATCATTGTACATTGCGAGGTGTATAGAAAGAGGGATGAAAGATACCAAAGGGACAGTCAAACTCATAAATCTAAAACAAACTGACAACACCATGGCTAAAAATGAAAAAGACAAACAGAAAAACAATAGTACACATGACACAACATAGAAAACTAAAGAATAAACAACACCAACCCCACCAAAAACTAGGGGCGATCTCAGGTGCTCCGGAAGGGTAAGCAGATCCTGCTCCACATGCGGCACCCGTCGTGTTGCTTATGTGATAACAAATCCGGTAAATAGTCTAATTCGGTAGGTCACATTCAGGAAAGGGAAGGGGATTGTAGTTACGACGTAAGGAACATATCCGATATCATTTGTGATACGGTTATTCCATAACGGTCAACCAACTCGTGATGGCGTTCGTAAAATTTACGAAGGGATGATTTCAACTTCACCATTTGGAACTCTTGGTTTAATAGCTTCCTTGTGAGCAGCAACCCTCTATCAAGAAAATCATGATAGGAAATGCAAGCACGGGAATATCGTATCAATTGGGAGATATATACCCCGTATGCAGGTGCTGCTGGAATGTTGCTACTTAGAAATGGAAAGTTCACAATTGGAAAGCTGAAATCATCTCTTTTGTCGTAAAGTTTTGTTTTCAACCGACCCTCATTGTCAATTTCTAGATGCAAGTCAAGATATGAGGCCGACTTAACTGTATCTGTAGTATCCTTTATCTCTAGCTCGATTGGATAGATGCGTTCCACATAGTCACCAAATTTTGAATTATTTAGTGAAAGAACATCATCTATATAGCGAAACGTAGAGTTAAAGGATAGTGCTAACTTCTTATCTTTCTTCCTAAGAAGTTCCTGCATGAAGTCAGCCTCATAATAATAAAGAAACAAGTCGGCAAGTAGAGGGGCACAGTTTGTTCCCATTGGAATGTCAACAGTCTGTTGAAAAACACGTCCTCCGAACGTAACAAATATGTTGTCAATCAAGAAATCAAGCATCTTGATAATATCAGTTTCAGATAATTTTTTGTTCGAATCAGAGTGATCCTTTACAAAGTAGGATTTATCCCTCCCTAAGACAAGATACTTGTATCTACGTTGGCCATTCTTTTTTACGAAGCAAAGCAATACCAACTCTTTCAATTTGTCTTTTAGTTTGGAATGTGGAATACTAGTGTACAGAGTAGAAAAGTCAAATGTTTTAATACTGTTAGAAGATGAAAGAGAGTTAGATTGTATGTACTCTAAAAGATCTTTGGAATTTTAAGTATCCACATCTGATTCACGCCCCCTCTAGAATAGGCAGTTTCACAATAACTTTGAAGCCCGTCTTTGATTGCTGATAAAAAAGATGTTAATAATTTAGAGAGAGGTTTCGTGGAGCACTTGGAAGACCCAGCAATATACCGTTGTTTGTAAGGACACTTATGTAGTTTAGGTATCCAATACAGTGATGGCAGATCCAGTTCTTCATCTTTGGTTGAAATTCCAAAGGAACACAGAACAGACCTATGATTATCCAGGATTTCCTCTTTGGTAAGTGTCGTGAGTGAATATGTTGAGTTTCCAAGTGAATTGTCAA
This sequence comes from Mytilus galloprovincialis, assembly GCF_965363235.1. Lineage (NCBI taxonomy): Eukaryota > Metazoa > Mollusca > Bivalvia > Mytilida > Mytilidae > Mytilus > Mytilus galloprovincialis. Next base: position 37,025,328 of record NC_134839.1, on the reverse strand, counting down.
TACCTAATTCGTTTATCAAGCAGTTAATGTAATGAGTTTTACATACAAAAACGATGTTGTTTGAGGCTTTACCTGCGGGGACAACAACATATTTGTCATGGAGGTAGGATAGGTGTTTTGCAACATTTGGGTCTTTAAAGATTGACTTAGCATGGGCATTGATAGACCCATTCAGTTTCTTAATTCTGATTTGTATCAACGACCTCACTGCCTTAATCCATTCGGAAAGAGTGTCTACGTCTTCCTTCTCGCGCTTAGCCCATTGCCTGGCATAATCCTCAACTGAATCCATCAAAATTTTAAAGTTGAATTTCCAATTGATGGATTTAGGCTCACGATATTTCGGACCTTTCGATAACACATTTCGTAGAGAAGTGTTATTAATAATGTTGAGGTCACCGGTAATAACGTGGCCAGTGGGATTATATGTGAATATGTGTATAGATGTGGTTGTGAAATCCTTCTTAACAGAGTGATGTGGTATATAATGAATTAGATTTTCAGTAAGAGTCTCAGCGCTTACCTTTTCTATGAAACCTCTCCATATAATATCTCCATACATTCTGAACATTTATTTATCTTTTGAAATACGACGTATTACATTTTCTGTTCTTCTTTTGACGATCTCTTTGTTTGTTAGTAACTCCGGGCAGTTTTTTTTTCCATGGTAGTTTGGACAAATATTTCCCATTTTGTTTTGTAATGGACGATTTGGCAAAGGTTTCCATGAAATCTATCAATTGCGTATCAACTTTCAATTCGTCAATTCCTAAAAGACTCCAGTTTCCAAAATTTCGCTAAATCGCAAGTTTCCTGTTTATGAGATATCAAAACATTCATCATTGAAGTTGACTGGTTATTGTTCTTGACTGGAACTGGGCCTGACAACAAATATCCGACTTTAGAGCTTACAGCAGTCGGACGATTTCCACGTATTACTTTATCTTGCACTAAATTCCAATAAAAGTCTGCTCAAATGAGAAGAGTAAGCTTAAACGACTCTGCGTCTGTAACGGGGTGGGCTAGGAATAATCCATATAGATATTGAAGTTCCTGTGTGATTTTTCTACTCTGGCTCTGAAGCGGTGATGCTATGGTGGGTACTATTAGTACTTTTATAGTTACTAGAACACACCCGCGAAATCGCGGGCATATTCAGCTTGTGAACGGTTGTAGGATTATGTTTGTAAAAGATAATTATGTATCCTGGAGAATTTCAGAAAAGCCGGTATCAAAAGCCTTCTCCCTTTTCCAAAGTTCGATATTTGTTTCCTTTCTGTTAAATTCAACTACTTTCGTGTTTCTGGCCTCAGACCACAATCATTCTTCTCCTTTGCTACAATGCATCTTTTGGTAAAAGTCAAATTAAATTAAAATTTTGCACCGCTTCAAACATGAAATAAATGTAACTTCTTATAAACAATGTATAGACCATTATTAGTCTAATAAAATATGCTTCTAGGACAATCAGATCCATCAGTGCTTTTTCTTTTGAGAGCCGTATTAACATGCCAATGGTAGGATACGAATCTTGTATAAATGACTAAGGTCGACTAAGACTAATCTGAGGGATGGTCAGAGGGGTCCTGATCCCGAAATCCGGGTCTTAAAACATAAAATCCCGAGATGCAGAATTTAAAGAAATTCATATCCCGAAATCCGGGTCTTAAAAACATAAAATCCCGAGATGCAGAATTTAAAGAAATTCATATCCCGAAATACGGGTCTTAAAAACATGAAATCCCGAGATGCAGAATTTAAAGAAATTCATATCCCGAAATACCGAAATCGAAAAATATATTCCCGGATCCCATATTGATCAATCCCCAGATCCCGAGCTTAAAAACAACCGATCCCGAAGTCCCGAAAAAGGTCTTGCCTCCCTCTAGTCTCTATCCTACTTTCATTTTCGCCAAATCACTACTTTCACTTTCAACAACAAATTTTTATGCTCATTTATATGCATTATGTTTTCTAGTCTGTATATCCGTGCGTTCGTTCGTGACGTCCGTCCGTCTGTTCCGCTTCAGGTTAAAGTTTTTGGTCGAAGTAGTTTTTGATGAAGTTGAAGTCCAGTCAACTCGAAACTTAATAAATATAGTGCCGAGGTGGCATCATTGTACTATGGACACATTCTTGTTTCCACATGTTTTACTTATTTTAATATACATGCAACTGGTATGACCCCTAAAATAGTAAACATTTCAAAGAAAACAGTAGACAGAATACAGAGAGGATCTATATATTAAAGTAGCATAATCGTAGTTAAAATGTAAATAAAACGCGTAAAATAATTGTCCTCTCTAAGGAGGTATAATAGTTGTGGTTCTTGCGATCTAAACACCATGATATGGAGAACGCTCTGATTGGCTTATCTATTTTTAGATTTTTGTTATCTATCATACGATTGGTTGTTTTAAACCGGAAGTCTTATCTATGACTAAAAGTCAGTCTGATGACGGAATCAATATCCGGACTCCTTTTTTGTCGTTTTTCTCCAAAAATAACTCAATCTGAATAATCATAAGAATGGATGACAAATTCAACTATGCATGTTACCTATAGAATACAGAGGCATGGTGATTAATAAATCGTGGAAGGAAGAGAAGCGACACACAAAATGAGGTCTTCTCGTTTAATAGTATAGATAATCTCTCAATTATTGGCTTTCAACTGTACCGTGGTTTTGTCTAAATTTTTAATAGCGCTAGTTTTATTTCTGAAAGAAACTATATTTAGATTTTCGGATCCCTCTTTCTGTACATTTTATTTAATAGCTAAGTCTGAAGTAATAAAAGACCGTCGTGCACCCTCGTCGACAGGTATGTTTGCTTCTGCTGAATTATTTACCGACATTACCTTAGCTACAGCTGTTTTCAGCAAAACGGTTGAAGTTTCTTGACTTGCCGATGTGTACAACATTGGCGTTTCTGTGTTGTCCTTATCTTCTGATTGATGTGTTGTATTTTTCTTGCAAATTAATGTATGATGTTTACGATGGCAAATTCTACAGTCGTATTTAGAGCGACAATCCGATACTTTGTGCGTACCAAAACAATTAAAACACATTTTTTTCTTTTTAATAATGGTTATTCTTTTTTCATGTTCGGCGACATCCGTGCAATCATTGGAAAAGTTCATACCTTGATACTTTGATGTTTTCCCTTGTGAGGGATTTTTGCCAAAATCCTTCTTAACACTTGCTACAAAATTTGCGGTGTGTTTAGCTGTCGACGGTTGATACATGTATTCATTATGTCCTGATTACTGAATTGAAAGTTCTCTGCAAATAACGTCTCATTGTTTCTGTATATTTCAATCATAACTTCCGTTTTCCCATGTAATACTTTTTCTAAAATCTGACGGCAATTTCCCTAGAATAACTGGAATCAGTAATGAACCAAACATTTCTTGACATTGTCCTAATGATTCTAACCCTCTAATGTATGCTGCGGACTTATCGTAAAATGCTCTTAAACTCTCTAAACGCTCATCAGGCACCGGCATATCCAAAAGTGATCCTCATGTATGCATTGATTATCTTGTGGGTTTGACCATAACGATTTTTTAAAAGTTCAAAAGCCTTGTAGTAATTTGGGTTGGTCATGGTGAGGCCTGAAAATACGTTTGCGGCATCTGATTGCAATAGGGATTTCAAATATGAAAATTTCTGAATGTCGGATAGTGTAATGTTATGATGAATTGTCGATTCAAATGAATCCCAGAAGTATTGCCATTCTAATATATCTCCGCTAAAATTTGGTAGCGTTAACTTGGGTAGGCGATGCTTTTGGCTTGAGGTTGAACTTGTTTGTGATAGCTCCCGACCGGAATGCGTAAATGGGGTTGAATGTGGTATAAACTCTTGGGCATTGCTATCTAGAATTGAACAAGTGGCGGTGGCGACGGGTTTCAAGAACTTTTTGTATTTTCTAATTTTACTTTCTAATAGTACTCATCTGTTTCTATAATTTCATCAGTAATTCCCTACTAGTCCACTGTATTTAAAATCTATTCGTCGATATTGGCTAAAGTTTTCTTTTTCTTTTCAACTGCTTCCAATAATGTACATATTTCCTCCGGGTCTAAAGGCGTATCAACGATGGCGTCCTCCGGTTTGTTTAAAACTTTCGTCACCGCTGCTTTGTTCCCCGCTCTCAATGATTTGAATCTGCGTATGTCCATTCTCTCTCTCCGTTAGTCACGGCACCAATGTTGGATTTTGAGTTGTCAGTACTTCGCGTTGTGTTCGTTTAGGTTTTTGCTCTCAATAAAATACAAGCAAGTGTATGGTTCAATATTCACTCAAACAAGCATGGAATCATAAGTACAATATACATAGAAACGCGACGTCACATCGTTAGTGGCGACAGCACATATCGGAACGCATTACGTTCCCGCAATCCTCGACAAAGTTACCTGTTTTAATATCTTCACCACAATTCAAACCACGTTAAAAGCTGTCTAAATCCTTTATAAAAGGCGAATGAATAAGAATTCTTAAAATTACTTCTGATCCTGACCACTTTAATAAAAGAATAAACTTATTCATAGAAAAATTAATACAAGAAGTTGCAAAATCGCTTTTATGAATAAAATATTAAGAAATATTTTCCATACAGAAAGATTAAACAAATTAACAAACAAAGAAACACGCATAAACACAGATAACTATAATATATCTTTCTTTACACAATACCACGCTAATGCGGAAAATCTACAAACCATAATAAGAAAACATTGGCATATAATTAAAGATATCCCAATCTCTTTAATAAAAAAAACCCACCTACAATAGCATTCAAAAGAAGCATTAACGTTGGAGAAATCGTTAAGAAACACTTGAAATAAATCAATGGCGCCCAATATAATTTATTTGGACAGTTACACTAAAACCAAAAGAAGGTGCTCTGACAATGCAAAATGCATACTGTAAACCAACTTATTTTCACGGATACTTTATTTCGCGTTTTACCCTTTCTAGACCATTTCGCGGTTATTTATATTCGCGATTTTCTGTCTTACTTGATGAAGTTTAATAAGGAATGATCCAAGTTTTACATATTCGCGACAATTTATATTCGCGTTATTTTTCTACTCGCGAAAGTCGCGAAAATAGATAGCTCGCGAAAATAAGTTGGTTTACAGTATTGAAACGTATCTGAAACTAAATCTAATTACACAAACCAATTATTCATACTTTGATAAAACGTACAATAATAAATAAAATATACTAAATGCCTGATGTTCATATGATGAAATCATAATCTTTCAGTCAGTTTAATTGAAGTCTGGAGCTGGCATGTCAGTTAACTGCTAGTAGTCTGTTGTTATTTATGTATTATTGTCATTCTGTTTATTTTCTTTGGTTACATCTTCTGACATCAGACTCGGACTTCTCTTGAACTGAATTTTAATGTGCGTATTGTTATGCGTTTACTTTTCTACATTGGCTAGAGGTATAGGGGGAGGGTTGAGATCTCACAAACATGTTTAACCCCGCCGCGTTTTTGCGCCTGTCCCAAGTCAGGAGCCTCTGGCCTTTGTTAGTCTTGTATTATTTTAATTTTAGTTTCTTGTGTACAATTTGGAAATTAGTATGGCGTTCATTATCACTGAACTAGTATATATTTGTTTAGGGGCCAGTTGAAGGACGCCTCCGGGTGCGGGAATTTCTCGCTACATTGAAGACTTGTTGGTGACCTTCTGCTGTTGTTTTTTTTTTGTATGGTCGGGTTGTTGTCTCTTTGCCACATTCCCCATTTCCATTCTCAATTTTAATAATAAACAAATAAACATTAAAAGAATAAAATCCAATACGGAAGACCTCTCAAGAGAATATAATGCCGAAAGAACTCGAAACATTGTACCCGTAGCACGTTATCAATGTAAGGTCGGAAATGTGATCAATACTATGAACGGGTGGATATTGGAACATATACTTATAATTTATGCAGATATAATGTGTCCACAAATTAATACACTACACTGTACAAATATGTTTAGAGCAGGTGCTAATTTTTGTTAAATATGTTTTTTTTTTTGTTTTCTGTCTTAGATAAATTCACTACAATATAACTGTTTTCTCGGACCAATGTTTGTTATGCTTCTTGTTTTACTAACGTCATTCTGTCGGACATTTCAAATATAGGTTTGCTCTTCAACTAGTACTTGTGTTGGTTTTCTAAATATTCAAATCTGAGTGTCACTGGTGAGTCTTATGTAGACGAAACGCGCGTCTGGCGTATCCAATTATAAGCCTGATGCCTTTAATAACTATTATAAGAATTCTTCGACTGTTTTATGAATTTTTAATATATTCCGTTATTGTAATTCATTAATCAATGTTCGGCCTCATCTAATTTATCCCTTACCATTAATTAGTCAAGGTTTTACGGAATGGCAGGTAAACAGTATACACCAATTCTTCAAGGATATTCACGTGCTTAAAAAACTCATTCAAAATATTAATTCAACCGCCGTCAAACGAAATTTCTCTTCTTAATTTAGTACTTTTTACAGTTGTGTCAACGGTGCCAATGATGCTGCAGCCAGATTATTAAATAAAAATGCACATGGATATCCATTACTGTTATCATATCGAAATTACAACTTTCTGATAGGCCAGTTTCTAATTTTATATCAAACATTTGTTAGGGAGTTACGATTATCCTCCTTCAGTTAAACTAGACAATAAATGATAGCAAAAGCACATACAAAACCGAACGGATCAGCTTGACGGCTGAGTAATTTCTGAAAACAACACGTTTACACGTATAAATCAGGAGAAAACAAGTTCACCTATTTCTACCTCCGTCGTATTGAGTTCAACACAAGTGGCTTAGGTGGAGGAAACAGTTAATTCAAAATTAAAATCGTCTTGTTTGCCATAGAGTCTGATACACTGAAATAATCGCTTATAATAGTTATGAGGTATAAGTCTAATAATAATATTTGAACGACGTATTAGTCCAAATTTATAAAGAAAACCCTCGTCTAAAAATCGAATTAGCTTTTTTTTTTATTCAAACGATCAAAATGAAATCGAAATCATTTTAAATAAACTGATAAACTAATTAAATATAAACAATGATAACGTGGGATAATTTGATTGATTAACTTTAATCATGCAACATGTCCAGATTACTATCCATACACGCTTTTACTTGGATTTACTTAACAGTTTCTTGATTCTCCTCAGATTATTAAATAAAGTTATAAACATAGCATGATCAAATTGATTAGAATGCATTTATATTGTACAAAAAATGTTATAAACGCATTTTAAATTGATCAAAAATATTAATTTTGTTGATGTTTTACCATCTGCTTAAACAATACAAACTGTCCCCTTATATCTGGTACATTTACAATTACTACTTTTAAAGGAGAATCTTAATCAAAATGTTTTATTCGTCTTCCTAACAGCACCAGTAATTCTTTACATATCAGCCTTTACGGCTTCAGTATTGGTAGAGTTTAATGTATTGTATATAAAGTTTAAGGTAAATTACGAATTTTCTCACTTTTTAAAATTATTTCTTTCTTTAACACGGGCTATGTTACCATACAGTCATGTGCTTTAAATTTCTTTAATTTTTCCAGATTATTCAAAATAAATCAAAATGAAATATTAGGTGGTTAAATTGATGACAGTGAATTTATATTTTAGCAAAATGAATACACTAGAAACATAGAAACAAGGAGTAAACACCTTCTGGTCCGGGAGGAGTTATTTGTGGCATTCTGTTGGTTTCTGCTCTTTGGTCGTGTTGTTTTCTCTTTGACCCATTACCCATTTCCATTCCTAATTTAATTTGATACACAATCGTTGTAAATAATTTCTTCCAGTACCAGTATTTAAATTGTGAACGCCAAGTCAACGATTTAATCGGATGGATATGTTTTTTATAATTTGTTTTACATTCTGTACCACAAAAAAATCTGAAAAAAGATTCGGTTGGAATGTAAACTCGATTGAAATCATCTTCTCCCTACTATCCATACACGCAATGACATACATTTGCTTAAAAGGTCATTGAATCGTTCCAGATTTTTGAATAAAGAAATTAAACATAGTATGATCAAACTGATTATATGAATTGATATTGTACAAAACATGTTATAGACACATTTAAAATTGACAACCTTGAATAGGATTGATTTTGCTTCTGTTTTACCATCTGCCTAAACAATGCAAACTGTTCCATTATATTTGGTACGCTGACATTACACATCCAATGCATGTTGTACAAACTTGAGTATTGAGAGAGTTGAACGTATTATATATAAAGTTTAAGGTCAATTATAAACTTTTTAAAACTATTCTTTTTTCTTATAAAATGTTGTACGAAATATGTAATGAATACACACGGGGTCTTGTTTTCGAAAGTATCGTAAGATATGTCATAAGATATATCTTAGGACAAATCTAATGACCATCATATGACTAGTTATCTTATGATATGACTGTCATAAGCACTCACTACAAAAGTCTAAAAGTCTGAAAAGACCAGGTTTTGTCTTGATTTGCATGAACTTTTACTCGACATTCTCCAAAAGTATGACTTGTGTCTTAATTTTTCTTGACAAATTCTCATTTATATTAAATTTGTATGAAATTTACTCAACATGTTCTCGACATTCTGAATTTGGTCTTAAAATTTCTTGACAAATTCTTGACATTTGAATACTGTCTTGAAATTTCTCGACATATTCTTGACATTCTTATTTTTTCTCAGTATGGCTTGACATATTCTGAACATTTTCAATTGTGTCTTAAATTTACTTGACAGTTCTGAGTTTTACAAATCATGACCAATATTCATAATATAACTTTAATCTTAATTTCTCTTTGTATAAAATACTGTTGTATGAAAGTTGGGCATATAAAATAATTGAGAATTTGGGTATCTTAATATTTTCACAAATGCAAATATGGCTATATATATGAAATCTAATGTATAAAATAATTTAAATGTGGATGTGTTGATATAAAACAATTTAAATGTAGGTTTTTAAACAATTACCAATTTTGATACCTAAATCTTATAAATTAAATGATTAAAACCAATCATCCTGTAGACATAGTTCATTCTACATTCATAATATTCAATGTTAATACGGTATATGATTATTATACAAAAATGTGGATTATATAAATAGCAAATTATGATGATATACAAATCATTCATTTAAATTAACAGAAGAAGAATTTGTGTAATGACATCTGTTGGAATATATATTAAGTATTACACATGGACAGGATGTTCCCCATAAAATTAAGGTATTCCACTACCCAGAGTACACGCAACAATCAAATAAAAATTACTGATTTACATGTAATCAGCCATACAACTTATTAGTTGACCAACCATGCCACTACAATTTAAAAAGTTTGTTGATAGATGAAAATTATGAAAATCATCATTTTGATGAAAAAAATAGAATTAAAATGGATTTTTTTCATCAAAATTAAGAAGTTAATTATTTAACAAAAAAAAAACAAATTCAATAATTCCCAAAGATTCAAAGAAAATGATTATCTACTCCGGGAATAATAAAACAAAAATGTATTTATAATGGGTCCAATCAGACATGCATACTATAGATTTTAACATTTTTTTTTTCTTTTCAGAAAGGAGTTATCACAAATATTTATTTTTGTTTAAAAATTATAAAATTCAACACTCAACACTCAAACACTCAAATTTGAATAAAAAATGTTTCTGGGTTGTTCTAAAGAATTAATAAGGTTTTTGAATCAAGATGAGAACAAATTCTTTGACATACACGAAAGCCCCACCCCCCCCCCTCTTTGTGTACCCACACAAACCCTAAAGATGAATTGTGGGGTCCAAAAGAGACAACTGGTCACATTTTAAAACTGCCTACAAGACACCTATTTTAGTAGAGCAAATTTGACTGGCAGTTTTATGAATGGCAATAATCTAAATGCTGTTTGTCAGTCATTTCGACTTATTATTCCAAGTGAAAACAATTAATTAAACGTCTAATAAAAATAAATCAAAATTAAACTACATGGGGGATTATTCAGGGTATTCCAACTTAGTTGCACCAAAAGGGTATCTTACTATACCAATTTAATCCTTGATTCTTCAAAGTTTAGTTTAGCCATATTAAAAAGGAGTATATAATAGCAATAGATTGTCATAAACAGTGCAGAATAAGTCTGTACACGTTTCAGGCGAAATTTATACTGTTTAGATAGTGTCAAGACATATTTAAGACTGTCAAGAATGTGTCGAGACATATTCAGACATTATTAAGAATGTCAAGAATATGTCAAGACATATTCAGTCATCATTAAGAATGTCAAGAATATGTCAAGACAGATCGAGACAAATTTAAGATAGTCAAGAATTGGTCGAGACTAATCCAGACTCTTATCAGATGAAACAGGAAGTGTCGAGAAATTTTAAGACAATGTTCATACTGTCAAGACACTTGTCAAGAAAAATCAAGAACCGTACTAGACAAATTCATACTATATCAAGAATTTTTAAAATTATTCAGAAAAATTAAGAATGTCGAGTAAAAATTCATGCAAATTCAGACAAAAACTGGTCTTTTCAGACTTTTTGACTTTTGTAGTCACTACAAAAGTCAAAAAGTCTTAAAAGACCAGTTTTTGTCTGAATTTGCATGAATTTTTACTCGACATTCTTTATTTGTCTGAATAATTAAAAAAAAATCTTAACATTGTATGAATTTGTCTAATAAGGTTCTTGATTTTTCTTGACAAGTGTCTTGACAGTATGAACATTGTCTAAATATGTTTCGACACTTCATGTATCATATGATAAAGAGTCTGGATTAGTCTCGACCAATTCTTGACTGTCTTAAATTTGTTACGATCAGTCTTGACATACTCTTGACCTTCTAATAATGTCTGAATATGTCTTGACATATTCTTGACATTCTACATAATGTCTGAATATGTCTAAACACGTTCTTGACAGTCTTAAAGCTGTCTGAATAGATCTCAACACATTCTTGACAGTCTTAAATAAGTCTTGACACTATCTCAACAGTATCAATGTCGTCTGAAATGTGTAAAGACTCATTCTGCACTGATTAAGACTTTCTATTGCTGTTGAATACTCCTTTTTAGTTCACCTGCCAAAAGGGCCAAGTGAGCTTTTCTCATCACTTGGCGTCCGTCGACCGTCGTCCGTCGTCGTTAACTTTTACAAAAATCTTCTTCTCTGAAACTGCTGGGCCAAATTTAACCAAACTTGACCAAAATCATCATTGGGGTATCTTGTTTAAAAAATGTGTCCGGTGACCCGGTAACCAACCAAGATGGCCACCATGGCTAAAATAGAACATAGATGTAAAACGTAGATTTTGGCTCATATCTCTGAAACCGAAGCATTTAGAGCAAATCTGACCGAAGATAAATTGTTTATAATGTCAAGATCTATCTGCCGTGAAATTTTCAGATAAATCGGAAACCCGTTGTTAGGTTACTGTCCCTGAATTGGTAATTTAAAGGAAATTTTGCCGTTTTTGGTTATTATCTTGAATATTATTATAGATAAAGATAAACTGTAAACAGCAATAATGTTCAGCAAAAAAAAGTTCTACAAATAAGTCAACATGACCAAAATGGTCAGTTGATCCTTTAAGGAGTAATTGTCCTTTATTGTCAATTTTTTACAATTTTTCGTAAATTTTTGTAATCTTTTACAGAAATCTTCTCCTCTGAAACTACTAAGACAAATAAAATCAAACTTGCCCACAATCATCATTAGGGTATTTTGTTTAAAAATGTGTCCGATGATCGGCCAGCAAACCAAGATGGCCAACATGGCTAAAAATAGTACATATGGTAAAATACCGTTTTTGGCTTATATCGCTGAAACCAAAGCATTTAGAACAAATCTGACAGGATAAAATTGTTCATTAGGTGAAGATCTAAATAACCATTCAGGCAACCCGTTTTTTTGGGTTGCTGCCCCTGAATTGGTAATTTTAAGAAAATTTTGCGGCTTTTGGTTATTATCTTGAATATTACTATAGATAGAAATAAACTGTAAACAGCAATAATGTACAGAAAAGTAAGACCTAAAAATTAGTCAGTATGACCAAAATGGTCAATTGACCTCTTAAGGAGTTATTGCCCTTTATAGTATTTTTTTTTTAACAATTTTCATAAATTTTTACAAAATATTTTCCACTGTAACTACTGGGCCAAGTTCATTATAGATAGAGATAATTGTAAGCAGCAAGAATTTTCAGTAAAGTAAGATCTACAAACACATTACCATCACTAAAACATAATTTTGTCATGAATCCATTTGTGTCCTTTGTTAGATATGCAAATAGACCAAGGTGAGCGACACAGGCTCTTTAGAGCCTCTAGTTATTATGACTTAACTAAACTTTGAAGGATACATTAATGAAACCCAATTATAAAAGTTTGGATTGGTAATAGACAGAACATCATCAATATATCTGAAATTAAAGAATATGACTCCTTTGATCTCTTGTTTTCCCTTATGAATATTAAATTTAACGTAAAAAAACAAAATTGTCCTACTTTTAGAAAATACTCTGTTTTTTAATAATTTATCTTAAAACCCAGTAAGCTTTTTTCTATCATAACGATCAAAATGAAATCGAAAAGAATTGAATAAAATGATAAAATATAAACAGTATGGATAATCGATTAATTAACGTTAATCATGCAGCATGTCCACATTACTTAGTGGTGCGGCGGACAGGACAATTATAGAAATTTAAATTACCTAAATACCTCATGGGATTTTAATAGCTCATTGGAAAGCTAAAATCGTGTAGTTTTTGAAAATATGTGTCGTAAATATCAAATCTGGTACAATTATACCGAAAATCAAGGTCAAAGGTCATCACTTAAAAAAATCCTATTTTCATCTCGAGAAACAATACTATTAATATATTTCAAAATTAATAATCTATTCAATAAATTATATGAGTAGTTTTATGCAGAAATGCGTTAGTTCATTAAAAATCTTTTTCATATTTGCGCATGACGTCAGAACAACGTTTTATCTAACTATTTTGAAAGTAGTCCGTCGTATACAAATTATAAAGCCTTATAAAAAACAGTAACAGAATAACCTTGATATTTGACCTCAACAAATAGCATTTCTTGAATACTTTATGATAAAAGTTTTCCAAAGAGTATCCGAAATGCATAATTGATAAATTAAACAAAATGTGCAGCCATGTTAAATTTACTTTCAGTTTTCAAGGATTCGAAATGTCACTGAGTTTTCTTAAAATGAATTCCAACTATCTCAATACAAGATACCTTTTCATATAATATAGTCATTGGAGTGATATATTACTCAAATTATGTGCAAGCGTGTTGTAGAACAAATTCAAAAAATGCGACATGACCTTTTGGTACCTATGATCAGTCAGAAACACGGTTGAAATAGAAGAAAAGAATCGAAGCTCTTTGTTAGAGAAGGCGATAAATGTGTACTGTAATGTTTACTATAGTGACAAAAAATTTAAAAGTTAATAGAAACAAACAAAATTACAAATTTCTTCTTAATTACGAAGTGTTTTATTTTAAAAACACTGTTTGCCTAAGTTTTCAATTTATTTAGTACATATTTAAGCAGAACAATTGAATATGAAGTCGATGACATGGGTATCTTTCAAGTTGGATGTAGAAAATGCATAACCTCCGATTTAAAAAAAAAATTACCACGGACGGAAAACATATCAATCTATTAGTTCAGTAATTTTCGTGTCTGCCCTTCCATTATGTGACTCAAGAAAAAATTCCCCAAAATGGGTAACAATAGTATCGAAAAGAGAAAATCGAGTGCACCTTTTTATGTTAGGGCGTGTTTGAGTTGAATATTTTGTCTTGATATCGTACAAAGCAAGACTATTTCATACATCGTCTCGCTTCAGATTCTATCATTTTTATATACCAAAGCTACAGGTTGACTTTATAACAAAAATAAATCACAGTACTAAAAGATGAAATATATGGGTCAAGTGAAATACCTATCTAATGAATCACAAAAACAGAGTAGGTGTGTTCGAATAGCTATTTTTTTACTGAAAGTACTTGACAACAGTCTTTCAAGTTGGATGATGAAAATGCATATCTTCGAAAAATTATATTTTTTTGTGTGTGATAACTAGGGTTTGTTGTCTTCAATCACTAAAAAAATCTAGTCTGCCCTTCCACGAAATATTTAATTAGAATCTTTTTAAATGTTTATGAATTTTCGAAAACTCCACCTGACAACCGATCAGACAATAGTTTTAAGTTGAATCAAGGCAGATAAGAACATAAACTGATGCTCATTAGCTAGTTGATACATTTTTCTTTTAAAATACAACTGACATATAAGGATCGTAATGGTCAATGTGGATAAATTTATCGGTTTCCAAGAGCAAAATTGGTAGCGTGTCATCCCTACAATGGCTTCCATTTCTACGTTTGTGTAAATGAACTGGCGTAATGGGGAGATAATTTTGACGAAGTAGAATCCTGTCTGTGATGAGTTTATTTTCATACCAATTGAAACATCGAAATAAATACAGCAAATCAAAATAAAGTTACCAAATATTACAACAAGAACTATTTTCATGTTTTTTTTATCTGTGTCATCAGCTATGTCGGCTTATTCTGCCTGGACATTGTTACAATTACCTAAATTTTGACAAAAAAACATAAATCAGTGCAAGGAAGACACTGGTAATTGCAAACACATGCTGACCCTGCTGCCTGGTACGCTTGTTTCCCATTACACGAACGAATTAGATCTTGTAGAACGTCTGATGCCATTTGTCCCTCAAAGAAAACTGACTATAACTTGCGCAGTTTTCCAACCAAAAGCACATGGGGAGCCATTATTTTGGGTTGGCTAATTTTGTCAAAATGGAACAAGTTGTACGGTACAATTACTAGACAATTCAAGTGGCAAGACATATCCCTCTCTGCATATCGTTCTACGAATAACCCACAACATATCTGGAGTCTGGCCGATTCGATCCTCTGCAAGTGTTTAAAAGTTCAAGTGCAATTTGACATCGCGACGGTTCGCCTCTTATTTTTCTTACTTTTTCGTCATAGAGTAATGATTTGTCCGGTTTCCGTTCAAACCATTGCCTGATACTAAATCCGAGTGTTCCATGTAGAACTGAATTTTGTAATATAGCACGCGCTATCGAGTGAAATGTGTTTTTACCGTCAATCGTTTCGGCAATAATGTCAATATTGTCCACACCTTCTTGGAATAAGGAACCACAATAAACTATACCGAATGGGACATAACAACCACCTTGTATTTTTGTTATTTCAGCTTTCGCTATTTCAGTCAAATACCTCCGAACCTCGTCATACTTGACATAGAAACCATGTGCAATAAAATATTCAATCACAGACTTCGATCCGAGCTCATGCAGGAGCGGATCTAGCCATTTTAAAAAGGGGATTCCTTTACTTATATAAACATTTTCCATTTTTTGCCTTAATATTGAGACTGCTTCATTAAGTACATGCATATCGGTTTGTTCAATGGTTTTGATGGAGCTACATGTACTCAAGTAGGCTTTTATATAAAGCATTTCTAATTCTGCTTACATGTTATCTGCTGCTTTAACAGCGACTTCAATGGAAATATCGCTAGCAAATACAATGCTAGATTTACCTTGTCCTTGTTGAGCAAAAAATACAATGGCATCCCCGTAGTGCGTCTCAAGTTGAGCCTTAACTTTAGAGGAATGACAGTATGTCTTACTTACTTTATCAGTTAAAAAGACTGGTACATTGTCAAAAGTAATGACAATACCAGAGACTTTTTGTCACGAATAAGGTCTCTGTCTATAATTTCAACTACTCTTTTAAATGCCAAATCATGAGCAGATTTATCAGTGGATTTTGGTCTATATACATGCCAAAGTATGTGGTCAGACATGCTGCGTGATACACTGCATTATTGAGCAAATTATCTTGCTCTATTCGATGAATAATTTCAGCGTCGCATGCTCTAACAGCAGCATCTTTAAAATTGACTAACCTTTCAGCGGATGAAATTGTATGTAAAGTTTTCACCCTTTTATGAGCCATTTTATTTGCAAATAATACACTTTGATGTATTGTGATCAATATTTTCAGGCACCAAAGAATAAGTTACATCGGAATTTATATCTGGTGTTTCCTTTTCAGCTGAAGAACATGATACTGATTTTAAATTCTGCTTACTTGTGTAGCTTTTTTTAACATGACCTATGATACCTAAATACGGGTAATTCACTTGCTGTTTTATTGCATAATTCATTCAAATAACTTGGCAAATAATCACATCTCTTTGCTTTAGCATTTATCACACTTTTTCTTCCAAAATCCTATTGGTGTTATTAAAATTTCTTCAACAACAGAATCGCAGATAATACATTTGTCAACACCAACAACCACTCTTCTTTTTTTTCGGCTTCTGGCGGGACAATTTTTAACGAGACTGTTAAATTGTACATTTGATTGAATAAAAAAACAAATCAAACACACCTGAAAACCAAACAAACCCTTCAGTGATATTCACTTTCCTAGTTAAATTCAACAAAAACGAATAAACAACAACACCAAACAACATAAATTAATCACAAGGCTTCGGAAATTATAAGATAAACAAGAAATATGCTTGAAAATGACCTTCGTTAAATCGCTGAATGTGAGACTATAACTTGAAACCACAACAATGTCGGTAAATCAGTGACAAATATTCGGACTTGAAATCTGGATAAAAAGCAGATATTTAGCCAAATATCTGTCTTATTAGGATTTATTTTCAAAAAGTAAATCGGGTCGATTGAAGTATTATAAGACGCCTTTACTGTTGTTCCTTTTAAATACACATATACTGCACGTGCAAATAATGCTAGGTGAAAAACGATGATTTTTCAGTGTTATTTTCAACTGTTTTCAGATGCAGTGTGCTTTATATGTAGAACTATTTGGAAATGCCCTTATATTGTATGGAATTCAAGAAAAACTGTATTTACCAATTTCGTTCACAAATTATTTTTTAGAACGGGTTTGTTATGAAATTTGTCTACCAAATCAGTAGTGGGGTATTCGATGCAAATAGGGTAACGTCAGTTAAGGCTATTTTTAACGTCATTTGTACCACATTTGATATTTACGACAAACATTTTTCTAAAGCCGAATAATCGATAGACAGTTTAAGACATTAACATTCCTTGAGGTATTTAGGTAATTTAAAATCGTTAACTAAGCGAGTTTTTCAACTTTCGCCGCTCCACTATATCCATACACGATTTAACTTGTATTTGGATAATAGTTCATTGATTCTCCTCAGATTATTATATAAAATATGTAAACATAATATGATCAAATTAATTACAATGAATTTATATTGTACAAAAAAATGTTATAAATAATATCATCATAGATACCAGGACTAAATTTTGTATATACGCCAGACGCGCGTTTCGTCTTCAAAAGACTCATCAGTGACGTTCAAATCAAAAAAAGTTAAAAAGGCCAAATAAAGTACGAAGTTGAAGAGCATTGAGGTCCAAAATTCTTTAAAGTTTTGCCAAATCCAGCTAAAGTAATCTATGCCTGAAGTAAACGCATTTCTAAATTGATAACTTTGGAAAAAAGATTGATTTTGTTTATGTTAAACTATCTGCTTAAACAATTCAAACTGTTCCCTTATATCTGGTACATTGACATTGACATTTACATATCAAATACATTATATGTTATAGGTATTTGTTTTGTAAATTGACAATTTTTACATTTAAAGGAGAATCTGAATCAAAAAGTAGTATATGTTTTTCAAACAACACCCGATTGTCTTTACATATCAGCCTGTACGGCTTCACTATTGAGAAAAATTGAATGAATTGTATAAAAAGTTTATAGTAAATTATGAATGTTTTAACTTTTAATAAATATTTCTTTCTTAATAATTGTTTATGCTACCATGATTGTCCGTAATATTTTATTTTTTCCCCAGATTATTAAGATAATGAATTGCAGTATAGGGTGGTTTAATTGATTACGTTGAATTGATGTTGTAAGGAATATGTAAGGAATACACCAGGATCATAGATACCAGGAGTCAAGTTTGGCACACCATTGTTGTAAATAATTTCATCATCGTTTTTAAATTATGAACGCCAAATTAATGCTTTCATTGGGAACATATGTTTTATGATTTGCTTTACATTCTGTTGCCACAAAAAAAAAAAAACAACTAAAGCTTCTGTTGGTATGTAACTCGACTGACATCAGTTTTGCCTTGCAATGCAGGAAGCACATTTTCCCTTTTTTTAAAGCAGTTTTATTTCTTTGAGTGAAAATGTTGTATATAAAACAGTGAAATTAAAAATTAACACTGACAAACATCTACACCATTAGACTATAGAAGTATTTGTCATTTTCAGACGTTGCCAAAACCCATTTTTTTCAGTCTACCCAGTCGCGGTTGTAGTGTTGACGTGAGGACTACGGTATACAAAAAAAAAACTTCCCGACTAAGATGGGTGTATAGAAACTTTTCCATCAAATTTGTGGCTCCATAATTTCTGATGTTTTTAATTTAAAGAATAAAGAACAAATAGGAGAGTTAAGTACTTATATCTAATCATAAAATTAAAATGTATTAAGCGTAGTATAACATACGATATAGGTTATTATACTTTCTTGTTTCTTGTATAAATGAGACAGTATAGGTATTATCCGGAATAGAAATCTATTTATGAAATGAACAGTTTTCATTTGAACAACAAGTATTATCTTCATTTGAATTACAACTAACATTTTCTATAGATAAATGTAGAAGTATTTCTCAAAAAGGAATGCGGTGTGGGTTGTGCTCATTACGAAAGGCCGTACGGTGACTCAATAAGGTGTTAACTTCAATGTCATTTGTTTTCTGGTGGATATTTGTGTCATTGGCAATCATGCCTCATCTTTCTCATGTTCTACAGAATTACACATTTGTTAAGAGGTTATTGATTTGTAAACTGAGTCAATTATCTCAAAAACCTCAAAACAATTCAAAAGAACTTTCATGTCAAGTTTGTTAGTAAGCGACCTAGTAAAACAATATCGACGAATATTTGTAAAACAAAGACATTTATAAACAGGTGCAACTATGATTTACATTGTTTTTTTCAAATATAAAAGATGAAATTAAACAGGTATAGACAAAATCGTCAGTGCACAATTTTACTACTTAAAATTGAGAATGAAAATGAGGAATATGTCAAAGAGACCATCCGACCAAAGAGCAGAGAACCGCCGAATGCCACCAATGGGTTTTCAACGCAGTGAAAACATCTAGAACCCGGAGGTGGTCCTCAGCTGGTCCCTAAATAAATTGTGTACTTGTTCAGTGAAAATGAACATCACACTTAACTCCAAAACATATAAATGAACCAAAATTAAAAATATAAAAGATTTTTGGGGTCATTTCTGTAATTAATCAAAAGGATTTAATCATGAAATACCAGTTGCGTGCTAATACACTGCAGAGTTCATGCATTCTTATTTGGGTTTTTTATTGGACTTTTTGATAAATTGATATACTTTTTAATATAAATCAGATATGAAACTCAAAGTCAATTCGATAATTATAAATTTGAAAGTTAATCCCCCTTCCAGATAATTGATTGATTGAATATTGAATAGAACAAATGGCCAAAGACACTGATATTATTTTGTTTCTCAAAAATATAAAAAAAAATGAATTAGGTAATTGTTTATTCTGGAAAGTAGCGTTTTTCAAACACTCGTCCAATCTATTATACACATATACTGTTAAAGCTACAATAGTAACCTTGACGGCTGACACTCAACCCCAGCAATAAAGGATAAATATTCTTATTTTACCTGAAGCCTACTATCATGAAGACGAATCAAAGAGATCCACACAACAGACTAATGCCAGGAGTATCTTCTGGTTCATCTGTCAAGGAACATGATTTGAAATTTCTACATAATTCAGACCTTTTACAGAAGCAAAGTTCCGGACATGTTGGGTTGTGAACAAGCACATGACTTTTTTACATGGAGATTCTCCCTTCAATGAAAACACAACATCCTGCAAGAATTCTGCTGACATATGCCCTTTGAAGTACACAGGGTTTAATGAATCATTCAACTCTCGCCAACCGTTTTGTAAAACTGACGGAATAGCAATGTGTAATGCGGTCCAAATTTTTTAGTATGAAACGAAGTACGTAAAACATGCTGTATCAGTGCCGCCCCACAGAGAGGTAAACTGACGAAACTTACATCTTAACTGGTGGCAAGCTTGACGCGCTTTGGAAAAAAATATGATGGAATGGTTTTAAAGAGATTTTTCTGATCATCAAACTTTTGAATTAACTTTCATGCCCAAGCAAGGGCTTCATCTTTATGAATACTACCAAAACTCTAAAAAAAACACCGAAAAAGTCTTTATGAGTGTTGGGGAAAGACACAGAGTTAGTGAATGGGTAAAAATCTTTCCCCATCCTTTACACTGCTAATATTCCCCATCTACACACACAACTCGCTTGTATGATGTGTCATATATTTATAGTAGTGAACACACAGAACAATCACATTTGTATAAGAGACCGTATGATTTTTCTTTTGCTCTTTCCCATTTCCCTTAACTACGTGTCAAAGTTTAAGGCCTTGAATATCGGCCTCCTCTTGAGTGCTAAACAAGTTACGACAGCCATTTACAGTGTTGGTATACATAACTTTGACAATTTCGGAATCTTAAAACGTTCTGGCTATGTAAAGCTCACATCAGGTGGAATCATAGGGGATGTGTCAAAGTTTTGCAGCCAGGAATACTTCTCCCCTGAATAATCTAATACACTTTGGTGGAAGCTGTAGTCTTTATGCAACGTAACCTTTTGCCAGAGTTGTTTATGTCGTAGCGGTAAAACCTATCTGCTACTGTGTGCGCTATAGAAATTCATTGGAACATATTTTTTTAATATTCAGCTGCAAGGTTTTACCTTTCTTAACATACATTGAACCAATGCCATATCAGGTGGTCCACAATGGCAATAACATATTCTTCATCTCTTGTGAATTTGTATTATTTGCAGTAATTTCAGCCCTTTTCAGCGTTAAACGATTACGTGATTTTAGGAAATGTCTAGTAAGAGTCCATCTAACAAGCGCGGACTTTTGATTTGTTATGCCTACATTCCCTCTGATCCCCTTGAGGCTTTTATAACGGTCTTTTCTGATGCAATTTAGGGCCATGTACCGTTAAAATGTCTATGAGTCTGTCTAAAAGCAAAGTAGCCATCAATAAAAGGTGATCGACTATTCACAGAAAGTTTAAACATATCGAGTATGTAAACTGAAATCCACCTTCAGTAATTGGTACGGTTGGTTACAAAAACATTTGAGATGACGATTTCAAGGAAGTGACCAATTTCTCTCTCGTTCTGCTCTACCTTTTGACAGCAAAATGTCTACTGCTTCAAAGAACACATCCCAGTATTTGAATGTAAGTGATACAGCACATCCCCATTGCTTATATGTAATCTGTAAGAGGCTGTGTATGAGCTCCGAATAGCTCCGTCATATGAGCATTAGGACTTGTGTCTGGCTTGATTAGCTAAAATAATGCTTCTGAGATAAATGAATTTTATATTATTGATTAATAAAGATACGAAATATCATATAAATGTTAATTATTCTAGATGTTGCGTTAAAAAAAAATGATGAACTTAAATTGAAACGTTCTCCATTAAATGCAAACTATTCGGAGTGTTAATCTTTTACATAAACTCCTTAATAACGGACTAATTTTGCTAAACTTTATTTGAAATCATTTAAATAAGGAGTAACAAAAATGTAGATAATAACAGAAATCATATCGCGAATGCTATTTTACAATGTATACCTCAAAATTTTGCTAAGTCGATTTCTCGTTCAAGTAAACTTACGTACTTCAAAACCCATTTTACGAAAATTGCACCGTACGATATTTTGACGACAAGTCAAAATGTTAAGTTTAACCTTTGAACTACCAATACTGTGATTTATAGCCGTATAGTCCGAATGATTAAACTCCTTAAATAAGCGACTTTTCCTTACTCGGTCACCGTACTATTAGGTAAACTAGTTTTCAGTAGATCGATAATTATAGAGAACCTTTTATATAAACATAAATATCTTTAATAACTCTATTTGAAAAATTACAAACGTTCCATTTCCAGGGGCTAGTAAACAAAACAATACCCATGTACACACTTAAAATTTCTCAAAGTTTGCACTCGAACATTAATTGTTAGATTAACAGATAAACAAGTATCAGTTGCGTTTTTTTTTATTCAACTTTGGTTACCTATTTGACGTGTGCATCACATATTGATATCTCTGATATCTGTATGTCGACCTGGAAACAACATCACATAGTTTTTACTTAACAATCAAGTGTCGTTAGCTTATACACATACAGATGAAGTTTTGTCTTTTGTAGTAATGGTTTTGCTAATGACAGCTTATGAGATATGAAATATACCAAAGAGACATAAGTCTCAATAGTAGAAAATACACTGACAACGTAATGTTAAAAAATGAAAAAGACAAACAATAATAAACGAAACACAACATAGAAAACAAAAGACAGAGCAACATGAACTCGGGTGTTACGGAAGAGTAAGCAGATCCTACTCCACAAGTGGCATCCGTCGTGTCGCTCATGTTTTTACAAGCCAAGTAATAAATCAAATTTGGTAAGTCACATTCGGTAAAAGCGGGATTGGGTTGTCGTTTCGTCATTAGAAACATACCTTCTATCGTTTGTTAAACGGATATTCCCTCATAATCAACCAAAACGTGATTGGCGTCCGAAAATATACGTAGATCTATTTCAACTTCATAATTCGTATTTTTAAGCTTGATCGTGAGCATCAACCCTATATCCTAAAAATACAAGCCCTGGAGTATCGTGTCAGTTTGGAGATATATTCTCCGTATACAAGCGCTGCTGGAATGTTGCTATATTGAAAATGGAAATTTAACAACTCTGAAACTGAAATCATCTCTTTTGTCGCGAAGTTTTTTTTTCAACCGACCATCATTGTCAATTTGTAGATGTAAGTCAAGATATGAGACATACTTAACTGTATCTGATGTATCCTTTATCGTAAGTTCAATGTGATAGATTCGTTTAACATAGGAATGTACATGTATATAGAACCCCTATATATTTATAGATATACGCAGACAGGTAAACATAAATACAAATAGACCGGTTAGTACCTGGAACAATATTTGATCGATTTCCTTAGTTATGTTTGAACTTTATTCAAATTTATAGCAAATAAATTATATTCAAAGAGCATTTGAAATCATAATGTTAAAGAAAATATTGAACAAATGTATGTATCTATAATAAACTTCGTCCTCTACGTATGACAGTTTTACATCTGTTACAAATCAATAACATATAATCGACGAAAAATATTCAACGAGTACTCGAGTACAAATTTTTTACTCGGATACTCGTTTGCCTTTTATAAATCTTGAGCTATATCTCCTTGCATTGCTACACACTTTAGTTCCCTTTGAAATATCCTTCGTAATACTATTACAAATAAGGGCTTCTGACTCAAGTTTATCTATAATAGCAAAACTGTTTTTAGCAGTACTAGCATAGTCCGTTCCTCTGGGAGGATTATTTCATTCGCAGGAATTATTTCATCAAAACGTAGAAATAAACATTTATCTGAGGTTGCTGGTCATATTTCTGAACGAGAACAAAATCAAAGGGCCTCGTGGTGAACACTACTCAACTAATAAGAGACATTTGTAACGGTTTAAATCCAATACTTTGTTGACAAATTATGAGACAAGTCGTAATATGAAAAATACTTACTCCATAGGAACAGATACAGATTGTCTGTCAAGTCGGACTTGATGAACATATTGAAGATTTATTTGGCATGTTTTTGCCTTGGGTCATGGAAACACAAATATAATTTCGATTATGAATAGTTATTTAATAACGAAAAACGGTCTATGACACATTGGTAACACAAAATCAATAAAATGAGGGGGAAATAAATATGGTAACAGTAGAATACCACTATGAGATGTTAAACAATTTAAGAAAAACAACTTGAACAAAAAGCCGCCAAATAGATTAATGTACACATGTAAAGGAATTTATGTTATTGTAAGAACAACAGTTTATATAGAGGATGGAAATATTTTGAATATAGTATGAGAAGAAATGAAAATTTATAGTCATACCAACACCATAAATGCAGGTATATAACAAAAGCTTAGAGAGACGAGATATAACCCTGAATGAGTTAACATTAAATAACAAAAAAAAAACATTACTAATAGTATCAACAGGTCAAATTAACAAGAAAGTACGATTTGACCTATACTCGCAGTTGCTGACAGCTAGTTAAAGGCTAAAAACAATTAATAATTAAAAACAAATATGCAGGGAAAAAAAATCAGACTAAAATCAACTAAAACACATCCCAGGGATTTAGTATTAACGTCATGGACAGTCATCAAGATAACGGTAGGTACTATTGAATGTATCAACCAAATGTAACAATGACGTGTCTTTAATGAGTTTGGTCATAAACTGAGATTCATAGCAAAACAGTAATAAATCTGCTATAAAAGGGGCGCAGTTAGTGTCCCTAGGGATACCTACTACCTCAATCGTAACTACTCGGCCATTCTCGCTATGCAGTACAATAACTTTTCTTCGTGCAACCAGAAAAGCCGAGTAGTTCCGATTGCTACTACCTGTCGATACACTTTATCGCATAAAACGTACAAACATGTTGTTCAGGAGAAAATTTCAAGCTTCAGTTATATCTTCACATTTCCATTAAATGTATCTAGCATACTTTCTTTTTTCGTCACAGAAAAAGGCTTTAAACGAGGAACAGAAAATTAATTTGCAATGAGATCTTTCGAAAGACCATTTAAGGTAGCACTACAGTCAAGATTTTCTGACTCCAATCAACAGTCTTTAAAGATTAATTTCTACAAAACTACTCAATGGATTTTTAAAATCTTTAACTCATTTTAAAGCTGAAATATAACTCTTTCTTAATCTATATATAAATTTATTTTTTGTTTGATTAATTTCAAAATATAGCTCATTAATTGCCCAAAAAGTGGTCTTCCAACTTGGATGAAAATGGCACATTCATGTCAAATGGTAGTAAAAATTTGTTTTCATCCCTTTAATCAACCATATACAATCAACAAAACCGTGTCTTAGATTTTTGATATATTCCTCCAGTAAGAAGATATATTGATTTAACTGCTGGGTTCCAAACCTCATTTTACCTTTCATCTTTGAAGACCTATAAATTCATTTAGAAACAAATTATCCAAAAACTGGGACACGGTATTGTAGAAAATACACCCTTTTATCATATATATCAAAGTCAGGCCAAAGGGGGTAATCATTAAGTTTCTATTTTCATTTTTTCCTTACAATCCTCATAAAAAATTGTTCTGAGAAATGACCTAAAAACTGAATTTCCCCCTTAGAACCCCTATAAAGACAATATAAATACAAAAATTCCACTGGGAACACCCCAGGAGTGTTCTGATACCATTACTATATCTATAGAACCACACACTTTGTGTCTTTGATGCTCTTATGCTGTAAATTTTGCATTATATGTGATCTGTCCAACACTAACTTGGCATTTGGCGGGAGTTTGACGTCACAGATTTGACCAACATCTGTGATGTAGTAATTAAATATAGACAACGCTCCGCCTCTTTCCAGACAGTATAAGATAAGAGAATAACAAGATTGACCAGCTGCATATAATCAATGTTTAACATCATTATTCTCTATATATAAAGAATAACTTTCATTTGAATTTAAAAAAAAAAGAAATAAACTGTCTGAAATAAGCTAGAACATTAAAAGTGTGTATCAAAAAACATGTTCATAAAAAGATCAAGAGTTAGACCACGCTCTTCTTGAAAATCCACTTTCCACATGTTTTTTTTTTTTTAATTTAATGGAACTGACAAATTACACATAAACTGAAAATTATTTAAAATGCATAAAACTGTATTTAAATGAATAAGACCAAAGAGAAGATATTTATACAGACAGTCAGAGGCTTTCAAAAATACTTTCCCACTCTTTACCATATTAATTTTATTTCATTTTTAGTAGATTTTTTCCTTTTAGATTTTTTCTTTCTCTTTGTTCACTTCCATGTTATATAAATTATTTTTGTTGCAAAACAATAAGATAAGACTACAATATTTATCTATTGGTCAGGGATTAATAGCTGGACACTGGTATCAACAGATGATTGACATATAAGCCCCTCCCAAATGCCCATATATTTAGATTAATTACCATGTGCTTTTATTTGCATAAGTTCATTATCAATTTACTCCCTGTTGTGATGTGATAATGACTTTGGGATTTTTACAAACTGTGCAGAATAATTCTTACTTCAAAATTATGTGATAAAAAAAATATCTTCAAAAAATCATTGTTAGACTGTAGTGCTACCTTAATCAAATATTAATTTTTTTTCTGATAACATTGTGTGGAATTGTAGTGTAGAGAGTAGAAAAATCAATAATTTCAATAGAATTGAATGGACCATTAATAGCATGTATTTTTTTCTAAAAACCTCTAAGAATTTTTAACACTCCAAAAATGATGGAATTTAAGTTAATAGTCTTAAATTCAGTTATCGCTGGGGCCACTGGCGGATTGTGTTTCATGTTTTAGATTTACCTAACATGAGTTACGTCATATTCTGTGACGTAATTTAGTCCTTTATAGAATTTCATCGCAGCAAGCAAGCTGTTTAAATTTCGTAAGCGGAAAAAATGAAAATATTGCCAAACCATATATGTATTTTGTTTTAATGGCACCATCTGAGATAATTAATACCAATATTGTCATCGTCCACTTGTATTTTGTGTCCGTCTGATTAGTTAAGCCTTTTCCAACTGATTAGGATCCCACTAATATGTTTAACTCCGCCACATTATGTATGTATGTGCCTGTCCCAAGTCAGGAGCCTGCAATTCAGTGGTTGTCGTTTGTTTATGTGTTACATATTTGATTTTCGTTCATTTTTTTTTATTTAAAAAGGCCGTTAGTTTTCTTCTTTGAATTGTTTTACATTGTCATTTCGGGGCCTAATATAGCTGACTATGCGGTATGTGCTTTGGTCATTGTTGAATGCCATATGGTGACCTATAGTTGTTAATTTCTGTGTCATTTTTTGTCTCCTGTTGAGAGTTGTCTCATTGGCAATCATACCACATCTTCTTTTTTATAAGCTTTATTATAAAAGTTAATAACAAGTTCTTTGATAGAAGTAATTGAGGTAGTAAGAAGCACTGATAGATTAGTAATAGACCAATAACAAGTTGAGCAGTGGAACAGTATTTCAATGGTTTTGTTTGGGGTAATTTATGTAACCAGTACACAGCAGGGACTTTCAATTGTTCGGAAGATGCTTTATGCTGGGTAGTGGCAGCGATATGTTTGTTTACAATTTGACTCTCTGTCAAGTGTACCGCTCTGATTGTTTTAGAAA
This sequence comes from Mytilus galloprovincialis, assembly GCF_965363235.1. Classification (NCBI taxonomy): domain Eukaryota; kingdom Metazoa; phylum Mollusca; class Bivalvia; order Mytilida; family Mytilidae; genus Mytilus; species Mytilus galloprovincialis. Next base: position 36,997,728 of record NC_134839.1, on the reverse strand, counting down.
TGATAATTTCATTACATTTGAAGCATTGAAGACAGTAAAGGCAATTGTTTCAATAGCTGGATATACAGTGCAATTTGGTAAGAGATCTGGTTGATCATAATACAGCTTGATATAATAGATACAATTAAGACATTAGTTAAACTCTGAAGTTTAATAATACATTCCAACTTATCTATACTATACAGTGATGAATGAATGCATATTTTCATTTAAAATGGATTATATTTCATCAGAGCATTTTACTGAAAAAAATGGAAAATGAAAATGGGGAATGTGCCAAAGAGACAACAACCCGACCATAGAAAAAAAACAACAGCAGTAGGTCACCAACAGGTCTTCAATGTAGCGAGAAATTCCCGCACCCGGAGGCGTCCTTCAGCTGGCCCCTAAACAAATATTTACTAGTTCAGTGATAATGAACGTCATACTAATTTCCAAATTGTACACAAAAAACTAAAATTAAAATAATACAAGACTAACAAAGGCCAGAGGCAGGTGCAAAAATGCGGCGGGGTTAAACATGTTTGTGAGATCTCAACCCTCCCCCTATACCTCTAGCCAATGTAGAAAAGTAAACGCATAACAATACGCACATTAAAATTCAGTTCAAGAGAAGTCCGAGTCTGATGTCAGAAGATGTAACCAAAGAAAATAAACAAAATGACAATAATACATAAATAACAACAGACTACTAGCAGTTAACTGACATGCCAGCTCCAGACTTCAATTAAACTGACTGAAAGATTATGATTTCATTATATGAACATCAGGCACAATCCTTCCCGTTAGGGGTTTAGTATCATACCATCATAACATATATGAGAAGAACATAACCCGTGTCATGCCAAGAACTGGTTTTTGAATAAATGTGTTTAGTTCCGATGCAAAGACCCTATAAGTGAATCAATATTAACGCCAACATATGCAATCTTTAATGACCTGACAACAGTATCGTAACTTTATCCCTTCTTAATAAGTCTATTCAAAGGTTTTGTTAGTTTTTGAGGTGATTACTGACACCTTTGTGCTTTATAAAGAATATTTCCATAAAAAATTGGATGTGAAATACCTGAACGTATAAGAAGTCTGCATGTTGAGCTATATTTACGAATGATGTCCTTATACCGATGATAAAATTTAGTAAATGTTTTGACTAGTTTGTGATATCGAAAACTCTGGTGTAATAATTTTTCAGTAATACATACATTTCTCTCGTTAAAATCTAAAACATTGTTACATACACGAGCGAATCGTACAAGTTGAGATACATAAACACCGTAAGATGGTGACAAGGGAACGTCACCATCTAAAAATGGATAATTAACGATAGGAAATGAAAAATCATCTCTTTTATCATAAATTTTAGTATTCAGTTTTCCGTTAGTGATATAGATATCAAGATCGAGGAAAGGGCAGTGGTCATTGTTAGTATTAGCTTTATTTAAAGTAAGTTCATCAGGATAAATTTCTTTAATATACATACTGAAGTCGTCATTATTGAGAGCCAAAATATCAACCAAATATCTAAAAGTATTATTAAATTTGTTTATCAGAAGTTGTTTCGATGGGTCTTTGCTTATTTTTGTCATAAATTGTAACTCATAGCAATACAAAAACAGGTCCGCAATAAGTGTTGCACAGTTAGTCCCCATTGGAATTCCGGTAATCTGACGATATACGGAATCCCCAAAGTGAACATAAATGTTATCTAGTAAAAATTCAAGGGCATATATAGTATCAAAGCATGTCCAATTGACATAGTTTTTTTGTTTATTGCTACTAAAAAATGACCTAAAAGAGTTTGAACATATATATTCACATTCTGACTTTTTAAATGCCCATTTAATTAGGTGTGTGATTTTTTTCTTAATGAGAATGTGAGGCAATGTGGTATACAGGGTAGAAAAATCAAAACTTTGAACAGATTCAAAATCACCAATATAAGCATGCAATTTATCAAGTACTTCCAACGAGTTCTTGACACTCCAAAAGTAATTAATTCCACTATTTTCGAAGGCCTTATTTGAACAATTTATTATCAGGTTTTTAATTGAACCAAGTGTGCTGGTAAGAAGAATAGACAATTTAGTAGTGGAACAATGGCTTGAAGACGAAATAAATCTATATTTGTAAGGTGTTTTGTGTAGCTTCGGAAGCCAATACATAGTTGGGACTTTCATTGTATTTGGCGCTGCTTGTAAAGCGGTAGCTAAAAGTTTATGTTTGTTACAGATGTCGTTTTCTGAAAATGGAGTCAGTTGGAATGTTGGTGAATTGGTGATTTCTTTTTTCAGAACCTCAATGAAGTATTCCAAATGTAATTGAAAAGTCATCGATGATTACATCTTAATTTGTGTTGCAATCGATTAAATCACGATGATGTGTAATAAAAAAAAAATATCTAATGTTTTATTTTTTTATTTTTCTAATTCTAACTTCAAATTGATTTTTTTTCCAGGTAAGTTGGAACATCTGGATGCTAAGCTTAAACTAAATTATTCACTTAATCAACGCATCAATGTTTGAAGGAGAAATACTCAGTTGTATAGGAGATACCAATACAATTTGTTAATAATACAATGAAAACAAAAGTGCAAGAGCTGACATCAGTAGCAATCAGAACAAGAGGGAACAAAGCATTTTCCTTTGTTTAATGTTTAAACTTTTAGTTTTCATATTAGTGTATTATGCATATTATCAGCATTTTCGGTTAATCCAATACAAGGTTATAGAAACAAACGAACGATTATTGACAATAAATGAATTCAAAATTACCAGTGCGCCCTTTTTAGTAGATACTTCAACTTGCAAAATTCCGTATATAGATCCGTTTGATAAATCAGTGAAACACATATTTAGAAAAGGAACAGTCTTTTCCAAATATAGTTTCGATGACAGCGGGAAAATTTCTAAATGAATTACCATGGAACGAATCGTTAAAGACGGCGACAATGGACAACTTTAATTTCATATAGAACAATTATTCCTCAAAGGGGTATAGAACGTTCTATGCTGAAGATCATCCAGATATAGCAATCTTTGATTGTACCCAGAAAAATGGATTTAAAACACCCCTAGTAGATTACTTCAATAGATCTTTTAGTGTTGCTATGGAAAGAAATAAAAAGGTTTGGAATTCCAATCACTATTGTGTACATGGGAGAAAAGAAACTGATATAGTTCTAGACTATTTAAAGAATTTTGCTGCGATTGTTTCAGTCTAAGCAACATTTTTTCTTTACATTCTTATCACGGCTAACACATGATTATCTAGAAGAAACATATAAAACAGATAAAATTTACCTTAAGTTTTTCAAAGACTTGTTCGAACGAGATATCTTAAATAACACAGTGGTATTCTTTTTCAGTGATCATGGAATGCGTTTTGGTCGTTTTAGAGAAACATATGTTGTAAAATTGGAAGAACGTCTTCCTTTTATGCTGATTGTATTCCCTTCATGGTTCATTACAAAGTATCCAGAAGTTTACAGAAATTTACGAATCAATGCAAGAAGACTTACAACTCCTTTCGATATCTTTGCCACATTAGAACATATTTTAGATTTCAATGGAATTGAGAAGAAGCAAGTGACAAAGCAGAGATCAATGAGCTTACTTCATGAAATTCCCGAAAACAGAACTTGTGATGAAGCTGGTGACAATTATCCAAATTGGTCATGCTTTTGTATCTAAGATTAATCAAAATTTAAGGCAGTCTTTTGACGTTTGTGAACAAATGTACTTGAAGTCTATAAAATTTGCTCTGCTTGTAATACCATCCGACAAAGTGCTTCTATACGGAAAGACCAGAGAACAAGTAATAAAAAAGACGTATAAATATTGCGATCGCATTGAGTCTTTGATTATTGATTATCAGATAACCGTTCAAACAAAACCAGGAGATGCTATCCTTGAAGGGACGTTACGGTTTGACGAGAAAAGAAAAAATACATATGACTTAGTAGGAGATGTCAGTCGAATTAATAAGTACGGTGAACAGTCACACTGTATTGATCAAAATCACCTTCAAAAACTTTGCTACTGTAAAATTCAACCGTAAAATATCATAATAAGTCGATTTTTACCAAAAGTTCATTAAAGCCAATTAACACATGACATGGGTAAAATCTCTTTGTTCTTACTGTGCTATAATCTGAATAATGCTAAGTTGTGCATTGGCTACCTCAGATATACTGCATAGTTCAAATCTATTCTTACCTTTAGGGGCGTTTCCGGGATTCTGAAAGGGGTGTTACATGTACTCTATAAAATTAAATATCATAGGTTGTAGCGAGACTAAAAATATTACTTTGTCCAATTCAATGATGAACAAACTATTCGCCCTAACCCCCACCCCAATTTTTTTTTAATCCGTCATCTGACTTGAAGTAAAAAAAAATTAAATAATTAAACACTTTGTACAAACATCGTAGTTTCAAAATTGATTGTTGGTCTTTTAATGTCACTTTGAAACGCCACATTTCGGCTATTGCATGACGCCCGTTTTTAGCTCACCTGGCCCGAAGGGCCAAGTGAGCTTTTCCCATCACTTTGCGTCCGTCGTCCGTCGTCCGTCGTCCGTCGTCCGTCGTCCGTCGTCCGTCGTCCGTCGTCCGTCGTCGTCCGTCGTCGTCCGTCGTCGTTAACTTTTACAAAAATCTTCTCCTCTGAAACTACTGGGCCAAATTAAACCAAACTTGGCCACAATCATCATTGGGGTATGTAGTTTAAAAAATGTGTGGCGTGACCCGGCCAACCAACCAAGATGGCCGCCATGGCTAAAAATAGAACATAGGGGTAAAATGCATTTTTTGGCTTGTAACTCAAAAACCAAAGCATTTAGAGCAAATCTGACTAGGGTAAAATTGTTTAGCAGGTCAAGATCTATCTGCCCTGAAATTTTCAGATGAATCGGACAACCCGTTGTTGGGTTGCTGCCCCTGAATTGATAATTTTAAGGAAATTTTGCTGTTTTTGGTTATTATCTTGAATATTATTATAGATAGAGATAAACTGTAAACAGCAATAATGTTCAGCAAAGTAAGATTTACAAATAAGTCAACATGACCGAAATGGTCAGTTGACCCCTTTAGGAGTTTTTGCTCTTTTTAATCCATTTTTAACCATTTTTCGTAAATCTTAGGTATCTTTTACAAAAATCTTCTCCTCTGAAACTACTGGGACAAATTAATCCAAACTTGGCCACAATCATCATTGGGGTATGTAGTTTAAAAAATGTGTGGCGTGACCCGGCCAACCAACCAAGATGGCCGCCATGGCTAAAAATAGAACATAGGGGTAAAATGCAGTTTTTGGCTTATAACTCAAAAACCAAAGCATTTAGAGCAAATCTGACAGGGTAAAATTGTTTACCAGGTCAAGATCTATCTGCCCTGAAATTTTCAGATGAATCGGACATTCTGTTGTTGGGTTACTGCCCCTGAAATGGTAATTTTAAGGAAATTTGGCTGTTTTTGGTTATTATCTTGAATATTATTATAGATAGAGATAAACTGTAAACAGCAATAATGTTCACCAAAGTAAGATCTACAAATAAGTCAACATGACCAAAATGGTCAGTTGACCACTTTAGGAGGTATTGCCCTTTATAGTCAATTTTTAACCATTTTTCGTAAATCTTAGTAATCTTTTAGAAAAATCTTCTCCTCTGAAACTACTGGGCCAAATTTAACCAAACTTAGCCATAATTGGGGTATCTAGTTAAAAAAATGTGTCCAGTAACTTGGCCAACAAACCAAGATGGCCGCCATGGCTAAAAATAGAACATGGGGGTAAAATGCTGTTTTTGGCTTATAACTAAAAAAACAAAGCATTAAGAGCAAATCTGACAGGAAGTAAAATTGTTGATCAGGTCACGATCTATCTGCCCTGGAATTTTCAGATGAATCGGATAATCGGTTGTTAGGTTGCTGCCCCTGAATTGGTAATTTTGAGGAAATTTTGCTGTTTTTTTTGTTATCTTGAATATTATTATAGATAGAGATAAACTGTAAACAGCAATAATGTACAGCAAAGTAAGAACTAAAAATAAGTCACTATGACCAAAATAGTCAATTGACCCCCTAAGGAGTTATTGCCCTTCATAGTCAATTTTTAACAATTTTGTTAAAATTTGAAGATATTCAATAACATTTTCCACAGAAAGTACTGTTATAGATAGAGATAATTGTAAGCAGCAAGAATGTTTAGTAAAGTAAGATCTACAAACACATCACCATCACCAAAACACAATTTTGTCATGAATCCATCTGTGTCCATTGTTTAATATTCACAAAGACCAAGGTGAGCGACACAGGCTCTTTAGAGCCTCTAGTTATTTGTAGAGGGAGCCAGAGTGCCCGGAGAAAACCACACACCTTTAATAGGAAAACTGACAGTACTTATCAATTAATATTGGACTTGAAAACCCCCGCACGGGCGGAGTCCGACCTCAAACCCTCAGTGTTTACTGTCTAGTCTAGTGATTACAGTACAATAACTACTTAGACTTCTTAGCAAACGTGGCCTCTGATGAAAAAAAAGAAAGGTTTCTCTATGGCACGCCTGAACCACTTTAATTAGGATTATCTCAGATAAACCCGGTTTATCTCAGCTTAATTCAAATTCGAGAAAATCCTAGTTTATCTCAGAAAATACAAAAAATTCATTATCTGGAGAAAATCCCGGATTATTTTAAAATATTAAGAAAATCTAGGTTTATCTGAACGATTTTCAGATAATCCTAATTGATCTCCAGATAATTAATTATCTGAATTTCAGATAATTCATGATCTCATTTTCCAGATAATTTAGGTTTATTTCGGATTCTAAATATACCAAAGAACAATGAAACGAGTGTTATAATTGGACGACAATCGTTTGCAAGATTTTATATAAAAAAATACCGTCCTTTTTTAGAGGAGGGGCGACATTCTGCACACGGCACGCAATTATCAAACTACTCATGGTGTGGACATCACCGTTATTGACACATGGACAAGCGAAATTTGTTGAATCAATTTAAAAAAAGCAGTAAAATACAGAAGGGCTCATTATATACATTATACATCATGTACTTTGTACATAATTAATAATCAAATTTGTTAGCTCTCTCTTTGACACTAACTGACAGTATATTACTGACGGCTACTAACTGACTGTTTATTACTGACGGCTAATTTCGACATCGCCGATAATATTTGAACTCTCATATTTTAATTTATTAAGTCGGTTTTAATCTTTTAATCATGACAACGGTTTTGTAAAATATTTAATTTAAACTATTGCATTATTTCGTCATGTGTCAGTAAACAAAATAAAGATTACACTAGAAGGAAGACAATTAAGTAATCCAATACACAAATAATGCACGATTCAATTATGGAAAAAACAATTATTTCATCATGGTTATTCATAAGACATAGTTTTTATTTTGCTTTTTCAAAATAATTAAAAACATAAGTCAGAGTTTATATGCCTTTAACCTTATAGCGCCAGTTTTAAATTTTAGGATATACATGTACATTGTCGGAAATACTAAATGTATATGACTAGACTAAGTACTCGCTAAGAAACGTAGGAAAACCTCTTCGTTCTGTTTCTAAATCTTGATCCAAAAAGTTCAATTTTTACAGGTGAATTACGGGTGACATGATTGTCAAAGCTTTACCTGTTATATTGGTAATATATATACAACTGCCCAATAAATGTTGACATAACAGGAAAAAAGTGATAAAAGTTTTTTTTAAGACTGTTCAAAACAATAACATTAATTCTTGCACGAAAAAGAAATTTTGAAAGATTTATATTCCTACGGTTTCTGTTTTCTCTTTTTCTCTAATCTTTTATTCTAATTATCACTTTTTACTCGAAAACTAGCATATTTTAACACAAGACATACAAGAGGCTGTCACAACGACAGCAAACCGGATTTATTAATATTTATTTGTGTCCTGGCAATATCACAAGAACAGTTACTGATGAATGGTGAAAGTGAAAATCGTCAATATCAAATTTGACCTCCATTTTGTCATCAGTATCAACATCTTAAAATTTCAAAAGCTTTGGTTGAATGGTTCATGAGAAAATGCACGGACACGACTAGAAACACCATTTTTCAATCTTTCAAGAACCATAACTCCTGAACGGTAAAAGTCAAAATCGTCATTATTGAACTTGACCTCTACTTTGTCATCAGTAACAACATATTAAAATTTGGGAAGCTTTGGTAAAACAGTTCATGCGTAAATGCACGGACACAACTGGAAACTCCATTTTTCAATCTTTCAAGAACCATAACTCCTGAACGGTAACAGTCAAAATCGTCATTATTGAACTTGACCTCCATTTTGTCATCAGTAACAACATATTAAAATTTGGGAAGCTTAGGTAGAACAGTTCATGCTTAAATGCACGGACACGACTGGAAACTCCATTTTTCAATCTTTCAAGAACCATAACTCCTGAACGGTAAAAGTCAAAATCGTCATTATTAAACTTAACCTCCATTTTGTCATCAGTAACAACATATTAAAATTTGGGAAGCTTAGGTAGAACAGTTCATGCGTAAATGTACGGACACGACTGGAAACTCCATTTTTCAATCTTTCAAGAACCATAACTCCTGAACGGTAAAAGTCAAAATCGCCATTATTGAACTTAACCTTCATTTAGTTGTCAGTAACAACATATTAAAATTTTAAAAGCTTTGGTTGAACGGTTCATGAGTTAATGCACGGACAACATTTGATTGCCGCCCGCCCGACCGACCGCCCGCCCGACCGACCGCCCGCCCGCCGTACATCCCCAAATCAATAACCGACATTTTTGTCACAAAAATCCGGTTAAAAATCACAATCCAGTGATAGGAAATTGTTTTTTTGATTGGATCCTGCTCACAGGGAATAAGCCGTCTACGATAATTAATTCAGAGCTCAGAACATATAGAAAAAAGAAAAAGAAAAGAAATTTAAAATGTGTTCGTCAATCCATGTACAGAGAAAGAAAAGAACTTCATTCAGTTCAACCAAAAAATCAATTCGAATTTCACAAACATCTTGATGTTGTAACAAACAAAGCTGTTTCAGCATATTGTTTTGTATTAAAATAACTCTACCAAGTTGTAAATTGCTGGTACTAAGCATGGATAAAGGAGGAGGGAAGTCAATTATTTAGTCGATTTATACATTTATGAGTAAAAATAAAAAAAATCTTCATGTTTTAATTGTATATCTGTCCACACATTGGACAATTGACATGTAAATAGTAAACCAAGGAAGTTAATTACCCTCTGTTTGAATGTATTTAAAACATGATATTTTCACAGTTTCGGTGTTAAATAAATGCAGTCTTTACAAAACAAGTAAACTATATCAAATACAATAAGATATATTTAATAAATATTTACACAAGCGACGAACAAAGACATCGTTCCTTGTTTGTTGATGTAAAACAGGGAAATAAAAAATCGAGATAATCCCGGTTTATCTGAGCTTAATGTAAAATAGTGAGATAATCCTAGTTTATTGAGAAAATCCTAGTTTATCTGAGATAATCTAGGATTATCTATAAAAGTGGTTCAGGCGTGCCATACACTGGTCACGATATCTCAATAGCATGAGATCGAATCCCGGCGAGGGAAAAACAAACAATTTGCGAAAGCAAATTAACAGATCTAACATTTTTGGTCAGTTCAATCTAGAACTGTTCTAGGACAGATTATTCTGACAGTTCTAACGAGAGATAAGAAGTGATCTTCACTGTATGATTCAAAAAGAAGATCCTGAATTTATTGGTTTTTTTTTTTGTTTTTTTCCAAATCAGGTCGTCATATTGCACGATTTTTTTTTAAATGTTCATCGTTTTATAACTCATAGGAAATAAGAGAAAAAGGTATGCACATGTAACATGCCCCAAACGTAAGATTGTGTTTACGATAGAAACAAATAGAAAAAATGAATAATACATCCAATTTGAGGTCCTCATTGCGGTCTGCTTTTAAATCTTTTCGATTTCTTTCAAAAACAAATAAAATACAGAATTATGAAAAATATATAATTCAAATTTTGAACATGTTCAAGTTCAATATAACTACAGTCATTTTTAATATGAATTATCTTAATTTACCTGTCACAGTGTTTCTAAGATTCAAGATTCAAAGTTTTATTATCCTCAGACACAACAGTGTACAAGAGGTCAATATACATACATACATAAATATACTAAATATCTATACAGTAATTACAATACAATTATGATAAACATGTATATATATACGACAACAGGAGCTAACACACAATAAACAATCATGCACGTGATTCTCGTGACACTTTCATGTGTATATACAGTCAGTCTATATCATTTGGATTTAACACAATGTCATAAATATGTGAGTTTTTACATATGTATAAAAAAGTGAATAATTATAGATATTTGATAATGTTTTTTAAGAATCTACAAATATTACGATATAATTTTACATTGCAATTTGACAGCATTCCAATCATTTTGATCTCTGATGGATTTGTATTGTAATAATGTGGGATAAATTTTTTGCGGAGGTCCACGATTTGTGGATATGTACAAGTAAACATATAATGATATTCGTTACCAATATTAAAGTTACATAAATGACAAATTCTATTATGTTTAGGGATCTTTGCCCATCTTCCCGTCTCTATCGGAAATTTTAAATTTGAGCATCTTAACTTACACATATATAATCTATCAGATACAGCCAATCTAAGTAGATATGGTTCCAGTTTAAATTCATGTTTAAAAAGTCCATAAAATTCCCCCCTAGATGAGCTATTAATTTGCGAGAACCAATTTTGAATAAATTGATCAGTCAAATTCTGTTTTAGAATAGACTTGAGAATATTCTTATCCATATACATTTGATCATTCCATATAAAACTAAGCCCTGTTTCATCAAAAATAGATTTAACATAAGAAATCCATTTAAAATGTTCTAAAAAAACTAATGCGCGCAAATGTAATCACATGCTGCGCGAAAACGTAAAAATGTTTATCACAAAATCCGCGCAAATAAAATGCGCCCGCATAACTTCCACTTACGGAAAACAAATAATTATGTTGTACAAACGGGTAACATTATTTGCGAAAGAGTCAGTAGCAAAATACGACAAGTTGGAAAAAAGAAAAATCCCGTTTACTTCGTGAAAATTTTGAAATTTGCGCTAAAACAGTTCTTACTTTTTCTTCAAGTATTGTGCCCTTTTATACTAGTATGCGGCAAATTTTGTTATTTTTTTAAGGATGATCCATTCATCCGTAAAACTGTGTTGAATGTAAAAAAAAAGAAAATTTTTATAAAATGTTATCTTTATATTTACGCTTTTCCGATGTAATGGGAGATAACTTATTTTTAAAATAAATATTTTCCTCTGAAACAGATATGATAGTTGACAAAAAGAGTTAACATCCCATCATAAATATTATTAAAAAAAGTCATGCGATATTTAAAAAAATATCTGGCAAAGTGCGCTGTATAGTTTGGTATATAAATGATTATAATAAATATTATCAAATGGAAGAAAAATGTCAAAATGCAAAATATATTTAGTCTATATTATTAAGGGGATAATCAAAACTGCTTGTTTCTAAAAATATCTTCTATTTGTGTTTATGTACTTCGATAAATACATGTTGTTTAAACTTTTCATTACTGATCATTTCAGTAATGATCAGTAATGAAGGAGTTATTACTCCTTATAAAAACGATCAAAAACAAACGATGAAATTTAGCCATTATTCATAAAGCTCTTGTTATTTGTTGTATTTTCTGTTATTGAGAAAGATAAAAAGATAACCAGAATGTCCATGAAAATCTGACGAAGACCTTTACTTGGTTGACAATCTCTAAAGGTTTGGGGATTTTCAAGATTTGAATATCAGTGTATATTAAGTGTGGATCCTAAAATATCATTTTCACTGTATATGCCAAAAATTTCTAATTTAAAGTAGAATGATAAATAAACAGACGACTTTTTTTTTATGGTTTTTGAAGAAAAAGAAGAAAATTTGTTAAAATGTTTATGTTTAGAAATATATTATACTAGTAAGACAATGTAAGAGATGCAAACGGGGTTTTATTGCGCCTAAAGCCATCCAGCTGTGAAATATATACCGAAATAGGTAAATATTTAGGACATTTCACGAACAGATCGTGCAGGTGATTTAAAACTAGCATGCAAGATGTTGTTGCAGAAAAATATGCATTTCAACACAATTATTAAAGTTGTATCAAAACTGTCTAAATACATTATTTTAAATAGTTTAAGCATGTCACTAATGCAGTTTGCTCCGTTCTTTTACGCTAGTTTATTAGTGCGTTTATTTATGGGAACGGCAAATATTTGCCTACACCTAGAGCGCTTCGATCCAAAAGAATTGCCGTATGTGTCCTATCAGAATCGAAATAATTCATGGGGGCTTGAATATATCTAGATTTTACCACGGGTTGTCCCTTTATGCCGATATTTTACCCCTCGCTATCGCTCAGGGGTAAAATATTTGTCATAAAGGGCCAACCCGTGGTAAAATTACGATATATTCAAGCCCCCATGAATTATTTCTTAAATAGGTTTTGTCATTCAGTTTCTTCATATTTGACTTACTTCCTCTATGATGCTTTCTTTATGCGATTCATGTTTACTGTCGAGTAATGATACTTTACTTTCATTTTCACTGTAGAGCGATTCATTAGTATTGTATATGCGGTGCATTTTCACTATATAAACTTTAAATTTTTGTTATCTATTAAAGTTTAGGAAAGTTTGATTTAACGCTACATGTATAATAAATTCAATAGAAATAACATTTTTTTCAAATATAATCCATTTCCATCACTCTTCGTCACAAATTACGGACATCTTGGTATAGATTGAACCGTTTGATTTCCTGTTTGAAAGGTTTTACACTGGGACCTTTTATAACTTGCTGTTTGGTGTGAGCCAAGACTCCATGTTGAAGACCGTATTTTGATCTATAATTGTTCTACTTTTATAAATTATGACTCGGATGGAGCTTCTTATATCCCAGTTTCTATGGCTCAAACCGAAACGGAACGGGATAAAAAAAAAACACACTACTTTTCTAATATATTTATAATGGCCGTAATATGAGTGTTGTCAAATCGTACAATTTTGCCTAGCCGTTTACTCGGATAGTCGTTCGACCGATTAAACGGTTAATCGGTAGTTTTAGTTCATGTTTGGGAGCTTTACCTATAGTACACTACAAATGTTCGTTTTCAGAATACGATGAATTAAAAAACATATAATAGAATGGAAATGGGAAAATGTCAGAGAGACAACAACCAAACCAAAGAGCAAATAACAGCCACCAATGAGTCTTCAATGACGTTTTTCCTTTACACATTATACATGTTATACGGATTAATTGTCTGTGAGGAATACTGGCGAAGATTGACTTTTAGTAATCCAATACCACCGTATATGCTATGGCGTTTGTAATATCTTCATATTGAAAAAAATAAAAAAAAACTTCTTGATCTCCGACTCGTCGAATTAAAATGATTCTTTCTCTTTCTCTTGATGTCTCAGAAAATAATTTGGGGTGTTTCAATTTGAAATTATTAAGCCAGTTGCATCAAGTTTACATTAATTACATTCACCTTGATTTTAGTAGATTTTTTTTAAGTTGACATTTCGTTTTTAGTATGACAAAGCCTTGCACATTCAGATGTAGGTCTACGCAATATTAGATCAAAAATACAATAATGAAGTAAATCCTAGAAAAAGTGCACTTAAACTCCGCCATATCAATCTTTTACTGCAAAAAAATATAAGAAAAAGAGGTCTTTTAAATTTTTGTTATAATCAAGGGAAAAACGTAATTTTAAGAATACAATATGACATTTTGAGAAGCGTTTTTAGACCGTGTATATTTACGCCAAACATTTTTCATTTTAAGCTGGAAAATTTGATTTTGCAAAATACTCTACAAATTTAAAAGTTTATTGGTTTGATAAATGTATCAAAAAACTGTTGAATTCACTTCTGAAAAATCATTTTCGTTATGAGATTAGAAATTTGTAATTTTCATGATATTTCAATATTTAATTTCACGAGGATAATATAAAAAGTAATGATAAGTTGTACACGGACGGTTTTTTGTTACAAGTTTGAATAGCTATATATGTGACAAAGAATGAATGAGGAGTTTGTATTTCAATTTGAAAATGTCATAAATGCTGAAGTCATCAACTAAGTTTTTTCATTTGTTGCAAGTCCATTTATATATTTATCACATAAATCTACAAGAAAAATTCCTCGCATCTTTGAAAATTCTACATCAGACACGATTGCACTAATAGTGATAATTCATTGCATCTATAGTTAAAATGAATCGCTTTCAATAATCGATATGCTATATTACGTTGCTTTTATAACACTAATTTGAACTTTACTGCCAACTTTATACATTAAAAAGACATATCACAATGAAAATATGTTGAAACTTAATTTCAAAACAATTATTTTGGTATTTTCAAAACGTAAACAAATACAGTTTCCCATGATCCTTTATTCTACAATAGACATACTTGCATATGATAGTGCAACGAAAGTTTTTCTTTTTTTCTTTTTGGACAATTATAATAAGCCCGATCGTTAAGTTATCTTTTTTTCTTAGTAACTCGCCATTTTATATTGTACAACATGTATTCATCTGACAGTATTGAAGTCTTGTTGACCCTTAGGAAGAAGAAGTAATCATTGAAATAAAACAAGATACATAAACACGTTACGAAAACTTGCATTAAATTTCAAATTTACCGAACAAAAGTTAATTAGTATAAACTTGTTAATATTTAAGTACCAGTCTTTGTAAGAATCATGCAGGTTCCTGTTGATAGGCGATTCATGACCCCTCTTCAAATGTCTTTATATTTTGTTTATGAAGAAGGTAAGGTATGAAAATAAGTTTAATGTATTATTTTTTTTCTTTTGAACCTTGGTTGCCATGGAAACCATCCTTACAAAATTTTGCCTAAATACGTAAATATAAGTAGCCTTTGAAAAATGAAATATAAGGGATTTTAAAGAACCATAGAAATAAAGTTAATCAATACAAACAATATGTATATTTACAGTATTGACAAACAAAACCCCAAACTATACAAAAACGTTAAAACTTGAATTTACTAAATAGTTTGTTTACATAGCAACCATTTAAAAATGTGTTAAAATTCGAAAATGACATTTTTTAAAAACTCTTAAATTTTAAATCTGTTTATCTCCCAAGACCAACAACACTATGACATGTCATTGACAAATTTTGAAAGACCACATTCTATATATTAATAAAATAAAAAGAAAGTCGTGTGGTTTTTTTTTTTCTTTAAAAAAATAATTTTAATCAAAAATTGTCAATATTCACCAAAATTCAAATTACCAAACAGATGAATACTGAAACATTTTGAACTTAAAAAGCTAAATCATTCCATTTATACGTGCATTTCTGACATAAATTTGGTAATAAATAAATTGAAATATATGATTGATAGAGATATTTTGGTAGAGAAGGACAATTTTTCTCTTTGGGCATGGTGCCCCCCCTTTTTTTTTGAAAAAAAATCATTTATTTCAAAATTCAAAAAAAAGATCAAAAATTTAAAAGATGGAATTTAATTGTGAACATTTTGAGCATTAAAACATGAAATTTCTTCAAAGGGTGAGAGCAACAATAGAACCCCCTACACCATTTTTATATATTAAGATTTTTTTTAGAAATTAGGAATGTGTCAAATAGACAACAACCCAAACAAACAACAGAAAATAGCCGAAAAGCTGATGACTGAATGAAGGATAGCTGCATCCCTAAATACACTTGTTTTGTGCAAATTGAAATTAAAAACCTTTAGATGCTATTTCATAGTTTTTAAAATAAGACTCTGTCCAAGTTTCATTTCAATCTATGTAAAAAAAAAACTTAGTCTCAGACTGTCTTTAAATTTTAATTCTGAACAACAGGCTCTAAAGAGCCTGAATCGATCACCTGTAATTTTCTGGTTAAATCTTGCATAAATGATTATCTATGCTTTTCAATATAAATCAATGAGTGGCTTAAAAATTCCATTTAAATGTTCTTTGTATCTGTCGTTTTTTTCTTTAAATGCAAAAAATGCATTTCACCCCGATGTTCAATTTTAGCCATAGTGGCTAAGTTTCTTGAAGAAGAAGGAAATAAAATACAAAATTTATACAAGATACTCCCAAGTTGGGCTGAAATTGATTTAGCATATTCAGATTAAGAAGATTTTTCTTTCAGTAAGCAAACTAGATGAACAAATTGTGAAAATTTCTTTAAAGGACAATAACTCCATATGGATTCAATTGACAATTTGGTCATATAAACTTATTTGTAGATATTACTTTGGCACGTATTTGGCACAACATTTTGGAATTTTGGATCCTCAATGCTCTTCAACTTTGTACTTGTTTGGCTTTATAAATATTTTAATATGAGCGTCACTGATGAGTCTTATGTGGACGAAACGCGCGTCTGGCATACTAGATTATAATTCTGGTACCTTTGATAACTATTTACTTTGCTGAATGATAAAGGCAACAGTAGTATACCCCTGTTCAAAATTCATAAATTGATAGAGAAAAAACAAATTCGGGTTACAAACTAAAACTGAGGGAAACATATCAAATATAAGAGAACTACGATATAACAGAGACATAATACCGAAATGTAACACACACAGAAACGAAGTATAATGTAACAATGACCATTATCCTGACTTGGTACAGGGCAATTTATGAAAAAATGGTGGGTTGAACCTGGTTTTGTGGCATGCCAAAACTCCCACTTTAATGGCAGAGAATGATTTTTTTGCTGTTTACAGTTTATCTTTGTCATTAATAATATTCAAGATAATAACCAAAAACTGCTAAATTTCAGTACAATTAACAATTTAGTGACAGCAACCCAACAATGGGTTGTTAGATTCATCTGAAAACTTGCTCTTAAGGCTTTAGTGTTTGAGATATAAGCCACACAATGCATTTTACCCCTATGTTCTCTTTTTACCCAAGGCGGCCATGTTTTTTTTTACAAAATAGAAAATAAAACACACACTTTATTCTAGATATCCTAAGGATCATTCAGTTTAAGTTTTATTGGAATTGGTTCAGTAGTTTCAGAGGAGATGTTTCAAATATTTAACACCGTACAGACGACGACGGACGCCAAGTGATGGCAAAATTCACAGTTCCTTAGAAACGGTGAGCTAAAAAAAACTATGTCCGTTCTATCAGAAGTAAACTGAAAATAAAAAATAAAAAAACTTGTAACATTGAGAGCGCTAACGAGGCCACTTTCCATAAGTTTAAATATTTTTAAGAATCATAACTCTTTTAAAAAAGTCCATTGTCCATCATTATAAAACTTTTCCGAGATATTGTTGATATTAAACTAGTTTATAAGTTTTATTAAAAATCTGGCAAGAATTGTACCTGTGGGAGCGCTAACGGGGCTATTTTCCATAAATTTATTATTTTCAAGGGTTATAACTGTTTTTATAAAAGTCGATTGGCCACCAATATATAACTTGTTTGAGATATTGCTTATACCTAAAGTATTAGTTTTGTAAAAATCTGACAGGATTTGTACATGTGCGAGCGCTGCAAGGACCGGCCAGACAAACACACGGACAGCCAGATGGACACAAGGATGGATTGCAATCAAAATGTTAAGCAGACCATGTTTAAATAAAAAAAATAGAATTTTTGTTTATAAAAATACTGTTTTTGATATAACAAAAATAAAAAAAATAAAATATTTTTTTGGGGTCTTAAATCATTGGTTTTAATAAGAAAATAACACTCTGTAAAGATTAGACAAATGGGACTGTTTAAGTTTGGTACAGTGTATCCAATTTCATTATTTATGGAAAATGCATTGCCTTGTATCATTTCTTTTGTTGACTAGTATATTTACTATTGCGCTGAGTCAGAGTATGTACCCATAATGGCTGTTACTATTTACCTCCCATGTAAATTGACATGTATCGAAACCTTTATGCAAACACTTATTTGTAACTATGTCGATTTAACTGTGTTAAAATATAAATTGAAGAACTACAGAACCTTTCTTTCTATTATAATATATAATAATCTAACTTATGCAAAAGATTTGAAATAAATGCGGAATGTGTCTATTGGACACAGATGATGCTCCTGTTGCATATCATAAAAGTTATAAACGGACATAACTGAAGAACGGTAAAAGTGACGCTTACCAATTGTGTACTAACTTTTATGGTGATCAGTATTGTATAAAAGTTTCATAACCTTTGGTTGAGGCAAACTAAAGAAATAAATACAAAACAAGATAATTCAGCAACTGTTTCCCTCTATAAAGAGGCATGGCATAGAACATAAAAGTGACACCACCAAAATTCAAACTTGATCTGTATTTGGTGGTTTTAAGCATTGTGTATAATTTCAATAGCATTTGGTAAAGACAAACTAAAGTAAGAGAACAGAAAGGGGAAATTCAGCAATATTTTCATTTGTAAAGGGGCATAACTGTTGGAGGGTTTAAGTGACACCACCAAAATTCAAACTTAGTCTGTGTTTTATGGTAATAAGCAATGTGATGAAGTTTCATAACATTTGGTTGAGGCACGGTGACCTATAGTTGTTAATGTCTGTGTCATTTTGGTCTTTTGTGGACAGTTGTCTCATTGGCAATCATAACACATCTTTCTTTCTTATAAAGATAGAGAACAGAAATCAACTTTGGGACATACTGACGGACGGACAAGGATAAACCTTAATACCCCCTCCGCCACGGCGGGGGTATAAAAATGTGTAAATATAACAATTGATTAAATTAGGCAAAATTCAATGAATGGTCATTGCACATGGTTGTCATGAAGGTTTTAGAATCAAAACAGTATATAATAGTAAGAACAAAAAAAGATGTGATTATTCTGCCGTATACCAATAATAATTCAGTTAGGTTTTGAAAAAAAATAATAGACAAGCTGTCCTTTTCCATTATATACAATAGAAACATTGCCAAATTCTTGCACAATTTAATGTAAATCGTTGGTATATATTTCCTCAGATAAAACATGTAGAATGTGTATGCCCCCACCGTAGCAAAGGGTGCATTACGTTGTACCTTTGTCCGTAAGTACGTCCGTTCCAGAGTTATACCCTTATACAAATGGAAAAAAATCCTGATTTTTTTATTTCTGTTCTCTAACTTAAGTTTGCCACAACCAAATGTTTTGAAACTTATACACAATGCTTATTTCCATAAAATACAGAAGAGTTAGAATGTTGTTGTTGTTACTTGTACTGTCAATAAGTTATGCCTCTTTAAAAATGGAAAAGGTGCTGAATTTTCCGTTTCCGTTCTCTCTTTTTCATCTGTCAATCTTACCCTGACCTCATTTTCTTAGAACATTTATAATGTAAAGTTATTATGATACTTGTATCATAATCTTTACATAACACTTACAGAGTTGTAAAAGTAATTCAATGATAAATAAAACCAACCAGACATTTCAGGGTGAGCCGTCTTGTTTAGCAGATATTATTCTATGGTTAAAGTTTTTAAAGAATCAATCTGTTTCAAAAACCAACAATGAGTTGCATTAAATTGTTACTGTAAATTCTTTATAACCATTTTGAAAGAGAAAGTATCCTGAGCTATTTTTTTTAAATGTTCATTAAGATTTGTTTTATAGATAATCATGTTATGCTCATTGTTGAAGGTATACGGTGACCTGTGGTTGCTTATTTCTATGTCTTTGCTCTCTGGTGGAGAGTTAATTGTCTCATTGACAATTAAAACACATCCTCTTATCTTTTTACATAGACTTACCATTAATTAAGTTTGGGATTCGACATTATTCTTTTTCACTGACAGCATCAGTCTAAGGCACGACAACGGGTTTTGTGTATTATCATTTTAAAAAAACGGATGACAAATCTCACATATATAAGATTGAAGGGAGAGGTACATATGCTGACCTCAACTTTAGAAGTTGTGTTATGCTTAAATTCTTAAAATACTTAGTTCACAAGTAAACACAATGAGATACCACATTTTTTTCAACAAATTTTATAGTTTTGAAAAAAAAAAAATCGAAAAAAAAGGGGGGTTGCACCATACCCAGAGTGATGATTTTTCATTTTGTACAAGTATATCTTCATTTATGATATATTCTCGTTTAAAATTACCAAATTTTATGTCAGAAATGCACGTACAAATTGAAAGTTTTAGCTTTTTAAGTTCAAAATGTTTCGGTATTCATCTGTTTGGTAATCTAAATTTTGGTGAAAATTGCCATTTTTTTACTAAAATTTTTTTTTGAAAGAAAAAAAAACACACGACTTTCTTTTTATTTTATTATTATATAGAATGTGGTCTTTCAAAATTTATCAATGACATGTCGTAATATTGTTGGTCTTGGGAGATAAACAGATTTAAAATTTAGGTGCTTTAGAAATTTTTCATTTGCGCATTTAAACACATTTTTAAATGGTTGCTTTGGAAACAAAGTATTTAGTAAATTCAAAATTTTAACATTTTTGTATAGTTTGGGGTTTTGTTTGTCATACTGTTTCAACTGATTAACTCTATTTCTATGGGACTTTAAATTTCCTTATTTTATATTTTCAAAAGGGTCTTTTTCACATATTCAGGCAAAATGTTGATTTGATGGTTACCATGGCAACGGGCATAATACAGGGAAAATAAAGACTGAAGTTTACTTATCTACCAAAGTTCTTATGATATAGGGCAAAATCAATTACTTCTGTGACATGTCATGAATCACCTTCTGCATGATTTTTACAAAGACCGGTACTTTAAAATCCAAATCAAATTTCAGTTAAATTGTCTTATATTAGTAGTTTGTTAAAAAATAAACGTATATTTAAACGAAAAATTTAACTGTGATAAACTAGATTTAAACCTTTTAAATAACAAATTTAAACTGGAATTATTTTTCAAATAAATAACTAATTTAATAACCCATAAATCGAAATTAAACTTAAGAAAATAAGAAATTTTACAAAATTATGAAACTTTAATAAACTACTAAAATAATTCTTAATAAATCAGACCTTAAATTCTTTAAAACTAGAAATTTAATATATGAATAAATTTTGTAAACGTATCATTTCATGCAGTGCCAATTGCGATTAGTAATCATCTTTTTAGGTTTATTTTTAACAACCTTTCTTTGTACAGCCATTGTTGCCGATTGTCTAGGATTTACCTTTGTTGAACTTTGTATAGGATCAGTTTTTGAATTCTGATTTTTCATCAAGTTTGGATATACATTGATTTTGCAGTAGCATATTGCAATATCAGGTATGACGACTTCAAGAGTGTGAGGGACAGGAGCATTGCTCATGGCTTCTCCTCTTACATTAATGTTTTCAATGCTTGCTTGAAACCCACTAATATCACCCTGTATAACCCCGATACAGATGAAACCGGACGTTGACGCGTTCGAATCGAACAAACCGTGTAACACTGAGTTCAGACAGTAAGGAATTAATACTTTTAAAGAAAATCCAATATCTATTCTTCGGATATTTTACTTCAATATATTCTTTGCCATGATACTCATTAGTTACTAAAAGGTCATTTTTATATACAAATATAAAAAAAAAAAAAGCACGACGATATCAATGATAAAACGTGCTTGGTATTTTTAAATATTCAAAACTTAATGTTTCTCGTACCTCATAGTTTTTAAAACATACATTTTTGAAAATTTCATAGTATAAATTAACAAACTTATAAAGATCGTTTGTTTATGTTGTATCTAGAAACAAAATAATACACGTTTTAAAGTGTCTTTATTTTCATGTTGTGTACGCTTCGTTGTCGTTACACCTTTTTATACTGTACGCTTCGTTGACACAATATTGCGTTTGTCAATGAATTTTGCATGTATTAAATTATGCTTTGGTATAATTATAACCAATATGCATGTATGAAAATAATAATTTCCCATCATAACATGCAGCCAGCAACCCATAATATCCGTTATAATGTCGAAACACTCATGGAGGAAATTTGTAAATGTAAAAAAATCCTTATGTATACGAAAGTGTAAATTGGTAGGAATAGTTATCAAAGGTAGGAAAATACAATATATCGACAGATGCAAATATGGCTAAGCATACAGATACACACGGCCGATTTCTAATTTGATAGCATTTTTGAAAGTTTTTACCATACGACATTTAACGTACCGTAACGGTTAGGTGGTAGGTTGGGTGCCCGCTAAAATGTTTAATCCCGTCATATTCTGTATGTGCCTGTCCAAAGCCAGGAGCGTGTAATTCAGTGGTTATATATATTTTTTTGTTCACTGTTTTGTGCATAAATTGGGCCGGTAGTTTTCTCGTATGAATTGCTTTACATTTGTCATTTCAGTGTGTTTTATAGCTGACTATGTGGTATGGGCTTTGTTCATTGTTGAAGGCTGTACGGTGACCTATAGTTGTTCATTTTTGTTTCGTTTTGTCTCTTGAGAAGAGTTGTTTCAATAATACATTTTTTTTATATAGACCGCAATTCAAAACAATCAATGGATTATAGGTTTAGCCTTATGGCCTGAATCTCAGAGGCGGATCCTAGGGGTTATAGATTACAATAGAGTTACATTAAGGCTAAAGAATATGTGTATACAATAAACATGTAACTGATAGCCATCAATAGTAATAAAGTTACTTTTATGTGAAAATATACAGATGAAGAGATAATTCTTAAGTATAACTGGTTTGCTTTTTCAATTATGCTTTTTTGTTTGTTTAATTTTTAAGGTATAAAGATTATGCTTAATTTCCTCGAATATCACAGTCTTTCTACTGTGGTGCCAAAATCTAAATGATTGGTCATTCTGGTTATTATAAGCACCTTAAAGTCTATACTCACCCATATACATTTCATTCAAATTTTTACTTATTTCGGAGAAGACCAAAGGGACCATATTTATATTCCTTAGTTACCCTTGGCGTCATGGGTAAATTATGCAGATGAGCAAAGCATCAATCATCAACCTAACCTTAGACATTTGCTGTGTTTCTTCTTTCATGTCTTAATAGTTATCAATAAAAAATGAAACGTTTCGCAGTTGGTACTGAACAATTTCTGGACCTTTTTATTTGTTTATGACACGCGTACGTAATGGCTGATTGTTAGTTGCTTAACGTGCACTTGCAAATATGTCATGCATGTTCAGGATAAGCGCAAAGTAGCAACACATACTACATGTAGGTCCTGGAAGGAGGCCCTCCGGAATTACGTTAGGGAAGTTTGGACTGCCACTGGATAAAATGAGGTATATTGAATAAGGACACAAATGTTGCCTTTCAACAGGTCATTTATGGACCTCTCATAAAGTTTTGGCAGGGGTTCGTACAGTGTAGTTAGCGTAGTACTCTCTTTACACAAGACATTGGATCTTATTTTCCCATTCGGACTGGACTTGACTGCGTACTTTTACATCCCTCACAACTAAACGGGTGGCCAACTTCGGTCTGGTATTACTGCCGGTCGGAAAAAAACCAAAGTGACCATATCTAATAGTATATTTCCCAGTCATCCTTTACCAAATTCTTTTATGAATAAAAACAATTTGGCTACAATATAGAAAGTTATGCTGTACCGGTTAATCACTTAACATAATTACAATATATGCACACTTATGAGAACTCATAATACCGTACATCCTCTCGATACTGTTTAAATTTGGCATTGCACAAGTCCATGCGTTTTATTACGTCTTTACCTAAAAGCGATATATTATACTGATTAATACTTAAAATACCATTCTGGTACAGGATTGTGTAAATGTTCGCTAACGTCGCCAACATCGCCAACATTTACGAAATCATTTTTGTCACTTAGTATGAAACATGTCTCAACCTGTCTGATGTACTTGGAAGAAAGTCAATGACATAAAGAAAAATTTACTATCATTACTAAATCATTTATTTTTGTTTTATATGTTAATAAATATATTTAGCAACTTTCTTTTCAAATAATTGTTGAAGACATGTTTAAACTGTTTCAATTAACATATTCGCTGAAATATTCATATATTGAAAAACAAAACAACTTACACAGGTAGTGGTGGAAATTCTTTCAAGTAATAATGCTTCTCAATACTATAAAAACATGCTGGAATTTAATAATGGTCCTAATTTCTATAAAAATCGTCTTGAATTTGATAAAGGTCATGAATTTAATAAAAACTGCCTTGAATTTGAAGATGTACTTGAATTTTATAATAACCGGCTGGAATTTGATAATGTTCCTTGATTCTATAATAACCGGCTGGAATTTGATAAAGGTTCTTCATTCAATATAAACTGGCTGGAATTTAAAAATGTTACTGAATTCGATAAAAACCGCCTGGAATTATATAATGTTCTTGAATTCTATAAAAATCGGCTGGAATTTTATACTGATTCTGAATTCCATAAAACCGGCTGGAATTTGATAATGGTCCTGAATTCTATTTAACAAAAACCGGCTGGACTTTAAAAATGTTCATGCATTCGATAAAAACCGGACAGAATTTGATAAGGTTCTTATATTCTATAAAAACCGACTGAAATTTTATACTTTTCCTGAATTCTATAAAAACTGGCTTGAATTTGATTTATTATTAACTGAAATTTTGTCAGGATTTAAGAATGTTATGTCAAATATTAACGTTTGAGAATTTTAACCTTCTACAGAAAAGCTCAAACTATTCTTTTTATTAAACGATGTATAAAATAAATGAACACTTTGTAAGCTATAATACAAAATTATATTACAAAATTTTCTTATCAAATAATTGTTGAAGACATGTTATTAAATGTTTCAATTAAAACATTCGCTGAAATATTCATATATTGAAAAACAAAACAACTTACACAGGTAGTGGTTCAAATTCTTTCAAGTAATAATGCTTCTCAATACTATAAAAACATGCTGGAATTTGAAAATGGTCCTAATTTCTATAAAAATCGTCTTGAATTTGATAAAGGTCATGAATTTAATAAAAACTGCCTTGAATTTGAAGATGCACTTGAATTCTATAATAACCGGTTGGAATTTGATAATGTTCCTTGATTCTATAATAACCGGCTGGAATTTGATAAAGGTTCTTCATTCAATATAAACTGGCTGGAATTTAAAAATGTTACTGAATTCGATAAAAACCGCCTGGAATTATATAATGTTCTTGAATTCTATAAAAACCGACTGGAATTTTATACTGATTCTGAATTCCATAAAACCGGCTGGAATTTGATAATGGTCCTGAATTCTTTTTAACCAAAAACCGGCTGGACTTAAAAAATATTCATGAATTCGATAAAACCGGATAGAATTTGATAAGGTTCTTGAATTCTGTAAAAACCAACTGAAATTTTATAATTTTCCTGAATTCTATAAAAACTGGCTTGAATTTGATTTACTATTAACTGAAATTTTGTCAGGATTTAAGAATGTTATGACAAATATTAACGATTTAGAATTTTAACCTTCTACAGAAAAGCTCAAACTATTCTTTTTATTAAACGATGTATAAAATAAATGAACACTTTGTGAGCTATAATACAAAATGGGACAGAAAATTTTCATTAAAGTTTCTAAGAGGATCACTAGTTTCAATTAATTAGTTTTTATAGCTGCAACAGTGAAAATGCCGTAAAAGGGAAAAGTAAGTATGAATTTTGATGCCTCTGGTATCCAGGCAGACGGGGTTGTTTAGTACTTTATATTTTGAGTAATTAAAGCATTTCTTATGCAAGTGAAACACCTTGCTAAATAGATGATGTAAATATTGATAATGTTATCATTTAGTTTGAAATATTGTCTCAACCTGTCTGATGTACTTTGAAGAAAGTCGGTGACATATACAAAAATTTACTATCATTTTTAAATCATTTCTTGTTGTTTTATATCTTTTTAATATGTATTTTTAGCAATTTTCTAATAAATATTTATTGAAGCCTTGTTTAAACTGTTTCAATTAACATACAAAACAATTTACACAGGTAGCGGTGCAAATTCTGTCATGTAATAATTCTCTTGAATTCTATAAAAACCTGTTTGAATTTGATAATGTTCCTAAATTCTATTAAAATCAGCTTTAATTTGATAATGGTCCTGAATTTAATAAAAACTGGCTGGAATTTTAAAAATGTGCCTGAATTCTATAAACACCTGCTGAAATTTGATAGTTTTCTTGAATTCTATAAAAACCGGCTTGAATTTTATAATGTTCTACATTCTATAAAAATCAGCTTTAATTTGATAATGGTCCTGAATTTAATAAAAACTGGCTGGAATTTGAAAATGTTCATGAATTCTACAAACACCTGCTGACATTTGATAATTTTCCTGAATTCTATAAAAACCGGCTTGAATTTTATATTGTTCCTAAATTGCATAACTATCGGCTGAAAGTTGATAATGGTCCTGAATTCTATATAAAAAAAAGGAATAGAATTAAAAAATGTTCCTAAACTCAATAAAAATCTGCTGAAATTTGATTATGGTTTTGAATTCTTTAAAAAAAAACGGCTGGAATTTGAAAATGTTCCTGAACTCTATAAAAACTGGCTGCAATTTGAAAAGGATCCTGAATTCAACAAACACCGGCTGGAATTTTATCATTTTCATAATTCTATAAAAACTGGCTTGAATTTGATTTATTATAAACGTAAATTTTGACAGGATTCAAGGATATTATGTAAAATATTATCGTTCTGAATTGTAACCTTCTTTAGAAAAGCTCAAACTATTCTTTTTATTCAACGATGTATAAATGAACACTTTGTGAGCTATAATACAAAATGGGACAGAAAAGTTTCATTAAAGTTTCTAAGAGGATCACTAGTTTCAATTAATTAGTTTTAACAGCTGCAACAGTGAAAATGCCGTCTAAGAGAAAAGTTAGTATGAATTTTGATGCCTCTCGTATCCAAGCAGACGGGTTGTTTAGTACTTTATATTTTTAGTCATTAAAGCATTTATTATGCAAGTGAAACACCTTGCTAAATAGATGATGTAGATATTGATAATTTTGTCATTTAGTATGAAATATTGTCTCAACCTGTCTGATGTACTTTGAAGAAAGTCAGTGACATATAGAAAAATTTACTATCATTATTAAATCATTTCTTGTTGTTTTATATCTTAATATGTATTTTAAGCAACTTTCTTATCAAACATTTATTGACGCTATGTTTTAACTGTTTCAATTAATATATAAAACAGTTTACGCAGGTAGCGGTGCAAATCAATTCAAATAATAATACTCCTGAATTCTATTAAAACCGGCTTGAATTTGATAATGTTCCTAAATTCTATAAAAATTAGATTTAATGTTATAATGGTCCTGAATTTAATAAAAACTGGCTTGAATTTGAAAATGTTCATGTGTTCTACAAACACCTGCTGACATTTGATAATTTTCCTGAATTCTATAAAAACCGGCTGGAATTTTATAATGCTCCTAAATTGAATAACTATCGGCTGAAATTTTATAATGGTCCTGAATTCTATATAAAAAAAAACAAACGAATGGAATTAAAAAATGTTCCTGAACTCAATAAAAATCGGCTGAAATTTGAAAATGGTCCTGAATTCTATAAAAAAGAAAACGGCTAGAATTTGAAAATGTTCCTTAACTCTATAAAAACTGGCTGAAATTTGAAAAGGCTCCTGAATTCTATAAAAACCGACTTAAATTTGATAATGTTCCTTAATTCTATAAAAATCAGCTTAAATTTGATAATGGATCTGAATTTATTAAAAATTTGCTGGAGTTTGAAAATGTACCTGAATTCTATCTAAAAAAACGGCTGGAATTTGATAATGTTCATGAATTCTACAAACACCTGCTGGAATTTGATCATTTACCTGAGTTTTATAAAAACCGGCTGGAATTTTACGATGTTTCTAAATTCCAAAAATATCGGCTGAAATTTGATAATGGTCCTGAATTCTATAAAAAAAAACGAATGGAATTAAAAATGTTCCTGAACTCAATAAAAATCGGCTAAAATTTGATAATGGTCCTGAATTCTATAAAAAAAAAAACGGCTGGAATTTGAAAATGTTCCTGAACTCTACAAAAACTGGCTGAAATTTAAAAAGGTTCCTGGATTCAACAATTGATGATAACGAGTGTTATAATTGGACGACAATCGTTTGCCAGATTTTATATAAAAAAATACCGTCCTTTTTTAGAGGAGGGGCGACATTTTGCACATTTATAAGAGAAAAAATATATGAGTTTACTTATTATTTTCATCTGAGTATCGAAGAATTGGACGTCAATTTGAGAATTTAACGTCAGATTTGGACGATTAAAGACCGGACGTCGATCTGAGTATAATCCCAATTTAGATTATTTTAAGAAAATCACCACTCTGTATATCTATCACCACGCTATATCCCCTACACCCCTCATTGTTTTTCTCTAGAAACTATGGAATAGGCCAAGCCCCCTTTTTCATTTTTATGAACATAGTGCAACTTGATACCTTGCGGAAAAGATGCACCTGTTTCTCCCCTACAAGACCTGTATAGTCATACCCCGTGAAACCCCTATTATTTTTCTCTAGAAGCCATGGAATAGGCCAATCCCACCCTTTTCCGTTTTTTTTTTAATTTTTAGTCCTAGTTTCAGATTTTTGAACATAGCGCCACTCGATTTCTTGCGCAAAAGATGCGCCTGTTCCTCTTCTACAAGACCTATATAGTCATACCCCGTGAATCAGAGAATTCAAGAGTATAAAAAAAGGATAATTTTGTTTATGTTTTACCATCTGCTTAAACAATACAAACAGTCCCCTTAAATCTGGTACATCTACAATTTCTACTTTTAAAGAAACCTAAATCAAATTTTTTGATATGTTTTCCAAACAGCACCTGTATATCTTTACATATACATATCAGCTTGTATGGCTTCAGTATTGGTAGAGTTTAATGTATTGTATAAACAAAATCATTCTTTTTTTGCAAGGTTATCAATTTAAAATGCGTTTATAACATTTTTTGTACAATATAAATGCATTGTAATCAATTTGATCATACTAATAATCTGAGGAGAATCAATATACTGTAAAAACATGTTATAGCGTGCATGGATAGTAATGTGGACGTGTTGCATGCGAAACGTTAATCAATCAAATTATTACACGTTCTTACTGTTTATATTTGATTAGTTTATCAGTTAATTCAAAATTATTTCGATCGTTAAAATAATAAAAACCCTAACCTTATGAAAAAACAAAAACGATTTTTTTTAAATTTGGACAAATTTGATTTTAAGTTTAATTTTATATGTCAGAGGAAGAAGATCAAAGAAGTCATATCCTCTTATTTCAAATTTATTGATGATGTTTTTTCCATTAAAATGCAAAATTTTTCTAGTGTTGAGTCGTCAAGTTGATCCGTTCGGTTTTGTTTTGTGAAGTATGTGTTTTTGTCTATAATAGTAATGGATATCCACGTGCATATTTATAATCTGGCTGCAGCATCATTGGCACCTTTGACACAGTTAAATCAAGGAGAGAAATTTCGGTTGACATAGGTTAAATTGATATTAAGAATGAGTTTTTTTTAGCACGTAAATATCCTTGAAGGATTGGTGTATTATGTGTTCTTGCCATATCGTAAAACCATGATTAATTAATTGTAATGGGAAACATAAATGAGGCCGAAAGTCATAACATTGAATAAGAATTACAAGAACGGAATATATAAAGAATTCATAAAACAGTTGAAGAATTCTGATAAAATTATCAAAGGCATCAGATTTATAACTTGATACACCCGACGCGCGTTTCGTCTACATAAGACTGATAAATGAAGCTCAGATAAAAATATTTAGAAAGCAAAAACAAGAACAAAGTTGAAGAGCAAACCTATATTGGACAGCCCGACAGAATGACGTTTACTTAATAAACAAGACAGACACATAACAAACATTGGTCCGAGAAAACAGTTATATCGTCGAGAATTAATCTAAGACAGAAAACAACAAAAACAAATTGAACAAAAAATTAGCTCTTGCTCTATTCAAAAATATTTTTACAGGGTAGTGTATTAATTTTGGGACACATTATATAAGTTAAAGAAAAGTATATAAACTTTCATTTAAATTAAGGAGAATTTTATGCAGAGTGGGTGTATAAATATAGTCTGAAAGCTGCAGAACTAGACATACTAATTTTTTACCTTTTCAAAGAAGAGCAGATCACTAGTTAATAGTGTTGTCAACCGTTAACCGTCGAAAGGCCCGAATATCGAATACCAAAAACGCTAACCGGTTAACTAAACTTTTTTTTCAATTTTAATAGATTTGATATAAATGTGTATTGAAATCATTTAATAATATTGTTCTATTTTGAAAAATTATCGTCGTGGTAATTAATTTGACAGATCTATTGTCCAGTATATTGATTGCAATTGAAAAAAAAAACCATAGAATTAATTAGGACTTATACAACTTGTCGATCAGCTCAGGGCAAGATGTAAAGTAAACATCAGTTGTATATATGGTTTTTTTTTAAATAGTAACTTTAAATCATTAATCAGATTAA
Organism: Mytilus galloprovincialis; assembly: GCF_965363235.1. Classification (NCBI taxonomy): domain Eukaryota; kingdom Metazoa; phylum Mollusca; class Bivalvia; order Mytilida; family Mytilidae; genus Mytilus; species Mytilus galloprovincialis. The sequence continues at coordinate 36,967,084 of NC_134839.1, read as the reverse complement.
ATTTTACAATTTTTTCGTTACATAAGTTTTGATCTGATTTTGCGTAGACCTATTTCTGAAGGTGCCAAGCTTTGCCATAGTTGAAACGAAATGCCAACTCAAAAAATGTGAAATGCAAATCAACGTGAATATGATTAATGTATACCTGATGGTAAGAGTAATAGGCTTAATCATTTCAAATTAAAACACTCCACATTATTTTCTGAGACATCAACAGAAAATGAAAGAACCATCAGTTTCAGACATTTCAATTCGACCAGATCAAGAAGTTTTTTTTTCTATTTTTTAATCTGACGTTATTACAAACGCCACAGTAGATAAGGTGGTATTGAAATATAAAAAGTCCAACTTCGCCAGGAAACCTCACAAAGCCTTGTAATGCCAACGGACAAACTTCAATTCACCGTATTGTATCAACGTACATTTGTAGAGTAATATAGATAAGGCCTTCACATATCAACTTTAAAGTGACCCTGATTTGTTTTTTTCTATCGATTTATGAGTTTTGAACATCGGTATACTACTGGTGCCTTTATCAATTAACTACCGGCTAACCGGTGTATCGGTGGAACCATTATTCCAAGTAACCGGTTAGGCACAACTGTACGATTGACCACACTACTAATTCACCTTCACGTACAAATCATTATAAACTGCTTATACATGTAATTTTGTCTCCATATTACCATTTTATACATAAAATATCAGGAAATAAATTTGGAAGGTGCATGAACAAAATGATAAACACTGTCAACATTAGTGACTCTATTTGAAGACAACTAAAGAAAAAGGACTGTAACTGTGTTCTGGACCTCATAAAAGGCAAATACATAAAGATATAAGAACTCCTTATAAAAGGAGGCAGGATAAACATACATTTAAAGAAATAGCATGAATATAATGGAAATAAGTAAAATCACAAAAATACTGAACTCCGACGAAAATTCAAAACGGAAAATCCCTAATCAAATGGCAAAATCAAAGGATAAAACACATCAAACGAATGGACAACAACTGTCATATTCCAGACTTGGTACAGACATTTTCAAATGTAGAAAATGGTGGATTGAACCTGGTTTTATAGCGCTAAACCTCTCACTTTGATGACAGTAACATCAAATTCCGTTATTTTTACAACGATGCGTGTTAACAAAACAGACATAATCGGTAAAATAGTCAAAATATGGTTACAGCAGTCATCACTGTGTTACAATCTCAAGAAAAACAAACATATACAAAAAACACAAAAATCTTGTAGACAACTCTCTCACAAGCAAACAACCATCGTAAAAATATAAGGGTATACACTAAAAGCAGAGGGACACATCCTACTGAATCAACACAGCAAGAGTAATAAACCCTGCATTTAATATAAAAAAAGAAGATGTGGTATGATTGCTAATGAGAAATTTCTCCACAAGAGACCAAATGACACAGAAATTAAAAACTATAGTCACTGGAGGGCCTTCAACAATGAGCAAAGCCATAGGTTAATTTTTCCTGCTTGAATAGTTTACCTTTATTATTGTAGGGCCCTTTATATATAGCTTGATGTTCGGTTTGGTTCAAGGCTCTGAAATGAAGGTCGTAATTTGACATAAACTAATTTTATTGTTAACATTTACTACATTTTCTACATTGTGACTTTGTTGTAATGTTGTCTCTTTGGCACTTATACCACATCTTCTTATTTAAATGTATTTACAATAGGTCATTGCTGGAATCATGTCTTTCACCGGAAAATATCGTCAATTTCGAACGCCTTTATGACGTCATTTACCAGATAGAAGGCGCGCCTGTATCCCTGCTCTTTTAAAAGTTTCCAGCACTTTCATAATCGTCATTATGTAGGGTAGTATATTAATAATTAATGTTCCGTAAGTACATAACCGTGATTGCCGTTTGACTGAGGGTGGGTGGTCATCCTTTCAGATTTGAATTTCCCTAATATTTTGTGCAGTATAAATTAAAACATTTTCACCCGTTTGCTCAACATGTGTTGGAAATTTCTATGCATACATTTTTGTCACGTGGTGGTGGAAGTCACATGACAGATTCGTCTGAAAACCGTATCCGTGAGCTGGCCTATTGATTGATATAAATCTGGCATAGAAAGGTATTTCTTTGATACCCGTTCTAATAGTTGATTTCGTTAAATTTTATCTTAATTGAACAATTGGCTTTAATAAACTTTTAATAAAATCGACTGATAATGACATTTCACGGTTGAATTTTACAGTAGCAAAATTTTTTAAGGTGATTTTGCTCAATACAGTGTGATTGATCACCGTACTTATTAATTCGACTGACATCACCTACTAAGTCATATGTTTTTCTTTTCTCGTCAAACCGTAATATCCCTTCAATGATAGCATCTCCTGGCTTTGTTTGAATGGTTATCTGATAATCAATATAAGATTTAATGCGATCACCATATTTATACGTCTTTCTGTATCGCAGAACTTTATCGGATGGTATTACAAGCAGAGCATATTTTATAGATTTCAAGTACAATTTTTCACAAACGTCAAAAGAATGCCTTAAATTTTGGTTAATCTTAGATACAAAAGCATGACCAATTTGGATAACTGTCTTATTTTGAATATCTAATGTTGTAAGTTTAGAACAAGTACACCAATGAGGTAGGATACCAGCTTCATCACAAGTTCTGTTTTCGGGAATTTCATGAAGTAAGCTCATTGATCTTTGCTTTGTCACTTGCTTTTTCTCAATTCCATTGAAATCTAAAATATGTTCTAATGTGGCAAAGATATCGAAAGGAGTTGTAAGTCTTCTTGCATTGATCTGCAAATTTCTGTGAACTTCTGGATACTTTTTAATGAACCATGAAGGGAATACAATCAGCATAAAGGGAAGACGGTCTTCTAATTTTCCAGGAAATGTTTCTCTAAAACGACCAAAACGCATTCCATGATCACTGAAAAAGATTACAACTGTGTTTTTTAAGATATCATTTTCAAAAAAGTCTTTGAAAAACTTAAGGTAAATTTTATCTGCTTTAAATGTTTCGTGGAGAATATCATGTGTGAGCCTTGAAAACAATGTGAAGGAAAAATGTTGCTTAGACTGAAACATCGTAGCATATTTCTTTAAATAGTCTAGAACTATATCAGTGTCTGTTCTCCCATGTACACAATACTTTCGACCATTCCAAACCTTTGTATCGTTTTCCATAGCAACACTTAAAGGCCTATTGTAGTAATCTCCTAGAGGTATTTTAAATCTTCTACGGAATGCAATTTTGGGACAATCTTCGGCATAGAACGTTCTATACCCTTTTGCAGAATATTTGTTCCATATGAAATTATAGTTGTCAAATGATGGTAATTCATTTACAAATTTCCCTACTGTCATCGGAACTATATTTGGAAAAGTGTTATCAGCAACTTTATTATAGCCAAGTAAATCTATGGCGTTGTGTGTGTTTACTAAATATTTCCAAGTTTCCTTCATATAGCGAAGCATATTATTTCTAGCTACTGAATCAATACCCATCATCATAACATTTAACTGCTCTTGTCGTGTGTTTGCAAACTTAATGGCATTTTTTTCACATCGATCCTCAACATCTGCTTTTAAATGAACAAAAGAGAAGAAATTTGTATACACGTCTAGACCACCTCCAGTGTAGCATTTAACACGAATGAATTCATTTGATATATCAGTACTATCTACGAATTCTTTACTTTCCTTTTTAACCATAAAAAAATCGTTGTGACGCTTTTCATTATATGGGATCCAAATGACTTCATATTTGCAGTATTTCATTCTATTTTTCAGTTGCGAGTTATTAACAGCTTTCCAATTTATGAATATAGTATTTCCTTTCGAGTATACTACATCATTGATGACGGCACACTTTAAGGCTGTTCCTTTTCTGAACATGTGTTTCAATGATTTATCAAACGGATCTATATACGGAATTTTGCAAGCTGAAGTATCTACTAAAAAGGGGGCACTGGTATTTTTAAATTCAGTTATAGTAAATAATCGTTCTTTTGATTCTTGAACCTTGTATTGGCCTAACCAAACATGCTGGTAATATGCATAATAAACTAATATGAAAACTAAAAGATTAAATATTAAACAAAGGAAACTGCGTTGTTCCCTCATGTTCTGATTGCTACTGAAGTCAGCTCATGCACTTTTGTTTTCACTGTATTATTAACAAGTTGTATTGATATCTCCTATACAACTTAGTTTTTCTTCTTTGAAAATGCATGCGTTAATTACGTGATTGGTTCAGTCTAAGCTAAGCAGATTTTCAATATTACCTGGAAAATAAAAATTATGTTTAAAATATTTTTGAAGAAAAGTCATAAACGATACAGGCTTTATAATTGGAGACGCCGGATGCGTGTTTCGTTTACGAGATACTCATAAATGGCGCGCAAATCAAAACAGTCGGAAGATCAAATAAATTTAAAGTAGTAGAGAATTAAAATTTGAAAATAAATAAAACAAATGTACCAAATACAGCAAATGCCATTTATTATTATAGATATCTCAATTATAAATGTTTTGAATTTAAAAATTAATAATCAATACATTTACAGAAAAATTATCAGATCAATAACATTTCATAATATTCACGTAAACAACAAATTGCTGCTACCTTCTGGTCTAATCAAATAATCCCACGTTTATATTTGATCATTTTATTTAAATGTTTACGATTTCATTTTTTTATCGTTATACATTGTATTAAAAAAAATAACTCGGTTTTTAGATAAATCATTTAAAAAAAGTATTTTAGTTAAAGTTGGACCAATTTGGTTTTTACGTTGAATTGTCTATCCCAGAGGGCGGAAGAAAGATCTAAGAAGCCATTTTCAGATTTATTGATGATTTTTGTTTCATTAACAATTGAAACTTTTCTTATTGGGTTCAACATATTTTGTACAGTATAAATTCATTGAAATCAATTTGATTACACTATGGTTAATAACTTTATTTAATAACCTGAGGAAAATCAAAAAACTGTTAAGGAAGTACACGTTATAAATAGAGTGTATGGATAGTAATGTGGACATTCTGCATGATTAACGTTAATCAATAAAATTATGTTTTACTGTTTATATTTAATAATTTTATTTAACAGTTTTCATTTCATTTTGATCATTATGATACAAAAAAAGCTAACTCGGTTTTTTTTTATGATTTATTCAAAAACAGAAGCATTGTTTTGAAAGTTAGACAAATTTTATTTTAAGTTAAATTTTATATGCAAGAGTGGAAAAAAGAAGGTTAAAGAAGCCAGATCCTCTTATGTCAGAGTAATTGATAATGTTCTTTCCATTTACAATCCAAACTTTTCTAATTGTGTTTCATTAATATATCCTCGAGATAGAAAAAAGAGAACAAACAGACACGGCTTCTAAACATCATTTTTAGAATTATACCTCGAATTAATCATAACAGTCAGGATTCTACTTCGTCAAAATTATCTCCCCATGACGCCTGTTTATTTTCACAATCGTAGAAATGGAAGCCATTGTAGGGTTGACGCGCTACCAATGTTGCTCTTGGAAACCGATAAATTTATCCACATTGCACCAATACGATCCGTATGTCAGTTGTATTTTAAAAGACAAATGTATCAACTAGCTAATGAGCATCAGTTAATGATCTTGTCTGCATTGATTCAACTTAAAACTATTGTCTGATCGGTTGTCAGGTGGAATTTTCGAAAATTCATAAACATTTTAAAAAATTCTAATTAAATATTTCGTGGAAGGGCAGACTAGATTTTTTTAGTGGTTGAAGACTATAAACCCTAGTTATCACACACAAAAAATTATAATTTTTCGAAGATATGCATATTCATCATCCAACTTGAAAAACTGTCGTCAAGTACTTTCAGTAAATAAATAGCTATTCGAACACACCTACTCTGTTTTTTGATTCATTAGATAGGTATTTCACTTGACCCATATATTTCATCTTTTAGAACTGTGATTTTTTTATGTTATTAAATCAACCTGTAGCTTTGATATATAAAAATGATAGAATCTGAAGCGAGACGATGTATGAAATATTCTTGCTTTGTACGATATCAAGACAAAATATTCAACTCAAACACGCCCTAACATAAAAAGGTGGACTCGATTTTCTCTTTTCGATACAATTGTTACCCATTTTGTTGGAATTTTTTCTTGAGTCACACAATGGAAGGGCAGACACAAAAATTACTAAACTAATAGATTGATATGTTTTCCGTCCGTGGTAAAAAAAATTTGAATCGGAGGTTATGCTTTTTCTACATCCAACTTGAAAGATACCCCATGTCGTCGACTCGATATCTAATTGCTCTGCTTAACTATGTACTAAATAAATTGAAAACTTATGCAAATGGTGTTTTTAAAATAAAACACTTCGTAATTGAGAAGAAAATTGTATTTTGTTTGTTTCTATTAACTTTTAAATTTTTTGTCACTATAGTAAACATTACAGTAAACATTTCTCGCCTTCTCTAACAAAGAGCTTCGATTCTTTTGTTCTATTTCAACCGGGTTTCCGACTGATAAGCGGTCATCTCAATGTACACGACTCTATGGCAAAAGAGACGATTTTAATTTTGAAATTACCAATTCCACCTCTTAACCTAAGTAGCAATATACCAACTTCACCTGCATATGGGATATTAATTTTACAAATCGTTCGTTATTCAAGAGTTTAGAGCTTCATCTATGTCTGAACAGAAATTTGATAAACAAGGATTATGTCAACGAATTTACAACAAATTATAAAGTATATGCTACCAATAAAGTCATTAATTTGGCGTTCACATTTCAAATGATGGTACCTATGATGAGATTATTTCCAACAACGGTGTACCAAACTTTACTACTGGTATCTATGATTCGGGTATATTCATTTCGTACAACATAAATTCATCGTAATCAATTTGAACACCCTATATTGCTTTTCGTTTAATCCTCATAGATTAGAGGAGATGTGGTATGAGGGCCAATGAGACAACTATCAATCCAAGTCACAGTTTGTAAAAGAAAAATCATTATAAATCAAAGTACGGACTTCAACATGGAACCTTGGCTCATATCGAACAGCAAGCTATCAAGGGCCCCATACATGAGTACAATTCAAACGGCAAAACCAACGGTTTAATTTATATTAAAGACGAAAAAAAGAAACACTCATGAACCACATCAACAAACGACAACTACTGCAAATCAGGACAAAAACTGAGGTCTCTAACTTAGGTAATTTCAGGAGGCAAAAAAAACCTTGAACCAAATGCCGCCAAATAGAATATTGCACAATGGTAATTATATAAATGAAAATAATTTTGTTGTAAGGTATTCAGTATATTTGAGAACAGAAATTGATTTTACAAGATAAATATTTTTCCTGTTCATAGTACGGAAACAGGGGAGAAAATTGAAACACTTATCAAAGCTGGTATTATTTAAAATATAGAGACGAGATATAACCCTTAATAGGTAAACATTAAATAACAAAAAGCATTACAAATAGTATCAATATGTCAAATTAACAGGAAATTATGAGTTGAGAGTACTCGCAGTTAATGAAAGCAAGTTAATTATTCCGGTAGAATAAATGTTTAAGGACAAATATAGTATTTTAAAGAAAGAAATATTTTTTAAAACAATACAAAATTCGTAATTTACCTTTGACTTTATATACAATACATTCAACTCTCTCAATACCAAAGCCGTACAGACTGATACGCAAAGAATATCGGATGTTGTTTGAAATACGTATACTACCTTTTTATTCAGATTCACGTTTAAATTTAGAAATTGTACAATGATTAATAAAAATTACTCTTCTGTATAATACATGTGGTGATATGAAAATGTCAGTGTAACAGATATATAAGCGAACAGTGTGCAGTGTTTACAGATGTTGAGACATACACAAAATCAATGTTTTGAACAGCGGTATACTACTCATGAGTTAATTTTTATAACCGTTGTCTTTTCATTTGTGTTTTTTTTTCAAGATTTTAAATTTTGTAAGCGTTTATTTCCTTTTTCGTACTATATAAATTAATTTTAATCAATTTGATCACACTATGTTTAATTACTTGTACATTATTTTATAATATTAAGAGAATCAATAAACTGTTGAGAAAATACAAGTTAAAGCGTGTATGTAATAGTAAAAGTTCAATGATAAGTTAATATTGGTATTAAAAGGCCTCCGAACAAAAAGGGGTGTTCAGATACCCGAGCCCGAAGGGCGAGGGGATTTGAACAACCCTTTTTGTGAGGAGGTCTTTTAATGTCAATATTAACTTAATCATTGAACTTTTACTGACTTACAAACCGTCAAAACTATATGAAAAGTACATAAAAAGCACTTGCAGAAACCTAATTTCCCTGTACTGGACGAGTCTAAATATGCTAAACTTAAATGATAGTTAAACAGTACTCAGACTGATATATACAATTAACAGTTACCAAATTGAAATGAAAACGGACCAATTTAATGACATTACATCATATAATTATTTATTTATGATAAAAAAAAATAGCATCTAAATAACATCAAATGATAGTTTTACAAAATTAGGGGGTAAATTTATATTTTTTAGCCAACTTTTCAAAATAACGATTTCTTATTTAATAAATCAGCAATCAAAACCCCCGTACAGACCTCATTTATAACTGACCAATGAATATTATGCCTAACAACTTCATGCTATATATACTTGATGTTTTCGATCTGTCAGTAATCATGAAATAAAATCGTAAAGATCAGACTTTAGAAAACAGTAAGTAAACTCTTCCAACAATTAGCTTTTTAAACAGCTTGTTTAAGAACTTTTAATCGGACAGTCCTAGATGCATAAGGTCCTTCACAATATTCATCCGGCAAATGTTCCTTTTGTTTCTGATTTGGTAATTTTCCTTCATTACGATACATGCGAATGCAGAATAATTAGTTTTGTCTATTCAGTCCAATTAATTAATAGATCTTGCTTTATTTGTGTTTTTTTTTTTTGAATAAGAACTATGAATGCAAACTTCAATGAATAAAACCGTATTTAACTAGGTTTCACTGTCCCGATCAAAACGTGTTGGTGAGATATATTCGCAAGTTCAATATATTATATGAAAACAAACACTTTAATTTAGTCGTCCGTTATTCCCTTTTCGTGTCCAAATGAAGCAAAAACACCTGAAAAAAACTTTTATCTTTCTTAGTTTTATCCTTGCCCGACAAAAAAAATCATATGTTATAAATCGTATTTAAACATTAGATAAGAACAATAGTAAAAAAATATCTAGAACTTTTGAATAAGCAGTCATTTATGTGATAAACTGAAGAGACACCCCCCCCCCCTCAAAAAAAAGAAGAAAAGAAAACAACATAAAAATTTAAATGAAAATTGTAAATTATAGCATTTTACAAGATCTTGTCTTTGTGTGCCAAGTACTAGTACTGTAACAGAGATATTAATCAAATTGATTGATTGTTGTTTGCTTTAAGTCCAGTAGCAAATATTTCATGCCTGTTAATGACTACAACACATAAATTTTAAATACAATAGGTAGGTCGTACAATAGGTGCAAGAGTTTTTAATTTGATTCATAAAATCTACCCTAAAGTCGATCATCCATGTTTACGTGTAGTTTACAATATCATTTCACTCATCCAATTTAGGTTAGATACTTTTAGCTCGCTTTAGTAACTGTGAAAATTCTATGAAACTGTATTGTGTATTGTACTTTAGTTTTTGGTATGATATTCTGTACTACCGATCACTACTGCTCTCTTGGTTGGTCTCGTGTGGGGGCGTTCGCCTCGAGAGCGGGAGGTCATTAAATTTGTTCCAATCTCGAACGGGTCAAACAAAGACGTTAATTAAATTGGTATTCCATTTTAACGCTTAACACGTGGCATCATAAAGTAAGACCACAGACTGGCCGGCTCAGCGTCGGAAATGTGTCCTGGTCGGGTGACTTTTCTTCCTGCGAACTAATATCTTGTAAACTTACAAGATAAAAAAAGACTCAGCTTGACAGTCTAGTAAAAAACGGGGTTAATGCTCTTATTATATTTCACGTAATCGTCCTGAATATTAATTTTATTCGCCGCTGGTCGTCATCCATTATCATTATTTATTTTACCGTTTTATTATACAGTGAAGTGTTTTTCTTTTGCTAGTATATATTAAAACTTCTTAAATTTTCACCAATCAAAATTAAAAAATGGCAGGTGAATTGTTTCAAACACTTGTGATTGTTGGGATTATTATCTTTCACGGTAAATAATAGTAAATCAAATGCGCCTTTTCGGATATATAATATCCTTCGGGCTCGGGGATCTGAACACCCTTTTTTGTTCGGAGGCCTTTTAATATCAATATTAACTTATCATTGAACTTTTACAAACCGTCAAAACTATATGAAAAGTACATAAAAAGCACTTGCAGAAACCTAATTTCCCTGTACTGGACGAGTCTAAATATGCTAAACTTAAATGATAGTTAAACAGTACTCAGACTGATATATACAATTAACAGTTACCAAATTGAAATGAAAACGGACCAATTTAATGACATTACATCATATAATTATTTATTTATGATAAAAAAAAATAGCATCTAAATAACATCAAATGATAGTTTTACAAAATTAGGGGGTAAATTTATATTTTTAGCCAACTTTTCAAAATAACGATTTCTTATTTAATAAATCAGCAATCAAAACCCCCGTACAGACCTCATTTATAACTGACCAATGAATATTATGCCTAACAACTTCATGCTATATATACTTGATGTTTTCGATCTGTCAGTAATCATGAAATAGAATCGTAAAGATCAGACTTTAGAAAACAGTAAGTAAACTCTTCCAACAATTAGCTTTTTAAACAGCTTGTTTAAGAACTTTTAATCGGACAGTCCTAGATGCATAAGGTCCTTCACAATATTCATCCGGCAAATGTTCCTTTTGTTTCTGATTTGGTCATTTTCCTACATTAAGATACATGCGAATGCAGAATAATTAGTTTTGTCTATTCAGTCCAATTAATTAATAGATCTTGCTTTATTTGTGTGTTTTTTTTTTAAATAAGAACTATGAATGCAAACTTCAATGAATAAAACCGTATTGAACTAGGTTTCACTGTCCCGATCAAAACGTGTTGGTGAGATATATTCGCAAGTTCAATATATTATATGAAAACAAACACTTTAATTTAGTCGTCCGTTATTCCCTTTTCGTGTCCAAAATGAAGCAAAAACACCTGAAAAAAACTTTTATCTTTCTTAGTTTTATCCTTGCCCGACAAAAAAAATCATATGTTATAAATCGTATTTAAACATTAGATAAGAACAATAGTAAAAAAATATCTAGAACGTTTGAATAAGCAGTCATTTATGTGATAAACTGAAGAGACACACCCCCCCCCTCAAAAAAAAAGAAGAAAAGAAAACAACATAAAAATTTAAATGAAAATTGTAAATTATAGCATTTTACAAGATCTTGTCTTTGTGTGCCAAGTACTAGTACTGTAACAGAGATATTAATCAAATTGATTGATTGTTGTTTGCTTTAAGTCCAGTAGCAAATATTTCATGCCTGTTAATGACTACAACACATAAATTTTAAATACAATAGGTAGGTCGTACAATAGGTGCAAGAGTTTTTAATTTGATTCATAAAATCTACCCTAAAGTCGATCATCCATGTTTACGTGTAGTTTACAATATCATTTCACTCATCCAATTTAGGTTAGATACTTTTAGCTCGCTTTAGTAACTGTGAGAATTCTGTGAAACTGTATTGTGTATTGTACTTTAGTTTTTGGTATGATATTCTGTACTACCGATCACTACTGCTCTCTTGGTTGGTCTCGTGTGGGGGCGTTCGCCTCGAGAGCGGGAGGTCATTAAATTTGTTCGAATCTCGAACGGGTCAAACAAAGACGTTAATTAAATTGGTATTCCATTTTAACGCTTAACACGTGGCATCATAAAGTAAGACCACAGACTGGCCGGCTCAGCGTCGGAAATGTGTCCTGGTCGGGTGACTTTTCTTCCTGCGAACTAAGAAGATAAAAAAAAAGACTCAGCTTGTCAGTCTAGTAAAAAAACGGGGTTAATGCTCTTATTATATTTCACGTAATCGTCCTGAATATTAATTTTATTCGCCGCTGGTCGTCATCCATTATCATTATTTATTTTACCGTTTTATTATACAGTGAAGTGTTTTTCTTTTGCTAGTATATATTAAAACTTCTTAAATTTTCACCAATCAAAATTAAAAAATGGCAGGTGAATTGTTTGGATTATTATCTTTCACGGTAAATAATAGTAAATCAAATGTGCCTTTTCGGATATATAATATTTGACGGAAAATGCATATTCACGACTAGATTCAAAGTGGATCAATTTGAAGCAAATGTTTACAAATTTAGAGTGGCACTTTTTACAATAAGGCAGAGCGTTCGCTAGAGGTAAAACGTATGCCGTAATAGAATAGATTTGAACCATAATGATCGAACTCGTTAAGTTAATAAGCCCTCCTTCCTTTTTTTCTCCACGATAGACGAATGTCATATACAAAACGTCATGAATTTACAAACAATAACGGCCACTATGAGTAAATGAGATATGGACTTCGGGACAGGTTATTTATTTCCACAAAATACCGCCTGATTATTGATCGAAGATATTTAAGCAACCAGAGGCACTTTGAATCAAACAAATTCTTGAAATGGTAAATTAAGGTATTTTGCTGGGTGTTTAATTAGTCATGCCCGATTACCTTTTATTGAATTGAACCTCAACTTAAAGACCTACATCGGGTAAATAAGTTCGAGGTACAATAAGTAGACAATAGAAATCCTTTGTGAAATAAGATCGTGCCAGGTATCTTAGAAAATAAATTTGCGTTGAATAACAATGAAAAATGCACGAGCAGGTTTGTAATATAATTTTGATATGTTGCATGATTAACGTTACGCAATCACATTATCCAAAGTTCTTACTGTTTATATTTGATAATTTTATTCAACTGTTTTCGATTTCATTTTGATCGTTATGATAGAAAATACCTAACCCGGGTTTCAGATCAATCATTTAAAAAATAGAAGTACTTTATTTAAAGTTTGACCAATTTGATTTTTACGTTTTAAATTCTATATGACAAAGTGAAAAAACTGGATATCATACGGCCACGTGAAATTCAAGGAGGATAAAAAAAAATGGGGGTGTTTGATATGATAATCGTAACTAGAATTTTAGATCTGCATCCAGACTCCATTTGTTAAAACTTTAATGCACCAGAAGAACACACATCTAAATCATATATTGACGGAAAGACAGTAAAATAAGAATACCCAGGGTGGTCACATTTTTCTCAAATTGGAGTGAAATGTTAAGCATAAAAATATCAATATTACAACCACAAGCAAAAAAAGATAAATTTTCTGATATTCATTCATCAGAATGCTACAAAAACGGTTCAATCAGCATTTGCTGCATAGAATGTCAAAACGACAAATTTGACTATTTATAAGAAAAGCTGCAATTACAAATATTGAACTTTTTGATTTTTTTCAATTTATAATACAGCAAATTGAGATTAGCCTTGACCTTTTCACATCCATTCACTTTCATATTGCTTATCATTTTTTACTACAGTATATAAACTTAAGATTTTTTTTATATATGTGAAGTTAGCAGCCGGTTCGTTATTCGATATTCAATATCCAACCGGCTGCTAGTAGTCAGTTCGATAGTCAAAATTTTGCTGAAAATCATAATAAAAAAAAAATTTTTGATAACATAAAAAGCATGATTTTCATAGTTCAGGGGACTGATCAGATACTGATCAGATTCTGATACAACCTTTATATATACAGAGTCTATGACCTAGTTGAATTTTATGGTCATTGAAAGACCAGGAGGGTCTCACCCTCATTTAAGCGGTTTCGGTAGTCTGGTGCTGGCATGTCAATTAACTGCTAGTAGTCTGTTGTTATTTATGTATTATTGTCATTTTGTTTATTTTCTTTGGTTACATCTTCTGACATCAGACTCGGACTTCTTTTGAACTGAATTTTAATGTGCGTATTGTTATGTGTTTACTTTTCTACATTGGCTAGAGGTATAGGGAGAGGGTTGATATCTCACAAACATGTTTAACCCCGCCGCATTTTTGCGCCTGTCCTAAGTCAGGAGCCTTTGGCTTTTGTTAGTCTTGTATTATTTTAATTTTAGTTTCTTGTGTACAATTTGGAAATTAGTATGAATTTCATTATCACTGAACTAGTATATATTTGTTAAGGGGCCAGCTGAAGGACGCCTCCGGGTGCGGGAATTTCTCGCTACATTGAAGACCTGTTGGTGACCTTCTGCTGTTAGTTTTTTTTTCTATGGTCGGGTTGTTGTCTCTTTGGCTCATTCCCCATTTCCATTCTCAATTTTATTTCACTATAAATTTCTTTTTCGGGCTTTCCATAAATATTTTTACCTTTTTTAAATGTTCCTAGTATTATCAGTGTTTCTTTTTGTTTTGAGAAATATTATATTTAAAACTCCATCTTTGAAGTCCTTTCATTGATAAAAATCTATATTACATAAAGACAAATATGTTACTTCAAAGAACTGACTGCTAGCAGCCGGTTGGATTTTGAATATTGAATATCGAATAATGAACCGGCTGCTTACTTCACATACATAGATTTTTTCTATCTTTAGAAGAAGAAAAAATCCGAGCGCTGAAAGTCCTGAAACAGTATTTTCAATTTTGCATTCAAAAGTTTGCGTATGTATGTAGTTATAGATAAATAAATATTGTGTATTTACATTGTCCGGACAGATCGGTTATAACACAAAAATAGCATAGTCAACCGAAGCGAAGCGATATTTAAAAACAATCATAGTTGTGAATTGCATTGATTTCGCGGTTGGTTTAGTGAAGCATGAGTATTGTCTTAGTATGGTCATCCTGGTGAAAAGTCGTAGACTCGTCAATATCTCAGGAAAGTTATTGAAAATACATATAATGTTAGTTTTTTATTACGTTGTAATTAAAAATCGGCCAAAACCATATTAACTTTTCTTTGCAAAGCTACATACATTAGCTCTACTATTTATTAAATAGGGGATATAGGTCACTCTCTTCACAAATAATACATGATGGTCTTCAGAAATAATACATGATGGTTTGATATATAGATTCTGCGTACTAATGTTGTTTATCATCTTAACAACATGTTATATTGTTCTTTCATTGTTCTTTCATTTTTCTTTGTTGTATTATTAATATTACTTTTACTGTTGGATTGTTTTCTGTGATATACATTTAACTTGGATCGGTACTTATACATCCCATCAATGTGTTTGTATTATCTTTCATTTTTGCTGGTGTGTTTTGTAAATGCGACTTTTTGTGTTTCTTTGGTTCTGATAACGTGACTCTGTACTTTGAAAGGTCTGGTCAGTATGTTATTGCTCTATAAAATGTCATTATGTTATATTTCTATTATAAATTAGAAAAAAAACGTTGAACCACAAACGTCAAAATTATTCTTCACAAATAATACATGATGGTCTTCACAAATAATACATGATGGTCTTGATGTATAGATTCTGCGTACTGATGTTGTTTATCATCTTAACAACGTGTTATATTGTTTTTTCATTTTTCTTTGTTGTATTATTAATATTACTTTTACTGTTGGATTGTTTTCTGTGATATACATTTAACGTGGATCGGTACTTATACATCCCGTCAATGTGACTCTGTACTTTGAAAGATCCTGTCAGTATGTTATTGCTCTATAAAATGTCATTATGTTATATTTCTATTATAAATTATAAAATAAAATGTTGAACCACAAACGTCAAAATTATTCAATCACGCAGTGGAATGCACCATTTGTGGATTCTTAAAAATTCTATAGAACTTTTGGACTATTTCAAATCTCGGACTATTTCTTAAATTAATTCTTACATACTTTTGATTTTTTAACCCTGTATGCTTAAGTGACTTATTATAAAGCTCAATGACTAAAAATTCATTCATCCAGTACAATGTATACATTTTCAACTTTTCCTTTAGCTTGCATGAAAATTAATACAGAATAAATATGTCAATTTGACAATTATGATTTTAATAATGAATTGATAATTCTGTTCAATGTTGATGCATTTAATGTGATAAAAAATGTGACTGTTCTTTGAAGCAATTGTTCTTTAAAATTAATATGTATGCAAAATATTGTAGCCATGGTACAAACAGGAATGGGCCCAGTACAAATTAACTTGCTTGCAACTTTAAATTTACCACCAGTTGTGCCGTCCACTCTTAAGAGAAGGGAACAAAAGATTGCTACAACTCTGGAGACTGTAGCCAAAAAATCTTGTCTTGAGGCCCAAAAGGAAGAAATTGAAAAGGGAAATTGAAAGGTAAAAAACTTAAAATTCCAAATGATTATTTTTTATTTTAATTATCATGAATAAATATACAATATATGTACATTGTTGGAAAATATAAGATTTATTTGTATGAGCTTCAAAAACAGGACGAAAATAGTTATCAAAGGTACCAGGATTATAATTGCTGAGCTTTTCTCCTGTTTCGTAGCAAAGAAAACTCATGGAATGGTTACTTACTAGAAAATAGTGATTATTGAAAAGTGCACACTCACTCACTACAATTGCATAAACATAAACACCAAAATTTCTAAATAAGTGGCTGATTCAGGACTGGCTTGATGTTGATCAGGAACAATATTTTGAACATTTTTTTGGCAAAGTAATTATGTTTTTTCTCCATCATTTTCATCAAAGGGAAAATATTTTCTAATCTGTTGCCAAAATCTGCTTCTGTAAAAGCAGCTTTTTTTAGAATATAGGTAGACTCCTTTATAGATGGTTGGTTATGCAACATCAAACAATTCAAATTTTATTTCTTGCCTAACATGAATTCTTCAGTACATGTATTTAAGATATGTATCTATTTTTTTTTAAAGATGGAAGTAAGCTTTGACGGTGGGTGGCAGAAAAGGGGTACAGGATGGAATTATAATAGTAATACAGGTGAGAACTTTTCTGTTTATTTTTACTTGTATGAAAATAAGAAAGATGTGGTATGATTGCTAAATTTAGACATCTATTCCCTATAAACCAAAACATTTAGATATTAACAACTATATGTTCCACCATGGTCTTGAACAATGAGCAAAACCAATATTTAAAGGGCCCTGAAATGACAAATGGAAAACAATTTAAACGAGAAAACTAATGGCCTGACTTATGTACAAAAACAATGAATAAGAAAAAATAAAAGAACAAAGTGTCAGTGTCCCTTATGTTGCACATTTTTTATCTGTCCAACTTAAACTTACTCCAAGATCAATAATAAAAAAATAAATTAAATGTTTAGTTATTTTAAACTTTTCATATTGCATGTACAAATGTATTATTATCTTATAGTATTATTATCTTATAGAAATGTAAGCATTTGGAATCATTTGGAATGCTTACAATGCATTTTTCAATATAATTGATATTTTAAAGGGACATAAATCTTTTGAAAATAAGTGATATACTCTGATTTTCTAATTTGTCCTAGACATTGCTGATAAAAAACAATGATATAAAAGTCATAAAAATCTGGTAAAAATTGTACACCTGTAATTTTACATGTAATTAATATTTACAAGAGGCATAACTCTTTTTACCTCTGCCTTCATGGTAATTTACCTGTTTGGAATCATTTTAAATAAAAATAACGTCCATAATTTCAGGCCATGCATCATTAATTGGGAAAGAAACAGGAAAGGTACTGCAGTTCTCTCTTATAAGTAAATCTTGCCAGATATGTCCCCTACATCAGAGCAAAAACCACACTATACCTGTACATGAATGTTTAAAAAAACTGGGACGGTTCTAGTAAGGCAATGGAGCCTGACATGGCAATATCAATGACCAGAGAGTCAGAGGAAACTGGATGTTCAATAGATGTCATCCATGGTGATAATGACTCGACCACAACTTCTCGTATGAAAGCTGTTTTCCCTTCCATTGAGAAGAAAGAGGACAGTAACCACACCAAAAAAGGCATCACATCAAAACTATATAAGCTTAGCCACAAATATAAAGTACTAAAACAACCAAATGTAATATCTTACATTGGGAGATGCTTCATGTACGCCATAAAAGAATGCCAGACAAAAGAGCCAGAGAGTCTTAGAAAATCACCGGATATTATAGTTCCACATTTATATGGTGACCACTCTCTTTGTGCCAATGAAGATGTTACCTGGTGCAGTTATCAGAAGAATCCTTCTCATTTCAGGTAAAGTACATAGTACTTTAAGAAAAAAACACAAATTAATTATTTAAGATAGTATTATTTGCTGTTCTATGTTACCAATCAACTCAGGTCCAGGTTTTGCAGATCTTTTACTTCCCCTTAATTGGAATTTTTAATGTAGATTCATGGTATAAATCTGCTTATTTGCAGACAGATTGGGAATTCATAGGTTAGACTGTTGATTTATAGAAAGAAAATCTGGTGATATATTGCATTATTCAAAATTTTCAAATAAATACAAAATATTTGTGTTTTTAGATTCATTTTTTCAGCTTGGTCATTTAAGGGGAGATAAATCTTTTACTATTTTTTGTGTGTACTGGACTGAAAGAGTAATTTAGTATTTTACTTGTAGCAATAAAACAAGTTTGATGACAACATTTTTTCTTTCAATTTTCCTTAAGCATATTAAAAATCCTATCTTCTTATATTTTATTTCAAAATTCTCATAGATTTCTTTATATGCCAAAAATGTGCTTTTTCATGAACAATCTGAGCACATTTGAACAATTTGTATGACCTGTAGCTTGAAAAATAGCCCAGAACCCATATTTTTTATTAGTTTTTGTCAAGCCTGCAACTTTTGTT
Source organism: Mytilus galloprovincialis (assembly GCF_965363235.1). NCBI lineage: Eukaryota > Metazoa > Mollusca > Bivalvia > Mytilida > Mytilidae > Mytilus > Mytilus galloprovincialis. The sequence goes on along the minus strand of NC_134839.1, from coordinate 36,948,149 downwards.
GCAGAAATCTCGACATAGGGATAGTGATCCGGTGGCAGCTTTTTAAAAGCTTTATATTTTAGAAGGTGGAAGACCTGGATGCTTCATACTTGTATATAGATGCCTCATGTTACGAAGTTTCCGTCAGTCACATGTCAAATGTCCTTGACCTCATTTTCATGGTTCAGTGACCACTTGAAAAAAAGTTCAGATTTTTTGTAATGTTGAATTATCTCTTATTATAAATAATAGGATATTTATATTTGGTATGTGCGTACCTTGCAAGGTCCTCGTGCCCGTCAGACAGTTTTCATTTCACCTCGACCTCATTTCATGGATCAGTGAACAAGGTTAAGTTTTGGTGGTCAAGTCCATATCTCAGATACTATAAGCAATAAGGCTAGTATATTCGATGTATGGAAGGACTGTAAGGTGTACATATCCAACTGGCAGGTGTCATCTGACCTTGACCTCATTTTCATGGTTCAGTGGTTATAGTTAAGTTTTTGTGTTTTGGTCTGTTTTTCTCATACTTTATGCAATAGGTCTACTATATTTGTTGTATGGAATGATTGTAAGGTGTACATGTCTAGTGGGCAGATGTCATCTGACCTTGACCTCATTTTCATGGTTGAGTGGTCAAAGTTAAGTTTTTGAGTTTTGGTCTTTTTATCTAATACTATATGCCATAGGTCAACTATATTTGGTGTATGGAAATATTTAATGATCTATATGTCAGTCGCACAGGTTTTTATTTGTCCTCGACCTCATTTTCACGGTTCATTGCTCAGTGTTTAGTTTTTGTGTTTTGGTCTATTTTTCTTAAACTGTAAGTAACTATATTTGTTGTATGGAAGCATTGTTAGCTGTACATGTCTGCCTGGCATGGGCCATCTGACCTTGACCTCATTTTGATGGTTCATTGGTCAAGGTGTAGTTATCTTAGTTAATGTTAAGTTTATGTGACAGTTTTTAATAAAGCTTTATACTTAGGACTATCAACATAATATCAATGATTACATGTAGTAAAGAAGGCGAGACATTTCAGTGTGTGCACTCTTGTTTGTAAAAAGCATAGACAAAACTTTATTTTGGCAAAGTATAAAAAAGATCTATCTGAGGAAAGAATTGACTTCAGTCACTTTTTCATCAAATGCTCTACAATCTATATCTTTATATTTGATTTATAAAGCTAGTGGCAATAAGTTTTTTCTCTTTTTCATAGGTTAACAAGGCTGTAGGATTATGGTGAATTCACCTTTAGAATGGCCTTAAAAATTGCTGCAAAGAGAAAGCTTTAAAAAGCGAAGCAGATTAGTTTACAAGCAAAGAGAAAACGTCTGGTAAAAAAAAATATTGAAAAGTCGGAAAGAAGAAACTAAGGAAATTCATGAAGTTGTTACCTACTCTGAAGCTGCTGAATTATATCAAGATGAAGAACTCATCCAAACAACAGAAATTCCAAATAGATTAACACTACCAGAAAATCAATTCACATACGTTGTATTTGATACAGAAACAACTGACAGAGGGAGAAATAGTGACATATTGCAGACAGCAGCTGGTAATGATTTTAATGTGTATGCTCAGCCACGTTGTGAAATTTCTGAACAGGCATCTGCTGTGAATATGCTAAGATATGATAGGGGAACAAATACTATGTTCCATAGAGGTATTCCAGTCTTATCAAAACCAATACAAGAAGCTCTTTTGGATTTTATTGAGTATTTACAGAAATTCCCTCAACCCGTACTTGTAGGACACAATGCCTGTAATTTTGACATTCCCATTGTTTGCAATAGAATAACTGAATTCAAACTATTTTCAGAATTTTCTTCTCATGTTTTTGGTTTTGTTGACACTCTGAAAATTTCAAAAAGAATCTTCCAAAAGTCTGATGTTGGCAACTACAAGCAGGAAAATCTCGTCAGTAAACTTCTTACAAACTGCACATATCAAGCGCATGATGCAAAAGAAGATGTAAGAGTATAGTCAGAAAAAATAGAGAAGGAAGTCCTTGATGAAGACCTTTTCCACATATCCTTTCATGATGTGAAGAAAAGAAATGATGAAATTTACAACAGAAATTGATGTCATTAGCAGCAGTGAAGAAGTTGGCCAGAAATAGTGTTTCTCCACTTTATCTTAGATTAGGGCATAACAGAAACTCTGGTTTAAAGTTATTATTAACTGATCTGCATATAAGATTAACAAATAAGAACTTAACATCTGTGATTAGTTTCCTGGAGAAAGAAGAGTGAATTACATGCTGTTAGCATCACTTGGCGTCCGTAGTTGTCTTATCAAATGGAAAAATTAAAGGATAAAACACCTCAAACGAATGGACAGCAACTGTCATATTCCAGACTTGTTACAGGCATTTACAAATATAGAAATTGGTGGATTGAACCTGGTTTTATAGCGTTAAACCTCTCATTTTAATGACAGTAGCCTCAAATTCCGTTCTGTGAACAAAAGAGACATAATCGGTAAAATAGTTAAAATATGGTTACAGCAGTCATCACTGTGTTACAATATCAAGACAAACAAACATATACATAGTCACTGGAGGGTCTTCAACAATGAGCAAAGCCATAGGTTAATTTTCACTGCTTGAATAGTTTTACCTTTATTATTGTAGGGCCCTTTATATATAGCTTGATGTTCGGTTTGGGTCAAGGCTCTGAAATGAAGGTCGTAATTTGATCAAAACTAATTTTATTGTTAACATTTACTACGTTTTCTACATTGTGACTTTGTTGCAATGTTGTCTCATTGGCACTTATACCACATCTTCTTATTTAAATGTATTGACAAAAGGTCATTTCTGGATGCATGTCTTTCATCGGAAAAGATCGTCAATTTCGAACGCCTTTATGATAGAAGATAGAAGACGCGCCTGATTCCCTGCTCATTTGAAATTTTCCAGCACTTTCATAATCGTCATTCTGTAGGGTAGTATATAAATAAGTAATGTTCCGTAAGTACATAACCGTGATTGCCCTTTGACCGAGGGTGGATAACCATCCTTTCAGATTTTAATTTCCCTAATATTTTGTGCAGTATAAATTAAAACATTTTCACCCGCTTGCTCAACATGTGTTGGAAATTTCATTGCCTATATGTTTGTCACGTAGTGGTGGCAGTCACATGACAGTTTCGTCTGAAAACCGTATCCCGGAACTGGACTATTGATTCAGATAAATCGGGCATAGAAAGGTCTTTCTTTGAAACCCGTTCCGATAGTTGATGACTTCAAATTTCATCTTAATTGAACATTGGGCTTTAATAAAATTGGGAATGGAAATGGGGAATGTGTCAAAGAGACAACAACCCGACCAAATAAAAAACAACAGCAGAGGGTCACCAACAGGTCTTCAATGTAGCGAAAAATTCCCGCACCCGGAGGCGTCCTTCAGCTGGCCCCTTAACAAATATATACTAGTCCAGTGATAATGAACGCCATACTAATTTCCAAATTGTACACAAGAAACTAAAATTAAAATAATACAAGACTAACAAAGGCCAGAGGCTCCTGACTTGGGACAGGCGCAAAAATGCGGCGGGGTTAAACATGTTGGTGAGATCTCAACCCTCCCCCTATACCTCTAACCAATGTAGAAAAGTAAACGTATAACAATACGCACATTAAAATTCAGTTCAAGAGAAGTCCGAGTATGTAACCAAAGAAAATAAACAAAATGACAATAATACATAAATAACAACAGACTACTAGCAGTTAACTGACATGCCAGCTCCAGACTTCAATTAAACTGACTGAAAGATTATGATTTCATCATATGAACATCAGGCACAATCCTTCCCGTTAGGGGTTTAGTATCATACCATCATAACATATATGAGAAGAACATAACCCGTGTCATGCCAACAACTGTTTTTAGAATAAATGTGTTTAGTTCCGATGCAAAGACCTTATCAGTGACTCAATATTAACGCCAAAATATGCAATCTTTAATGACTTGACAACAGTATCGTAATTATATCCCTTCTTAATAAGTCTATTCAAAGGTTTTGTAAGTTTCTGAGGTGAATACTGACACCTTTGTGCTTTATAAAGAATATTTCCATAAAAAATTGGATGTGAAATACCTGAACGTATTAGAAGTCTGCATGTTGAGCTATATTTACGAATGATGTCTTTATACCGATGATAAAATTTAGTAAATGTTTTGACTAATTTGTGATATCGAAAACCCTGGTGTAATAATTTTTCAGTAATACATAAATTTCTCTCGTTAAAATCTAAAACATTGTTACATACACGAGCGAATCGTACAAGTTGAGATATATAAACACCGCAAGATGGTGACAAGGGAACGTCACCATCTAAAAACGGATAATTAACGATAGGAAATGAAAAATCATCCCTTTTATCATAAATTTTAGTGAACGTTTGATAAAGTCGACTGATAATGACATTTCACGGTTGAATTTTACAGTAGCAAAGTTTTTTAAGGTGATTTTGCTCAATACAGTGTGATTGATCACCGTACTTATTAATTCGACTGACATCACCTACTAAGTCATATGTTTTTCTTTTCTCGTCAAACCGTAACGTCCCTTCAATGATAGCATCTCCTGGCTTTATTTGAATGGTTATCTGGTAATCAATATAAGACTTAATGCGATCGCCATATTTATACGTCTTTCCGTATCGCAGCACTTTGTCGGCTGGTATTACCAGGATAATCTTCGGCATAGAACGTTCTATACCCCTTTGCAGAATAATTGTTCCATATGAAATTATAGTTGTCCATTGGCACCAACCTTAATGATTTTTTCCGTGGTAATAGTTATCAAAGGTATCAGGATTATAATTTTGTACGTTTACAAATTTTCCTGCTATCATCGAAACTATATTTGGAAAAGTGTTATCAGCAACTTTATTATAGCCAAGTAAATCTATGGCGTTTTGTGTGTTTACTAAATATTTCCAAGTTTCCTTCATATAGCGAAGCATATTATTTCTAGCTATTGAATCAATACCCATCATCAAAACATTTAACTGCTCTTGTCGTGTGTTTGCAAACTTAATGGCATTTTTTTCACATCGATCCTCAACATCTGCTTTTAAATGAACAAAAGAGAAGAAATTGGTATACACGTCTAGACCACCTCCAGTGTAGCATTTAACACGAATGAATTCATTTGATATATCAGTACGATCTACGAATTCTTTACTTTCGTTTTTAAACATAAAAAAGTTGTGGTGACGCTTTTTATTATATGGCCTCCAAATGACTTCATATTTGCAGTATTTCATTGTATTTTTCAGTTGCGAGTTATTAACAGCTTTCCAATTTATGAATATAGTATTTCCATTCGAGTATACTACATCATTGATGACGGCACACTTTAAGACTGTTCCTTTTCTGAACATGTGTTTCAATGATTTATCAAACGGATCTATATACGGAATTTTGCACGCTGAAGTATCTACTAAAAAGGGGCCAATAGTATTTCTAAATTCAGTTATAGTAGGTAGACGGTCGTTTGATTCTAGAACCTTGTATTGGCTTGACCGAAAATGCTGGTAATATGCATAATAAATTGATATGAAAACTAAAAGTTTTAACATTAAAGAAAGGAAAATGCGTTGGTTCCTCATGTTCTGATTGCTACTCACGTCAGTTCTTTTGTTTTCACTGTATTATTAACAAATTGTATTGATATCTCCTATACAACTGAGTATTTTTTCTTTGAAAATGTATGCGTTAATTACGTGATTGATTCAGTTTAAGCTAAGCATCCAGATTTTCAATATTACCTGAAAAATAAAAAATAAGTTTAAAATATTTTTTAAGAAAAGTCATAAACGATACAGGCTTTACAATTGGAGACGCTGGATGCGTGTTTTGCTTACGAGACACTCATAAAGGGCACGAAAATCAAAACAGTCGGAAGATCAAATGAATTTAAAGTAGTAGAGAATTAACATTTGAAAATAAATAAAAGAAATGTACCAAATACAGCAAATGCCATTTATTATTATAGATATCCCAACTATAAATGTTTTGAATAATTTAAAAATTAAGAATTAATAAATTTACAGAAAATTATAAGATCAATAACATTTCATATTGTTCACGTCAACAACAAATTGCTGCTACCTTCTGGTCTAATCAAATAATTCCACGTATATATTTGATCATTTTATTTAATTGTTTACGATTTCATTTTTTTATCGTTAAACATTGTATTGAAAAAAAAAATAACTCAGTTTTTAGATAAATCATTTTAAAAAAAACAAAAGTATTTTAGTTAAAGTTGGACCAATTTGGTTTTTACGTTGAATTGTCTATCCCAGAGGGGGGAAGAAGATCTTAGAAGCCATTTTCAGATTTATTGATGATTTTTTTTTTTCCATTAACAATTGAAACTTTTCTTATTGGGTTCAACATATTTTGTACAATATAAATTCATTGAAATCAATTTGATTACACTATGTTTACTAACTTTATTTAAGGTATAGTACCCTTCTGTAGCCATTTTTGTACGAATTTTTCAAACCTCAATTGTATCAAAACTAAAGATATAATAAATAATAGAGATAGGCCATTTAGTACATGTTCCAAGGGGAAACTTGATGCAAAGCATTATTTTTTACTGTTCCATTGCATTTAATAGAAAAATAGGACTTTGTGGCAAATAAATCAAGATTTTTATGGAAAATCCACAGCCTTTATCCTTGTACTCTCATATTTGGCAATTTGATGACTGATAGATATAGGATTATTGCATGCAGTGCTAGCATTGATTTCCTTAAAACAAGTTTATAAATGTAGTTATTGGTTAAGACAAGTATAAATATGGCCAAAATCAAGTACACCTTTTAGGGTGCGCTCGACTTTAGTGACTCAGCACGAGGTGTTTTGGAATTTACAGGTTACTTAGAACTTTTTGTAAAAAATAAACACTAGCACATCATAGAAAATCAAGTGAGTAATTTATGTTTCAAATTTTATAACAAAAATCTCTGTATTAAAGGCTGTGGATTTTCTATAAAAATCTTGATTTATTTGCCACAAAGTCCTCTTTTTCTATCAAATGCAATGAAACAGAAAAAAATAATGCTTTGCATCAAGTTTCCCCTTGGAACATGTACTAAATGGCCTATCTCTATTATTTATTATATCTTTAGTTTTGATACAATTGAGGTTTGAAAAATTCGTACAAAAATGGCTACAGAAGGATACATAAACCTTAATAACCTGAGGAAAATCAATAAACTGGTAAGGAAGTACACGTTATATATAGAGTGTATGGATAGTAATGTGGACATTCTGCATGATTAACGTTAATCGATAAAATTATGTTTTATATGATGTTATATTTGTTATTCTCGTGGGATTTTGTCTGTTGCTTGGTCCGTTTCTGTGTGTGTTCATTGTAGTGTTGTGTCGTTGTTCTCCTCTTATATTTAATGCGTTTCCCTCAGTTTTAGTTTGTTACCCCGATTTTGTTTTTTGTCCATGGATTTATGAGTTTGAACATCGGTATACTACTGTTGCCTTTATTTACTGTGTATACTTGATAATTCTATTTAACAGTTTTCATTTCATTTTGATCGTTATGATACAAAAAAAAGCTAACTCGGTTTTTTTTATAATTTATTCAAAAACAGAAGCATTGTTTTGAAAGTTAGACAAATTTATTTTAAGTTAAATTTTATATGCCAGAGGGAGAAAAAGAAGGTTAAAGAACCCAGATCCTCTAATGTCAGAGTAATTGATTATGTTCTTTCCATTTACAATCCAAACTTTTCTAATTGTGTTTCATTAATATATCCTCCAGATAGAAAAAAAGAGAACCAACAGACAGGGCTTCTAAACATCATTTTTAGACTTATACCTCGAATTAATCATAAGCGGTCATCTCAATGTACAAGACTCTATGGCAAAAGAGACGATTTTAATTTTGCAATTACCAATTCCACCCCTTAACCTTAGTAGCAACATACCAACTTCACCTGCATATGGGATATTAATTTTACAAATCGTTCGTTATTCAAGAGTTTCATCTGTGTCTGAACAGAAAGTTGATGAACCAGGGTTATGTCAACGAATTTAAAACAAATTATAAAGTATATGCTACCAATAAAGTCATTAATTTGGCGTTCACAATTCATATGCTGGTATCTATGATGAGATTATTTCCAACAACTGTGTACCAAACTTTACTACTGGTATCTATGATTCTGGTATACTCATTACATATTTCGTACAACATGAATTCATCGTAATCAATTTGAACACCCTATATTGCTTTTCGTTTAATCCTCATAGATTAGAAGAGAAACGGTATGAGTGCCATTGAGAAAATTCTTCATCCCAGTCACAGGTTGTAAAAGAAAAACCATTATAAATTAAAGTACGGACTTCAACATGGACCCTTAGCTCACATCAAACAGCAAGCTATCAAGGGCCCCATAAATGAGTACAATTCAAACGGCAAACCCAACGGTTTAATTTATATAAAAAACGAAAAAAAGAAACTCATGAACCACATCAACAAACGACAACTACTGAAATCAGGACAAAAACTGAGGTCTCTAACTTCGGTAATTTCAGGAGGCAAAAATAACCTTGAACCAAATCTCGCCAAATAGAATATTGCACAATGGTAAATGAAAATAATTTTGTTGTAAGGTATTCAGTTTATTTGAGAACAGAAATTGCTTTTACAAGATAAATATTGTTGCTGTTCATAGTACGGAAACAGGGGAGAAAATTGAAACACTTATGAAAGCTGGTATAATTTTAAATATAGAGACGAGATATAACCCTTAATAGGTAAACATTAAATAACACAAAGCATTACAAATAGTACCAATATGTCAAATTAACAGGAAATTATGAGTTGAGAGTACTCGCAGTTAATGAAAGCAAGTTAAATAATCCGGTAGGACAAATATAGTAGCATTACCGATTTTAAAGAAAGAAATATTTTTTAAAACGATACAAAATTCGTAATTTACCTTTGACTTTATATACAATACATTCAACTCTCTCAATACCAAAGCCGTACAGACTGATACGCAAAGAATATCGGATGTTGTTTGAAATACGTATACTACTTTTTTATTCAGATTCACGTTTAAATGTAGAAATTGTACATTAATAAAAAATACTTTTCCGTATAATATATGTGGTGATATGAAAATGTCAGTGTAACAGATATATAAGCGAACAGTGTGCAGTGTTTACAGATGTTGAGACATAAACAAAATCAATGTTTTGAACAGCGGTATACTACTGATTAGTTAAATTTCATAACCGTTGTCTTTTTATTTGTGTTTTTTTTCAAGATTTTAAATTTTGTAAGCGTTTATTTCGTTTTTTGTACTATATAAATTAATTTTAATCAATTTGATCACACTATGTTTAATTACTAGTACATTATTTTAAATTATGAGGAGAATCAATAAACTGTTGAGTAAATACAAGTTAAAGCGTGTATGGATAGTAATGTGGACATTTTGCATGCGTAACGTTAATCAATCAAATTATCCAAAGTTCTTACTGTTTATGTTTTATCATTTTATTCAATTGTTTTCGATTTCATTTTGATCGTTATGATAGAAAATACCTAACATGGGTTTCAGATAAATCATTTAAAAAATAGAAGTACTTTATTTAAAGTTTGACCAATTTGGTTTTTACGTTTTAAATTCTATATAGATATAGGAAGATGTGTTGTGAGTGCCAATGAGACAACTCTTCATCCTAATAACAATTTTTAAAAAGTAAACCATCATAGGTCAATGTACGGCCTTCAACACGGAGCCTTGGCTCACACCGAACAACAAGCTATAAAGGGCCCCAAAATTACTAGTGTAAAACCATTCAAACGGGAACACCCACGGTCTAATCTATATAAAAAAACGAGAAACGAGAAACACGTTATGACAGAGTGAAAAAACAGGATATCATATGGCCACGTGAAATTCAAGGAGGATAAAAAAAAATGGGGGTGTTTGATATGATAATCTTAACTAGAATTTTAGTACTGCAACCAGACTTCATTTGTTAAAACTTTAATGCACCAGCAGAACACACATCTTAATCATATATTGAGTATCCAGGGGGGTCACATTTTTCTCAAATTGGAGTGAAAGGTCAAGCATAAAAATATCAATATTACAACCACAAGGAAAAAACGATAAATTTTCTGATATTCATTCATCCGAATGCTACAAAAACGGTTCAATCAGCATATGCTGCATACAATGTCAAAACGACAAATTTGACTATTTATAAGAAAAGCTGCAATTACAAATATTGAACTTTTTGATTTTTTTCAATTTATAATACATCAAATTTAGATTAGGATTGACCTTTTCACATCCATTAACTTTCATATAGCTTATCATGTTTTACTACAGTATAAAATCTAATTAGTTTCTACACTGTAAAAAAACGGTTTAACAAACATATACAAAAAACACAAAAATCATGTAGACAACTCTCTCACAAGCAACAAAACCCCTTTCGTAAAAATATAAGGGTACACACTAAAGGCACGGGGACAAATCCTACTGAATCAACACATCAGTAATAAACCCTGCATTTAATATAAAATGAAGATGTGGTATGATTGCTAATGAGAAAACTCTCCACAAGAGACCAAATGACAAAGACATTAACAACTATAGTCACTGGAGGGCCTTAAACAATGAGCAAAGCCATAGGTTAATTTTCCCTGTTTGAATAGTTTTACATTTATTATTGTAGGGCCCTTTATATATGGCTTGATGTTCGGTTTGGGATAAGGCTCCGAGTTGAAGGTCGTAATTTGATATAAAATAATTTTATTGTTAACATTTACTACATTTTCTACATTGTGACTTTGTATAAGAGTTGTCTCATTGTCACTTATACCACATCTTCTTATATATATATATATATATATTAACAAAGTCCCTGCTCTTTTAAATCTTTTAAAAGTTTCCAGCACTTTCATAATTGTCATTCTGTAAGGTAGTATATAAATAATTAATGTTCCGTAAGTACATAACCGTGATTGCCGTATGACTGAGGGTGGGTGGCCATCCTTTCAGATTTTAATTTACCTAATATTTTGTGCAGTATAAATTAAAACATTTTCACCCGTTTGCTCAACATGTGTTGGAAATTTCTATGCATACATTTTTGTCACGTGGTGGTGGAAGTCACATGACAGATTCGTCTGAAAACCGTATCCCGGAGCTGGCCTATTGATTGATATAAATCTGGCATAGAAAGGTATTTCTTTCATACCCGTTCTAATAGTTGATTTCGTTAAATCTGATCTTAATGGAACAATTGGCTTTAATGAACTTATGATAAAATCGACTGATAATGACATTTCACGGTTGAATTTTACAGTAGCAAAGTTTTTTAAGGTGATTTTGCTCAATACAGTGTGACTGGTCACCGTACTTATTAATTCGACTGACATCACCTACTAAGTCATATGTTTTTCTTTTCTCGTCAAACCGTAACGTCCCTTCAATGATAGCATCTCCTGGCTTTGTTTGAATGGTTATCTGATAATCAGTATAAGACTTATTGCGATCGCCATATTTATACTTTTTTCCGTATCGCAGAACTTTATCGGCTGGTATTACAAGCAGAGCATATTTTATAGATTTCAAGTACAATTTTTCACAAACGTCAAAAGAATGCCTTAAATTTTGGTTAATCTTAGATACAAAAGCATGACCAATTTTGATAACTGTCTTATTTTGAATATCTAATGTTGTGAGTTGAGAACAAGTACACCAATGAGGTAGGATACCAGCTTCATCACAAGTTCTGTTTTCGGGAATTTCATTAAATAAGCTCATTGATCGTTGCTTTGTCACTTGCTTTTTCTCAATTCCATTGAAATTTAAAATATGTTCTAATGTGGCAAAAATATCGAAAGGAGTTGTAAGTCTTTTTGCATTGATCTGCAAATTTCTGTGAACTTCTGGATACTTTTTAATGAACCATGAAGGAAAAACAATCAGCATTAAAGGAAGACGTTCTTCCAATTTTCCAGCAAATGTTTCTCTAAAACGACCAAAACGCATTCCATGATCACTGAAAAAGAATACAACTGTGTTTTTTAAGATATCATTTTCAAACAAGTCTTTGAAAAACTTAAGGTAAATTTTATCTGCTTTATATGTTCCGTGGAGATAATCATGTGTGAGCCTTGAAAAAAATGTGAAGGAAAAATGTTGCTTAAACTGAAACATCGTAGCATATTTCTTTAAATAGTCTAGAACTATATCAGTTTCTGTTCTCCCATGTACACAATAGTGATTGGAATTCCAAACCTTTTTATTTTTTTCCATAGCAACACTTAAAGGTCTATTGAAGTAATCTCCTGCATGTATATTAAATCCTGATTTCCGCCAATCAAACATTCCTATATTGGGATGATCTTCAGCATAGAAAGTTCTATACCCCTTTGCAGAATAATTCTTCCATATGAAATTAAAGTTGTCCATTGGCGGCCACCTTAATGATTTGTTCCGTGGTAATTCATTTTCAAATTTTCCTGCTGTCATCGGAACTATATTTGGAAAAGTGTTATCAGCAACTTTATTATAGCCAAGTAAATCTATGGCATTGTGTGTGTTTACTAAATATTTCCAAGTTTCCTTCATATAGCGTAGCATATTATTTCTAGCTATTGAATCAATACCCATCATCAAAACATTTAACTGCTCTTGTCGTGTGTTTGCAAACTTAATGGCATTTTTTTCACATCGATCCTCAACATCTGCTTTTAAATGAACAAAAGAGAAGAAATTGGTATACACGTCTAGACCACCTCCAGTGTAGCATTTAACACGAATGAATTCATTTGATATATCAATACGATCTACGAATTCTTTATTTTCGTTTTTAAACATAGAAAAATTGTGGTGACGCTTTTTATTATATGGCCTCCAAATGACTTCATATTTGCAGTATTTCATTGTATTTTTCAGTTGTGAGTTATTAACAGCTTTCCAATTTATGAATATAGTATTTCCATTCGAGTATACTAAATCATTCATGACGGCACACTTTAAGACTGTTCCTTTTCTGAACATGTGTTTCAACGATTTATCAAACGGATCTATATACGGAATTTTGCAAACTGAAGTATCTACTAAAAAGGGGGTACTGGTATTTTTAAATTCAGTTATAGTAAATAATCGTTCGTTTGATTCTTGAACCTTGTATTGGTCTAACCAAAAATGCTGGTAATATGCATAATAAACTAATACGAAAACTAAAAGTTTAAACAATAAACAAAGGAAAATGCGTTGTTCCCTCATGTTCTGATTGCTACTGAAGTCAGCTCATGCAATTTTGTTGTCACTGTATTATAAACAAGTTGTATTGATATCTCCTATACAACTTAGTATTTTTTCTTTGAAAATGCATGCGTTAATTACGTGATTAGTTCAGTTTAAGCTAAGCATCCAGATTTTCAATATTACCTGGAAAATAAAAATTATGTTTAAAACATTTTTGAAGAAAAGTCATAAACGATACAGGCTTTATAATTGGAGACGTCGGATGCGTGTTTCGTCTACACGAAACTCATACATGGCGCGCAAATCAAAACAGTCGAAAGATCATATCAATTTAAAGAAGTAGAGAATTAAAATTTGAAAATAAATAAAACAAATGTGCCAAACGCATTAAATGCCATTTATTATTCTAGATAGCCCAATTATAAATGTTTCGAATAAATTACACATTAATAAATTTACAGAAAAAATATCAGATCAATGATGTTTCATAATGTTAATGTCAACAACAAACTGCTGCTACCTTCTAGTCTAAACATCATTTTTAGACTTATACTTCGAATTAAACATAAGCGATCATCTCAATGTACTAGACTCTATGGCAAAGGAGACAATTTTAATTTTGAAATTACCAATTCCACCCCTTAAGCTTAGTAGCAATATACCATCTTCACCTGCATATGGGATATATATTTTACAAATCGTTCGTTAGTCAAGAGTTTAGAGCTTCATCTGTGTCTGAACAGAAATTTGATGAACCAGGGTTATGTCAACGAATTTATAACAAATTATAAAGTATATGCTACCAATAAAGCCATTAATTTTGCGTTCACAATTCAAATGATGGTACCTATGATGAGATTATTTCCAACAACGGTGTACCAAACTATACTACTGGTATCTATGATTCTGGTATTACCAATGTTATTTCAACTGATCGGGCGGAGCTTACGTTTTAATTTGCACGAGGACGGTCTATTTGAAGATCTGTGTTTTCAGGATGATTGCCGTTATAATCAATACTAAATTTTAATCAGCTATCAGTGTCATCAACGGAATTTACAAAGAATGACTGGACACTTCATTAATGAGTTTATCCTAAAACCCCTATCTATAGATGGACTGATTTATTATGAGCGAACCGGTTAAACTCCGCCCAGTCATGTGAAATAAATCAAGTAATATATTCATTATTTATTTCGTACGACATAAATTCATCGTAATCAATTGGAACACCCTATATTGCTCTTCATTAATCCTCATAGATTAGAGGAGATGTGGTATGAATGCCAATGAGACAACTCTCCATCCAAGTTAAAGTTTGTAAAAGAAAAATCATTAACAATCAAAGTACGGACTTCAACATGGAACCTTAGCTCACCGAACAGCGAGCTATCAAGGGCCCCATAAATGACTACAATTCAAACGGCAAAACCAGCGGATTAATTTGTATAAAAAACGAAAAAAAGAAACACTCATAAACAATAACAACAAACGACAACTACTGAAAATCAGGACAAAAACTGAGGTCTCTAACTTAGGTCAGGTGCAAACATATGCAGCGGGTTTAACGTTTTAATAGGTACTCTTACCTGAAACAATAATGTTACATCGCAAGATAAAAAGACACACTATAAAATATCAATGGAAATGGCTTCACTCAATCAATAGACATATTAACACAAGTGAATACACACTGAACGAATAATTTTGATCTATGATACAATGTAAATATAAAATCAATAAAATAAGGGTGAATAAATAAAGGCAACACTAGTATACCGCTGTGAGAAGTTTAAAAGTAATTTCAGGAGGCAAAAATAACCTTGAACCAAATACAACCAAAAAGAATATTGCACAATGGAAAATAAAAATAATTTTGTTGTAAGGTATTCAGTATATACATTGATATTTAAGAACAGAAATTGATTTTACAAGATAAATATTTTTGCTGTTCATAGTACGGAAACAGGGGAGAAAATTGAAACACTTATCAAAGCTGGTATAATTTAAAATATAGAGACGAGATATAACCCTTAATAGGTAAACATTAAATAATAAAAAGCATTACAAATAGTACCAATATGCCAAATTAACAGGAAATTATGAGTTGAGAGTACTCACAGTTAATGAAAGCAGGTTAAATAATCCGGTAGAATAAATGAGATTTTAAGGACAAATATGGTAGCCGTTTTTAAAGAAAGAAATATTTTTTAAAACGATACAAAATTAGTAATTTACCTTTGACTTTATATACAATACATTCAACTCTCTAAATACTAAAGCCGTACAGACTGATACGCAAAGAATATCGGATGTTGTTTGAAAAACGTATACTACTTTTTTATTCAGATTCACGTTTAGTAGAAATTGTAAATTAATACACATTACTTTTCCGTATAATACATGTGGTTATATGAAAATGTCAATGAAACAGATATATTATAAGCGAACAGTGTGCAGTGTTTACAGATGTTAAGACATAAACAAAATCAATGTTTTGAACAGCGGTATACTACTGATGAGTTAATTGTTATAACCGTTGTCTTTTCATTTGTGTTTTTTCCCCAAGATTTTAAAATGTTTGTAAGCGTTTATTTCATTTGTCGTACAATATAAATTGATTTTAATCAATTTGATCACACTATGTTTAATTACTAGTACATTATTTTATGATCTGAGGAGAATCAATAAACTGTTGAGTAAATACAAGTTAAAGCGTGTATGGATAGTAATGTGGACATGTTGCATGATTAACTATCCAAAGTTCTTACTGTTCATATTTGATCATTTTATTCAACTGTTTTCGATTTCATTTTGATCGTTATGATAGAAAATACCTAACACGGGTTTTTGGATAAAACATTTAAAAAAAAGAAGTACTTTATTTAAAATTTGATCAATTTGAATTTGGTTTTTACGTTTTAAATCCAAATGACAGAGTGAAACAATTGGATATCATATGGCCACGTGAAATTCAAGGAGGATAAAAAAAAATGGGGGTGTTTGATATCATAATCGTAACTAGAATTTTAGTACTGCAACAATACTTCATTTGTTAAAACGTTAATGTAACAGAAGAACATCTTAATCATATATTGATGGAAAGAGTCTAAAATAAGCGTACACAGGGTGGTCACATTTTTCTCAAATTGGAGTGAAAGGTTAAGCATAAAAATATCAATATTACAACCACAAGGAAAAAAAGATAAATTTTCTGATATTCATTCATCAGAATGCTTCAAAAACGGTTCAATCAGCATATGCTGCATATAATGCCAAAACGACAAATTTGACTATTTAAAAGAAAAGCTGCAATTACAAATCTTCAACTTTTTGATTTTTTTTAATTTATAACACAGCAACTTTAGATTAACCTTGACCTTTTCACATCCATTAACTTTCATATTGCTTATCATTTTTTTACTACAGTATATAATCGAATTAGTTTCTACACTGTAAAAACCGGTTTAAAAAATATTATTTCAAGATTTTTTCTATCTTTAGAAAAAAAATCCGACCGCTGAAACAGTATTTTAATCTTGCATCCAAAATTTTGCGTATGTATCTAGTTATAGATAAATAAATATTGTGCATTTACATTGTCCGGACAGATCGGTTATAACACAAAAAATAGCATAGTCAACCGAAGCGAATGCGATATTTAAAAACAATCATAGTTGTGACTTGATTTCGCGGTTGTTTTGGTAAAGCATGAGCATTGTCTTAGTGGGGTTATCCTGCTAAAAAATCGTAGACTCGTCAATATTTCAGGGAAGTAATTGAAAATACAATATAAATAAATGTTAGTTTGATAACGTTGTAATTAAAAATCGGTCAAAACCATATACAACTTTTCTTTACAAAGCTACATACATTAGCTCTACTCTTTATTAAATAGGGATATAGGTCACTCTCTTCGTCATCGTTTGCAGATTCAGTACGCGTATTAGCATTACAGCACGCTCCCTTTGTGAAAACAAAGTTAATCTTGTAAGTCACCTGATGCCATTTGTCCCTTGAAAAAGGTTGGGGGAAATTCATTTTTGTTTTCCCAGGCGACAATTAAGACCTGAGTGAGAAAGAGTGTTGTTATATCTGGTCTAGAATGGATTAACTTGATGGTGAAATGTTTCTAACTGAACAGGAAAATTTACAATATCTCTTGACATTGAGCGCAAAATCACTCAATGAATCTCCGATGTGTTTTCCATTTTTTTCAGCACAATTTGAAATGTTTTGAAAGCATTCGGAACACGAAAAGTAACTTGATTCAACCTCGTGCAATTCTTGTCAGGTATAGTCTTACCTTTGCATAGGTATCACTAAACCCATGTGAATTTAAAGTTTCTATCAATGTTCGTGACCCATATTCATGATATAACTGCACAGCCAGTCCGAAATAAAATGGGGTGAATGTTGTTTTTCCTACAGAAGCTATTGATTTTTAATAGCCATACGAATTTTAAATTTATGAACAACATACGGTTCAGAAGTTCTTTTATGTGATTTTTCATCAAGTAACACTTAGATTTTCTGCAGCAGATATGGCATCCCCTATAGTGAGCAAAGAGGTAAACACTATATTTGACAACCCTTGTCCCCCGCTATTCCTGTCTGCATTGTAATTGAGTTGCCATGATAACTAATTAGTTCTTTCTGGAGTTTGACAGTTTGGTTAGCATCAGAGATATTCTTAGGCAAAAGTGGTCGGTATATTTCATTTTTTGTGAAAGACTACAATTTTTTCTAAAAATTGACTTTAAAGGGCAATAAATTATTATGGAGTCAATTGAACATTTTAGTCATGTTGATAGAGTTTATCAAATGTACCATGATTGTAATTTTGAACGCCAGACGCGCGTTTCGTCTACATAAGACTCATCAGTGACGCTCATGTCATTATAGTTATAAAACCAAACAAGTACAAAATTGAAGAGCGTTGAGGTTCCGAAATTCCAAAATGTTGAGCCAAATACGGCTAAGGATATCATACTCGGAATAAGAAAATCCTTAGTTTTTCGAAAAATTCAACCAGTGGTGTAAATAGTTATCATGTTGAAATATTTGTAGATCTTACTTTGCAATAGTATCAAAAAAATCCTACCCTTCTACCCTTTACCAAATTAATGAATGGCCGACATGGTTCTTGTCTTAATGCGGGGTTCACAATTGCCGTTTATTACTACCGTTTGGGATCAGACAGGGATAAGACACGAAAAATAAAAGTCGGATTACTATCCTCAATTATCTGGAATGTCCTATCATTTTCTGAGCGCAGTCGTTTTAGTTCGTAACAGATTCCTGTGGGTTGGGAATGGTCCAGATAGTTCGGCGAAGCACCCCGACAGTTAGGTGCGTCCCGTAACATTCGAGGAAACTCAGCCGATTTTGTCTAGTCCGATTACAAGCGTGATGATGTCGTGACAGATTCTGATGTATAGAATCAAAATTCTAACAATGTTCAGTGTTTTCTGGACGTTGTCTGATGGAACGGGAATGATCTGCAGACATTTTTCATTGCTGGTTTTCTGTCGATTAAGTCAAGATTGCATCCAGATCTTGATGATTGCGAACCGTCTTTGCCGAACGGTTCCGGAAGAATCCCTTTATTAATACGAAATTCGTCAATGATACCCACATCAAAGTGCCGACAATTACAGAATACAATACAACCGAGCTGCGGACCCGATAAAGCCGTTTGCAATACGATAGAGCGGACCGTGATAGGATTATGTTCCGACAGTACTTGATCATCCCGAGCATGCCGACAGTTTTCGAACGGATAACTTCCGTCAGCGTCGGTTCACTGTCTAGTCACTTTCGAATCTCTGCCGGATTACATTCGGTAGAATCGGGACGCAGTCGTGACAGTCTCGGTCGAATTTTACCATGCAAAAGATACAAATCGGATTTAGAAGCGGATTGAGAACGGGATTTTCGGGACAAATTCGCTCGAAAACGGTTTTCATCAACGATTCACAGGATATTGATCAGACCTTTGACAAATTTTAATCGTGAATGGTCCTGTCAAGGACGGCAGTAAAAACCGTAAATGTGTAACCCCAGCTTAAAGCTAGGTTCACACTGCCGATAATCCCGATTGTCCACATTTTCACGACCAAGCTCAACCAAATTCTTGGTATATGGGTCGAAGGGATAATCGGGAATTGGTTGGTATGCACATTTTTAGTATAAGAACGTCCGAATGTTTTATTCCCTGCCGTTTCGGAGTGAGCATTAAGTGTTACCCTTGTCAGTCCGTACGCACGTACGTCCCAACATGACCCTTTATAATGTTATATATGCTAGCTGGGGCATAATTGTCACATTCTCTGTTTATTTGGTTATATTCAATAGAAGGTCCGAGTAAAATCATACATTTAAAATATCTAAATAGACATAAAGCAGTTGGATTTGTGGGCAAGGTGGTAAGATCTCAAAGAGACGGGTTAATAGCTGTGACGGAGCTTGTAGGGTGCATAGAAGACGAAGAAGATGGTGTAGACATCAACAGGCGGCGAGAAATCTAGGTGGGGCAGTGGCTTACACAACGACCACTGTGTGCCTGGGTAGTGTGAGAGACTTGCACTAACTCAATAAAGAGGGACCCAATGCTTATACAAACTTCCGCATAGTGGACACTGATATGTAATGGTAGTTTTATTGCTCTTTTTGGGAAATGACACCACAAAATGAGATTTGTCACTGGATTAGCACTTATGTTATATTAGATAGCAATACATAAACTTTACCATCCCCATTTCCTTGCTTTCTTATAATAAATAATAGCGTACTGTTTGTCAAATATATGTGCATAAGTATGTAATTAGTATTTTTAATAGATTTGATATCCAGTAGTTGAATGGTTAATATAGATTCTACCACTACATCGAGTGTGATACGATGTTTATCCACTCTCGACAGTTAAATTTTCAAATTTTAAACGCGAGGCTCGCCAAGCGTTTTAAATATTTAAAATTTAACTGTCGAGAGTGGATAAATATAGTATTATACGAGATTTGGCGGTAGAATCTGTTTCTCTAATGATTTTCAAACAATACGCAGGCAAACGTATTCCTTCTTTGCGACTGATCTGCAAAAAGATGTGTTCTTTCCATGTGACGTCATCAGGCATGGTCGCCTTTTTTCATGCCGTCACAATAGGAAATTGAGAGGAAAACAAGAAAACTCGACGTCATAATCGGATTTTAACCAATGAAGAACTGAGATCCAATGAATCACACGTTGATTAAATTTTTTTTATACAATGGGTGTAGAAAGGGATAAATTGACGAAGAATTAGAGAAAGATATTTATTCTCTTTTTGCTGTATGGCAACAACCTGTATGTATTTGCAAAAATATAAAGCAAAAAGAGGGCAAAGATGTCATATATTTCTCCAAATTGTGTTCCATTTGTTATAGTTTGTTAAACGTAACAGAAGTAGAAACAAATGCATCGTTTGGTTAGAGAGGATTGAAATTTTGAGCAATTTTAGACAATGTTTTGAGTTATGACAAGCAAGAATACGTTTAGATAATAATTATTGATTTAATGTTAAAGTTGGAAAGAAATGCATCGTTTGAACTAACAAACGACGAACGACAACCTGAAGACGCATTTTTTCTGTGAAGAGCTGTATCATTGGCCATTGTACCACAACTTCTTTTTTGTACTACAAATATTTCTGGACAAACGAAAAATACGGACAGACAAAACAGAAAAAAGTCCATAAAACAGGTAAAATATAATTGATGTTCTGATAAATCAACTTTGAAAGATAACTTAGTCATCGGCAGTTTAACAATGAATATTATTGTACTTTAATATTTGAAAAATCCGCCAGTGCCAAAATTGCAGAATTTTCTTCCCTTCCGGAACATCTGAGATCATCCCAGGTTTTGTTGGGTTATGTGTTGCTATGTTTTTAGTTTTCTATGTTATGTGGACTGCTGTTTGTCTTCTCGTCGGTTACCTATTTTCGCTATGCCTGCGTCGGTTTGTTTCCGACCTTTGGATTTGATTGTTCCTTTGGCATCTTTTGCCTCTTTTACAATATTAACTCTCCTTGCTGAAGAACAGACATGTACTGGACATGGGGGAATTTTTGGCGGAAGTTAATATTTTGTACAGTTAAAATGAACATTGACAATATATTTTTGCGGATGCGAGTTAATCAGATTTGCACACCCTTTTAGAGAATCGTATAACAGTATGTTTACACTCCGTCTCGGGCTTATATGGGGGTCTCGGGATGATATCCAGGCTGATATGGAAAAGGCCATGTATTAATCGCTTTATATTCACCACCAACAGAGAACCGGAATGAGTCATGCAAATCCAGTATTTCATTTACGAATTTAAAATATAAATTATCTTATAATTTAATAGTGATATGAACGTTTTTGTAGAAAAAGATCTTTCACGATACCGTTCACGATCTTCAAAAAGCGGTACGTAATTTTTCACGAACCGAAAAATCATTTTTTTGTGAATATCTAATATTTTTTCAAATTTTCTGATTAGTATTATAGTATAACGTAAGTAAGTAAGTATTTTTTTTATTATAGTGACATGTGTAAATTATAAACATACAATACATGAAAAATATTTATACACCCGGCCCAATGGACTTATAAGTCACCTCAAATGAAATTAAATAATTATAAAACAATTATATCACGTTCTTGAATATAACAAATTATTCATGAAATTATCTTTTAGTTAACGAATGGTTTTTTTTAAATATATAAACATATGAGCTATTTGTAAACAGAATTGCGTCTTTTGGTATATGCCTGTACAATATATTTAGCTAGTTTTCGAGTATGACTTTTATAATTAAGAAAATAAGTTTTTCTTTATTGTCCATAGATATAAAGTAAGTAGTTGATAAAAGTTCACTAAACACATGTTCTCGTATATCAAACTAGAATGAACAGTCTAGTAAAAAAGGATTTTCAGTTTCGGTCACGTCAGCAGTGCAAAATTTGCAAAGTCTTTCTTCTGGTCTTTTGCCTATATATCGTCCTGTCATTCGGCATAAATAACGGATCTTCCATTATATATATTAAAATTGGATGACTTTCAGCAAAGACAATTTGTAAAGCCATTCGAATTATGAATTATGAAAAGAAATTGTGTGTGTCTACATATTGAATCTTTAGCAGCAATCTGCCTATTGTAGTTTTGTAAAAACGGTGTACTTCAAACCTTAATATTTCTCCTGACTTTCTCCGATATTGATCTAATGTTGCACCATTTTTACAGACAGTTTAATTTTTTTTCATGATCCAATCGAAATACTTGACCACTATAATCATAATGTATTATTTCATGATCACTTTTCTCGATATACTGAATGACACCCGTGATTATGTTTAATTTTGCAAATGAATAGTTGAACATATTTATCATTGGTATGCTACTTTAAATAAGCAACATAAATGTTGAATTTGATAAAACGAGAACAACTTTGCCAAATTGTAATCATAGTACTGAAGAACTGAACATCGGATGACCGCAGGTTCTTGTAGATTGTCACAAGCACTCTGCTCAGATAAAAAAAAAACATCTCTATACCTGAAAGTGAGGTTAATGTTCAGAGATATACCGTATTTTTTTTCTGAGACAAGTTCGTGAGTGGATGATGAATAAATGACAGAGAATGATCAACCTCACTGTAAAAACTATTATATTGTAGTGATACAAATCAGTATACTCTGGTTTGTTGTTACTGTATTATATGAATATTTGTATATTACAGTAACATGTATATATAATTTTCATCCATTTGTATATTATTATATTCTACACTTGTAATAATAAGTTGCAGTGCAAGTGCATGATGGACACTCTTCTGTTATAATTAAATTTTGGATGTAACGCGTCTTCTGATTGGCTGACGTTGTTTTATTTATCATATCATAGACAAAATTTTGTCATGTGAAAATGTATATATGGTGTTGAGAATTTTTTGCTTAAAAAATAAGCCTGGTGTATTAAATACAGGAGTGCTATGTCTAAATTTCGGGTTTGGGGTTGCACCTATTAGAATAGAAACAGGAAGATACGAGAATTTATGTTTAGAAAATAGGTTGACAATGTGTTTTAATTGTAATGATATTGAAAATGAAAAAGATGTTTTATTGCAATGTCAAATATATGCAGATTTACGTAATAGCTTTTTTAATCGTGCTTGTCACTTTGAGAATAGTTTTATTAGTATGCTTGCACACTATCTTATTAAACAAAAGTTTTCCTATTTAATAAAATGGTCGTTTGGTAAAGCTGAATGTAGATATATTTGCTGTAACTCATTTAAAGCCTTCTTCTCTAATGAGAAAGGTAAATATGCTAAATATACTTACGTGTGATGAGATGATTGAAGCTGTTAATTTTCTCTTTGATAATAGTTATGTACGTTTCGGCAACAAAGTTTATCGACAGGTTGTAGGTATCTCCATGGGCACTAATTGTGCCCCTTTTAATAGCAGACTTGTTTTTGTACTGTTACGAATCACAGTTTATGACTAAACTCAGTAAAGACCCGTCGAAATTGCATTTAATTGATAAATTCAACAACACTTACCGTTATCTTGATGATATTTTTTCGTTAAATAATCAAGAATTTTCTCAAAATACTGCTTAAATTTACCCTAAGGAACTTACTATAAATAAATCAAATTTATTCGGTAATAACTGTCCTTTCCAGGATTTAGATATTTCGGTTTTAAACGGGAAACTCCACACTAAAATTTACGACAAAAGAGATGATTTTTCGTTCCCTATTATTAATTTTCCATTTTTATATGGTGATGTTCCTTTGGCACCATCTTACGGTGTTTATATTTCACAACTTGTTCGCTATGCCCGTGTCTGTTGTGACCTTTTTGATTTTAACGCACGCAATCTATGTATTACTGGTAAATTATTAAACCAGGGATACTTTTTGATTTTAACGCACGCAATCTAAATATTACTGGTAAATTATTAAAACAGGGATATCATTACCATAAATTACTTAAAACCTTTACTAAATTTTTCCATAGATATAAATATTTGGTTTTGAAGTTTGGTTGAGGCCTACCTGTAGAAAACTTATTTCAAACGGGATAGCACATCCTCACTTTTACGGAAATGTTGTAAACCGTGCCCTGAAATTTAAAAATGATCCATGTAAACGTCGCTCCTTTAAATAAACTTATTCTAAAAGGTTACCTATTCAACACTGTAATAAGATCATTGGATATTGTTTTTATTGGTATAAACATTGATTTTGTTATCAGTAAATTAAAAGCCAACTAAATATTGCTAGTATGTTATATAAATATACATATTCATGGATCTACTATCTGTCGATACCTGTAACTTGGCATTGCACAAGGTCATGTTTTTCTCTGGCTGTTTATGACGTCTTTACACTAAATCCATTGGATGTTGGATGTGTACGGATTGATAGTTTAGTCTTAGATGCATGATTTTTTTTTTATTAGTTGTTAGTAGCTTTGAACTAGCTGTCAGATAACTGCGAGTACTCTCAGATCTGTTCATTGTGTCTTTTTGTGTCGGGATGTACAAGTACCCGGCCATGTCCACTTGTATTTTCGTCCATCTGATGAGTTAAGCCTTTTTCAACTGATTTTCATAGTTTGTTCTTATGTTGCACTGTTATACCACGGCCCAGGTTTAGGGGGGTGGGATCCCGCTAACATGTTTAACCCCGCCACATTATTTATGTTTGTGCCTGTCCCAAGTCAGGGGCCTGTAATTCAGTGGTTTTCGTTTGTTTATGTGTTACATGTTTGTTTTTCGCTCATCTTTTTACATAAATAAGGCCGTTAGTTTTCTCGTTTGAATTGTTATACATTGTCTTATCGGGGCCTTTTATAGCTGACTATGCGGTAAGGTGATTTGCTACGGTGGAGTTGACCAGCGTTTTATTTGAGCAGTCAAAATGCGTTGATTGTCATATACAGTCACTGACCCGATATCACTTTTCCTCATAAATATTTAAATAGAATTTGCCGAATTTATATTTAATTATTCATACGACCTCTTCAACCTGTTCTTGGTTCCAATTTATTATACAACGATTTGTGGAACGATTCAAACCTGTTTCTTTTACAATTTTTGGAAAAACATATTTCACTTGTTAATGTTTTTTGTTTGCACCTTATAAATCATTATGTTTTATGCTTATTGTTGATATTGTTGGTATTTTAGTCCACACTCAAACGAATTCGTTCACCATCGATTGAGGGTTTCAACAGGTTATGTACATTTCATTGTGATGTATATTTCACCTGCATGATGTGAGGTATTTTTAAAGGGGATTTTCCCCAATATCTAAATCAAATAAGTAACATTCAGTGGCGGATCCAGAGGGGGGGGGGCGTATAGTCTAGTATGATTAATCATTTTACAACCCTTTGTTTGCACTTTTTTTTTGTAAAATGATTAATCAGACTAGACTTCGTGAACATTGCCATTTCCTGTGTATTTAATTTTTATGCGACAATTCTTTACTTATAAAAACATTTGTCGCTCGTATTTACTGTAATATGTTATTGATTATGTTAAAGTCATGTGATTTGCTACGGTGGAGTTGACCAGTGCGAAACACATTATAAACACTGTCAACATGAAGCACATTAAAACTATTTGAGAACACTGTCAACATGAAGCACATAAACTATTTGAGAAACACTGTCAACATGAAGCACATTAAAACTATTTCACAAACACCGTCAACATGAAGCACATTATAAACACTGTCAACATGAAGCACATTAAAACTATTTGAGAAACACTGTCAACATGAAGCACATAAACTATTTGAGAAACACTTTCCACATGAAGCACATTAAAACTATTTGAGAAACACTGTCAATATGAAGCACATAAAAACTATTTTGAGAAACACTATTCGAGAAAACTGTCAACATGAAGCACATAAACTATTTGACAAACACCGTCAACATGAAGCACATTAAAAATATTTGAGAACACTCAATGTGAAGCACATAAATATATTTGAGACAATGTCAACCTGTAGCACACAAACAATTTGAAAATAAATTGTCAATCTAAAGCAGGCAAACTGCTTAAAAAAAACGTCACATTTAGCACAAACCCTAATTGATACAACTTTCAACATGAAGCACATAAAAAGCCCAAATGAAATATTCAAATAAAATTAGGCCCTGTCACGTTGGCCACTTTACTGAGTAAAGAGTTTCCCGTTGATACCGCGTGGAGGTGTGACTTGGACTTGGTCATATTAACCCATTTATCAACCTTTTTTTTCATTATGTAAGAAGATTTTTTTTTTTATTAAAAAAGTGTAATTTAAGTTACATTATAATTTTTAATATGAGCATACAACACAACACATACTGTATCTATATTTTTTATACGATTCTCACCAATTCAGCTTATACAACAGATATTGTTTTTTACCAGCTTTTTAAAGTTGGAACTTCTACTGTATTATGTGAAAAATAAGATTTCTCACCGAACATTATATTTGAATATATTCTGCTTTCAGAATGTGAAAACAGATGAATTCAAGTGTACAGCTACAACCCACTGAAATACATGTGATATGGGATATTTGGAACTAAAATTGTTTATGTAAAAATGTTATTTGAATGGAATTATTTCAAACGTGTATTAAAATCTGTGATGACAGTTTGTAAATCTGATTCATCCAGTTCAGCTAAATTAATGCCAAGATTCTCAAATTCAAGAAAAAAGTCATTAAATATCATATTATCAGAGTCCGTGTCAGTGTCTGATTCAGAGTCATAAAGGGGTTCAACTTGGGTTTTCTCGTTTGGTTGTTGGATATTTGCATCACCTGAAGGTAACATTGTAGGGCCAATTGAATTTAAACAAGACTGTCCACATTTACATCCAGGACCGCACGACTTTCTTTGCTTCCTACATCCACACTGATTGCCACTACAATTAGATTTTATACACCCACACCCAGCTGTCCATAATTTTACATTGTTTGAAATTTTTTCTAAATTTTCATCAGAGTCCCAAACAATGCTTAGTACATTTTTGTCAACCTTCCAGCCATGGTCATTCAAAATTGGATAATGCACCAAATTTTGATTAGCTTGTTGCCATACAAGTTTAACCCAACAAGACCTTTTCCAGTGTAAAAATAATGCATCATTAGATGGCAGGAAAAATTCTTCAGATGGAACTCTACAGTACAGAGCATCTCTAATTTTTGAAAGCCAAATATAGTGATTTTCTAACGGGCTTGATGTTTCTACAAAAACAGATTGAAATAAATAATGGGGAGTGTCGATTCTATCCTTTAAGAAGGCAGAGGAACATTTCCTCCAATATTCACAACCAACTAAACGTAAAAAAGCATGAAATCCAGCATTTTCTCTGTTATCACTTTCATTTAA
This sequence comes from Mytilus galloprovincialis, assembly GCF_965363235.1. Lineage (NCBI taxonomy): Eukaryota > Metazoa > Mollusca > Bivalvia > Mytilida > Mytilidae > Mytilus > Mytilus galloprovincialis. Next base: position 36,920,438 of record NC_134839.1, on the reverse strand, counting down.
TATTCCCAACCACCCCTTTACAATATTATTGGAAGTAATAAAATCTGGATATTTGAAAAATATCTGATAGAAAGAAGTTTTACCATGGTCCCTAAAAAAAGATACATAATCACATCCAGTAACAATATACAACATTTGAAAAATTGATGGTATATCGTCAAGATTGTCGTTTGAAAGGCACTGTAAATCTGGATCATTTTTCATGGACTGAATAAGCTTATTCATGTTTAAATATATGACATCCTTCTTAAAAGTAAGTTGAACAAAACCTGTTTATCTAAAGTTTGTATAAGTGGTAAACCAATGTTGTATGTGTCATTGTCTGGCGAATAAATAAGCACAGTATCACACAAAGTTTGTTCAGTGTGTAACCATACTCGACTCTCCCCCTCTGATATATTAGTTTGAAAATTCTTAATTATTCTTATCTCATTTTGGACAACACATTTTGATAAAGAAGAATTGTCAAAACCACCACCAACAACAAATGTTTGGTTTAATTTGATTGCATTTTGTGACAGTAATAAAAACTGTTCACTTATTAATAAAACCAATTGTTTTTTGTTGTTTCTATTTGCCAAAAATTTCAACCAATCTGAGGGTAGTTTGGAAGATTTGGTAAAAGAAACACAAGACGTATTTTCATTTTTTAAATCACGTCTGTTCCTCTCGATGTCCTTTGGGGAAAGTGGAGGGGACTGATCATCAAAAACCAGATGCACTTCAACTGTAGTATTATTATCAAAATAGGGTAATATGCATTTTTTGTAAAGGTAAATAATATAATTAGTGAAAGTTTTATGTGAAGACAACAAGGGTTTGGTATGTAAAAAAAAACATTCCATCTATAACCACACATTGAGGGGTTTCAGTTAAAATATTTGTGAAAGAATCTGGGTGTCGTGTACGGAAAATCTTTAAAGTTTTTGATTTGTCACCTTTATATGGTAAGCCATCAGAGTCCACAATGGCTTTGGGTAAAGCAATAAACTGTTGAAAATCTGAAACTGGTATGTTTTGATTTTTGGACCAGGAAATTTGTTTCCTAAGTAACGAATTTTCTAAACGTTGATCTTTTAATTCTTTTTTAACATAAGAAACAGTTTGTGGTTTAAATGAAAAACCAGTAATTTTTTTGGTTTTATTATGTCTAAATTTAAAGTCAGTCATACAAGATTTTATGTAGGTCATCAAATGAGTAGTGGCTACATTTTCATATGATAATAAGTCATCTTTTTGTAATTTTGTTAGAATTATTTTATCATTGAAAAAATGTGATAATGTTTTATGCTCAAATTGCACTAAATTGCTTTGTTTGAGATGATGAATATATAAAAGTATGTTTTCTTCTTCAAAAGTTGTCCTAGTAACTGCAATTTTGTGAAGGTCTGGCTTAATGAATGAAAGTTCATTTTTTAAATTTGTTAACACTTTAGCTCTATGGGGAAGATAATGAACTAGTTTTGACAGAGCATAAGAGGAAAAAGTTGTCATTGCACCCTTTACTTCACGGTTGATACAACTCTCGTGTGCTTCATCCAACCCCTGACTATGAATGTTTCTGCCAGATATGTTTACAACAAAAGCACCCTCTTCAAACTTCTTAATAATGCCAGCTGGAAAATTTTTCAAGTCCGCTATATGATATGGTAAAAGTCGTGCGTAATATTTGCTTTCAGTGATTTGGGTGATTTTGGTCACTTCTTTTATACAAAAATTACGCAGTTCCCAGTTACCAGAACGTATAGCAAGGAAATATGAAATATAAGTGAAGCAGTGCTTACTTAAGAAAGTATTCCAAAATCTCCAGTTTTCATTTTCCGCACAAAGCTGTTCTAATAATTCTTCATATTCAAATGAAAAATTTTGGAAAAATTTCATTTGTTTTTGTATTTTCTCTAAAGGGGAAAGTGTATCATCTGATAAAATGTCAGATACTCTTTTAATATGAATCAAATGGTCATTTTGGTCATGATTAAAATGAAAATATTTAATTACAGTTTCTATTTGAAAACGAAAAAGTGATTCCAAGAATTGCAACAAGAAATTATGTGTTTTATCAAAGTTCAAAGCCTGTATAACTGAATTTGCAGTTGCACCTTGATGGAAAATTTCAATGAAGTCTTTGAGACCAGCATCAAGATACAACTTCATAATCATCCTCTGATAATTTTTTAGTATGTGCCAGTCACCTGGAAAAGGGAGGACCCAATCAATCCATATTCCCCTTTTAGCTTTACTAAGAGGTCATATGTCTTTCCATCACCAACAACAACTAAATGGTTGATATCCTGACCAACATTTAAATTTTGATGCAATATCTCTAATGAATGTTTGACAGTATCTTTATTGTCACATTGTTCGTCCAACAAAGACAGATATTTAACCTCAGATTTTTCAATTAGAGTATTGTTAGTTTTTTTACTTATAAAATCTTGAATACCAGGGGATTGGGAATGGCTATTTGGACAGGGCAGTTTACAAAAACAATATTCAAGTAAAGTAGAAGCACAGCTTTGGGCCACTGCAATTTCAGAATGAATTTTTTTTTAAAATTAGATTCCTGTCTGTTACTATTGGAATGTTCTAGAGTAACTTTATTAACAAAACTTTCTAAATTAAGTATAGACTGATTAGAGAAATGAAGATCTTCTGGTTTTCTTTTTCTGTTTCGAGCAAATTTCTGAATTTCTGATTCTTTCATTACTTCTGTGCAAATGGCTGCAATACTTGACAATTGTTTATGAAAACCATTATACTTTCTGAAATCTGAAACATCAGTTATATTTTTTGACCTGAGAAAAATTCCACTATCAAAGTATAACCTATGATTTATTAAAGGACAATATTTTCCATCAACCTCCATAATGTGGAAAGAATGATTTGTAAAAAACATGGGATTTATTTTCTTCTTAAGGAGTAAGTGATTTTGGTTTAAGGGATTGTTTGTGTTTATTTCATATATATAAATACAGCACCCTGTAGCAAAAGATACAGCAGCTAAATCTACTAAATCTGACTCTCTCCTAGTATTAAAAAGATATAATTCATGGTTAATGTGCTCATCTGGAGAAAATTTTGAAACTTTAGAAAAGTTTTCATCACTTAAATAATAAGGATCTGACAATATTTCTCTCAGAGATTGATCCATAACAGTATTTGTTAGGCAATTTTCCATAACTTTTTCAATATCAGAAATGCAAATACCATCATTATCTCTTTCAGATGTAAGTAAATTATAATTCATTAAAATGGCAATTGACTTGTAAAGGGAAATAACTTTAAAATCATTATTTGGAAATAAATTGATGGAACGATACTCATCTTTACCATCTAAATATATATGTCCTTTTAAATACTGTTGCTTTTCCTCGGGCAATAACTCTATTGAGGGCTTAGGTATAACCAATTGAATAGAGGTTCCATCAAAACCACGATGGGCATCTGTAGACTTAACAGCAGCATAAGATGATCTTTTGTTAATATTATCTACAGATGCTATTTGAAATTGACATTTTGAGGAATTTATTGAATTTGATTTCCTTTCTTCAACAATTTGAGATTGGTATCTCTCATAAGTCTGCTTAGAAACACATATACCAAATTTATTTAAAAGGTTAAAGCAATCAGTAGAGGAATTAGTAAACTTGTCAATGATATCGGCTATTAACATTTGAAATTTATTACATTTAGAATCTTTATTGAAGATTAAACAACAACAAATATTAAAAATTTGAGAAAACTGAACAGAATCCTCACTAAATGAATTCTCCCCGAAAGGAAGCTGTAATTCTGTTTCCTGTCCTATTAAGGAACACAAGAAATTCCACAATATTGGGTCAATAGAATTCTCTATATAGTTTTGAAATTTAAAATTTGACAAGCTTCTATTGGAACTATTTTTAATATTTTTACAAGATGTTTGTATTTTAGATTTGATAATTTCTGCAGCTTTTTTCAAAACATTTGCATCATCATCAGTCTTGACTTTTTCTTGAAGTGTATTTCCTTCATGTGAAGTACAACTTTTAAATTTCTTTAATTCAGCCAAAGAGTCAATAAGACAAGTAACAATATTAATTCCTTTCATTAGTATTATAGTACCATGTCGGTCGTATTTGCAGTTGATGGAATCACCGAATAATGTGTTTAATTTGTGACATAATAAACGGTTTTGATTTCTCAACTGATCTGAAATAAAATTCCCCCCAAAATCTTTATAAAACTGCACAATGTCTGAAATTAGAAGTGCCTTTCTCTCTAAAAGATCATTGCAAATTTAAGTAATAAGTTTATCAAAACATTGGATACTATTAATATCGAAATAAATTGGAAGGGAGCTGTTAGTGGCTTTTGTCAAAATGTCTATAATTTTTTCACGGCTTAATATCTCAACAAAAGCATCACTATCAAAAAAGTTTGTAACAGAAGAAAAACATTGTTTGCATATATCTGAATTTTTAGATAAATCAACAGGGGTCAAATTTTTGTCTTGAAAGTAGTATGGTAATTTGTCCATCTTTTCTAACCTCAATTTGTATTTTCTCTTTAAAATAGAGTTACATATATTGCATTTGTCATGTGAAGATTCAAACCTTGTAGCCTTCAAAAAATGAGAATCACAAAGAAAAATCTCAAACCCTTCATAATCAGCTATATTTGTAGCAAAAAGAGAATTTATTTTATCTAGGGAAATGGGTGAGGGACGTAAATGAGATATGTCAGGGGAGCACATCTGTAGAGAATGTAAGGTGCATGGAACCTTTTTCTTTTTGATAATTGGTACATCTTGCTCATTTCTCTTGGTACTGGCTGCCCTCTCTGACTTAAGAAAACAAGTCTTGCAAATACAGTCATTTTCAATAAGTTCATATTTTTGTTGTATATAATTTATAACTATGTCAGATTGTTCATTTTTTAACAAATGGCGATAAGAATAAATGCTGTGTTTTTGGCATCTTCTGCATGGACCACATTCTCTTTCAGGGTGAACATTTGAACCTTTAACACCCCCCAAACCAGGTTGGTATAAATCTATTTTCAGACCATCTTCACAGATGACTGGCTTCATGGTGGATAATGTGAGACCATTTTTTAACCTGAAATGTTGCTGTTTTTTTTTTTATTCCAGTATGTTTTTCAACAAATGATTTGAGGGTTGATATTGATATAGTTTTATGGAATGTATTAAATGTTAGAGATTTGCCAAAGGCTTGGATATAAAGACTTGTTCTTTTATTATTTATATTATGAAGTCCGTGATTAGTTGGAATTATCTTTCTCTTTTCATGAGGAATTTCTCCAGGTTCATACATTTCATCATCATTACACTTTTCTTTCTTGTCAGTCTCAGAGATGGATAGTAAATCAAAGGAATTTTTTGTAGAAACTGTGTAAAATTCAGACACACTACTGCAATTATTCTGGTTGGCTTTGGGAACATATTTAAAGCTGCTACCAATATTAGAAACTACACACAACTTGACAGTAGTACAATGTTTAGCCTTTGGTCTCAAAATTTGTTTGGACTTTCTGTAAGGTTCTGTTTTAGCAATTGGATTATTTACTGCTTCAGTTAGTTTAGTATCAATAATTTTGTTTGTTGACTTATTGGATGAGAATTTAAAATTATTAAGAGATTCCTGGATGCCCATTTTGTCAACTGGGTTTATGAGGGGTGGAAAATCCTCCACGTTGAACTGAAATTGCATTTTAAATAGGGTCAATAGGTATTTTTTTTAAATTAAAAAAAATACTATTTCAGAAATATCAAATTTTACATTTAATATAAAATAGAATTATATCATTATATCATAACAGAGACATATCAGAGCCAAAACAAAATTAAAATATTAAACCACACACATAATGATGTTGAAAAACAGTATCAAAACTGTTCTTCTTTCTTTAAAACCACCAATACTACATTTTATATACGATAAGATTTTCGTAAATGAAGTATTTTAAAACGGAATTACATTTGTAAGTGTAAACGTGTTCAATTATTAAAAACAGAAGAAAGTTTAAAGAGAAAATTTTACAAGTCTAAGAGCAACCAACACTCGGCAGCAGATTATGCCAGATAAAATGTACGTCAGAGAAGAACGCTGATGACAAATTACGTGTAGCGTTCTGTTTACTGGCAGGGGCGTAGCAGCCGGTACGGCAGGTACGGCACTCGCCGTACCAATAATGTTCGTTGGTACGGCATGCCGTACCTAAAATTTATATAAAAAATATAAAAAATAAGGGTTTTCAACGGAAATAAAGAAAATAAAGATTTTACAGATAGAAAGGTCCATGTAGAAGTCATAGCAGAATATACGATATACCTTCATAAGCAAAGTTCGAAAACTCGTATACGTAGTATATACGATAACGAATAATTGCCCTGTATTAATCAAAGTACGGATTTTTTTTTACTTACAAATGATTTTAATTGACCATGCATATGGTCATGAACAGTCATAGTACTATCAATAGCATGTTACGGCCTTCTACAATTGTTCTGGTTTAAACACAAATGGCATGGAAGAATCAAAGTTAGAACTCTCAAATGGAGAAACAAACATTGTGCGGCAAGCATGGAATTTTGTGCGACTGGCATACAAATATATTAAAGTTTAGCAAGCTATAAAACCAGTCAAGTTTAGTCCAGTATTTTCTACTTTAGAAAATACCTGTACCAAGTCAGGAATATGAAAGTTGTTATTCATTCGTTTGATGTGTTTGAGCTCTTGACTTTACCATTTGATAACGGTATTTTCGTTTTGAATGTTCCTGGGCGGGGTTCAGTATTTTTGCTATTTTATTTTTTGCAACAAAAATATTGTTAGTTACTCTTTATGCATGCACCATAAAGTTTAAGTAATCATGACTAAAATATAAACGAGTTGTCCCAATTTTATTGCGTGCCGATCTATCCGCTACAGAGACAAATAAACGATCTGCACATTGTTAAAATGCATATTCTGCTTCTAGGCACCAAGACGATCGGAATATAATCCAACTTCAACAACACCATACAGTAACACATTTTTACTGTTTTATCAATAGTCATGTTTTGGTAATATCTATTTGACGTGGCTCGGTACTTATACATCCCGCCATTGTGAATGTGTGATATCATTTGTGCTATGGTAAATTTTTGTGATCGCGTCTTTCATATTTGCTAATGTGCGTTGTATATATGGCTTTTTGTTTTCCTTCAAGATTTTAAGAAGTGTTTGCAAAGAATGTTGCATTTTGAACAAAACATACGAAAAAAACTGAATGCGATTTTCACTTGTAATTTAACACATTTTTTATTGGAAAATAACGATTTTTTTTTCTTCATTTAACAGTTATAGTGTGAATTTTATATATAATAAACTAAATGTTCAAAAGTTCCGTGCGACACTTGGTTGTATATTATTTCTCGTAAATTTGGAGTTTTACACTTTACAAATCTGCAATCTACCGTGTGATATCGAAAAAAAAAAAAAAAAGTATTTAGCGTTCCGTGACGCTAAAATCTGAAAGCAAGTGTTACGAAAATTCGCCGTGGATATAAATCTAGCATTCACATAGTAGACGTGCCAACCTTTGCATGATCCTTAGAAATAAATTACATAATTATAGACCAGTCCTAGTCACAGTGATTTTTTTAAAATTTTAGTCACTGAAGCCCCAAGTCTGATCTTCGACGGTTTACAAACACGTTTAATGCTATTAGAAAATGCTATTCCATTATATTCCCTGAACTCTCTGCATCTAACTGTTATGTATTTTTTCCCGGTTACCAACCTTTCCCCCTGAAATACCTGGTTTTTTTTTTCTTTAAAACATATCATATAAAAAAAAAACATGTACATATATGCATATAATTACAGAAATACATTACTAAGGGATTCGAATCAGTATTTCCCTTCATATATTAATTAGTCTCCCTGTAAAAAAAGGCAAATAACTGCAAATAAAAAGTTGATTTTTTTGTCTGATCTTTCCTATATGATATGTACCGGGTTGGTGTGTGTCCAGGACTTTGTCAAGACTGTCTCACCCAATTACGATCCTAACCATGAAATACTATATATTCCAAATGGCTTTGAATCTACTAAAAAATGTTGAACTTGTTTAAACACAAGTAGATTTTCCTCTTGACTGAGGTTATTTTGCCAAACAGGAGTATTTTATATTGTATATGGGAACGGAATAGTTTCTATTGTACGTTTTCGGACAAGGGAGTACACTCGAGAAGACAATGCTTACTGCTTTCGATTCTACCACAAGTACAGTTTTTAATTTCTTCAAGATTTCTCTTAATACATGTTCGTTTAGATTACTGCAATCCATCCGAAGTCTGGCATGAAGTATTTGTCCTTTCCTTTATCCATATAAATAATAATTTGGTATTTTACTTACATTTTGATTAAGGTAACGTTTAAGTGTAAACTTAGATGGGACCAAATCTGATATCGTCCAGAAAAGCATTTCAGGATCGAATGACTGACGTAAGAAAAGATTTCTGATACAATGCTGTTCTACACTTTATATGTTGTGTGTCATTCGTTCGTCTTGTGTCATAGTTATGAATATTAAACAGTTGTGAAGGGTCTCACTAATTAGCGACAACAAGCGTCAACAAGCGACAAGAAGCGACAACAAGAATTATTTTAGCGACAACAAGCGACAAGAAGCGACAACAAGAATTATTTTAGCGACAACAAGCGACAAGAAGACTATTTAGCGACAAGAAAACATTTTTTTTTAATGAGATATAAAGAAATTTGTATTTAATGGTTTTTTTTAAATATACGAGCAGATGTGTCTAATTAAAATGTTTTATTATATAGATAGACGAAGAAATGAAACATTTGTGAGGAAGAAAGAGATTGTGAAGTTTATATATGTATATTGGTAGATGAAGAAATTTAACATTTGTGAAGAAGAAAGAGATTGAGCTTTTTTTTTTATTTTTAAATATGAAGAATATGTATAAGATAATGTATGTATCTGTTTTCATCAAAGTCAAAGTATGAATAAACGAATGGAGATATATATGGAGCGGGCATAATGGAATATAATATTTTGATTCATTTGCTTAATACTATGCTCTAAGTGTACTCTTGTTATGTCAATTCGATGCTTTATTTGTAGAACTCTCAGCCACGCTTTGCCATCTTTATTATTTAAGCGTGGTTCTACCTTGGGGTCCATATATTTTTTTTTTTTTAATTTTTTTATTATTTTTAGTCATTATATAGTAATATGTACATTCCTATCTAACATAATATTTATACATTTTGTACATGGTGGTCCCATTTTGATAAGCCGTAGATTTTTACCACTAAGGTTCACTGTATTTTTGCCCTTTTTGAAGTTGTAGTTTTAGCATTTTTAATACGTTTCCGTTGGCAAGGTTTACGTGCACATGCACTTGTTTTGTGGATTGTCAGCCCACCATCTGTTGAAGTGGTGGACTCTGGGATTGCGTTTAACTTTCTCCCATGAGTCATGATAAATATCGTTTAATGAGGCAATAAACAAATAAAAAGATGAAAACATTCACATTTCAATTTTCTTTTCCTCCTGTTTGATTTCAGTTCTTTGTATTTCACAATTTGTGTCAATATTTTCAGGACAATGATGCACAAATAATTCATTTTGCGAGCTTAATATATATTGCACGAAAAGAGTTTTAAAAAACAAATTATAAGATAAATAATATGTTCTAAAACACAAGGAAAAGTAATCTCATAATACAATAATTAAACGTAATACTGGCTGTTATTCATAATAGATGATAAAATATTATGTAAATAATGTTTCATTTTTTTCTATCAATTTTAACTTTCTTGTCGCTAAAATTATTTTCTTTTGCATATTCTTTTAATATTTATTGCAATAACTAATTTTAATTTAAAAAAAAATGTTTTCTTGTCGCTAAATAGTTTCTTGTCGCTTGTTGTCGCTAAAATAATTCTTGTTGTCGCTTCTTGTCGCTAAAATTCTTGTTGTCGCTAATTAGTGAGACCGGTTGTGAAGGATAATATCGCTTAAATAATCAGGGGTCTTATTGGGAAACATTTCATGTTTTTTACGTCTTTCTGATAGTAACTCCCATCCTGTTTCATTGTATAATTTGTTTATGGGTGATAGCTTAGTACCGCCAGTAACTAGCATAGCCGCTTCAAGTTGCATATTTTCTAGTTTATCACTTTTGATAAGAGCCAAAGTGGTCGACTGGTCTAGCGCGCCGATCATAGTGCAATGCAATTTGGTACCACGATATCTCAGTTCGAATTCTGGTGAGGGAAAAACAAAAATTTGATAACGCAAATTTACAGCTCTAACATTGTTGGGTTGATGTTTAGAATATTTAAATACGTCTGAACGAGTGACAACTCTACAACAGATTTATCCATCGGCAGGGCCGTAACTAGCCTCTTTTAAAAGTGAGGCAAAATATTCGCCGAGCGTATCGAGGCGAAAAAAAAATTGGCGAGGGGGGGGGGCTGAAGGCCCCCAGACGCTCTGAGAAAAATAATGCAAAATCGTGCATTCTGAGCTATTTTTTCAACAATATTCTGGTCTCATAGCAATAACAACCAGGTGCTCCGCAGGGCGCAGCTTTATACGACCCCAGTGGTTGAACCCTGAACAGTTGGGGCAAATTTGGTCACAATATTCAAGCTTGATTCTGTCTGAATTTGGATTGTGATCAAATTTTTGACATAATATAGGTTTTTGTCACAAAATTAATGTGGTCAAAGATTTAACAAATCTATTGCACAATACTGTGCAATTGAAGATTTCTTCTTGAAACTTTTCAAAATTCGAAATTTAAAAAAAATTGAAAAAAAGGAAGCTCTTCAAAAAATGGTAAACAAAAAATCCCCCCCCAGCTTTTTGAAACCCCCTTGGAGCAATAACCCTTAAACTCAATCCCATGCTTTCCATTGCAGTATTGAACCTTGTAGTACAATTTCAGAGAGATCCATACACTTAAACACAAGTTATTGTCATGATTGTTTGGAAACTAGAAACATGCTTCTTTTTGGCCCCTAATTCCTACATATTTTGGGCAATTAACCCAAAACTTAATCCCAGCCTCCCCTTTGTTATATGGTACATTGTGGTACAATTTCAGAGAGTTCCATACAATTACACATAAGTTATTGTCTTGAAACTAGAAAAATGCTTGTTTTGAACCCTTTTTGGCCCTTAATTCCTAAACTTTGGCCCCATAACCCCTAAAATGAATCCAAACCTTCTACTTGTGGTTTAACCCGAATAATGTCAGTCGTTATATTCCGCTGATCTCCGTCTAATCTCCGATTGCTAGATAGGCTATAGGCCGCTAGAGGGCGCAGAATTATTCGAGTTAATTGTGGTTTTAAACATTGCGGTATGATTTCAGAGCAATTGAAATACTTCTACACAAGTTATTATCCTGAAACTAGAAAAGTGCTTCTTTTGGGCCCCTTTTGGCCCCCTAATTCCTAATCGGTTGGGACCATCATTCCCAAAATCAATCCCAACCTTCCTTTTGTGGTACTGAAACTTCTGAAACAATTTCAAGAAGATCTATTCACTTAAACTAAAGTTATTATCCGGAAACCAATGTGTCTTCGGACGACGACGACGCAGACGACGACATCATACCATTATACGATCCCAAATTTTTTTTGGGGTCGTATAAAAATTCATTGTATTTTAAGACTTTTAGGTTTTAGGGATAACATTAAAAAAAGATCGATATATATATGATGGATAAAGCAAAAATCGTAATTCTCATAATCCTTAATACCGAATCTGTCTGTCTGTTCTTGTCTTGTATTGTACTTAGACTTTGGTGATTTTTTTTATGACTAGATTTAAATATAGTGACAGTGCAGTATTATACTTTAAGTACTAGTACTGTTAAAGTCGACACTAGGGACCATCTTGACCTTGTTTTACGATATTAATGATTCTTTTATTGTTGGAGACTATCAAGATGAAAAACAGGAATTAAACTTTAACAATTGATCATTCGTATTTTTCTATACATTGACTTTGTGTGCGATTAGGTTCCGTGCACGTGTACTCAATATTCCTTTTTTCTGTTAAAAGAGTCTGAACATGACTTAATGCAAGGGTAACCCTTCAATGTAAAAGGTCATATGGCAATACATTGTTGTTGTTTTTTTTTCAGTTTTTTTGATACCGTGGAATTGGTGACCATATTTCAATTTAAACCATGTCAGCCTTCTAGTTTTATCTACGAAAAAAGCCAGTTTTGTTCTCTTTGGTATCAAGTTCAATTCTCCATGCAGAAACGACGATTCATTTCTGTGTCTTGTGGCATCGTATATTGAATATTCTTAAAATATTTTCTCGCACATTGTCTGGACATCGGTTGGCATGCAACATTACAAAACCACACGTTTACAAATGAAAATCAACACTCAGACTATAGTCATTAAGTAGGACAATAAATTAACAAAAGACAAACCCGGGACATAGAAGTACAAACAATAGACCATCAACTCTGATAACTAAAAGTGAAATAGAAACATGGATCACGAAAAACATGAAGGGGCTACACCAGATGGGTCGTTTTCAAAAAATGTCGAATTTTCAGTACACCCATGCTAACTTTTTTATTTCTAATGGAAATTTCAGTTGTAATGGTTTAAATGAAAGCTTGTCGGATTTGTGATTCAGAACATTAATAATAAACACACCTTACATCTATTTTGATAAGATTAAACTGCATTTAAGACCCATTTTAGGGGTATTTGTCTGCGTACAGTGTCAGAAAAACACATTTCAAATGATTTTTTTGCGATTTTCTGATCGCCTTGATATCTGCAAAAGGGACTTTTTAAGAACGTTTAATATTACTCTAACGAAAAATCGTAGCTTCTATATCATTGTATGTAACATATTATCTACAAACTAAATTAAATCTGCGTACAGGAGGTTCATGTCTTTCCTGTTACCGCTACTTAAATCAGCCGTGAAATTATTCTCCCTATGAATATTGAATCAGTCAGTGTTGATCTCAAAAGTGCAAAGTAATCTTTACATTTAAAACGCCTCGTTTCTTGAACGACAGTGTAGAGAAAAGAAATTTCAAGACATTTAGTGAAAAAAATATAGCGTACTTTTTTTCGTGTCTATGCTGTTACCACCAATTTTGATTAAATACACCAACAGTATACTTGTAAAAAGTGCAATAACGTGTTGGAAACCAAATTCACAATAGAAAAACGTAATCACTTTACCAAAGGGAGTAGTTATTTCACAACAGCAATCAAAAACGAAGAAATTTGTCTATCCTGTTATGTCTATCCTGTTACTATGGTTGCTATGGTTACAGTAACAGGATAGACAATTGTAGACAAAAACGATGTTAATTTTTTTATCTTAACATATAGGTGCAAAACGAATGAAAAATTTCGTTGTTTGAAATCATCTTAAGGTTATAACGTATTGATCTTCCCAATTAAGCATTCGCAGGTGCAATACTGATATCGGTAACAGGATAGACAAAAAGGTAACAGGATAGACTTTTATATAGTAATATATCAGAAACGTACGTTCCTGTTACCAATGAAATATAGAGAAAAGTAAACTAACTTATGAGGGATTTACTCGATGTTGGGTTTATTTGAAAGGGTGAAAAAATGCCGAACAATATGAATTGCTATCTTAGACTTGCATTACTGGTGGTAATTTTTACAACCTTTGAAAACCAATTTTTAGAGGCATTTTTCAGTACAACCAGTTAAATTGGCAAATAATCTATTATATTACAGAATGAATATATATAGAAGTTTATTCTCTTGAAAACCATCTAATTTTCTACGTAAAACAAGCTTAACATTTTTTCTAAACCTTTTCTTAATAACCCAAAATTTCTTTTGAAAATGGTAACAGGATAGACAAAATAATGTACCACCGATCAAAAAATGTTTCAACATATTTTTGTATGACATCATTAAGATTGCATCTTTTAATATGTTGTTCTTAAAGTACTGTTTGTTTGGATTTGCTTATGTAGAGGGTTGTTTGAACAAGTAACTTTTAATATTTTTTTCAATTTCAAAATTCGACATTTTTTGAAAATGACCCAGATAGTGAAGAGAACTGGCTTCTTGCAAGACACTTTCCGTCAAAACAATTTGACAATCTTTTTGTTTCAGTTTTTTTTGGGGGGGGGGGGGAATTTCAAACATGAGGCATTTGCCTCATTTGCCTCAATGTAGTTACGGCCCTGATCGGATCGCTAGCAGCGATGGTGATACAATATATACAAACTAATTTGTAATCACGATGCCTTTATAAATGACTTGTAAATTGGGATGTCACTCTCTGGAAATGTTCTTACTTTGTTTGTTCTAAGTTGTTTGAACATTGTTATGTTGCTACTATATTATCGCTTTAGCAGTTCTAGCATTGTCGTCATAGACTTATTGATCGTTATTGCGATGAAACCATATTCACAATGAAAATAGATTTTTTCGCAGTGTCATAGATTCGTCGTTTGTCTTACCCTTACTTGATATTGTATGAGAAATTCTGAAAATTATCCATTATGTTTCTTTATTGGTCTTTTTAAAAGGAATTTTGAAAATCTGTTCATCGGTCTGTTCATAGTTCCCTTTACTTCCTGAATACTTTTAGCGAAGATTTGATAGTTTAATAATGTTCTACAACCGGTATGCATATTCGGAATGGCGCTTTTTTTCTGTCAAAAATTTTCAAGTATTGTAGGAGCATGCCAAAGCCTGGCAAGGTGTCCAACACAAAGTTAAAGTGCGTGTATTTATTTTAGGCACTGGCTACGGTTACATGGAAATGTAACAATAATAAAAATATTATTGTTACATTGGAGACTAAATGCCGGAATGTATGGTTGGGTACAGACCTGATTAATAACGAATGTAACAATAATTATTGAGGCTACGGTTACATTGTGTTATTTGCTACATGAAAAACAGCAATGTACGATGGGACTAGTAATTATTACTAAATAATAAAAGTTGAGGACATTTATTTTATATTTACAATACATACAATAATTACATACACTTTCTTTATTTTTTTATTTACAATGACAGTTTCTACATATCCAGTAAGTGGTTGTTATACATCAAAAGCAAACATATTTAAGTCCGACACATTTTTGATGAACGAAATAACGTCCTTCAAGGATACATGTATACAGAAGTTCCCAGTATTTTAGTTCCCAGTTTGCTTTTGATGTATCAAATTATTTAGAACTGCGTTTGTATAGTTGAATGAAATTTGTGTCTTGATATTGTTTCAGTTTCGTTTCAAACGCATCCCAAGTTTCAAATTTTTCACCCTAAACAAAACTGATAATAGGAATCTCTTCATCCGTTGTTGAACGGTTGTTCAAAGTATAATCGAACAGTAAATTAAGAGTAGGTGTGTAGTTAAATACTTAAAAGTGAAACGATTGAACTACTAGTATATTTTTCGCCTTTGGCACTCCTAATTTGGTGTAGTATCTTTAAGAACATCAAAACCAAAATTAATATGTAAAACTATGTAAACACCATTTGTTAAAAAATAATTTTATTATTTATCATTATTACAAGTATTATCTAGTACATATCAAAGAATTAAGCAATAAAACTATAGAAGATTTAAGTTTAAAAAATCTAGCGTAGTACATTGCTGTTTTTTATGTAACAATAACGCAATGTAACCGTAGCCTCAATAATTATTGTTACATTCGTAATTAATCGGTTCCTTACCCAACTTTGCATTCCGGCAATTAGTCTCCAATGTAACAATAATATTTTTATTATTGTTACATTTCCATGTAACCGTAGCCAGTGCCTTTATTTTAGCTAAGATGTTCAACGGCCTTCAACTTTTTTGATAAAGTTTAATTGCTGCCTTTTCGACACGATTCATGTTTCAAATTCTGTTTTCTATATTTTGAAATTGATTTTAACACAAGAGAGTAAAATAATTGCACATAAAACAAGTTTTTAGGAACTAAATTTAAGTGTCAGGAGATTGTCAGAATGCAGGATTCAAGTTGCACTTTTTATTATGAATTTTTATATTTTGATTAAAAAAAAAGTCATATTTTAAATTGATCGATTGGGTTTTATGAGGAGGTTCAGGATAGTACTATCGATTAATGATGATCAATGATTTGATTATAAAAACATCGAGCCACCAACTCTTATTTTTACCGGAAACGAAGTATATAAATATAAAATATTTATGCAGTTCTCTTGCGGTACGAATACCAAATAATTCCGGTTTATTTAAAGCAGTACGATTTATTATGGTTTGGAAACTTCAAAAGGAAAGCTAATTTAATATTTTTGAACATTTGTAACAGAAGAAAAATAGATGCAGCTGGAATATAATAGCAGTGTGCGTCTTCTATCAGGTCCGACCGCCGCCCCTTTCTTACGTTACGTGTTTGACTGCTCGGAATCCTAATTTCATGTTGTCATTACATTTTTTCTACTCAGTAGAATTAGACAAATTTTAAACAAGATAATCTTTCTATATTCAGAAACATGAAAATAAAATTTGGAAAAATTGAGGCGAAGAATTTGATTTAATTTTTTTTTTTTATTTTAAATGAAAAGATGAAAAACAGTGTCATCCCTCCGTGAACTTTACACTATAAATCAATCTTGTTTTTCTCTATATCTAATCGATAGAATTGTCTTAAATTTTAAAAAAGCATACAATATATACCCAAGATAATTACCGAAATGTATGAAAAAATTTGAGGCGACCATTTTTTTGAATTTGCTAATTAATGAGGCCGAGCAGAAACGCTAGCGAAAAAAGGGGGGGAAAATTTCGAAAACTATTTCCAGAAATATTTTTATTTAATTATTTTTTTTAATACATATGGTTTTTTTTCAAGGACACTAGTTACTAAGGATTCCTCATTTCACTTCCGTGCAGCAAATAACTCATATTTACACTAAAACGCTAACAATTTCTAAAATATACCACACTTGCTATGAAAAACATTGAAAAATGAGACCCCGGCATTAAAATGGGAACAAATTTTTGCCCTGGCTTGAACACCCGTGTTCTTTACAAATTTCGATGCCAAAAACTCACAAGAATAGGATGTAAAAAAAAATTAGCAAATCAAAGGATAGGTATTTTTTTGTTCCCATTTTTGATTTAGCCATTTAATCCTACATGGCCGAAATTCAAAATCCGAAATTCTATAGGAAAAAATAATATTTCCTTATATTTCAATGTTCAAAAATGAAAATAATATGTAAACTCATATATTTTTCTCATACAAATATGCTTATAAACGACAGTATGTATCGTCGTTACTTTGCCGCAAACGAATAAAAAAAATATACAAAAGCGCGCCATTTTACAGTTGACGTCGGCCGACGCAAAATAGTTCAATTTTCGGCGTAGGACTACTGAGCGCCGCCGAATCACATTTAGGCCAAAAAGGCACATCCGGTTGTCCTACTGGCAGTCATTTTGACATTCAAATTACAGTAATGCATTGTTTAGCGGCTGAGGATGACAGACATGGCACCATCAAAGCGACAACGTATTGAGCAAGAACGTATTGACCTCTAAGTCACAATTCCACCAAACAGAAAGTGATACTCTAATGCACTCTCAGGAAAAAATAATTCTATAGCAATATTAATACCTACGTAAGCATGTTTAACCCCCACACGCCCCAGCCTATTAATAACATAGCTGAATAATTACCCCGAATCAGTAAGCTCTATATAGATTTAACGAGAGGTACGAACCATTTTATTTTAGGGAAAGTCTGAGATAATTGAGAGAAAAAATTCTGACCCTGATCTTTGCCTTACACAAAAAAAATCTGGCCATGAAGTATCTGGATTGAAAACAATTATCTTGTCCACTTTTTTCCTAATAAAAACAAAAATGTCCAACAGAATTATTTAGCTAAAATGAACATGATGAATAAAAACGGGCGTATTTTTTTTTAGAGGCATGTAAATCCCATATCTAACCAGAATGTTTGTTTCGCCGAACTGACATGTTGAATACTTTTTTCATGGTCCGACTGCAATTTGCCTGCTGGGTGTGGCCTTTATGTCTCCATTCGTCGACCGTCATTCATAAATTCGTTGTCATTTCAGACACATTCGTAGGCTCTGGTTCATTTGGAATCCCTCACTTCCCTTGTTGGGTGAAACATTTCAGCCAAACATTGGGATAAAAATTCTTGTTTTTACTTCTTAAATCGTGTCGGTCGTATTGTAAATTTCATTGAATAGCCCAATCTAATTAAAAACCGATCTTGCATCGCTCCCGTTTTCTGATATGTCGCGTGGGAGATCTAACGAAACCGGCTTTGAGGTCACATGTGAGTGAACTAAAAGTTATAAATTTAAAATGATATGTAAATGAGTTGATGACCTATTAGTAAGCCAATCAAAAAAGTTTATGAACTATTTTGACTGACGATTTCGTCGTAAATAAAATGAGTTACATCCCTTTACATTACGTTAAACTTTCAAGATCGTGGAAGACTCAAATTGGTCGAAAAAGACACACCTACGAGGTCACTCACATGTGACCTCAAAGCGGGTTTCGTTAGATCTCCAGAAACAGGAGCGATGAGAGATCGGTTTTTAATTAGATTGTGAATAGCCCTGCGTATATCGTTTACAACAAGAAATATGTAAGGTTATGCAAACTAAACATACAACAAACGAGAAATGTCAATTGTTTACTGACATAGCTTTGGATCCATCCAATAATTTTATAATAGACAATTAACGGGGAGAATACGGCATCAAAAATACCCAACCCTTACAATTAAACTATAAAATATACATGCCTCACTTCAGGAACCGTTAAAAAAGTGCATTTAACACTTATTTTATGTTTTTTTATCCAAAAAAAGGTCCAAATTTTTTTTCGCCTCGCTCCGCTCTGCAAAATTTAAATTCTTCGCCCCCCTGACATTAACACATTAAACAACAATTTAGAATGTTGTTTTTTTTAGATTGCAATATTAAGACAATAATAGTGCATTGACTTGACATTTCAACGCCTCATAAGCAGAGCCTCGCATTTCCCCGTTTCTAAGCCTCATCCTTATATCGTTGATATGTCAAGTCAATGCACTATTATTGTCAATATATTTTTATGTATATGTGTTTTAATCAGTCTCTCTTAACTCTTTTTAGAGTGGCTTATGTATACGTTGTTGTTTATGTATTAATATGTTTTAGATGATGTCATACATAAGGTGAGGCTTTAATAAAGTATGTCTTTGTCTTGTCTGTTAAGGTGTAAAAATTCGTAAGGGTTCTGCGGAACTCAGTGTCTTGCCTACTTTTGTTGTTAATCGCAGGCTCAACAAAAATGAGGACAAACATTAACAAAAATATTCCACTCGATACTACCTTTAGATTGTCCAAGGTTGGTAAAAGTCCAGGATAGTTTATGAATCGAACAATAGTCCATTTATAAGTAAAATACGGAAATTAGGATTTTTTTTTACAAAATTCACTATCTTATGATCATAAACAAACTGCTGTCCAAGTTTGGTAGAAATCCAGGATAGTGTAAGAAAGTTATTAAAACGAGAATTTTTGACATGTCAAATACAACCGAGTAAGGATCGAGAAGCCCGTCACTCAAGAATAGCTTCTGCCTGGTAGAAGAGATCGGATATTCGTCGAGTAGCGGTCGAAGTTATATGGAAAGGATCGTGTATGGATCGAGTTTGGTTGGAATGCAAATATTTTACCGATCAATACTCGATCATCTCGACTTTTGCTCGACTAATATCCGATCATTTCCCGATCAACGCTGACCTGTTTGATATGTGGTCAAGATTAATCGACCTATGCCTATTCGCTTCCAGATCACTTCTATATTTTTTTTTCATTCCAGACAAACTCGACCAATACCCGATCTCTACGCGACCACATTCGACACCTCTTCGATCTCTACCCGGCCATACAAGAGGACACATGACTGCTACGCAATTCTCTAAAAGTGTGTGCATATCTGACTGTTATAGCTTTGCTTCCTCAAAAAATAAATGGCACAGTTAATTTTTAACGGTATAATAATTCCTCCATGTACAGTACTTGCCTGTACTTTTGCAAGTAGGGGTAAAAATAACAAAGGATCAATCAAATTCAAAGTTCGAAAACAAACCGACACAGCCATGGCGAAAAACGAAAACCGACAAGAAGACATACAGCAGTCCACATAACACAACAAATTATAATAATAAAAACGTAGCAATACGAAATCTAACAAAACCTGGGATGATGTCAGGTGTTCCGGAAGGGAAGCAGATTCTGAATTTTGGCCCCTGGGGATTTTTCAAATTTGAAAATAATTGTGCAATAAATTTCATTAGTGGGCAGCTGATGTCTAGTTTAGCCTTCAAAACTGGTTTATAAGAATGTCAAGATTATTGTTTACCTGTTTTATGGGCTATTTTCTGCTTGACTGTCCGTATTCGCCGTATGTTCAGAAATATTGGTAGTACAAAAATAAGAAGATGTCGTTAAATTGACAATGAGAAAACTCGCCACAGGACACCAAATGACACAGGAAGTTCCAACTATAGGTCACCGTACTATCAAATGTTAACGCATAAATTTTAAGAAAGAAAGGAAACGTGGATGGTAAAAATTATGTATATTGCTATTCAACATAAGAATTAATCCAGTGGCAAATCTCATTTTGTGGTGTCATTTTAAAGAAAAAAGTAGTATAACTCCAAAAACTTATCAGCGTCCACTATATGGAAGTTTTTATAACCATTCACATTGGTGGCCGTGCAAGCCACTGCCTCATGTAGATTTCTCGGCGCTCGTTGCTGTCTACGCATTATTATTCGTCATCAACACCCTCTTCAAACTCCCTCACAGCTATTAACCTGTCTCCCTGAGCTCTAACCACCTTGCTCACAAAGCCAACTGCTTTATTTCCATGTAGATGTTTTAAATGTATGATTTTACTCATGAAGACCTTCTGTACACTACTGAAGCTAACCAAATAAACGGAGAATGTGTCCATGTGACACAAATAATGCCCTAGCTTGCATATAACGTTGGAAAGTGTCTTTACTCATAACGATAAAAGTGACGCCACCCAAGTTCGCACTGTATCTGTGTTCTATTCATAATATTTGGTTGAGGGAAAATAAAATTACAGAACGGAAACTAATTGGTCGGACATACGTACGTCCTTACGGACAAACAAGGGTAACGCTGCAGCGGGACATTAAAAATTCGGACGTTTTCATACTGTTTTACATACTCGACCAATTCCCGACACCCCTACGACCCCTATGCGATTTGATCGATCTTGTCTGTTTGAAATCAGGCTGAAATCGAGTAAAGTTGGTGTGGTCTAGCTTTTCGAGTAAAGATCGTGTAGAACTCGTGAATTGGTCGGAATTATCAGATATGCATTCAATTAGTTTTCGAGTTGGAGTCGTAATGGAGTCATTAAGGACTAGTGAATGGTCGAGTTAAAGTCGTGTACAGTCTGATAGCAGTGGGGTAGAAGTCAGTCATGCATAGTCTTTTAGATAAGGAAAAAATTGAACGCAGTGCTATGATCTGCTATGTTAATTATGGCGCGGAATCATCGTAAAAAATAATTATGGTATCCGGTCGTTCCGTCCTCAAACCGATCCGGCCCCAAATTTATCCGACCTAAAGTCGATCCGTCCCAAGTCGATAATTACATATATAAGTACATCGAATTATGTATATACAATAATAGAATTACGTATATACAGAAATAATTCTGTATACACACAAATCGAAATACGTATATACATATATCGAATTACGCATATACAGACATAATTACCTATATACAGAAATATTTAGGTATACACAGAAAGATAGTATTTCTGTATATACGGAATTCGATTTTCGTATATATATATTAAGTGATTTATGTATAAACAGAAATAAATACGTATGTATGTAAATCGAATTCCGTATACACGTAAATCGAGTTCTGTATATACATAAATTGAATTTCGTATATACATAATTTATGTATATATACGGAATTCGATTTATTTATATACGTACAGAATTCGATTAACGTATACACGGAATTCGATTTACGTATATACACAAATCGAATTCCGTATATACAGAACAAAATATGTTTATACGTAAATACGTATGTTTTACCCTGATTCCGTGCCATAGTTAATGTCACAGTACAAAAAGAACTGAAATTCGTCATCTAGAACTTCACATTTTTTACATAATCGTTGTGCTCCTAGAATGTTTCTATATCCTATAATGCAATGCCTAGGCCGAATGATCTCTAAGTGTAACTTTTGACATTTACTGCATGGCTTGGTAGGGCCAGTTCAGATTTTAAAAAAAACCTCCAAAGTATACCACCTCAAAAGACTAAATCCAGCAGAAAACGAACATGACAGCACAGACACACTGAACGAACAATTCAATTTATATGAAGACATCAACTAAATATGTACCACTAAATAAATCGTTAAATCCAAAATGAAAAGACATAATAAATTTAGTTGGGCGAGAAAAACAAATAGAATACATTTAGACTCAATACATCAAAAGTATGAAGACTTGAAGAGAAATAATTCATAGAATGTCTAAAAAATATATAATGAATTAGCAGCTAAACATTTTATATTAAATAAGATAGTAACACAACAGCACAAAAATAAATCTACATATGACCTAAAAAGATGGACATTGGCCTCGATTCTATAGATAGGCTGTGAACTAAGTAATACATTTTGGGGGGAATGCTTTTCATCGATTTTTTTCTTATGTTTCATGTTTAATTGTCTTGAATTTTGATGTGGAGTATCTTTTATATTGACATTAAAAAAAAAAAAATCGAACAGATTACTGAAACGACGTATGCATGATTTAGCCTGGGATCTTGTATTTCTAAAACATAGTCTCATCATGATATGTCCTGCTAATTATTTCAATATTTTATGCTTTAAAATCTTATATTTTAAACGTATTCCTCGGTTTTTCTTTCTTTTTAACATCACATGTGTTTTGCTTTATAAAACATACATTTGAAAATGAGATAACCATAAAGAAAAGGTGTCAATTCTTTCAGTTTCCGTTTTACGTTTCCGTTCCTTATTCCGTTCCGTTCTCCGTTTTCGCCGTTTAGCAACACCCGTTCCGTCCCTGTATGTCACGTATAAAATTATCACATTTAAACAGAGACATATATATATGTCTCTGATTTAAATATTCCTGACTGAGAACTGAGAGATATAATGTCTTTACTCAGACCTGGGAATAGTATATGTTAATATATATGTTCCTGCTCAGACTAACTGTTAGTTTGGAATTTCTTATAAAGACAAAGTTTGGGTGAGAAATCCAATTTTGAATGTTCATTTATACAGTCTTTCAAGGGATGTTCTTCTGAAACACACTTTTAATATTTATCCTGGGTATAATTAAATTTTTTTTCTAATATAGGATTTCGCTATAATTTTTTATAAATAAACTTTATCATATACTTAAAAGAAAAATGAAATAAAAAAATGGGATCACCGTTCATTTAAGCTCACAGTCTGCCTCCTGAAGAAGCATACTTTTTTGTTAATGTCCTTTTTTTCTGTTGAACTAATAGGAGAAATAGAGGTAATATCGAAATAAAAAAATAACTTGGCCTAATTACAGAAATCGCTTAAATTAATTTTACAATTATTTAGTTTATGTACAGCTTATTTGAAAACAATAATAAAAAATATAGGTCACCGATGAGTTAAAAAAGATATTTCAAATTTGATGCCAAAAAATGGCATTTTTGCACCAAAGGGAGATAGTTTGGAGCTTTTTTTTTTAATGATATAAACCTGAGACTACTATAACACATAGTAGTCTCAGTATAAACATTTTAAAAAGTCATCTGGGGCCAAACCAAATCGATTTTCTGGGTTGATGTTAGATTTTTGTACCATATCATAAAGTAATAACTAGAAGTTTAATGAATGAAATTTGTAATGAAAAAATAAAGGTTTAATTTTTTGCTGAAATTTTTATACCCACGAGCCACCTTAATTCAGTTTTAAAAGGGACATCTATTAGAGATTAGAGTGAACAGAGACATATACAAATCCTTGCTGGGATGCGGTAAAATAACCTCGGTTTCAAATTATCGGCCTTTCTGTTTAAATATCTGATAATTATACTTTTTTGGCTATTTTATATTATCCTATTGTATGTATTATTGAACATAGGGATCGTAACGCAAATTATGGTAATGTCCCGAAAAGAAATACAATGGGAATTCCCCATACGATATGCGCATGCGTAAAGTGAAATGCACTTCCTTCAACACGGAAGTGTTGCCAGATGAAAATAAGTTGATAGGACTTGTGATATTCTTGCGATTTAGCAACTTTTTAATATATGACAATATGAAGTAATTCACAATTATGTTGTATGAAATGTTTTGATTGCTTTTAAACTGACATAACATGAAAAAAACATAATGTCGCGTAAAATGGACGAAGATATGGAAATTTTGGATGACACGGGCGAAAGTTTAAACCTGGATTCCAGGTTAACATCTATCCCATTAGATGCTTTGCGAAGAAGCTCGAGGTCTAAAATTGCACTGTATTTAGACGATCAAAGTGATATCATTGACGAAGATTGTGGCTATGTCACCGATTGGAATGGTCTTGCAGAGTTGATTGGATTTACAGCACTCGAAATGAGAAAGTTTGGAAGACAAAAGAGTCCAACTCAGGATTTGTTGTTCGACTGGGAAATGACCCCAGCTTTAAACCCAACACTTGGAAATTTGTGGAAGTATTTAATCGAACTAGGCCGTCTTGATGTCTTACAAGACTGCAGAAGCTTTGTCAGTGAGTAAAAAAAAAATATGTCGCCGAAAATTTTCATATGTGTTTTTTCTGTGTAGTTCTGTCTACGACGTTTGCAGTCATATGTCAGTATTATATATCCTATTAGTGCAAGATTGAAGAATGGTTGACCATGTTGACTGGAATAATTTTCAACACATTAATATCTTACCTGCATATCTTATATGTGGGTGCATCACTTAAGGTCTAAACACTTTTAATTTGTGAATCTAAGTCTCTAGGGATTCTCTGATTATGTGTCAACATGGTCAAACTAGGCTCTTGATCCTTTTGATTCTCCAACTTTGCTATTATTCGTTAACTGAAAATGCAATGTATATAATACATGACCATGATGATTATGCAGTATTATGATTTTATAAGTACAAAAAATGCAAAGACAAATTAAGAGGGGGGCCTAGGGAAAAAATGGTTGGTGATATAGGAAATCACTGAAGTACATGTGTACAGGGTGACTGGAGCGGGCCCCCTCTTAGGCAGTCGGCGGGCATCCACTTATCACTTATCTGGATCCATCAATGAAATGTACATGTAATCGATAGACATAGGAAGATGTGGTATGAGTGCTTACGGACCAAAGTGATGACTTTTTGTGTATGCATACATGTATATAAATTATAATGCTACAACATACTAGTATTAACATGATTATCTGTTTTTGGGAGTGATTATAAGTCCTGAAAAAACCTGGGTTTTCCCACCCATGATATCCTGCAAGGTACATGTACTGGTTTTACTTTGCCAACACTGGAATAAATGTAAATTGCTTATGTAGAAGACATAGTTATAAATACATGATACATTGTGTATATATATGTATAAAATTAATTACTACATTTTGATCTACATGTAACATACATATAATACATATTTGTTTGGTAGCATTCAGTTATAATGATTATAAACAATGATGAATTTCTCACTATGGTAACATTGATATTGTATCCTTAAAAGTTATTTCCCTTTTATTACAATTCTAACCCATATTGCTTGGCTCAAAGCGCCAAGTGATCTTTGTTCATCACTTGGGTCTGTAAATATTTCAAGCAAATTAATGAAATTTTTTTTTAAATCTTCCTCTCTGAAATTGTACATCATGTACAAATGTACATGTTTATCATTTTTTTATAACTAAAGTTAAAAAATAATCTAAATTTGATGTCATTAACTGTACGAATCTTGTTTATGACCAGTTGATAAACTACAAAATTTAGAGTCTCTAACATGTCTTATCTCATTTTTAGTTCATGTTTGCTTAAAATTTTAAAACAATACTACATGTAAGTGATACTCTGTCAAGCAAAATTGATCAGCAAGACAAGAATTATCTTGAACAGTAAATGAGTTATCATGGTTATACATTCAACACAAATATGTTAGGAAAATGATAGCTTAATTAATTAATATTTATATATATGGAATTGTTCATTATACATGTACATGTTTTTTTAGTTATAATAATATATACATCATTTTGTACATGATCAGTCATCATGTTGTACATTTTTTCATTGTTTAATGCAAATTAAAGACAAAAAAAGAACTTCATATAAATACTGACTTCTCGACTATTTAACATGATTAATTTAACATTTTTTTCAAAAGTACAGATACTTAAATGATTAATTAACAGTCATGGGACTTACTTAAATCACGGTGTCCTGATCATTCCATAAATGTATGAAGTAAGCTTAAGAGTTGTCTTTCTTTTAGTAATCACCTATTTTAGCTTTAGATATATAAATACATGTATATATATATATATATACAATACTAATTATGTTGCTAAAATTATCTGAACCAACATTTGTATTGATAGGATGACCATAGCCCAGGGCCGGATCCAGCCATTTCAAAAAGGGGGGTTTCCAACCCAGGACAAGGGGGGGGGGGGGTTCCAACTATATGTCCCCATTCAAATACATTGATCATCCAAAAAAAAAGGGGGGTTCCAAGTTCCAACCCCTGGATCCGCCACTGTAGCCAGTCATGTCAGGTCATGACCTTGTACTGAATCTGGGATAATGACATGACAGATCACTTTTTAAAGTATTTTCTTAGAAAAAATCACTACTTTAAGTGCTTTTATTTTAATTACCCCCCACTATAATCTCAACAATTTTGATCTGGAACAGTAAAAATTTATTTCATAATATGTAAGAAGAAAATTACTCCCACTAGTGCTGAGGAAAATCTGCCAAGAAAGTATCAGTTCGTTAGGTATAAAAGCCTTTGTTATAACATTTTATCAAGAAATATAGAATGTACAGCTAGATGATTGCATCAAAGGCATAAACATGATAAACTTTGCTATTAAAAGAAGAAAAGGATTTATTTTTTCCCATTTTACTAATGATAAATATATATTAAATCTGAACCTATATCATGTATATCATGAAGTGTCATGTTTATGTTTAAAATTATGGTAAAACTACACAAAATCACAATTTGTGTTAACATGTCGAATTTGTGACTTAAATATCATGAATATAGAGATTTTTATCACTTATTTCAGTAAATCCCCTGACTAATGAATGTACATGCACATTGTACAATGTATTTCCTACAAACAAATTAACTGTGTGGTTTAACAGTGCAGGTCATGTGAAGTGGGATCATTTAACCATATATGTAGATGTAAGATCATGTAATACATCTATGATATAACATTGATATTGCATCCATCCAATCTTGAAAAAAACCACATATTTATAGTTATACATGTAAAACAAATGATCATTATGGTACAAATAAATCTTTCCTCTATGGCCAGTCTATGGCCTTAAATGATAAAACATGTAGTATAAAAATAGAAATTATATAAGAACAAATTTGATTTTTTCTTTTATTTCCTTTCATATCTTAATTTTTAATTGTTTAGTATTTTATTGATGGCTGATGTCATGGTTTAGATATGTGTCAAGTTTGATTTTTAAATATATATATACCCCTGGATGGAATTTTGTGGTTTTAAGTTTAAATGTTTTCTGTAATATAAGGAACTGCTATTGACTTCCTCAAAGTAGCATGCCCTTTAAACATGATAACTTTATATTTTAGGAAATTTATAGGTGAAAAGATATTTAAAATAATACATATATATATATACATGTATATGTAGTCAATACTTTAGAATAAAAGAATAAAATCAATTTTTAAATAGCTGTTTTCATGGCTGTTGTATTACATTAATATCAGCTGCATGAATATGTTGTTTGAATTTCTTGTCCTTGTTAAATTGTGTTGTGTACAGGTAATATTTAGGTTTAGGTACAAAATGTATAATATACCGGAACATAAAGTTCTTTTGTCTCAATATGAGACTGGTATACATGAAAAACATGGACTGGAAAAATTAGTTTTAAACATTTAAACAACTTAATTGTATATACATGTATATCAATGAATGTGCATAATACATGCAATGCATAGATACATGTATATCATGTATATAGAATTATTATCATGTGTCATAGTTCATACCACAAGCATTGACAAGGCTTAATTAATAATGACATGCATTCATCCACAATCATCCACTTGAAATAGTTTAATTTTGAAAATAAAAAGTATCATTTAATCTCAAGGTTAATTGTTAGAAATCGGCTACCTACATGTACATGTATAAATTTATGAAATGAAAAAAAAATGAAACAAATTGATTTAAATAGATTTGATAGGAAATCATATGGACCGGAATATATAATATATTTAATAATTATTAATTTGATATCAGCCTCATGTTTGTTAGTTACATGTATGAACTGTTCAAAATGTTCTGTCAGCTAATGTACAATGCTGCACATCATGTACATGTGGAGTTGTTATTAGTCCCCTTCCAACAAAGTCTGTATATCCATGCTTCATAGATATAGGAAGACAAAAAATGGAAGATGTGGTATGAGTGCCAATAAAACAACTCTCCATTCAAGTAACAATTTATAAAAGAAAACCATTATACATATACATGTAGGTCAAGGTACGGCCTACAACACAGAGCCTTGGCTCACACCAAGCAGCAAACTATAAATGGCCCCCAAAATAACTTATGGAAAACCATTCAACCGGGAAAACCAATATTCTAGGTATATAAAAACGAGAAATGAGAAACACATATGACCTACATAAATAGACGACAACCACTGTACATCATATTCCTGACTTAGAACAGGTGCAAACATTTGCAGCGGGATTAAATGTTTTAATGGTACCAAACCTTTTCCCTTTTCTGAAACAATAGTATACATGTAACATCACAACATAAAAAGACACACTATAAAATATCAATTGGAAAACGCAAATTAACACACAATGAAAAAAACTATATGAATCAAGATTTTTTTTCCTACATAGAACTTTTGATGTCTTACGTTTGTTACAGATCAAGTTCAAATTTTGTTCGAGGCTGATGATTTTGGACAATACACATTGTACATGATCCAATGGTCTTTGGATTTTGAAAATTCACTCATATAATCAGTTTTCATGGTTTTCCACACTCTTTTTTTGTTGTCATGTTGAAGACATTGATTTGATTTTTGTTATAGATATATTTTACACCATGATAAAGATAGATTAGTTAGAATTTTGTTTCAGTACAGTTAATTTTTAATTGGTAGGGTACTATGTACATGATGACCTTCCATGGAATACTCTCAGAATGCTTGTTAATGTTAGAAAATCTATAGCTACATGTAGCTGGAATAAACTCTAAATCATCATTACATTGTATATATTACCATTTGTGAAATAAATTGACAGTTCTGACATATTGAAAATTGATATTTGTTTGATTAAATCTGTCAATTAAATACATCATGCATACATATATGAGTCAGTTTAATTTGAGGTTCATGTAATAATGCATTTGTATCAGCCAAAACTATACTAAATAAAGCTTTTTTCACATGTGTCATATGTTCATTATTATATTGGAACATATTGTTCATGATTATATTGGAACATATGTTCATGTTTATATTGGAAAATGTACATCTGGGACAATTATCAAAATAATGATTAAGTGACTGGGTGACGATAGGAAATAACCAAAGTTTGCTTAAATCACATCATGTGTATTTGAAATACAATTTTAATTGTACAATATACATGTACATGTATTTTACAATCAACATGATCAATAAGACCTTTTAAAAGGTTAAAAAAATATTCTTGGCTTTATTTTTTTTACAATTAATCATGTTAAAAGGAAAGAGTTTTTATTTTAAACTTAGAAAAATGATACTTGTACTTGTGTTTTACTCAACATCCGTTAGATTAATAATTGATAGACTTACTTTTTTTAGAAACTTATTTACAAATGTTCTACGTTTTAATTATAGTACAGCCTACATTGTTATTGGCATTCCTCACACATCCATATACATGTATGGGGGTCAGTCAACTGTCACTGTTGAATAGATATAAGAAGATGTGGTATGAGTGCCAATGAGACTGTTGAACTCTCCATCCAAGTCACAATTTATAAAAGTAAACTATTATAAGGTCAATGTACGGTCTTCATCACCGTTGGCTCACAACGAACAGATGTACATGTACCTGAATGACATTTTTATGTGTTTCCATTTATAAGTTGTGCATATAGCAAACCTTTTCCAACATTATAACTTGGTTCAAATTATTTTTCCTGGGATAGAAAAGGTGGGATACAGGCTTACACTGCAAATCATTATGGTATAGAACCACTAATGGAAGGTCCGGTCGGAAAGATCATACAAGAAAGTAGTACATATTTTAAACAAAATAGTTCCTACGCATAGCTGTATCTTTGTCAATAGCGGGTATATGTGTTTAGTCATGTTAGTTGTGGTATTAAATGAAAGCTTGGGGACTAAATGGGATCATTGTAGAACCCTTGTTGAAAGATTTATTTGAATAATAAAGAATTATATGAAATTTAAATAGAAGGGCACATTTGACCTGTTGTTCAGATCAGAAGTTCCTGTTTTTGTACTTTTAAACTTCGGGGAACCAGTATATATACGCTCTATTAAATATGCAATTAAAGGTATGTTCATTTTTTCAACACAAGTCAGGATATGGTACAGCTTTGACATGAAATAACTGCCACTTTATTTGAACTTGAGACAAAGTAGCCATTAATGCTTGAAGTTGCAGAATTTAACATAGAACATGTAGAAAGCAATGGGGCTATGAATTAATGGTTTTTGTCGAGCCTACAACTTTTGTTGCAGAAATCTCGACATAGGGATAGTGATCCGGCGGCGGCGGTGTTACCTCACTTCTTAAAAGCTTTATATTTTAGAAGATGGAAGACCTGGATGCTTCATACTTTGTATATAGATGCCTCATGTTACGAAGTTTCCGTCAGTCACATGTCCAATGTCCTTGACCTCATTTTCATGGTTCAGTGACCACTTGAAAAAAAAGTTCAGATTTTTTGTAATGTTGAATTCTCTCTTATTATAAGTAATAGGATAACTATATTTGGTATGTGTGTACCTTGCAAGGTCCTCATGCCCGTCAGACAGTTTTCACTTGACCTCGACCTCATTTCATGGATCAGTGAACAAGGTTAAGTTTTGGTGGTCAAGTCCATATCTCAGATACTATAAGCAATAGGGCTAGTATATTCGGTGTATGGAAGGACTGTAAGGTGTACATGTCCAACTGGCAGGTGTCATCTGACCTTGACCTCATTTTCATGGTTCAGTGGTTATAGTTAAGTTTTTGTGTTTTGGTCTGTTTTTCTCATACTTTATGCAATAGGTCTACTATATTTGTTGTATGGAATAATTGTAAGGTGAACATGTCTAGCGGACAGATGTCATCTGACCTTGACCTCATTTTCATGGTTCAGTGGTCAAAGTTAAGTTTTTTGAGTTGTGGTCTTTTTATCTGATACTATACGCTATATTTAGTGTATGGAAATATTTTATGATTTATATATTAGTCGCGCAGGTTTTATTTGACCTTGACCTCATTTTCATGGTTCATTGCTCAGTCTTAAGTTTTTGTGTTTTGGTCTATTTTTCTTAAACTATAAGTATTAGGTCAACTATATTTGTTTTATGGAAGCATTGTTAGCTGTACATGTCAGCCTGACATGGTTCATCTGACCTTGACCTCATTTTCATGGTTCATTGGTCTTTGTTTAGTTATCTTGGTTAATGTAACGTTTATGTGACAGTTGTAATAAAGCTTTATACTTAGGACTATCAACATAATATCAATGATTAGTAAAGAAGGCGAGACATTTCAGTGTGTGCACTCTTGTATACCTTATATGTAAATTTCAAGACTTTTGACCTATGGTTTCTAACAACTTACTTAATTGATCTCTAGTGGATAAATATTTCATAGGCAATCATACCACATCTTTTAATATATATTTTTTTTTCTTCATTCTAGTAAAAGATGCTGAGAACTACATTTTAACAAAAGAAAGATTAGCCAATGATTATCTACCAGTGCAAGAAAATTCAGGTATTGTATATGATTTAACTTATTTTACCAACAATCCCTGAGAACACATTAATAATATTCATCTAATTTATTTTTTATTAATTGACTTGTGAAAATGCTTTGAAACACATGTATGTGAATTTGATTGATTGGTTTAAATGCTGTACAAAAATACATTTACATGTATCTGATTTACCAGATACAATACCTGAAAACACATTCATCTCATTGTCTGCTTACAACACATTTTGTACCTGAAAGCACATTCATCTGATTTTAACAGGTGCAATGCCGAAAAACACATTTATTGATTGATTGGTTATACATTGCTGGAAAACACGTTTATTCACATGATACATCATCTTCGCTAGACAAGGGTTACAATCCACTTTCCTCCTCTCCACCCTTGGCGGATTGAGATAGAATTTTTGAGACACAAGTAATGATTTTCATTGGTTGCAGTTGAAACTTGCTGCATCCAATCAAAAAGCGCCTATAACATGATCACCTGTAAATGTAGAAAGTGTATGTAAACAATTGCCACATGCTTATTGTGCAACAAGTCTTTACATCCCTAAACATACAACTATATTTAGTGACAATTTGAATTTTTTTAATCAACTAGTAGAAGTTCCTATGTATGTTTCTTGAACAAATGCATGAATGTCAACTTTTAATTTCGTTTCCTGCTTTATCAAGTGTGTAGAATTTGGAGGCTAGCGTGTTAATTTACCTCCAAATTGAAGAGTTCAAGTGCTACCATTGGTCAAGAATAATGTATTCGGAATGGGCGTGACTTTAATCTACAAATAGATAGCGCAACATATTGTTATCACAAATGTTTGCTTAATCTGCCAAGGGTGGAGAGAAAAAGTGGATCATAACCCTTGGCTAGCGAAGATGATGACACATATGATTTATTATGATTGACCAGTTACCATGGTTACTATGCCTGAAAACACATTCATTTCAAATCATATCTATGTAAAAAAAAAAATAGTATATTTACTGAAACACCAAAAATCTTTGAATTATCATTGTGATATATTAAACACAAACAGTAAACAACAAAAAAACATTACTTGAATTATTTTAGAAAACTGTGGTTTATACAAAAGTCAAATTATTGAAGTAGGTTGTACCTGAACAATTATTTATGTATTGACAAAAATAATATTGGTAAGATTTCTTTTTATACAGTTTCACAAAGTTCAGCCCCTGACCATTATGTGGATGAAACTCGAATGCTGGTCACTGGAGACAGTAAGTGCTACATGTATTATATTATATAATATGTAAAAAAAAAAAATTGGTTAAAAACATATTTTTTTATTGAAAAAACTTTTCCTTAAGTCAAGATGAAAAAATATGCATTCAAGCAAAGGACATGAAGGAAAAAAACAAATTTTACAGAAACATATATCTGAAAGATTTTAGACCTTCATTATGATATTATAATAACATGCAGATGAATAAGAGAATGTTGAGTATAAGAGTTCCATGTATCTACAATCTTTCTAATTGAAACAAGACGATGCTTAATATGTAACTGCATCCATTGAATTCAACAATAAATAGTTTGTGCTCTCTGCTCTAGTATCAATTGAAGTAATTTGTATTTTTTACACAAAAATTTCTAAATTTACAGTACATGTATTTCAAATACTAATTAACAACTTGTGTTTTTCAGTTGATGGCAGTATAACATTATTTGATGCTTTTGTATGCTACAATGCAGATTCTACAGGAAAGGATATTGTTTTTGTGAAAGACATGATTAAAAAGCTTGAAAAGGAATATGATCTGAAACTATGTGTGCCAGGTAGAGATGATCTACCTGGAGGTTCCAGATATGTTACAGATGCCAAACTTATAGAATCAAGGTATTTTATCTCTGGTATATTTATAGAATATAGTTGGCCATCTCAACTCGCAAGCGTTGGTTAGGCAAAAGTGAGAAAAGCAATTGAGTTGAGATGATCAATGATAATCTGTTTATTGCTATTTTACCTATGAAAAAGTTATTAATTTCATTGACAACGGCACATGCTCCCTCAGTTTCTAGAGATAATTTTTTAAATTTCATTCTACTGTGCTGAGAAAATAAAATTATCAGGCAGTAACATCAAAGATAAATTTCGTAAAAAAGCAGTAAATGTCAAAATATGTTGAATGATTTTACCTGAAAAGAACAAGGGCATTGGTGTTTACTTTGTTGACTCTTTAAGTTGTGTAGAATTTTAAGGATTACCAGTGTTCCAGCTAGGCCGTTTTCAGAGGGCGCGGCGCCCGCCCTTTTCCGAGTGGCGTCCTGTGCCCTTTTTACAGTTTCCAGGGCGCCCTGCCTTTTTTGAAGATCGATTGCATATTAATTTGCGTATTGATATGATACGCTAATTACTAAATTTTACCTGGGGAAAAGATTATGACTTTGTTTACCACCCCAAGCTAATCTATGGTTACAACTGGTGTCATAATCTGTTGTTATAGGTAATCCGTTTATCGGATGGGTCATTAATGATCATCAACATTAATTCGTTCAAATAGAATCGGTCAGTCGGCAATTATCTTTGAAGAAATGTGCATACAACAACTTGGGCACAATTTGCGATGTTTACCGTAGTTTCATGGAAGAAACGTAATGACAGAAAGTTGGAAAACCATTATACTTGTTTTCTGTAAAATAAACAGAAAATTCAGACGTATTTGTCATTGACTGCCTTCATTTTTCATACGAAAATATCAAAATCGGCCGCCATATTGTGATCATATTTACATCATATTTACGTACTGTTTATAATCCTCCAAAGAAGGAGCACACCCGAATAAAGAAAGATAACTCAATCTGATTTTTTTACTAGCATTGAGTAACCCATTTACATATTCTAAAATGTGTCTCCATACTTCTTGCTTAAGAATATATATGTTTAGGTATTTATTTTGAGTTATGGGAAAAGTTAAAGAGGGTCTTAGTAGCAGTGTTGGTAGGGTGCCTTGGTCATCTTTTTCTGTATTCTTTATTTTTGATACTATTTTTCACTGTTGCTTTATATCCTAAAATTGTGAATTTACTGAGCACAGCTGTTTTGTGCTGTATTGCCATCAAGCACAGCAGGGGTAGAAAGGTGAAACTGGTAAAATGTGGTAGACCATAGAAACAGTATGAAACAGATCTCCTTTCAAAACATACTGCATATAAAGTTCAACTGTGCCAAGCAATGATAAAAAAACTTGTGTGACAAGCTGCTTGACAAGTTTTTCAGCCTTAAAAGTAGAAAGATAGAGTTCTATATGGGCTAAAGATATTGTTCTTGTATAACCTGTGATTC
Organism: Mytilus galloprovincialis; assembly: GCF_965363235.1. Lineage (NCBI taxonomy): Eukaryota > Metazoa > Mollusca > Bivalvia > Mytilida > Mytilidae > Mytilus > Mytilus galloprovincialis. Next base: position 36,884,759 of record NC_134839.1, on the reverse strand, counting down.
AACGAATAAACACAAATGTTTGATTAACATCTTTTATTAAAATATGCCCTTTTCATATTATCATATCGCGCGTTAAATGCCCTTTTTCAGGATTGGCACCCTGCCCTTTTGAAAACCTAGCTGGAACACTGATTACAGAATTTATATATACCTGTACCAATGGTTGCAAACACTGTTAATTTGGACACATAATCTTGTTATTCTTCACTTTGAATTCTATCAGTTATTGCACGCACCTATAAAATCAATGAAAATACAGGTAACAATAGTGCTGATTTCTAACAAAGTTAATTTCACCCGTATTAAAGCTAGAGGTCAGTCCCTGTTATGAATATTGTTAGTGGTAGGCTATATGTCCCCACCATAGGTAACAATTAAGGGCATGAAGTGTTACCCTTGACTTTCCTTCTGTCCAATTTTTGTTTCTGAGAGTAAGTATTGGTGGATAATTGTCTCTTAACATTTAACCTACATCAATTTAAACACAGGTATATTAAATTATGAATCATCTTAATTAACTACTTTTTTCAACCATTGATTGATAAGTAAGAAAAATCACACCATGGTTAGATAATTTGTCATCATGGTCATGCATGTTATGTATTTTGAGGAAAGATTCATTTTTGAAAAAAGGATTGTTTTTAATTTGCCTTACCTAGCCTGTGCTTAAATTATTGTAAGGTTTTATATAATGACAATTGATGCAAAAGGATGAGTATAACTGTGACAATAATAAGAATTAACATTCTGATATCTGTATGCTGATTGATCTGAAATTGCAATAACTAGTTAATGTCACCTGTTTGTCCATTCTTAAAAAATATATGTAATAAATGCGCACAATAATTCTAAAATAAATTTTCAGCATGTCCAGTATTATAGGCAAAAGTCCAGTCTTTCAGAGACTTTCAATTGATAATTCTTATAATTTGGCATAATTTTGAAGTAAAACTTATTGCCAATATTGGGAATACTTTCATTTACAGGACAATAGGTATATGTAATACTCCTACATTTATCATCTTTAAAATATTTTTTTTTATTTTTGTAGATGTAAAAGAATGATAATAGTTTTATCACATGAATATCTACATAGCTCTGCTTGTGATTTCCAAGTCAAGTTTGCTCATGCTTTAGCACCAGGTAAGACCTATTGTAAAAATTAACAAACAATTGAGTATTAATGGTGTAATCAGGTGAGGCTTTGGAATTTGTGTCACATGCTCATACTCCTTGTTGCTTTTTCCTACAATACAGCATGTACAAGGTAAAATATTTTGTCCCATAACACACATTTATCTTTTCATATAAAACTTAATAGCTCATAAACAGTCATTAACCAATTCAGCACATTCTTAATTTTATTTCTTTTGATTTGAGACCCAAATAATACCAATGCAAATATAAGGTTGAAGTCAGAGTCAGTCTATTCCTGCCATATCTTAAAATCAAATATCTGGAAAAGGAGCTCCATAACCTATCAATATTTTTAACTTATTTTGATTCATAACCAATGCTCTTCCAACTTGTAGCATCAATTCTAAATTCTTGGTTTTTTTAATTTCACCTAAGTTCATCCTTAAGTTCTTGTTTTAAGTAATTAAGTCTCCCAAACAAAGTTTGGAGACTTATTGTTTTTGGTCAGTTCTTATTATTTTTATTATTATGGCACCCTCAACGGAGTTGGGGTGACGTATTGTTATTCTACGTTTCTTTTTATGTCACCCGATCGACAATGTCGGGTGACATATTGCTTTTCTTATGTTTCTTTGTTATTATTATTATTCTTCCACCTTTTTTTGTCCGACAGGTTTTTTGAAGTAAAATTGAACCAATCTTAATGATAATTCACTATAAGGAGGAACAAAAAATTTCGGGTTGCAGTAGGGTCGAAGACCATAAAAAATGGCTGCCGTTTCCATGGAAACGGAACAATTGTGAAAAATTCCAGTTTTTGGTTTTGTGAATAATTTAGAGATGCTTAAACTCAGAATCATCATATTTTATCACAATGTAGGTGCCAGCCATATATTGGTTTTGGATGATATTGGCAATCATTGGAACCACTATGTTGCCATGGAAACTACCTCAAAAATTTCAAAAATTTCAAAATGCTCCAAATTTTTTGAAACTTTAGCATAACGATGAGCAACTTTGGTAGATGTGGAATTTGGCTTTGGAATTTCCAAAATGTCTGCCGTTTCCATGGAAACAATGCAAAAAGGTCAAAATGCTCTAAAAACCTCAGGGTTTGGTCAATAATTTTGGTATGCTAGAACTTGAAATCATCAAATTTTTACACAATATAGTTGTCCACTATATACAGCTTTTGAATGATTTTGACAATCATTGGAACTACTCTGTTACCATGGATACAGGACCAAATATTTCAAAAATTTCAAAATGCTCCAAAATTGATCAAACTTAATATGATTGTTGACTGGCAGGTCTGGATGACACTTTTGACTTTGGAATTTCCAAAATGGCCACCGTTGCCATGGAAACTGCAAAAAGTCAAAATTTCTCAAAATGCTTTGAACTTAATGAAACTTGATATTATTGTTAACTGCCAAGTACAGATGAGACTTTTGACTTTGAAATTTTCAAAATGGCTGCCGTTGCCATGGAAACATCAGAAATGTGAATATTTTTAAAATGCTCTGAATGTACTGAAAATTTACACAAAGATGTATTGCCATAAATATATGTGCATTCACTGTTAAACCATTTTGAAATGGCTGCCGGTTAGTGGCAATAGGGGAAGGGTGACATCCGCTATTGCTTGCAATGGCAATTCTAGTTATGGCACCCTAAACGGAGTTTGGGTGACATATTGTTATTCTACGTTTCTTTTTGTTTTTTTTATTTTTATTATTATTTTTCTTCCACACATTTTTGTCCAGTCTGGAACTCTCATGGGAATGGACCCAAAAAGATGGAACTATACCATAATGTGAACCACCAAATGAAGATTTGCTTTTTGGGGTTGGCACTTTCAAGATGGCTGCCGTTACCATGGAAACCTAACAAATGTGAAAAAATTCAGTTTTTTGTTTTGGTGAACTATTTGGATACTATTTAACTCAGAATCATTATATTTTAATACAATGTAGGTGCCCACTATATACAGGTGTTGGATGATTTTGGCACTCATTGGAACTACTATGTTGCCATGGAAACTACTCCAAAAAATTCAAAAATATCAAAATGTTCCAAACTTAATGAAACTTCACAGTAACGATGAGCAACATTGAAAGATGTGGAATTTGGCGTTGGAATTTCCAAAATCGCTGTTGTTACCATGGAAACAATGCAAAAAGGTCAAAACTTTGAATTTTCACAGAACATTCTAGAACATCAATGTTTAATTTATTCTAGAGACATTAAATGGTATATGATTGTATATGATTATGGAGGGAAAAAATTGCAGCGGGGGTTTGACTCTGGATTATTCAAAATGGTCGCCGTTACCATGGAAACAGCAAAAATACAAAAAACTTCAAAATGCTTCAAATTTATTGAAACTTATAACAAATGATGCTCAGCTAATGTAGACTTGACTTTTGAGTTTGGAATTTCCAAAATGGCCGCCGTTACCATGGCTACCGCTCACCTGGCAATAGGGGAAGGGTGCCATCCGCTATTGCTTGCAATCGCAAATCTAGTTTTTATGTCACCCGATCGACAATGTCGGGTGACATATTGCTTTTCCTCTGTTTCTTTTTCTGTATTATTATTATTATTATACTTCCACCTAATTTTGTCCGCCCGCTTTCTCAGAGCCAAAAGTACCAATCCAAATGATGGTGCACTATAACAAGGAACCCTGTCTCCCCCGAGTCTGTGCAACTTTGGAACTAAAAAATGGCTGCCATCACCATGGAAACGGAAAAATGGTGAAAAAATATAATTTTGGAGTTCCTTGAATTATTTGAGAATGCTTAAGCTTAAAATCTTTAGATTTTAATACAATGTAGGTGCCCTCTATATACTGGTTTTGGATGTTTTTGGCACATTTTGGAACTGCTATGTTGCCATGGAAACTACACCAAAAATTTCAAAAATATGGAAATGCTCCAATTTTTTTGAAACTTTAGCATAACAATGAGCAACTTTGGTAGATGTGGAATTTGGCGTTGGAATTTCCAAAATGTCTGCCGTTTCCATGGAAACAATGCAAAAAGGTCAAAATGCTCCAAAAACTCTCGGGTTTGGTGAATAACTTTGGTATGCTTGAACTTAAAATCATCAAATTTTTATGCAATATAGTTGTCCACTATATACAGGTTTTGAATGATTTTGATAATCATTGGAACTACTATGTTACCATGGATACAGGAGCAAAAATTTCAGAATGCTTCAAAATTGATGAAACTTGATATGATTGTTAACTGTCAAGTCTAGATATGACTTTTGAAGTTGGAATTTCCAAAATGGCCACGGTTGCCATGGAAACTGCAAAAATGTCAAAAATTCTCAAAATGGTTTTAACTTGATGAAATTTGATATTATTGGTAACTGACAATTTAAGATGAGACTTTTGACTTTGAAATTTCAAAATGGCTGCCGTTGCCATGGAAACGGTATAAATGTGAAATACTTTAAAATGCTCTGAATATACTGAAAATTTACAAAAAGATGAATAGCCATGCATATTTGTGCATTTTACTGTTAAACAAATTTGAAATGGCTGCCGCTCAGTTGCAATAGGGGGAAGGGTGACATCCGCTATTGCTTGCAATGGCAATTCTAGTTATTATTATTTTTCTTCCACTATTTTTGTCCGGAGCGGTTCTCAGAATTGAATGGACCAAAGTTGATGGAACTATGGTATAATGTTGAACACCATGCGAAGTTGTCCCTCTGACTTTGGAATGGTCAAGATGGCCACCGTTACCATGGAAACAGCAAAAATGCGAAAAATATCAAAGTGTTCCAAAGTGGAAAAAACTTCACAGGAATAGTAACTGGCATGTGCTGATAAACAGTTTGACTTCGGAATTTTCAAAATGGCCGCCGTTACCATGGAAACTGCAAAAATGTCAAAAATTTCAAAAACCTCCAAAATTTATGAAACTTTAAAAAAATGTTAATTTGCAAGTGTATATGTACTCTTTGACTGAGGAATTTTCAAAATGGCTGCCGTTACTATGGCAATGGGGGAAGGGTGCCATCCGTTATTGCTAGCAATTACAAATCTAGTTCTTCTTCTTCTTCTTCTTCCTCTTCTTCCGCCACTTTAAAAATGAACTTGTCCGCAGCGTTTCTCAAAAACCGCTTGTCAGATTGACCTAGAATTTCATAAAATGGTAGACTAATATGTCTAGGTGAGCCATCAATCTTTCATTTGTGCATTGGGGTCTATTAAGGGGTATTTTGGGGGGTAGAAAGGAGGGAGAGGTTTACTATAGAACCCTATGGGATTTTATTTTCAAAAATTTTCAAATGAATATAACTTGAAAACTGTAAGTGATAGATACATGCAGTCTTCAGAATTGATTATAGGACAATTAAACAAATCACATGAAATATAGGGTGAGTCCCTGGGAGTTCATCCCCACCCCCTTCAATTTGAGAATATGCTTATATCTTATAAATGGTCCAGATCCCCACCCCTAAACCATATATATTCTTAAATGGGACGATAAAACAAATCAAATGAAATTAAAGGGAGGTCCCCGGGGATCATCCCCACCCCGTTCAATTTGAGAATGTGCTATTATCTTGTAAACGGTCCAGATCCCCATTCCTAAACCATATATATTCTTGTAGGGGACAATAAAACAAATGAAATTAAATTAAAGGGAAGTCCCTAGGGGGTCACCCCACCCCCTCCTGTTTCAAAACTTGTAATCGGTCAACATCCCCACCCCTAAACCATATATATTCTTGTAGGGGACAATAAAACAAATGAAATGAAATTAAAGGGAAGTCCCTAGGGGGTCACCCCACCCCCTCTTATTTGAAAACTTGTAAACGGTCAACATCCCCACCCCTTAACCATATATATTCTTGTAGGGAACAATAAAACAAATGAAATGAAATAAAAGGGAAGTCTGGAGGGGGTTACCCCACCCCCTCTTGTTTGAAAACTTGTAAACGGTCAACATCCCCACCCCTAAACCATATATATTCTTGTAGGGGACAATAAAACAAATGAAATGAAATAAGAGGGAAGTCCCAAGGGGGTCACCCCAACCCCTCTTGTTTGAAAACTTGTAAACGGTCAACATCCCCACCCCTAAACCATATATATTCTTGTATGGGACAATAAAGCTAATCAAATAAAATTAAAGGGAAGTTCCTGGGGGTAGCCCAACCCCGTTCAATTTGAGAATGTGCTATTATCTTGTAAACGGTCCAGATCCCCACCCTTAAACTATATACATTCTTGTAGGGGACAATAAAACAAATCAAATGAAATATAGGTAAATTTCCTGGGGGTCAACACCACCCCCTCCTGTTTGAATACTTGTAAATGGTGGAGATCCCTACTCGTAAGCCATATATATTCTTGTATGGGACAAAAAATCAAATCAAATGAAGATGGGACCATATGAATGGCGAGTTAGCGGAGCTTTGTTTGGGAGACTTCGTAACAGCATCCTGTTACAATTACTTCTTGTTTTCTTAAAGAATCGTATTTTAAATCCTTCTTTAATTTGCATTGTTAGTAATGGTTGAGAACATATTGCACTAAGACCCATTGCTTAAAGGGAAAATATAATTAAGAGAAAACAAAGACATTTTCATTCATCTAATATCAATTTAATATTAAAACGATGTCAGTTCAGTATTCATATATATTTTCAGAATTTTTGAACAAGTATAAATAATTTCCCAAAATGTAATATACCCTTTAATACATTAATTCAATTATATGCCTTTGTTTTCGATGTTTTTGCTGTAAGGTTAACATGTATAACTTTTAACTTAATTTTAAAAATGTACAGATTAAACTATGAAACACAGATGATTTGAATTTTGTATCACATAGATCTAAGAAATTTGGAATGAGTGCCAATGAGACAACTCTCTCATCCAAGTAACAATTTGTAAAAGTAAACCATTTTAGGTCAAAGTACAGTCTTCAACATATAGCCTTGGCCTTGAATGCATGGTTAAAAGAAAATGGATGAAATAGCTTATTACCAAATCATTACTGATTTAAACAGTTATTTCCTGTAAACCCTTGTCTACTTCTTGACTTTTTATTACGACATGTATTTCATGCGTCTTTTTTAGGAAGTAATCTTTTGGGAACAAATTTTAAGTGCTCATTGAGTGAAAAAACAGTCGGTCATACATACTACCTATATAAGTATTAGCAGGTCTATGATGTGTAAAAAGTTAAATCACAAAAATACTGAACGAGGAAAATTCAAAACGGAAAGTCCAAATATTCAAATGGCAAAATCAAAAGCTCAAACACATCAAACGAATGGAAAACAACTGTCATATTCCTGACTTGGTACAGACATTTTCTTAATGGAAGATGGTTGACAAATGGTTGATGAAATCTGGTTTTAAAGGTAGCTAAACCTCTCACTTGTATGAATGTTAATAATCAGTAAGTCAGAAATGAACCAACACAACAACAAAATTAGAACTTCACCATACAGCTTTTAAATTCTATCGTGACATTCATCAAAGCCTCTAAACGTATTTTTTCTTTACAGAATCCTGATATTTTGTGCATCATTCATACAATTATGTTTTTGTAGGTGCAAGAAGTAAGAAGCTTATTCCTGTACTCATAGAACCTTCAGTGCCTATTCCACAGATTCTTAGACATGTAACATTGTGTGACTATACCAAAAATGATCTGATGGAATGGTTCTGGGACAGACTAGCTAAGTCAGTGAAGGCACCATTAGATCCTGAACCTAATCGTATGGGCTCTAGTGTAGAGTCATCTTCACCGATGTCCATACCTTCCAATTCTTCATCTTCTCTACAGTCACAAACCTCGCTTTCACCATCACAATCTCTGTCGTCTATTGAAAATTACCGTCTTACAAATGACTCAATAAAGAATGCACAGCGTCAGCTATCAGAGTCAGCATCAATGTCAAGTAACACGAGTAGTGACTCTGGATTTCACTCTTCGTCATTCCAGTCTCAAGGGGCCTCGTCGCTTCAATCAAATCAAAGTAGCTTCAGTAATGAATATACATCATTATCTACAGAGAGTTTCCCTACTTCATCGAGTAAGGCACGAGAAAAAAAGAAGGGTACTAATATATTTGGACAATTAAAAGCAAAGGTATCTGGAAAGAAGCACAATAATAATACAAGTAGTCAAGCTTGATTCCTTGTGAGACTCTGTATATGAAAATATGTGTGATGATACTGTTTGTCTAGTTACAAAAAATTAAACATTGTATCAAACTTTATTTATTTATTTATGATACAATATGTGTAATTTTTTTTTAAATTAATGCATGGTCAGCTTTTATAATGTTTTGTTAATATTATGAATGGCAAATTAAGTATTTAATTGATAATTACCACTGTGAATTTTTAAGTGTTAACAATGGTTAAGGTGCTACCCAACACTTTCACTAAAATTAATTTGGCTCGTTTAATTTTCACAAAATTTTGTCAAAGTAAATACTTTAACAAAAATATAAAAATTTAAAAATTTTGAACCAACCGTTTTGTCAGAAAATTTACACTGGTTATATAGCAATTTGTCAAACACCAATTTTGATCATTGAGAAGTTTAATATTCCTTTTACAACACAATGTAATTAAAACGTTTAGCTGTCTTTACAGAGTTATCTCCCTGTAGTGTTAGGTACCACCTTAAGTGTTAAGTCAGACATCTAGTTTAGTCTGTCATGAAGTAGAAGCTCCTTTATAATAATACCTCCAAAAGGAAGAAATATTCTGAAATGTTATTTTTACTGGAAAATATATTACAGTAATGGTTTCTATAAAAATTAGCTGTAATGCTTATATGGAATATTTGTACCCTCAAGAACAGATTTTATAGCATTGTTTATAACGGAGTGTCCAGAGGGACTTCTGTTATTTTGGAACAAATATATATTTACATAACTTCTAACTGGGAAACAAAAAGGAAAAATAAAGAAATAATTCCTACAATCTATTTTAAAACCAAAGTAAAATAACATGCCAATGTTGACTCATATTAAGCAAATATAGAAAATGTGATCAAGGAGGGAGGAGTATTTGTTATTGCTGATTCTGTTCAATAATATATTTACAACTAGGCGACATAAGATTCAGTATTGAGACCTTTATTTTAGACGGAGGCCAAGGGGACACAATGCACCACCTTTTTCTAGGAAAAATTTGGTTGATTTTATTGGAAATCCCCTTAAGCATGACCGGAGCAGGCACCCTCTAAGGCAGTCAGTGTACTTATGGGATTTGCCATGGGATGTGTAATGAGGAACTCCTGACTTTTTTGTTTAGTAAGTTTATGTGTTAAGGAAGTTTCCTCCTGTTAAAATATTACTTCCCAAGGTTGGAAGGAAATAAAGATAACTTTTGCTGGTACATTTGTATGTAAATTGTTGAGAACAGATGACATATTTTTTCTGCCAGTTAGACTGTTGGTATCTAGAAAATGAATCAATTATAAAAAAAGATAGTGCACAATGGATATTTTTAGTTGAGATCAGAACAAAATGTAAACTGAATTAAAAAAAATTGTTATTGCTATGTATATGAGACCCTGGATGGGTTTATAGAATAGTAATTAATGGGCAAAATGTAAATAGAGGGAAAACAATTAAATACAGAATAATATGGTGTTAAAATATGAAGGATCGGGAATAATGTCATGAATGAGGTGTTAAAATATTAAGAACAGAGAAAAAGATACATAAAAGATAAAAGAATACAGAAAGACTTTGATTGGCTGTTTATGATCTTAACTTTATTAACAATCTTTTAAACATCTGGAAAATATTTGTATGCATCATTGTCTGTTTCTTCATTTCACCACCCTGATGTAATAATACATGTATATATAAATGGCAAAACATGTTAGTTAATGATTTGTTTATAAAGCTAATTTATGATTTATGTATAAAGCTAATTAATGATTTATTTATAAAGCCCTCATCATCAGGGAAAAAGACAACTTAGATTTATTTTGTATTTTACCATATCAATTTTAAAATAGGCAGTTGAATAGGGCAATTAATGCAAGTGAACAAAGGTAACTATTTCATTACAGGTATTTGTCTCATTTTATTATGTTATGTAATGCTTTTTTACATCTTGTTAAATGCTATAAAATAAAGAAAATTTGTGGACGAGTAGTAATTTTCGATAAAAAATTGCCATGTTTCATTTTAAGTTTCATCAGTTGTATCTTGTCAATGTATTCATGGTATTTGAAAATCTGAACTTTATTTAGTATATAACAGTGATTTTCCTCTTTTCATAGAAAAAGTTTGATATAGTGTCACAATTTTTTTCATCATACTTGTATATATGATTTCTGCTCTGATTTCAACAGAAAATTGGTTAAAAAACAAAAGAAGTTGTAATTTAGTTAAAATTAATTATCATATCTTCCTACATTTAATATGAGTATGACCCAGAAAATATATAAGGTTATTATTTCATCAATCATGTTAATGTCTCATTCTATCATCTTTATACCAAGCATTTAATAGGGTATTACATGAAGGAGGTACTGCTTCAATTTCCAGACTGGATACCTATGCCACTGTCCTATAATTTTACTGCCATACAGAAGTACAGTGTCTGTTAACAGCAATATAAATTGCAGCACAGATCTTTGAAAGGACTCCCTTTGGTTGCCAAAACAATTTATCATGACAGTATCTGTTTTCTTCAGGAAATTGGCCCCTTCAAAAATATTTGATCTGTCCCTGAGTTGTAAAGAAATTTGAAAGCTGGCAATTACAAATCTATGAATTCAATTGATTGCATGTTGGTTTTCAAGTTTAAATAGCACGTACATGTATATGAAGGCTATTAAACAGAATGAAATGAAATTTTAAATGTTTGGTGGTCTAAATTTCTATCAAAATGAAAGAAAATTTGTTATTTGGTTGTTTTAATACTTGCTTTATTGATATCATTATTAAGATAAAAATTGATGACGCTCTAATAATTAAAATTTTAAATACATTTCAATTTCATGTCTATTTTACATGTCAGTTTAGTAAGTGGTTGTGAAAAGAATTCAACTCACTGCGTCACTATTTTATATTAAATCTGTAGAAATTAGATATTTAAAAAATCAATTATCATATGATGTACATTTCAAATGTTTATGTCATTTAGTTTATTATTCATAGCTGTCAAGTTTTTTTTATATAATTACTTCCTCCTTCATAAAAACATGTATATGTATATATTTATATTTTCTATAAATCTCAGGACTGGGTCAAGTAGATCTTGTGATTGTTTGAAGTAGGTCACATGTCCATGGATGTTAACCATAATTTTAATTTTATAAGTTGTTTTTTTTTAAATGGATTTTCAATTCACAGTTTATATTTTCAAATTGCAGATTACGAATGGATGATGTTTAATTGCAATTTGAACTGAAAAATTGAGCACTTGTTAAAACATCCATCATTGTTGTAAAAAACCACATAATACATTATTGAAAAGGTAGTCAAGTTTAAACCAGACGGACTCTTAAATTTCTATTATCAACATTTATGTATTGTTAACAGGTATGATAAACTGAAATCTTTCTACATTCCTTTGCATATTAAAAATGTAGCTCAGCGTGTCAGTTAAGTACAAAGCAGAGTTAATATTCACATTTGCTCATCCTGAATATGCATTAATTTGCTGCTGGTTGTTAAACAACCGTCCATCATTATTATCATCTTTCTTTTACTTGGCCCTAAGTCCCTTCATACTAACATTCCATATACAGTGAAATCTGACTTAACTGAACCTCTTCAGGACTTAAGATTTTGTTCGGTTTTGGCCAATGTCCGGTTATATCAGGTTCACAATGCATACAATTTGATATGAGGGTGCTTAAGAACATGTTTGGTTTATACAGGTTTTCGGTTTATGCATGATTCGGTTCAGCCAGGTTTCACTGTATTTGGAACCTTTATTGCACTTCATTTTGTCAGTAGTGTATCTAAGTCTTCGTATGAGATGTTCATGGTGTACATAGTTATAAAAATTATTACCTACTAATATTTATTTTTCATTTAGAATATAGGTATTTAAAAGGCATTATAAAACAAGTGTTTTCAAGAGCTAATTGCAGAGTGTATCATTCAATAGGGTCTTATAAACTCCTGGACAGGCCAACGTGATTGAAATAGCTGAACTATTGATATCTTGTACATAAAATATGCATATCTTGTACATAAAATATGCACATTTTTTCAAGTTTTCATTGTCACCTTTTTTATAGAGTTCTCAAAATCATTTTCCTTGTTGATCCATGAAGATTTTTTTTTGTCCTTGCCTTTTTTTTATTGTGAAATACCAAAATTTTGTAAGTCCTTTGCTGGTCAAAACTTTCAAACCACAACTTTTCAAGAACTCTGCTTGTGATTATAAGTGTTGAAAACTAATATTGGTCACCCAAGAAACATACATGGATGCTTAAAAAATAACACACAGAAGAAATTTTCTATCATGTTTTTTATATACAGTTAGAAATTGTAAGACTTTATATTTTTTATTATCCATCAGTACATTTGAATATCAACACATGCATTTAAACAATTATTTTTTTACTAGAGTGCAAAAGTTAGTAATTATTTATAAGCCTCTGTGATAGTTTTCTTAATGAAATATAATATAAAGAATTAAAATGTTAAATGTCAAATTGTAAATAATCAACCTAAACAATATCACATATTTTTATTAAGGAGAACAATCATAACTTCATAATAATTTATAAACTTTCAATGCAGAATTGAGCACGAGGCAGTTTTAATTTGAAGATCCAGATTACACCTCATTCTTCAAATATATTGATAAACAAAATAATATCCAGAGAAGGTATTAAGTATCGAATAAAAAGTGTTCATACAAAAATAATAGTTTGTGGTTATTTTTTTTTATTGTGTTTGAAGCACCCAATACAGAAAAAAATGTATGAAAATCTTTCATGCCTCAAGCTGAGCAGCAGAATCAATGGTCTGATTATGTATAAGGTGTTTGATGCATTCTGAAAGATATGTATTAGTAATAGTTTATCAGAATATGTTAATATTGTCTATATGGTTGAAATTTATAACTACAAGGAAAAACTATCTGAAGTAGACCATGATGAGATTTAGAATATAACAATTGTCCACTTAACACTGCATATTTCATGATGTTCAGTGATGATGTTACCCTTTGTTAAAAGGAAATAAATGCTTCAAGCATTTTACATGTCAATGTCTTTTCTAAATGAACCTAATTGACTTAATGATATTTTTAATTGTTGGCACACGTGTATACTTAAAAAAATTGTACATAGGAAGGAAATAATTGGTAACACTTTAAATAGGTCACCAAGTAATAAAACCATGCTTTAATTGTTTAGATTTGTAATAAGTAATTTGTTAGTTTTGGTTGTTAAGTTATGTCATTTTGAATTGCTGATTTTTTTAAAACTAAATGCAATAAAGACATTCACAATATTTTGTTTTTTATTCTTTTTTATTGTCAGATCATATTTTTAGTTATTTGTTTATTGAGGGCACCATAAATATAAGAACCAACACATTATAAAACTAAGATGCACCATCATTGATTGATTCATAAAGAAGCATCATTACAGATTTGTCTATTTAGAAGAAATAATTCATATATTTCAATTAAAAGGTGCCATCACATAATGTGTTTTTGCTCACCTGGACTAAAGACACATGGGTAAAATGCAAGATTTGTCATTTGTCTTCAGAACCCCTATAGGTAGAATTTGACTGAGGTAAAACTGTTCAAGATATTTTATATCAACCTACTGTTCTTTTACATCAAAACTGTCAAACAACTTCCCAAAGGGAGTTATTGCACTAAAATGACGAGTTTTACAATTGTTCCATTTTTTTTGGCGATACACCTATTATCTTGATAGATACTTTGTTTGAAAATAATTGCCATACAGGTACAGGACATTTTAAGACAAACTGGTGGGCTGAGTCTGATTTTATGTTTTTATACGACCGCAAAAATTTTAATTTTTTGGTCGTATATTGCTATCACGTTGGCGTCGTCGTCCTGCGTTGTCGTCGTTGTCGTCGTCGTCGTCCGAATACTTTTAGTTTTCGCACTCTAACTTTAGTAAAAGTGAATAGAAATCAATGAAATTTTAACACAAGGTTTATGACCACAAAAGGAAGGTTGGGATTGATTTTGGGAGTTTTGGTCCCAACATTTTAGGAATTAGGGGCCAAAAAAGGCCCAAATAAGCATTTTCTTGGTTTTCGCACTATAACTTTAGTTTAAGTGAATAGAAATCTATGAAATTTTGACACAAGGTTTATGACCACAAAAGGACGGTTGGGATTGATTTTGGGAGTTTTGGTTCCAACAGTTTAGGAATTAAGGGCCAAAAAAGGGCCCAAATAAGCATTATTCTTGGTTTTCGCACAATAACTTTAGTATAAGTAAATAGAAATCAATGAAATTTAAACACAAGGTTTATGACTACAAAAGGAAGGTTGGGATTGATTTTTGGAGTTTTGGTCCTAACAGTTTATGAATTAGGGGCCAAAAAGGGACCCAAATAAGCATTATTCTTGGTTTTTGCACCATAACTTTAGTATAAGTAAATAGAAATCTATGAAATTTAAACACAAGGTTTATGACCATAAAAGGAAGGTTGGGTTTGATTTTGGGAGTTTTGGTCCCAACAGTTTAGGAATAAGGGGCCCAAAGGGTCCAAAATTGAACTTTGTGTGATTTCATCAAAAATTGAATAATTGGGGTTCTTTGATATGCCGAATCTAACTATGTATGTAGATTCTTAATTTTTGGTCCCATTTTCAAATTGGTCTACATTAAGGTCCAAAGGGTCCAAAATTAAACTTAGTTTGATTTTAACAAAAATTGAATCCTTGGGGTTCTTTGATATGCCGAATTTAAAAATGTACTTAGATTTTTAATTATTGGCCTAGTTTTCAAGTTGGTCCAAATGGGGGTCCAAAATTAAACTTTGTTTGATTTCATCAAAAATTGAATAAATGGGTTCTTTGATATGCCAAATCTAACTGTGTATGTAGATTCTTAACTTTTGGTCCAGTTTTCAAATTGGTCTACATTAAGGTCCAAAGGGTCCAAAATTAAACTAAGTTTGATTTTAACAAAAATTAAATTCTTGGGCTTATTTGATATGCTTTATCTAAACATGTACTTTGATTTTTGATTATGGGCCCAGTTTTCAAGTTGGTCCAAATCAGGATTCCATATCAAGTATTGTGCAATAGCAAGAAATTTTCAATTGCACAGTATTGCACAATAGCAAGAAATATCTAATTGCACAATATTGTGCAATAGCAATTAATTTTCAATTGGAGTTATCTTTCTTTGTATAGAATAGTAGTTGATAATATATGTTCGAAATTTGCCAGACATGACTATGATGTCATTTTCTATTTTTATTTCTATTTTTATTTGCCAATAACTTTATGTAAATAACTTCATTGGAAATTTGCCAATATAAAATGTTGCTGATGAAGCTTTTTTTCCTTATCTTATCTAAAATGTTTTTAGATAAGGTATGTTGGACATTTGCCAGACATGACTATGATGTCATTTTCTATTTTTATTTGCCAATAACTTTATGTAGAATCATATTCAAAACAGTGTGGCTGTGGCCATTGATTGACGACCTAAATTATCCCATTGACTGGGAAAAATTAGGTGAACGTGTGTCTGTAACGACCACTGCTCACTATTTACTTATTGTAGAATTTAAACTGTGGGGTAACCAAAGGTTCTTAACGCCTTCAATAATAAAATAATTCGAAAAATTAATCAGGAATAATCTTTATGTTTTGATTTATATTATTGATATAAATCATAACATCGTGTTATTCCTGATTAATTTTTCGAATAATTTCATTTAGGTGTTGAGAACCTTTGGTGACCCCACAGTTTAAGTGTCTTTAACAAGTACATAGTGAGCAGTGGTCGTTACAGACAAACGTTCACATAATCTGTCCCAGTCAATGGGATCATTTAGGTCGTCAATCAATGGCCACAGCCACACTGTTTTGAATATGATTCTAAATAACTTCATTGGAAATTTGCCAATATAGAATGTTGCTGATGAAGTTTTTTTTTATTGTTTTATACAATAAACAATGTATATTCACTTTTACTACCAACCAATCTTTACCATTCAGTGTTAACAAGCACTTTACTTTACATTTTAATATTTTATGATGTATTTAAAAGAGTAGTTATTGTTGCAAACTCCATTAGAAATTTGAATTGATATCAGTTTTGGAAAAAGGGAAACGGGGATGTGAAAAAAAAATGGGGGAGGGGGTTAAATTTTTCTCATTTCAGATTTCATAAATAAAAAGAAATTTCTTCAAACATTTTTTTGAGAGGATTAATATTCAACAGCATAGTGAATTGCTTAAAGGCAAAAAAAAATTTTTAAGTTCATTAGACCACATTCATTCTGTGTCAGAAACCTATGCTGTGTCAACTATTTAATTTTAGATTTAAATAAGTTTGAAGAAGAAATCTTTAATTGATTTGTAAAATCTTGACATTTGTTTTGTGTAAAAAAACCCATGTAACGTCAAAAATTTGATCACAATCCAAATTCAGAGCTGTATCACGCTTGAATGTTTTGTCCATACTTGCCCCAACTGTTCAGGGTTCGACCTCTGCGGTCGTATAAAGCTGCACCCTGCGGAGCACCTGGTTAGTTTGTAAACCGAATTTGTTTTCTCTCAACCGATTTATGACTTGTAAACACAGGTATACTATTGTTGCCTTTATTTATGACTAGCCAAACCTACCGCTTTATGGCAATTTTAAAACAATTAGACATAATAAAGAAACTATACAGAAAAAAACATCAGCAGTACAAGATCAGAGAAAAAGAGATTTTAGCTGAGTTGTATTATAGCCTACAATGTTTGAGGGTGTCACTTGTTGAAAAGGTTAGCGAGACAGACTCTTTAGTTCCTATAGTTATGAGAAATCATAAGTAATAAATTGTATCATTGAGATTACATATCTTTTTTGTGGTATCTATATATCTCTTCAATCTGTATATTAACTCGGCAATTAAAGTGTAAAAAAAATAACGTTATGATATTCTGAAGGTAGGAGCAACACCACTCAAATTGCAAGCTTTAGGATAATTATTATAAGGTAGTTGCACATTTCTGCAGGCTTTATCGTGTATATATAGGTTGCTGTCTATGATGTTTATTACGGAAGAATGGTATACACTATTACATTGTAGGCCCATCCCTGCATTGTAAGATAATGTTCTGTTTCTAAATCCCTACGTGTGTAATAAAAGCCAACAGTAGTTAACCGAAGTTCCTTTTGAATATACATTTTGTGTACCCAAAAAAAAAAACCAAGAAAATGAGTCACACAAATTCCATCAATGACGAAGTCTGGTGTGTTTAGAGGATTAACGTTTCTTGCTGTGCATAGACCACTCGTCGTGTCAATCCATAGATTTATTTATCAAATTGCCATTCTGGTACATCTCTAAATCATAGACTAGTTACGCGTACAATTCCCGTGTGAGTCGAGCCACAGACCGATGTGTGATGGTGACTTCTTGTAGTATTACTTATAACTTAAAAAAAATGTTAAAATATATCTTGTTTACTTTAAAAGATACGCGAAATTGTTCTCTCGTTGGAATCATACCACAACTCCCTTTTTCTTTAAAAGAGGGAATATACCTAATAGAAAATGGTCAAACTAAGGTAGTAAAGAGAAAATCCTAATGGTTCAAACCGAAAGATGTAAAATCTTAAGAGTTTCCCTAATTTTTCTATGTAAAAACTAGTTTAACGTATTGAGGAAGCGATTTTATAATTCAAAAAGAATTGAAACAGAAAATTCTTTTACGTTCTAAAAGAAAATGAATTGTAACATGGTCTTTTAATTTATATGTTAGGTGCAGGTAAAATAGATTAGCAAGGAAGTACATTTTATTTAAATATAAATACAAATAAGAATTGGGGTATTTACAATACAAAGATCAAATTCTTGTACGAGGAAAACGGGTTCCCATTTGGTGGACGAAATGGTTTTGAAAACTTGACAATGACAATGATGTTTATGGTTATGCGATATTTTATGAAGCGGTTCAGTATTTTTTGTGTATTTATAAACTGTTTGTACTTTCGTCGTTTTTGTTTTTTGCCTTGGCATTGTCAGTTTGTTTTCGACTTATCGGTTTGAATATCACTTTGGTATCTTTCGCCTCTCTTTCAGTTTTAAAATCACCTGTTTCAAGATTGCCAGGCCCACACTTCACGACATCACAACTGTTATTATGTCCAATAATACTCGGTAATAGTCCACATTTTTGTTCTGGAAACACTTCATGTAATAGCCGAGACAACACAGTTGTAAATCGATAAAAACTACTCGTCAATAGTCAAGATATAACAATTGTTGTTTGACACTACACAACACACGCTACTGGTGTATGGCAAATGTTGAGGTATCACAGTATTGTTTGACCCAGGCTACCCCACAATAGCCGAGTGTAGGTATACTGCCGCTAACTTTTTTAAAACCAGATTAATTCCCGTGTAAGGAGATGATTTTTGTTCAATATTCGCCATATCAACAACAAATGCCTGGATTTTAATTTCGTATATTTAATGTCTTCAGTTGGCTGTATACCTTTCTTTAGCTATGCGAATATTCTGTCATAAGGATACTCAAATTGATTTTGTCGCATTCGTTGAAGTGCTTCGGACCGTACACAAATGGTTCAGTTTACTTGAAAATACAGAAGATACAACAATTTAAATTGTATGTATTACTTTGATAAATCAATAGTTGTTTTCGCACTAAGATTACTTAAAATTCTCTCTTCAAATACAGTTGTTCATGTGGGGAAGATATACCATTTACTATACAACTTCTATTCTAGTAACACTGAATACAAATCCTTATCTTATATCATACAAATTCAATAAAACTAAAAATGTAACAAAAGATAGCCAATAATGTGTATTAACAATGGGACGACTAAAAACATACCTGGAACAAGGAAGTGTTTTGAAGTCGGATAGCTACGAAAGTAATTTTGTATTGTAAATTTAATCTTGTGATATAATTTGAATTGCCATATGATTTTAAGACGATCAGATTTATATATTTATGATTTAAATAAGTGATAAAAGTGCATTTCTTACAATTTGAAATAGTTTGACGATGCATATTGCACAGGCTTCAAATAAAATTTCTTCTTATCTCAATTGAACACTAGTATGTGAAAATCGATATGTTTTTTTTTTTCGTTTTTTTTTAAATCGATATGTTAACTTAGACAATGTCTGGTGTCATACTAAAAATGTTATCAATTGACCAAAGAATCACCATTTAAGTAAATTTGGGAATATAATCTTAGAATAAAAACTAGCTTCAACCATTGCTTGTTCGTTCATTTGTATATCATCCATATACGGCATGTTAACCATGGGCTATTTAAATCGATCTGATGATCACCTGCCTGGAGTCATTAGTATGAAGAGTTTGCTCTATTGTTTCAGCTCATGTCCATTTTTGAAGGTCATATCTATACTCCTTAATGAGGACAATCATTACACTTCAACAACACAATGATTAGATACTGTATATACTTGTGGGTGTGTAAGGTCACACATTTTTTTCTATTTTTATCTAGTGTATATTTATTTAACCGTAAGACGGTATAGTGCCGAAATTACATGAATCTTTATATTATCACTGGATGTTACGTAGCCACCCTCTCTAGCCATAATTGATTCCATCAACAAAATGAATTATCAATACTTGATATATAAATCCATGTTCACTTTCTAAATTTTTAAAAAGAAAAATCCCTTAACCAACATGTTTATATTCAAGATTTAAAAAAATAAAAATATAAGATTTTCTTGGGAGACTTAATTGGCTCTTTTGCAAATGATTTTGTGGAATTAAAATTTGTTTAAAAAATCGATTCCTATCCTGCTGGCCCAGCTTTGTTATAACTATTATTTCTTTAATTGTGCCTCAGGCGTCATATGTTTACATTATATTTATTGAACAGGCTTTGTTTTTTTTGTACCGATGTGATTTATTGTCTGTACTGGAAAAACGATATATATCGATAAATGATATATTTATTAAAAATCTAATGCAATACGATCATTTTGATATGTCAACATTGCATGGGAAAAGGGGTCCTATTGTCATAAGGAAGCTATTAAAATAAAAGTGTCAAGTGGTGAAGTTGAAATCATCCCGTCGTTATGTTTTTTTCGGAGGCCATCACAAGTTGTAGTGGGAGATATTATGGACATAATTGTGCAAATCGTGATACAAGCATGACATTTGGTATAAAGGTTGACTAAATGATACTTATAAAAAATCCGCTGCTGGCCAGAAAAAAAATCAATTTTTCAAGATGGCTACCACACATTTTGAAAATGGCGTCATTACAAATTGGTAATAATTCGTTAATTTTTTAAAAGGTGTGTTATATGTAAAATCCAATGTTGGATTTGATAAAAAGTAAATGACAGTTCCTAAATTACGACTAGACAATACATTAATGAAACTAAAGGTGACTTCCGGTTTCAAAATGCCGACAAAAAAGTAAAAAAATTCAATTTTTATACTTTCAAGCAATTTCACAAGGGATGTAAATCCTTGAAAGATGTGTTATAGGTATAATCCAATGTATGTATGATAAAACATTAAAAACAGTTCCTAAGTACGACAAAACAACACATAAATGAAGAAAAATAGTGATTTCCGGTTCCAAAATGAAGGCAAATACGTAGAAAATATTTTTATAATTTCCATCAACTTAACAAGTCATAAAACTCTTTGTTAAGTTTAAATGCCTAGTTTGGTTAGAAAGACAGGTTGCTTATCTTATAATTATCTGACAGTTGCCGATACAACAACCCGTACAAGGAAATCCAGAACGGAAGCATTCACAGTTACCCACAGCTGGATTTTTGCCTCCGCATTTCAAAAGTTCCTGACACGAAGATTGCAACGGTAGTCCAGAAGTCCATTTCGGTTTCCAACTGTCATTGATTCTTTCTTTCATCCAACCCCAGTGTTCATGACTTGGTACATGTACCTGTCGAATACATGAATCAGGCTGAGCCCAAACAACTCCTCCTTGATTTACTTCTCTTTTGGTGTGCTCTGGAAAAGAACCTCTTGTAGGCGGAATTGCATCACAATGCGCTGCTTCCTGGAAAACAATTCACATCGTGTCTCGCTTCATACTTAAGCCAAAAAAAAAAAGTTCTTTATATCTGAAAAACCTTCCATTGTTAGCCAAGCTGACCTCTTCCCTTTCCCACGACAATTCGACAAAGTGTCACATCCACTGAATGCATGGACGAAAGGAAGAGCAGCTACACAAGGACCAAACCCATTTGATATGTCACGTACAGGAAGCCAACAAAAGTCTTTATTCCTTCCATAACCTATCCACAATGTGTTCTACCTAGTTTTGCGATTGCTGCAATTCTTGATACTATTACATTTGTGTCAGTACTACCTTAAATTACATTTTACAAAACTTTTCATAATCATGCCGAATATGGACAAACAATCGTGTATCTGCTTCTTCATGATTACAAAGGGTAGATAGGAAGTATCCTTATTGAAATAGCAAAGAATATTTTCGCCATGAGTAACATACACATTTTTATTAGTCTCTTCAGAAGCAATTTTGTCAGCAAGAAACTTGAACAATTTCGTTTCGTTGTCATCTTCACAGAGAAAAATACTCCAAGCCCTTGGTGTTCAACCAGAACCAGAGACAATACCTTTCCATCTCGCACAAAAACCTTGCCTTTGTCTTGCCACAGCCTTTAAGTTATTCATTGAGTAAACATCAAATACAATGTCTACTCTTGAATACTTATCGATGCAAGATTTTATGTAGGGCAATATGACATCATTTCCATAATCATTAAATATTGTTGCCCAACTTTGTGACCTGGAATTAACCATTGCTGCCCCACCAACAATAAATGCATCCGAATTTGGATCAGCAAATCGCAGAATGTCTCAAGTAAACCCATTTGTAGCGATTTAATACCACTATTTCAAGAAACACCCTGAGATAAAGACGGAGGAGAAGTTTGATTTTAATGGATAAAGAAACATTCAAAGTAAAACTGTCTACTGTGAAATGAAAAGTCTAGAAAAGATATCGCAATCACTTTTAAGGTTCTCTAGCTTTGTTTTTGACAAAGACGTTTCCAGTTTCATTGTGCCGTCAAAATAAGAAGTTGTTATTTTTTTTGGTTATAAAAAGCAGGTTCTCCTTCGTTTTGCATTTGCTTTAAAAGATCTTCGTATTGTTAGGACCAATATTTTGGAGTTTATTTACATATCTTACCTGTTCAACAATTTCCTAAATGGAGTATATTTTTATTACAAATTGACTACTCTTCAAGAAATGAATTTCCAAACTCGTTCATTACTTTACAAAGCCTTTAAAGCTGTTTAAAGACATCTTTTTGTGTTTTTGTAGGGTCTTCATTATGTCGTTCATCTGTTTTAGAATGACCCAAAACCACAAGATTTTTCAAATTATCTTCTAATATACTGACTCCTGGTCCCGCTACCATCTATTTGTCTAAATGGGATCTTCGGTTAATCCAAGATCGCCCTTCACAATTGCATTATTCTGTTTTTGTGCCTGATCAATTGTATTATAAGAAAGACATTTGCTGGTCTTACGTACAGAGAAATTATCAGTTTCACATTTCATTGCCACCTGTGGGTGATGTTCAGGTAGTGAAGTCATATCCTGGAGATGGGTCGGCCGAGCATAATTTACACGATCAACACCTTAAACAATACGCTACCATGCTTTATAATATGGACTGTTTGTAAAGTACGTAATCTCACTCATGAAATGAGCGTAAAACCGAAATCAGAAGAAGTTCTTAATTTAAAATTAAAGGCCAGGAATGAAACTGTGGTCAAGATGACTCTATACACCAGTCTTTTACATCATTGAACGTCACAGAGTCATGACATAATTATATATTCTGAGATTAGCTTTCATAATCCAAATTAACAGTTCAAGAAAAATACATGCAGTTGTCTGATGCGCCTGTCTAGTCCTAAGTACATTTGAACATACATAAAAAAAGAATCTGTCGTTCTTGGTGTTGCAATATTGGCTTCAGTAAGACAACATGTCCATCCCCTATCACGCAATATATCACCCAGAGTTTCATAACAAGTCATTTCAATTTGCAATCCACCAAACATGACGATAAACTTATGTTTTCTGTAAAAATCAGGCCATTCCTAGTAAATTTGCTTAGGCATTTCCAAAAGTGGCTGATCTGCAGTTACAATTGATGTTTCTCCGGGATTCACCACATGTTCGCCTTATCCATCAAATACCTGAGAATTGCCTGGTAGTGCATACAAATCGCTCTTGATGTCTATAGATAGTTTGCACATGCGCAAAAGTGTTAAACACATGTGTATCATTACCTTGGAAAATGTTATTAAACCAAATCCAAAAACACTTAATATATAGTAAATAGTTCAAATGTTTTTGAAAGAATTTTGTAACATTTTCGCGCATGTGCAAATACTGGATATATCAAATATTCTTTTTTAATGAATATGTGATGTAAGGAAAGTAGCCGCCAAACCTGATAATTGGTTTTTACTAAAAGAAGTTCAATGAAAAGTTTTCAAGAAAAATCATTATTTTCAAACTGAAGAAAACAGCCATTTTAGAAAATGGCCGTGGCCATCTTGAAAAAAAATATTTTTTGAATGGCCAGCAGTCATTTCTTAAAAAGTATATGATAATGATACTTTGTGGTAATTTTCATGCTTGTATCATCATTTGCACAATTCCCTCGATTTTGCTTGCTAATATCTTCCACTATTGGTTGCCTGTTATCGAATATCTTTTTCACAGATGACGACGGATATGTCCCAATAGTCGTAACTTTAATCATGTCCCAAATGTGACCTACGAATTAGACTTATTACAGGGGTTGAATTTACATGAGCAAAACGACGGGTGCATTTTGGTATCTTCGCATGTCTTCTTGAGATCACAGTAAGAGTTGATATTGCTTCAGATTGATTGACTGTTTTATTCAAAATTAAGTTTCTCCTATTTTTGAGTGTGAATTCACATTACTATAAGACGTGTCACGGTACTTTTCTATCCCATATTCATGTATTTGGTTTTGATGTTATATTGGTTATTCTCATCGGATTTTGTCTAATGCTTAGTCCGTTGCTGTGTGTGTTACATACATTTTAATGTTGTGTCGTTGTTCTCCTCTAATATTTAATGCGTTTCCCTCAGTTTTAGTTTGTTACCCCGATTTTGTTTTTTGTCCATAGATTTATGAGTTTTGAACAGCGGTATACTACTGTGGCTTTTATTTGTATAGTAAAAGGTCTAGAACCGAGTATACTCCCCCCTTTCTGAGGTACCATTGTCACATATGTTTTTTATATCTTATAACTGAAACCTTGACAGTTGTCTCTAATCGGGCTGTTGTTTTTTCGTCTTTTTAATACGGTTGTTGCTATTAAATCAATTTCTGAAAAATCTTCGACACACATATGGCATCGATGTTGGCTAGACATGATATAAAAAACAAATAAAAAGAATTTGAAGTATGTACTAACGTTATACATATGATCTCATTGTCAAGACATGTTATTAATAATTTAATAATAGATAAAAATAACTTGAAATAAGTTATGACGTTATACATAGGATGTCATTGTCAAGACATGTTACTAATAATAGATAAAAAGAACTTGAAATAAGTTATACAAAGGATGTCATGTCTAGACATGATATTGATTATGAATAAAAAGAACTTGAAGTAAGTACTGTCAATATACATGTGATGTCATCGTCTCGATATAATAGATTTGAAAGAACTTGAAGTAAGAGTGCTCACTATATATTTACCCTAGTTTTAACATATCTAAATATTTTGATAATTGTTTCCAGAAACTGATTATTGATCGAATACTATATATATCCTTATAATATATAAGTACGTCTGAGCCAGTGACAACTCTACAACAGATTTATACTACGGATCACCAGCAGTGATGGTGATACATGGCTGTGTACATTATGTATATACAACTCGTCTAAACATCAACCCAACAATGTTAGATCTATAAATTTGCTTTCGCAAATTTTTGTTCTTCCCTCGCCGGGATTTGAACCCATGCTACCGAGATATCGTAACACCAAATCGCCTGCACTGTAGTCGTCCTGCTAGACCACACGACCACCTGGGCTTCATAAAATGAAGCTTTCGGTGGCGGGGTGTTACCTTTCCACGTCAGTTTTAATCTAGCGTCGTACTACAGTACATGATATATAAGGCATGGAGATGTTATTTTTACAGATCAGCTGAATTATCTATAGTAAAGGATCCTACAAATGAATGTAATATATATGTACGTCCTTGACACATAAAATTCAAGTACAAAAGTACACACTTAAACACGGAAACACTTAATCATCTACACAATATTAGGAAATATTTCAAAATATAGATTATCGTGAAATATCATTATTATAGACATGATTTGATATAAAGAACCATTACTAAAGCTCAAAGATTAAGGAAAATTCGTTGATTGACACGATATGGCAACATACCTCTCTTTAGCTTTCCGTTGACAGATTTAATTTCTTGCCCTATACTCATGCTGACTCATTAGCAGAACCAGCTTGTTGGATATATTGATATTTGTTATCATCGTCATGCATTCTTTTGTAATAATCGCGACTGAACGTTGAGTTATAACATATTAAGTTAGAATCTGTTGCCATCTTGGATTGTAAATATGAGGGAACATAATAAGATCCAGAATTTCAATCGAATTGGCAAAAATTGATGATTAGGACAGATATCTATGAGAATTTGAATTTAAAAGAACAATTAGTTTATAAAATTTTAACTTATTAATATTTATATTTTTTCAAGCGTAGATTATTTTTGCTTTATTTCTAATGTTTTTTAAATTTTCATTTTAATGGAAATAACTCTGAAACAGTACATTTTTTTGAAGGAATCTACATTACATTTTGCTATTTTATATTTTAGCCAGGGAAAAACGTACGGGGACCTTATCTTTTATTAGATATTCTCAAAGCATTCTCTAAAACCTTACTTCTCATTTAGTTTAGCTTCTATAGTCACATAATGATGGTTTTTCCTGTATAATTTATACAAAATGTGTCATTTTCTCACAACCTGCACCTGAAGAAAATTCTCGGTGACCTATCATTTTAATTATATTTTTAATTTTTAATTACGTTTTTGCACAAAGTATGAACAAAGTTTTATCCTATTGTATTTATACTCCAATACGACCTTAATCAGCCATATATCGGTTATTTTGTATCGAATCATAATGTTTCTCTTATATTGTGATAAGAATTGATAGCAAATAAGTTTCTGACTAATGAATTCAGAAATTATTTATGAAATACCATCAAAACATGGCCGTAAAAACTATATCGGAAGAAACATCCTATACATACGTACAAAGATCTGTATTGACCTTTACAGACATAATTTGGAAGCAAAACACATGGAATGCGTTTTAAGAGTGACCAACATTGTGATAACGTTAGGAAAGCTGTCAGAGGGAGTTGAAACTTTGTTTTGTACTCATTTTCATAAAAAATTTAAAAAAAAACATGCACGTCGAATGCAGAACTTCAAACTTCTCAGCTTCTTGTAATTTTGGAGAAACTGAAAGTCTACCATCATTTGAATCGAGAATCCTGCTTCAGATGAAGACATTCTTAGAGACAATCAAAATATCCTCAAGTCTCAGTGAATTACATCATGAGTGACTGACAGTACACTTATATTTGTATTGAGCCTGGATAATATCTGTTGGGACAATTCAAGGGACTGACAAGACAACTTCCACCAGACCTATTTAGTAAGCGACCGACACGCCAATAACATATGTATCTAGCCTCAACATGGATCATCGCAGGAACTGACAGTCCATCTAGCATCAAGCATCAGTCGACAACAATATTAATGACTGATAGTCCCCTTATATTTGTAGCGATCATCTTGAACATCATTAAGGACAGACGGAGAGAATGACAGTCCTCGTTTCATCAAGCCAAAGCGAATACCATCATTAGTGACCGACAGTCCACTTACATTTGTATACAGTCTGATAGTACTGTGACAAATCTGGACTGATAATTGTTATTATTTAACCTATTATTTATTGTATATTACATATATTTATTTGAATATTGCCGGGTGGTCAACTTCTCGGATGTGCTGAAATGCATTGACTTTCATACTCATGATTTAAACTTTTTGTACTTTGCAAGCGATAAGGGTCAGTTTTATATGTATATCTTGGTAATGTTTACCTATGTAATACTTTGATTATCCTGTCATATAGTGATTTATTTTGACAAATATCGTCGTGAGATTCAACTTGTTTACATCTGCCATGACACCGTTTTGTACTTTCACTTTGAGATCTCATTATTATTATTTGTTTAAGTTAACACTTTATCAATGCAGATTAATTGCGTATTTGTTATGTTTGAGCCTCCCTTTTCATTAACATTGTCTTTATTTATGATAGAACAGGGTTTTCATTGATCTCATTTAAGCATTATATCTAATGCGTAAGGTTATGTAAATTACACCCAAGTTCATACGCCGTACCGAGAAAGGAATTTACTGTCCGTTTAAATATAGCATTATACAGAAATGTCCTTTTAGTTTTATTTGCTTTTAAATATAATTCGGACAAGAAGGACAAAATAAGGACAACTTAATAATGTTTCTTTATCTAAGAATAACGAAATCTGTTTGTCTTTTTAAATGTTACTAGCCAAAAGACGTAAGAAACGTTGCTTTTGATTGGACGATTAGATGTTTACTCTAACGTCATAGTAAGTGCCAAAAGACATAAATAGGAGCCTGTAGACAGACATGGCATTCTGAATCAATCCTTTGAGCTGTCAACTACAACTAACATTGACCACCCGATTTATTGTTTTATTTGCTGAAAGATAAATGTGTATCATTTTGATGTTTATTATATTGAAAGAAGAAGTCAAAATACGACTGAAATAAATACTATTGTTGTCATTGTTATGTATTACAAATCTGTTTCTTCATATACTGCCGCTGAGTTAAATGATGATTCCACTCTTCCTGAATGAGTTATTAAACAGAATTATAGCAACCCTAGGTTTGTTACAGTTTGGTGTCAGAAGTGGGATGATAAATATAATTGTCATCCAGTGATCGAATATCTCGCCTGTGATTTTTAAGTTTGATTAGAATATTAAATTTTCAACGATTTTAGTGAACTGGTAATAATTTTCAATGTCTGACGAATCTGATTCAGAAATCGAGTTTAATATGGATAAACGTGAAACGGTCGAGAAAAATAATGAAGACTCTGCATTAAATACAGTAAAACAAGGTCAAGGTGATATGGAAAGTGAATTTAATGACAACGCACGAGACGATATGGTTAGACAGAGAAATACAGTCGAGACGGAACGGAATTTTGAAGTTAATCCGGGTGTTTCGTGTTTTGAAAATAATAACAGTCATGAACGAAAATGGGGAAATGCACCACGATTTGGCCGTGAACAGTTGCCAATTGCTGGACATCCTGCTACAATTCGCCCAGATGCTTATAGTGGATCAGATTGGGAAGAATATTTTTCGCATTTTCAAGATTGTGCAGAACTAGGCAGATGGAGCATGGAGGATAAAGTGTTGACACTTGCTGCAAGTTTAAAGGGCCCTGCGCGAACTTTTTATATGAGCCTTCCTTCACATGCAAGATGTGCTAGCGTAGTTGTTGATAATCCTGAGAGTTCACCTTCTCAACTTCCAGAATATTTAAAGGATATGTGGGAACGGAGATCAAAGCATCTTACAACTGATGAATCAGAAAGAGTGGCAGCCTTATTTGTAAAATTTCAAAATGTGTTTTCTAAAACTTCAGAAGATATAGGCCGGATAGAAAATGTGCAACACAGAATAGACACAGGAAATGCACAACCAATCAAGCAGATGCCAAGGCGACTACCATTGGGCAAGCGGGAAATTGAGAGACAAGAAGTTCATAAAATGTTAGAAAGAGGAATAATTGAACCGTCTCAAAGCTGTTGGAGTTCACCCATAGTCCTTGTGACAAAGAAGAGTGACAATTCCGTGCGATTCTGCGTTGATTACAGGAAAATTAACAATGCACAGTTAAAGACGCCTATCCACTTCCTAGAGTAGATGAATGTTTAGACTCCTTAAATGGAAATAATTGGTTTAATACTATGGACCTTTCTGTCGGATTTTGGCAGATTCCCATGGCCCCTCAAGACAAACATAAGACAGCTTTTATCACAGGGGTTGGCCTATATCAATTCTTGGTAATGCCGTTTGGTTTGGTTAATTCTCCAAGTACCTTGGAAAGAGCACTTGAGGACATTTTAAGAGGAATTCAGTGGGTTGAATGTCTGTTATATATGGACGACATAATTGTACCTGGTAAGACTATTAACATGTGTATAGAAAGACTTGAGCATGTTTTTGACAGATTAATAAAGGCAAACCTTAAATTAAAACCAGCCAAATGCTCTTTCTTTCAAAAGAGTGTTAAGTTTCTAGGTCACATAGTATCTAGTGAAGGTACCTCAACAGACCCTGCTAAAATATCAGCTGTTAAAGATTGGCCTACACCAACAAATGCCAAGCAAATGAGAAGTTTCCTAGGGCTCTGTCCTTATTATCGTAAATATGTAAAGGGATTTGCTCAAATAGCCCGCCCTCTACATAAAGTATGTGAAAAAGGTGTAAAATTTATCTGGAATGAATCTTGTGATGAATCTTTCAAAAGTCTGAAAGAAGCTTTAACAACTTCTCCAATTTTGTCATATCCAATGCCCAATAAACCTTTCATATTAGACACAGATGCTAGTAATAAAGCTCTAGGTGGTGTCCTGTCCCAAGAACAGGATGGTGCTGAAAAGGTTATAGCTTATATGAGTAAATCTCTAAATAAGCATGAACAATTATATTGTGTAACTAGGAAAGAATTGTTAGCGGTGGTTACAGCTCTTCGTCATTTTCATGTCTATCTATATGGACAACAAGTATTATTAAGGACTGATAATGCTGCTGTTAGTTGGATGTCTAATTTAAAACAACCAACAGGACAAATGGCGCGTTGGCTACAAGAACTCTGTTTATATAACTTGACAGTTACACATCGGGCAGGAACGAAACATCGAAACGCAGATGCGCTTTCAAGAAAACCTTGTAAAGTATGCTTGAGACAGGAAGCTATAGATGATTGTTCTGATGATGAATGTGAAGAACCCAAATATGAAATTAAATTTCAAGATGCAAGAGATGATGAAAAAAAGATTGTACAAACTCCAATTGAAGAAGATGAAGCTCATCAAATTCGAGTCATAACAAGAAGTCAGTATTCTGAAAGAAAAGATAAAGTAAAGATTAGTGATTGCATTTTAGATGGATGGGATACAACAGAGATAAGACAGCTACAATTAGAAGATCCAGTCATAGGTTACATTTTAACAGCAAAAGAAGATTCAAATCGACCACAGTGGAATGAGATATCTCACCTTTCATCCTTAGTCAAAACTTTATGGCGACAGTGGGACCGATTAGTAATTCATATTGGAATGCTTTATAGAAACTGGACAGATGAACAAAATGAAGTGAATGTGTTGCAGCTCCTATTACCTGTTACCAAGCATATTGAAGTATTGAAATATTTGCATGATACACCCACAGGTGGACATTTAAGTGTCGAGAAAACTTTAGATAAAGTACGGCAAACCTTTTATTGGCCCAATATGAAAGAAACAGTACAAAAGTATTGTACTAAATGTGATCTATGCACATCTCGTAAACATTCAAAAGAAAGCCTAGCTCCTATGGGAACCTACATTGTCGGTGAACCTATGGAGAAAATAGCTATAGATATTCTGGGTCCTCTCCCGCTTACAGATAGAGATAATAAATATTTGCTAGTAGTCCATGATTGTTTTACTAAGTGGGTGGAGGCATATCCAATGCCAAATCAGGAAGCCGTGACAGTAACTACAACTCTGGTGAATGAATTCATTTGTAGATATGGAACTCCAATTCAGATATTGACAGATCAAGGTCAAAATTTTGAAAGTAATATCTTTCAAGATACTTGTAAAATGTTGGGTATTGATAAAGTCCGCACAAGTAGGTTAAGACCTTCCTCTAACGGAAATGTTGAAAGAATAAACCGTACGATTGGTATTATGTTAACAATTTTCTGTGAAAAGAAACAAAAACTATGGGACACTTTTGTTCCACAAATTTTAATGGCATATCGTTCATCAATTCACTCCAGTACTGGAAAGACACCAAACAAAATGGTATTTGGCAAAGAGGTTACATTGCCTTTACAAGCAGTTATTCCTACACCATGTAGAGAAACTGATATACAGGAAGTAAATGAGTATGTTGAAATCTTGCAGAAAAGATTTCAAAGTGCACATGAAGAAGCCAGAAAAAGTTTAAAGAAAAGTAATTCATATTAGAAGAGACATTATGACCTCAGAGCAAAGAAAAGATCCTTATATGATGGTCAAGCAGTATGGGTTTATGAACCAACCAGAAAAGTTGGAGTTTGTCATAAATTAACAAGTAAATGGAAAGGGCCATACATAGTGACACAATATTCCAAAATGGTTTAAAGTGACAGCAGATTCCAGCAAGTAGTTAAAAAAAACCAAAGAAGAGAACAGATGCCATTAGAAATTTATTGTGCTTATGTGTTTAAATGTGTATCATTTGTTATTTTTATTTTATGAATAAAATTATTCATGTGTTGAGATATAGTGTATATGAAGAAGTATTGGTGAAGTGTTGTGAATGCATTCAGTAGTTATGTGATATTTTCTAGAAACGCAGCCCAGATTTGCCTAAAGGGACTGATCACCCCAGAGTTGGTTGAAAAGAGGGAGTTTACTAGAAAATTTGGTGGAATATTGTGATATTTCAAAGGTAGTTAATAATTATAGTTGCAGCGTCAACAGAAGTTATTATTTGATGTTAAAGTGATACTGTGTTTTTGTAGATAAGTTGAAGAAATTCGTGAATGGCTCTAGTGTTTCTTATGGTTTTTAAAATGTGTCCGATGTCTTATCAGAAATTGCTATGAGTGTAATAGTGAAAATTATCTACAGATGACAGAAAGATGATTTCCCTGAAGACACAGAAGTGTGGATGATATAATTAAACAGTGTGAATATATTCCATTAAAGATTGAAGAACATAGAGACTTTAAGTGAAGAATAAAAGTACTGGTATACTGTTACCTCCAGAAAATACAGGAGTATTTTAAGACTTGGGTGGGGGAAATTGTGACAAATCTGGACTGATAATTGTTATTATTTAACCTATTATTTATTGTATATTACATATATTTATTTTTGAATATTGCCGGGTGGTCAACTTCTCGGATGTGCTGAAATGCATTGACTTTCATACTCATGATTTAAACTATTTGTACTTTGCAAGCGATAAGGGTCAGTTTTATATGTATATCTTGGTAATGTTTACCTATGTAATACTTTGATTATCCTGTCATATAGTGATTTATTTTGACAAATATCGTCGTGAGATTCAACTTGTTTACATCTGCCATGACACCGTTTTGTACTTTCACTTTGAGATCTCATTATTATTATTTGTTTAAGTTAACACTTTATCAATGCAGATTAATTGCGTATTTGTTATGTTTGTGCCTCCCTTTTCATTAACATTGTCTTTATTTATGATAGAACAGGGTTTTCATTGATCTCATTTAAGCATTATATCTAATGCGTAAGGTTATGTAAATTACACCCAAGTTCATACGCCGTACCGAGAAAGGAATTTACTGTCCGTTTAAATATAGCATTATATAGAAATGTCCTTTTAGTTTTATTTGCTTTTAAATATAATTCGGACAAGAAGGACAAAATAAGGACAATTTAATAATGTTTCTTTATCTAAGAATAACGAAATCTGTTTGTCTTTTTAAATGTTACTAGCCAAAGACGTAAGAAACGTTGCTTTTGATTGGACGATTAGGTGTTTACTCTAACGTCATAGTAAGTGCCAAAAGACATAAATAGGAGCCTGTAGACAGACATGGCATTCTGAATCAATCCTTTGAGCTGTCAACTACAACTTACATTGACCACCCGATTTATTGTTTTATTTGCTGAAAGATAAATGTGTATCATTTTGATGTTTATTATATTGAAAGAAGAAGTCAAAATACGACTGAAATAAATACTATTGTTATGTATTACAAATCTGTTTCTTCATACTGCCGCTGAGTTAAATGATGATTCCACTCCTCCTGAATGAGTTATTAAACAGAATTATAGCAACCCTAGGTTTGTTACAGTACATCATCATAAACACAAATAGATGGACTGACATCTCATCGATTAACTTCCTCAGTTACCGGCAGTCAACTGTTATTTGTATCGAGCTTCAGAGGATAACATCCGTATGGACATACTGAGAAACTGCAGTTCATCGAGCCTCAGCGGACAACATTCTTATTGAATGGCCCGAACACTTTACAAAAGAGTAACCCTTCATCGAATTAGAATAATATGTCTTACAAACATGGATCTTAATACTAAATACTAGTAGTATATAGCTATCACGCTTGCCTTTTAGGATACTGGAGGTAAAAATTCAAACCACAGACGTTAACTTTGTTTTGTTTTTTTTTGTATCTTTATAAATCATACACAATTTATAAAATAAGCGTAAATAAAATAAACTGGTCGGCTTGGAGCCAACTTTTTGCAGTGACTTCTTTTGGATTATAACCTTCTAATCCGCCATGACGAAAATTCGATTTTAAATGTGTTGATATTGTATAAAACATGGTATTTCACATGTAATCAACATTTCATCGTCCTGAAAATAAATTTTTGGAAACTGTGTGCAACAGGAACCAAATAATTGATATACAGTGCCATTTATAGCATAGGATATTTTAAATAAGTTTGTGTATAAGCCGTACTGTATAGTATTACGTGTATATATAAAAACTGTTATATTGGTCGTCGGGTTTCACTAAAACTATGTAAAATTCTTACTTGATATACAAATGTTCATGTAGAAATTAAATGAATTAAGAATTGTCCTATAGTTTCTATATTATTTAACAAAAAAATAACTCCTTATCTTATATCATGAACATTCAATATAACTAAATGAAAGGTTAAAACTATAAAAAAAAAAAAAAAAAAAAAAGTTACTTAATAATAATTTTTAAAGGAACGAATGTATCATATCTGGGAACAAGGAAGCGATCTAATGTTTTATACCCATGAAATTATTTCTGTATTATATCTTGTGATATATATTTTAAGACCCCCAGTTTTATATATTTATGACATGATATGGGTCATGGGTATTTCTTACAACAAGTAATAGTTTTAACAATACACAATATATTCATCACAGTGTAATATGATAAAAGTTCCGGTATTTAAATGCAGGGACTCGACTTGGTTTCACACGAAATTTATATTAAGCTGACCAAAGTAATTTATTTGATATAACATTAGAATGATCTTTGGAATTTGAGCTTTCATATGAAGATGAACAAGTGGCAATTTTTTTCCAAGCCATTGTCAAATGAACAATTGGTGGATTCTAACTGGTTCTTTCGCCTAAACCATTTTCTCATGAACAAGTGGTGGATTCTAACACGTCTTTCTTGTCCAAACCATAGTCTTCGGAATAAATTGTGGATTATAACCCGTCTTTTTTTTTCCAAACTATTGTCAAACGAACAAGTGGCGGATTTTAACTGGTCCTTTTCGCCCAAACCATTGTCTCCTAGGCAAGTGGCGGATTCTAACCCGTTCTTTTTGTCAAAACCATTGTCTTCTGAACAAGTGGCGGATTCTAACCCATCTTGTTTGTCCAAACCATTGTCTTCTAAACAAGTGGCGATTCTAACCCATCTGTTTTGCCAAACCATATTGTCTTACGTCTTCTGTGATACTCTGGAATCAAATATTGTTTTTCTGACATTTTAAGATGTCTAGCTGGTTTGTTGTTTTCGTCTATTTACGACTGTTGTTCTACATAAAGCAATCATTCTTTGAAAATCGTCTTCAAAATAAATATGTCATCGTCTAGCCATTATATAAATAGTATATCAATAGTATATAAAAATCGATTTCAATTTTATTAAGTAAGTACTAACGCAGTGTGAACTCACTGACGTCACAGAGTGCGCACTTTGTGACCTAATGTGAATATTTTTTTATATTTTTTTTCACAAAATAATTGTTGATCGAATACTTATATAGGACTATTCATGTACACGTCCATGACATTATACAATTATAAAAGTACGCACTTGTGATCGGAAACACATACAAATCAAAACAATATCTGGAAATATTTCAAAATGAAACACTATTGTGAAATGTCCTTACATAACGCATCAATTTTCTAGAATGTCTAAACATGATTTTGAAAAGTGTGTTAGAGGTACAGGAGATAAAAAACTAACTGATCAATTGATAACTGAATAAAACTAACTAATGATCCTCCGCCCACGTCCCCTTTAAAAGACACCAAAAACACGTAAAACACGTTTGATTATTAAACATATTGAAATTTATCCATCAACAAAGTAATACAAAATTGAAATGAAATACCTTCCAGGTCTAACAAGAAGAATATAATAAAAGTGACTGACACGCAGCCAGTATGGGAATAGTTTCTATGCATATGACGATAACCATATTATTAAAACACACTGTATGTAACATTAATACCCATAAGTACATTTATGTATGAAGAGCTTTCACAAAAGTTCTTTAAGCAGTTTATTGTTACAAGGCAACCTTTTGCCCGTGGCAAGTATTTCAACATTAACACATTTTCAGTCACTGTTCAAATTCCCCGTCATCATTTTATATCTACCTATTTGCAAAACCCTTAAATAGGGTTAATTGATAGTTTTTGATTAACGTCAGTATTAAGACATGTGATAGTTGTCACTGGGCAGCAACAAACAATCTTAAATTGGTTGGATTGTATCGTTTCAGAATGTTTTTGTTAAATGGAAGATTTTTCACTGATGGTAAATAAAATTCTGTTTAAATAATACAAAAATTATGAAATACCATAAAACGCGATAATAACCATTTCGGAAAAATCATCAGTGACTCTCAATCGAGTACAATTTGTGACCAACACTCCACCAACATGTGTATAGATCCTAAGTGGGGATAGACGGAGGGGCTAACAGTCTTCTTACCAGCGACTCTCAATCGAATACCATTGGTGACCAACACTCCACCATCATGTGTATACATCCTAAGTGGGGACAGACGGAGGGGATAATAGTCCTCTTACCAGCGACTCTCAGTCAATCGAATAGCATTTGTGACCAACACTCCACCAACATGTGTATAGATCGTAAGTGGGGACAGACGGAGGGGCTAACAATCTTCTTACCAGCGACTCTCAATCGAATAACATTGGTGACCAACACTCCACCAACATGTGTATAGATCATAAGTGGGGACAGACGGAGGGGATAACAGTCTTCTTACCATCGACTCTTAATTTAATAGCATTTGTGACCAACACTCCACAAACATGTGTATAGATCCTAAGTGGGGACAGTCGGAGGGACTACCAGTCTTTTTACCAGCGACTCTCAATCGAATACCATTGGTGACCGACACTCCACTAACATGCATGTGTATAGAGCCTCAGTGGGGACAGACATATGTGCTGACAGTCTTCCTACCAGCGACTCTCAAGCAAATATTATTTGTGACCGACAGTCTACCTACATTTGTATAGAGCCTCAGAGGATAACATCCTGAGTGATATACCACAGTTCCCCTAGAGTCGAGCCTCAGATATTAACTGCATTAGTGGCCATAAGGAACAGCCGAGGGTCTTGTAGTATACCTCGAATTGAGTCTCAACACTACATCAAAAGAGACCGACAGAAAGAACACTTAAATTTGTATCGAGCCTTACAGGTTAGCATCCTTAGGGACAGACCGAAGGACTGATAGTCTTATCGACAACATATTTGCTGAATTTTGAGGTAGACTTTTTAATAAATTGTCCGCATTCCTGTGGGAACGAACTGTGTGCCTCTCCTTGTAGTTATCGGAATTCCTTCAGACACTTGTCAAAAACAAGAAGATCAAAGAAGCCAGATTATTTACTTTCACTTTCAGATATATTGTTGATGTTCTTCCCATTAACAATCCAAAATTTTCTGATTTGGTTCCATTAATATATCCCCCAGAACTAGAAATTAAAGAAACAACAGAAACGGCTTCCTCCGCCTCATTTTTAGACTTACACCTTGAATTTGACATACACAATCATCTCAGTACCGGAATCTATGATAAAAGAGAAGATTTTAATTTTGAAATCATCTATCTTCTACATTTGAAAATGCCTGTCCCAAGTCAGGAATACCGTTGTTGTTCATTCGTTTGATGTGTTTTATCATTTGATGTTGCCATTTGATTAGGGACTTTCCGTTTTGAATTTTCCTCTGAGTTCAGTATTTCTTTGATTTAACTTTTTTCTAACTAGTATCGAGTTTGTGCCTACAACATCCTTAGGGGAAAACCTTATCCAAGATACTAGACTTCACTTTGTAATAAATATATTTATCATAAATTACACATCACAACTTAAATAAAACATATATTGTAATCGGAAATCCTCCAGAACACTCCTATTATGTAATTCATATTCCTTTTTATTTCGAGAAAAAAAACTGTCTATAAATAGCTTCTGTAACCACATTTTGACAATCCTAGTTTCCTGACTGATCTTATATAGTCTTACTAAAACACATACGAAAAATGTACCAGGCTTATAATTTGATACGGCAGACGCGCGTTTCATCTACATAAGATCATCAGTGACGCTAAGATCAAATAGATAGAAAGCCAAACAAATATAAAGTTGAATAGCATTGACGACAAAAAGTTCCATAAAGTTGTACCAAATACGGATAAGATAATATATGCCTGGGATAAGAACATCCTTAGTATTTCGAATAATTCATATTGTTGCAAACAGTTAATTTATAACCATGAGATTTTTTTCTAGATGGAATGTTAATTTAATTTCATATGTTAAAAAAGTTAAGAGTATTCAATTTTCGAGGTTCTGGCATGCGTATGTATTCTTAACTTTGAGCACTTTGCATGTTTGAATGTTTGTTTTAAACATTATCCTGTCCATCAATAAAACTAATTTATGTTTTAAGTCAATCTGATAAAAAATCAGATTGATTTAAAGTTTGATTCATGTTATTTGTATACCACATCACCTGATCATGATGGCTAGGATGCTTGTCCTCTCCATCCTTAGTAAATTCTGTTATCATATTTTCTCCATAATTCATGACATTTGATTAAGACTCTCTCGTGTGTCTATCTAAAACTATTCATATGCGTGTAATCAGACATCATTATGTTAAGAAATAAAGGCAACAGTAGTATACCGCTGTTCGAAATTCATAAATCGATTGAGAAAAAAAAAATCTGCGTTGAAAAAAAAAAACTGAGGGAAACACATCAAATATAAGAGGAGAACTCCGACACAACAGAAACACAACACTAAAATGTAAAACACACATAAACGAAGTATAATATAAAGATGGCCATCTTCCTGACTTGAAAGTCTTGCATAACGAATGCAGACGACATGAAACCCAAGCATGTTTTCACGAAATCAGAAGGAGCGCCTTTGCCTTTGCCTTTTCTTTTATGGTGTAATTAAAACTACGAACGGTAATAAAACTGGCTTCACATCTACTTTAGAGCCTGGAACCCACGTAGCTTAAGTCCGAATACATACCTCCCAAACATGAAGCTGTGTCAGTAGAACCAAAACAACTATATCACAGGAGCATGGAATTCAAAATCATTGCTGAAATAAGACTTAAGCTCAATGATAAAATAAAAATAGAATACAGAGCACATCGATAAAATAAGAATAGAAAGCTGAGACAAAAGCCCGAGTTATTTCCGTAGCACGTTTCTGATTGAGTAAAAACCCACACTGAATTTTCAACCTAGTTTAGCTAAGATAAGACACACCTTATTTATGCAGATATATTTTCATTAAAGCTAGAACTGAAATAAAAAGACAACGGGATAAAAAGGCATGGATTGTGAACCCTTTGTTGATTCAATTATGAGCATATGAAATTTTAAAGAAAATCCGCAGACTTTCCCAACGTAGTTTCGAATTTGAATATAGGCAATTAATCCATTTATCGATAATTGAACTAAACGAGTCTTTTTTAATATAGATATAAATTAAAAATAAGTACAAATATGAAGTTTTGAATTTAAGGAACGCTTAATTGAAGTGACTCAGCACGAAGTTTTGCAAAGTTGCATGCCTCGTAGAATCCACATGTCAGGTCAGTTTTGCTTACAAAACGTCAAATAAAAAAAAAAACAACACTGCACCGTACGACTTTCTGACGGCTAGCTTAAAATTAAAATAAAATCATTTTTCAACATATATACCGATTTTTAGTTGTATATTATAAAGTGAAATTAAACTCTGTTAATGATATCCTTTTTGTTATTCCGTAAAAGCAACGCACAATCAAATTTATGCTCTGGTTTAAAATGGAACTGTGAAGACTATGTTATTACTTAGGTATATATACACAGTCGTATATCTACTTTTTGTGTAACTGTTTTGTTTTTATTTCGCTTGAAATTTTGTTAAAGACACCATTCCAAAAGGGGTAAAAGTTAACATGTGTTTGCTGACTTAAAAATCGATATCTTATCTTATCTTCTGGCATACATACCAAATATGTTGATCTTACAAAATTGATTTGTAATGAACAAACAATTGATTTAAGAAATTCTTTGATTGACTTCTATATAAATTGTACATGCAGTGTTCTGTGCAAGTATGCACCGATTTTACGAAAATTCATTCAACAATACTAGTACTTAAAAGGAGAGACGTTTGCTTGCCATTTTCTGTAACCCGCAATAACTTTATTTATATAACTTGCAATTCAGTGTATATTCAATAAGTATTTTTTTAAATATGTAATAGAAATTAAATGCCTTACAACTTTTGGGTTTTCCCATGTTTAACAATGTTGAAATAGTATACATGACAGTATATTTTCTTCCTGTTTACATGAAGTGGAAATTTCTACCTTACTGCCATATTTGGACGTATTTAAAAGGGGCTTACCCAATAAGCAGATCGCGGAAGTATTTAAATTTAGCCAAGTATCTATTGTAAAACATTGCACATTTTAGGTCATTTACGTAACTACTTTAAAACTTGATTCTCAATCATTTTGAGATTAATTGTAATCTTCCGTTGCAGGTGTAATCGTTGTTGTTCAAAATGCATATGATTTCCAACTAGTAAAGGACTACCAGGGAAATGCACTTACACAAATTTTAGTATTTCATTATAAATTCAGTGAATAATTTATATAGCACAATAATTTTAACACCCTTCACTTATTTGACACATTTGAGGACAATTAACTGCAATTATGCAAACGATAACAGACTGTGACATGGAGGAGGACGATAGAATCACAATGCTGGAGCCGAGATTCACTTCCATTTCTCTCCAGGCTTTACGTCCGAGTGCCCGTCGTCAAATAGCAATGCACATGGATAAAGAGTTAACCACTATTAATGCAGATAATGGAATGCTTTGTGATTGGAGAGGACTAGCTGAAATAGTAGGATTCAGTAACCTTGAAATATCAAAAATGGAAAGAACAGGGAAACCGACTGAAGAACTTCTGTATGAATGGGAAACAAATTCAAATTGCGATTCTACTTTGGGACATTTGTGGTCTTGTTTACAACAATTAGATAGGAAAGACGTTTTATCTGACAGCAAATCGTACGTAGGTAAGAGACGAGTATTATATATAACGTGGCTTTTTTCTATCTTCTGAAACATGCTATGAAATTAATAAATCAAAACAATCAAAGACAGACAAAAGCGTAGAAGCTTTTGTGTAGAATGCCTAACGATTTATAAGTAGGACGGTACAAGTATTAAACATTTAGAAGTTAATTGCATCTCATGGAACTGTTAAGTTTTCCTGAAGACATATTCTTCTTTTTTTAATGAATCGGACAATTTTGTATGCAGTTTGAATTAAAAAAAAACTCATGGCGAATTCGTAATTTCTATCGTGTAAAAGTATTCTTGAAATTTTTTAACCTTTCAAATTTACCTTTTCATAATGCAAGAGCAAACAATTCAGAAATACGGTTTACAAATCTATTTTTCTTTGATGTTGCCATAGACATGATGATCTAAAATAAATCAAACATTACCAATAATCAAATTTGTTAATCTTCTGAGCAAAAAAAAAAAAAAAAAACACACGACCAAAAAACAATTGAGTGAGGCATTCCTTAAATGTTAGAAATTAGAAAAAAAAACTTCAAATTACACTAAATACAAAATGTATGCATGTTTATTTTGTAGAACGAGATGCACAAACTTTTATCGACACTAAATACAAAATATATGCATGTTTATTTTGTAGAACGAGATGCCCAAACTTTTATCGACCAACAAGAAAGACTAAAAAACGATTATTGTCCATTACAAGAACCCACAAGTAAGTTTGTATTATCTCTCTTATACCAGTTGTCGCTTAATTTCACTGAAATGTTTCGTAAGTATATAGAAATATAAATTATATATATGTATACAAACGCTTAAAAAGTTTACAAAACAACACCAATATCAACAAAAGCAAACATTTAATGTAAAAACCTATTAATATTTCGGATAACAAATCAGTTTGATTATCATGTTAATTAATCATATCAATGTATTCTGATTTAACTATAATAATTTTGAAATTTATACAATTAATCAATTAAACGCGAACACGAAACCGCTGGTACAATTCTAAACTATCAAAATGAGGTAGGTTATATAGCTATTTACTACAGTTACTGCATAGATATGCTTCAAACAAGAATAGTAATGTGCAATATGAACTAAATGATAATACACCAAACAGACATCACATGGCATAGCTATTTTTATCATTATGTTTCGCTAAAGACAATGTTAAGAAAGATTCAGATGTTTTTTTTTGGGGGGGGGGGGTTGATTATGCAACCATAGGTATCACCAATATTTAGTTCGTTGTGAGCAACAAATCGGGTAACTTCAGATACAGGTAAAGAAATAGTAAACACGTGTTTCACATTTATCATGTATACAATATACTTTCCGTTTTGAATTTTCCTCAGAGTTCAGTATTTTGTGATTTGACTTTCTTCTGATACATTGTATTAGAAGTTTGTTTTAATTAATTGACTGTAAAATAAATTTATATTTTAGTATCTTCAACAACCGTTCCAGCTAACAGAGACCATTTATGCGATGAAACCAGATACCTGACAATCCATGATTCTGAAAATCCAGGTACTGCTTAAGTTTGTATACGTTACAAGTTGTACGATTAAAATAAAAAAACTGTTGCGAAAAAAAACGAAACCTTTCCCGAGAATGAGTTCCTCCTTGTCTGGCTATTTAGATGTTTCCATGTTCAACAGCTAATGTTCT
Organism: Mytilus galloprovincialis; assembly: GCF_965363235.1. Taxonomy (NCBI): domain Eukaryota; kingdom Metazoa; phylum Mollusca; class Bivalvia; order Mytilida; family Mytilidae; genus Mytilus; species Mytilus galloprovincialis. Next base: position 36,841,890 of record NC_134839.1, on the reverse strand, counting down.
CGTATGCGCTTATTCGTTGGAAACTTTAAAAGAGGGGTGAAAGATACCAGGGGAGCATTCAAGTTCATTAATCGAAAATAAACTGTTAGTTTAGCTGGACAAAAAAAATAAACTCTTCTATACTATTAAACGAGAAGACCTCATTTTGTGTGTCGCTTCTCTCCTTTCCACAATAAATTAATCAACACACCTCTGTGTCCTATAGGTACAGTGCGTAGTCGCATTTGTCATCCATTCATATGATTATTCAGATTGAGTTATTTTGGGAGAGAAACGAGAAAAAAGGCATCCGGATATTGTCCCGTCATTGGACGAAATTTTAAGTCAGATTAGACTTCCGGTTTGCGTTTTTCTGTAAACTTTGAAGATACATATACAAAGAATAAAGTGTGTTTTCAGAATTCTATCTGCTATCATTTTCAAGTTTACTATCCACGGCGGTCACAGATTTTATTAAATAGAGAGGGTCTGTATACTATATCAATGACCACCATGGATCGATTAGTAAACTTAGAATTGAAAGTAAATACAGTATATTTATATAGTAATGAATGTTCATAATTATACAGATAAGCGCTAAAAATATTCATGTGAACTTTTGATACCTTTTCTGAAATTCTCCAGTCATTAAATCTTTTACAAAATTAATTGATTACAAAAAAAAAGAAGATGTGGTATGATTGCCATGTCAGTGAGACAACTCTCCACAAGAGACCAATATGCCGCGACACAGAAATTAACAACTATAGGTCACCGTACGACCTTCAACAACGAGCAAAGCCCATACCGCATATTCAGCTTTAAAAGGCCCCGAACTGACAATGTAAAACAATTCAAACCAGAAAACTAGCGGCCTTATTTATGTACAAAAAATGAACGAAAAGCAAATATGTAAAACATAAACAAACGACAACCACTGAATTACAGGCTCCTTACTTAAATGTTCATAACATACTAAATGTATGTTCATATTGAAATTGATAGAAAACCAAAAATTGTGAATTTTGGAAATAAAGGAGGGGGGATAAAAAAAAAACATTTTTCTGTCCCAAATAACCTATGACTTATGATATTTTTGCTGAAATTCTCCAGTCATTCAATATTTTACACAATTCTTCCAACAACACTTTACATACTTTAAACTACGCTCTGAATGCCCGCGATTTCGCGGGTGTGTTCTAGTAGTGATGAAAATGCATGTACCAATACGTCATATAATAAATGAATATATGGAAAGAAAACAATAATTACTAGTATATATATATATGTAACGCCGGTCAGAATCTTTATTTGCCAGAACATAAAATGAATAAGCAAGAATTGTTTATAATGTCTAAAGGGATATTTTTTTTTCAGATAATCCTATTATATATGACGCTTTTGTTTGCTACAACCCAGATGCAGAGGGCAAGGACGGTTACTTTGTACAACAATGCATCAAACAGCTTGAACATAAACATGGTTTGAAACTGTGTATTCCTATCAGAGATTGTCTTGCTGGAGGGGCAAAATACATGATGGATGCTGAATTGATCAAAGCAAGGTAATTGAAGTTTAATATACTTTGATGTTTTGTAATAAAATTTAACAAGCAGTTCAGTGTTTTTTTCTATTTGATCCGTGTTCTTTTTTCCTATTATAGTTGATTTGTTTCCCTCAGTTTTGGTATGTGATCCGGATTTGTTTAACTTAAATCTATTTATGACTATTGAACAGTGGTATACTGCTGTTGTCTTTATTTGACAATACTTATTCCGAGTGAGGGAATTATATGCATTTTAAGTACAATCTAAAGTATGCGTAGATATTTAAGAATAAGCATGTACGTTCCCTTTTTGACCTTTTTTCATATATATAAACGTACTTCGATCTTATATTACACCTCTCACTAATCAAATGTTGCCATGATTACTCATTTAGGGGTTTAGTGGTTTGAACTTTGTATTTGTAAACCATTTACCTAGTGTTTAATGCATCGTGTTGTCTGGTACGTTCCTGGACATGGTTAACGTTCTACCTTGTTTTGATTCCTATCTGAGTAAGTTGAGAGGTTCCCGATTGCAAAATAAGGACTTTGCCAGATCTTAAAGCTGTTGGACAAATGTATGTTTGTAACTTCATATAAACGACACACTAGATTTCAATACTAGTAACTTGTTTCAGATAGCTTCAATACCCAATGAGATTGGCAATATTAGTATTTTTTTTCTTCTTTTTATGACATATTCAATGTAAGCATTTTACCAAGCAAAACATGAACTTTTTGATCGGGGAGAGGGCAGTTTGAATGTGTCTAATTTATGTTTTTGTTTAATAAAGTTGATCCTATGTGTCAATCTTTTAAATTAAAGTCATCAATGCATGAACATTTACCTTAATCGCTGTATTAGATGTCTCCACTAACATTCAGCTTGCAGTAGTCAAGCTTTCTACTTTGTCATCCTACAACATGTTTATAAATTTCATGCGTCCGAAGCTCCTTTCTTGATTTACCTTCATCTGGAATGCTCAAAGCCGAATATTTGAAGCCAAGAACGCGATGCATAAGAACCTAAACAGCTGAAGAGCTTTTTAACTGAAAAGACCCTTAAAACAAGCAAACTCATGCATCTAAGGATTTTGAATTTTCAGTATTAAAACTTAAAAATAATAAAAAAAAAAACAAATAGTACCATAAATATTGGACAAAAGACAATACCTTCAAAAATAAGAACGAAAATAGCAAACAAAATGGTTCAATATAGTCTGATTTAGTACAGGCACAAAATTGATTGGTGATGAACCAGTTGAACAGGCGCGAAATCCTTAACATAAGCCTTTCTTAACATACGTCGTAAAACCAATCAATGAAAAAATTCTGCATCTTCATTACAATTATCTTGAACAAGGAAATAAAAGACGATCTATAATTAGGAAACTAACTATATTTTTATTTCGAAAAAAACTTATTTGCATATAAATTCCATGAACATATTGATTTAAAAATTACCGACAAGTTATGGAAAATTACTCTCTTATTATTTTTTTATAACTGTGTGAAATATATCATGGTCAAGATGTAATGAACATTTGTAAAAGCTGATACTTACAGATATTTTCATGATGAAGGTTTTTGCATAAGTAATCGTAATTATGTTGTCTTTCTTTTTCGCAGATGTAGACGAATGGTCATAGTAATAAGCCATGAATTTCTTCTCAGCCAAGATTGCGATTTCCAAGTTAAATTTGCACAATCATTAGCGCCAGGTAATTTAATTCAAATACTAGTATGCAATATAACATAATATATAATTAGCAAAAATAAATATGTTTACCTCAAAAAATGATGAAAACTAATTCACTCTTTGACCGAGCTCCGTACATGTATTACCCATGAAGGTATGCAGTGTAAGGGATAAAAGTTAAATTTCACCACTAACTAAAAGTAAAACTACAAAATGACAAACAACAATAGCCCACCTCTACACAGAAAACAGAATAAAAAGAAAATGAAAGTTTTACGACAAACAGAAGAATAAGTGCAAACTTATACTACCAATTTCACTCAAATATAGATTTCTTTATCAGTGTGCTATATTTTAATCAGATTGTTTTACTACTGGAATACCGATTTAATAACATATACCTTATGAGTCTTTACAACAAATTACAGTTTAAGTTATAGTGATGACTTTGACCTGGGTTTTAAGAAAAACAATTCACATCATTCATTTCCATGTTCAATAACTTTTTAATAATAATTTTATTGATGGTGTAAAACGTTTTCTGATTGTCAGAGTGTTTGGTTATTTTTGTTTGTTTATCAGCTCATACACATAAATTTTCTTATATGACCATGACGTCATCAACGTTTTTTTATATTTACTATTCAAAATTGAATTTAAAATTCAATGATGCGGAATGACTAATATTTTTTCTGTCTATCAAGATAGCCTAACAAATGTGACGCACACTGAATAACCCGCGTAAATAACTGAAACCTAATGTGTCTGTCATAATTTTTCATTCATTGTTTCCTCTTTTGTACGTTTTAAGGTGCAAGAAAGAAAAGATTGATTCCTGTTTTATTAGAAGATAGACTTAAAATACCCGACATTTTAAGACATGTTACTATTTGTGACTATACTAAACCTGATTTAATGGAATGGTTTTGGGATCGATTAGCCTCTTCAATCAGGGCTCCTTTAGATCCTGAACAGGAATTGAGTTTTGTTCCTAGAAAAAGTCCTGAACGTAAAGAGTTATCAAATTCGTCATCAATGGAGAAATTAAATAGATCATCGGGACAAGGAAAGAATAATTCAAGAATGCCACTAAGTAAAAGTTCACCAGAGTTGAAAAAGAGTACCCATGAACGGATAGAGAAAAAAACAAGTTCTTGGACTTTCCTTTCGTCAAAAAGATCATCAAGCGAGTCGTCGAGCTCAAGTAGATTTTCTATGATATCAGCTGAGTCCCTACCCGACGAAATGTCTGTTTGCAAGTTGAATGACAATCAAAACAGTATGGGCAGTGATGGGTCATCACCAAAACGAAAATTCGAAATATCATCATCATATGAATCATTTGATAAAATTTTACCTAACTCTCAAAATATACAACAGCGACCGGAGCACAAGTCAAAAGCTATGAAATTACTTTGTCGTATACAAAACGCACTCAGTAAAAGCAAATGAGACAAAAATGTATGCAACATGGATACTTGCCTAGATATATGAGCGAAATTAATTTGTATAAATGATTGAATATTTTAGCAAGCATGGTTTAAGTTGGTTTATTAATGATTGTGTGTGTGGTTAAGAAAGTGTGCATGATTTCAGTTTGTATATTTATATTGATTGTCGTTAAGAAGTATGTTCTTAAGTTATTGGGTATGTGGTTAAGAAACCATGATTTAAGTTTTTACGTTATTGTCTGTATGTTGTTGAAAAGTATGGTCTTCTTGTGAACATTAATGATTGCGTGTGTATGGTTTAGACATCATGGAATTAGTTTGTACGTTAATGATTGTGTGTGTGATTAAGAAACCATGATTATGGTTTGTACTTTAATGATTGTGTATGTGGATGACTCAACATGGTTATTTATAGCAATGAATTATCTGTATTGTTTATATCTGCAGATCTAGAATTTGTTTTAATAAAACAGGTTAAAAATAAACAATCTACGAACATATCATTGATTTATTTTATTTATGAAAGGGAAATAATGAAATAATAATTCGCCCTTAGCAGCAGTTTGGTTCAAGTTTGTCGAAATAAGCTAAGAAACATCGATGATGAATTATTCACTTGCAAGTGAATAATTCAACCTCATTAAATCCGTATGCATGTGAACTTCAATTCAAACCCTTACCTAGAGATGGATAACGCATGCAATCCTCGAATATTTAAAGGAAAAGAATGTCAACATTGAAAGTGAAACAAAGACAAATCATTTGATTGACTGATTCGATCTACAAAAAATAATTTTATACAGTTAAAACTATGAATAACATATAGTTTTAACCTATAATATATCATTAAACAGACATGGAAATACATGTAAAATGAAGCTACATATTACCGAGCCCATGCCCTGTAAATTGTTTATTTTAGACTTTATCACAATCTGGATAAATGTTTTACATGGTTATAAATCAGATATGAGATTTTGAGTCAAATCGGTGAACATGGATTTAGCCTGAATTATACAAATTAGATAATTTCATGATCTTGTCATCAATAAAAAAAAAAATCAACGATCATTTGCATATTACTTGTGTCTTATTGCTATTAATTGAATGAGCCTTGATACTATCATTCGTGGTTTATCTTAACAATCATTGGTACCAGACTTACAAAAATATCATGTATATATTTCGGACCAATTGCAAGATTTTTAAGTATTACTAAATAATTTGCCTACTAGAAAGCACCATTGTCGTTTAAACTTAAATCTGCTTTTTTCTCAAGATAAAAGTAATCATGATTAGGTTTTTTTGTGGATTATACAACAACAGAATCTTAATCATGACCGATGTGCTTTGAAAATAAGGTCACAATTAAAATGTACTAAATATATGAAGATTTATTACACATTTATGGGTATTTCATTCACGGCAAAATAAATCTGTCGATCAAAATCCCGTCCTCTTTCTGAAATTGCGATATCATCAAAATTAATGATGCACAGCGCCGATTGAAACTTCTTGCCATGCACACATGATGATGTCGTTTTTTTTAAAGTCTGTTATTTTTTTACTTAAAACTTTTGTAATGTTCCTTTGGAATTTCTGAGATTATCTACATTGAAATCGTTCATAGTTTATATTTTATGCTTCACACTTTAGATTACATATACAAGATAGTTACAATTAAAGAGAAAAAAGACAAAAGCAGTTTTATCAACAAAAAACGATTGAACACACAATATTCTTTATATATGCCTGGCCAAAATTGAGTTCCTGTATTTTAGTAAGTTATCCTTGGTTGCTGTCTGTCATTTTTTGTTTTTCATTTATTATTTAATCTAAATAAGGCAATAGTTTTCTCATTTGAATTGTTAAAGCTTATTTTGTCATGCCGGGACAGATTACAATAAACTAGGGAAATGGTTTAACTGTTATAAAGTACAATAAACGCGGAAAATGGTGTAACTGTTACAGATTACTATAAGAACAAACTTAGATAAACTTGGAGAGCTTTTATTTGTTCAAATCTGCACGAAACACAACAAAAACTGGACAAGCAAACAAAAAAAATCGCAGTTACTAAAACCTAGCTCAAAGCATATTTCAAATGATAAATAAATCATTTTTGCACCGAATAAAAAAATATCGTGTTGAGAAAAGTAGACTATCCCAAACGTTGTACAATTTAGAATATAATTCTCGATGTAGTACTTTAATGGGTGTTGAAAGTAGTATCATTAGATGTGTATTTCCTGGTTAATCTTTTGTAAGTGGAAATTTGAACTACCCGTGGTCTTCATTGAGCGAAAAAACAAATTTCTATTATGCATTAAAAATGAAATGATTTATTTTAATCCGGTTTAGCAAAATAGCAATGTGAAAAGTAAAAGTTATATTTACCATATAGTCAGAAGGTTTGCTAAAGCATGTTTTGCGGGTGCCAGTTTCCATTTACTCAAATTAGTATTTATTAGTTATTTATAAATATTTGTATACAGATTTTATTCTGATATTATCAATCTCCTCAGGAGGTGGTGTGCGATTCATAATAAACTACAACTGGACAAACCATATCTGAAGACAAGAACGATATAGTCAAGGAACGTTTTCACTTTTAAAAGTAATATAAACTATTAAATGTACAAATGTACAAATGTACACAGGATTATCCTTACTGTTTACAACTGCATTGTTTTGCTATCATATAACTAAAAATTCGTTTCGAATCTTATGATACCATTAAACATTTAAACTATTGTATATCTCTTTCGGGTTCAACATGTTTTAAATTCTCTTGATCTTTTTACACATTGATATTTAACCTCTTTATAATACTTTTGAGTTAAGTGTTCTCCAACGTGTGTTTTGGTCTCGAGCTTGGGCTGATTGAAGCTAGTTCACGGAAAACAGATAAAGTTTCCACTATGTACCTATGGCCTGGCCTATATATAGATGCGTGATCGACTTCAGTATGCAATTTACATGTAGTAGAAAATGTTTATTACAAACGTGCGTATGTTAAAAGGATGGTATTTCATCGACTTACATAACATTGAATTGAGGGGCAAAAAAGGTGACCGACACATCCCCAAATGTTACGAATACAAATTAAGCCTGCAAAATAATGTACATGCATATATGTTGAAATATCTCATCAACTGGTTTATAAACTCGACTTGTGTGAGTTTTTTATGGATTTATGTTAAAATGGGTTTTTTGAAATGTATGTCGACTATCTTACGGTCCTATAGTAGAAGATCGTGTCCGAAACATTTCAATCCATTATATATATATATACTTATTTATAAATTTTCTTTACATTAGAAACGGTTACTCATGACAACAACAAATACACTTTCTTTTGATACATAAAACACAGTTTAATGCTTTCTAGATGCGACCTGAATATTTAGCAATACCCAGGTGTTGAAACAGAGAGTAAAGTTTGTTAAAAATATTTACATTTGTATGTGACAGAGTTAAGAAAAGCTAAAATATCACAGATACTAGGCTTATAAGTTTGATTCTGCAGACGCAATTTTTTTGTCTATTTTCACTAGTCAATGGTTACCATGGTTACGATCTAGTGCCCTCCTCGCCACGAACTGGATCGCAACCCTTGTTTAGCGAAATTTGTGTGTATCTGCATAACCCGCCTCACTAGTAAGACTCAAATCAACCAGTTTTCAAATAAATTGTGGACTGCATGCCATCGAAAGCAAAAAAATCCCCAAAATGTATACCAAATACGGCTTCGACCTTTTGATATTCATATATTTTTTTGGAAAAAATAAATAAATAATCGTTTGTTTCGTATTCAAATTATATTAAAGATTTGCAAACTGAAAAGAATTGACAATCATGTTTCGAGTGGACGAAAGGCATTTACAAGTAAATTATTGTAAATTGCCTATAAAATAATTCAACAATAAAATGTTATCCCCTCATCGTACCTAACATGTTGTTACGTTGTAAGATGTCAACATAAAAATGATGTCCCTAATCCGTCATTCATGCTTGATTTCACTTAACGTTAACCTGCGTACAGTGACTGGAAATATACATTTTAAATCTATACAAAATGGCTTCTTCCATAATAGTGAAGTAGGAATAATGTATTTATAAGATTAACTGATTTAAAGTTTCTGTAAGTATATGTCTTTAATCTAACTAATTCATTTATATTAACTGAAACATTTGAAAATAACATTTCTTCGTGTTTTGACGTCATTTTATCATCATGTGATTACAACTTGATGATGAGCCAACTTCCGCTGAAAACTTGAAATTCAAATAAATAAACATGAAATTTCGAGAGTATTTCAGTGCTTAAATATATGAAAATAACTACATTTGATCACTTTGTTTGGTTTTTGGTGTGAATGTCTTTTTTGTACTCATCAATGAGCTTAAAATGGACATGAAAATTTCGTCATAGTCTGACATTACGTTTTATTTATGGTACAGTAACAGGTAACAATAACATTATTAACCAATTGTTGTAGTAAAAAGATGTAAAAACACTGGACACTTTAAATTTGCAAAACACTCATTTGCAAATCCGCCGCCGCCTCAAATAAGAGCTACAGTGTCATGTATATAACCAAAATGTGCGGAATTACATGGGATTCAATAATTTCATTTGTTTTCTACTGTTACTATCATATTTATTTTGCTATTTGATTTATAAAAACATGGGATTTTCAATATCCCATGGGACAGGGCAAAATCCCATGGGATTTACCATTATCCCATGGGATTTTGGTTAAATCCCATGGGATGTTTTTTGGTCCCATGGGATAATTGTAGTCCCATGGGATATTTGTTGTCCCATGGGACAAAAAAAATCCCATGGGATTATAATTATCCCATGGGATTTTTAATATCCCATGGGACAAAATAAAATCCTATGGGATTCAAATTATAAATATATAGATATAAATATACAGTAATGTGTATGTTACAATGTATTCTATTTGGTAGTAAATTGTTATAAGATGAATCTTTTTAATTGAATATCTTTTTTCTTTGGAAATGTTAATTCAACATATTGTTCTATAACTGTTCAAAACTTAACTTTTAAACAACAAAGTAGACAATGTAAGTATCAATATATGTTTATTTATGAATTATAGAATACTTTGAAACACTATTATTAACCATTTGAAATCAATGAAAAACTCTAATATAAGGCTGAACATACTAGTACTGTAAATTCAGAAATTATTGCGTGCATTTATTATTGGATTTTTGTCATTTAAGACTAAAATGAGATTTTAATTTTTTACGATTTTGAGATCAGTTTAATTTATATAAAATATTTCTAAATGGGAGTTTAAATTATTGTTTTTACAACTGTGTTGCAATTTTTGCAAATATAAACCCTCACAATAATTCTTGAATTTACAGTAGCTATTTAAGTAAATCTATTTTTTTCACAATATCTCTCCACACAAAACATTAATAGTTTCTTATCATCCAGCATTGTGTGATCTTATAGTCCACTTTTTGGTCATTCAGCACAGAACATTGACATTATTGTGGTTTCAATATCTTTTGGTATTTAAAAGATCTTCAAATCATTGACTGAGTGATGAAAATAATAGCTGATCCAACTTTTGTCTTTGAATTTATTCTGGTCTTGTTTCTATGTTTTCTCCATTTATTCTAGGTGATGAATTTCAATCCTTCTGAAAAAGAACCAATAAAATCTGAAGTATTATATAAAATTTTTTGCATACATGTAGCAATAATATGATTTTTAACAAGAAGTAATTGTAACAGGATGCTGTTACGTAATCTCCCAAACAAAGCTCCCATAACTCACCATTTATATGGTCCCATGTTCATTTGATTTGATTTTTTGTCCAATACAAGAATATATATGGCTTACGGGTGGGGATCTCCACCATTTACAAGTATTCAAACAGGAGGGGGTGGGGGTGAACCCCAGGGACTTTACCTACATTTCATTTGATTTGTTTTATTGTCCCATACAAGAATATATGTGGTTTAGGGGTGGGGATGTAGACCGTTTACAAGTTTTCAAACAAGAGGGGTGGGATGACTCCCTCGCGACTTCCCTTTTATTTCATTTCATTTGTTTTATTGTCCCCTACAAGAATATATATGGTTTAGGGTGGGGACCTGGACCATTTACAATTTACAAGATAATAGCACATTCTCAAATTGAACAGGGTGGGGGCAACCCCCTGGAACTTCCATTTAATTTCATTTGATTAGTTTTATTGTCCCATACAAGAATAGATATGGTTTAGGGGTGGGGATGTTGACCGTTTACAAGTTTTCAAACAAGAGGGGGTGGTGTGAGCCCCTAGGGACATTACTTTTATTTCATTTCATTTGTTTTATTGTCGCCTACAAGAATATATATGGTTTAGGGGTGGGGATCTGGACCGTTTACAAGATAATAGCACATTCTCAATTTGAACGTGGTGGGAATGACCCCCCTGGGACTTCCCTTTAATTTCATTTGATTTGTTTTATCGTCCAATTCAAGAATATATATGGTTTAGGGGTGGGGATCTGGACCGTTTACAAGATAATAGTACATTCTCAAATTGAACGGGGTGGGGGGTGACCCCCAGGAACTTCCGTTTAATTTCATTTCATTTGTTTTATTGTCCCCTACAAGAATATATATGGTTTAGGGGTCCCCTCCCTCCTTTCTACCCCCAAAAATACCCCTTAATAGACCCCAATGCACAAACGAAATATTGATGGCTCACCTAGACATATTAGTCTACCATTTTATGAAATCCTAAGTCAATCTGACAAGTGGTTTAGGAGAACCGCTGCGGACAAGTTCATTTTTAAAGTGGCGGAAGAAGAGGTGGAAGAGGGAGAAGAGGAAGAATAATAAAAATAATAAGAACTGACCAAAAACAATAAGTCTCCAAACTTTGTTTGGGAGACTTAATAAAAATAGCTATGCGTTATGGATTTTACTGATTGTTAAAGGTTGTCCAGTGTCATCAGTTCCTAACCTCTTACATCCTTTGGTCTCTGAGTGATGGAGAGTTGTCAAATTAGCAATATACCACATCTTCCTATTCTAATACTACCGGTATATAACAATCAATTAATTTATTCTTCTTTAAAATATTTGGGTATTTTCCCAAGTTATATATATCATATATATATAAAGATCAATGTTAAAACTTTAGGCAATTATAATAACATATTCCATTATTCACTAGAATTTTCAATATATTATACAAAATGCAGACAACAGAAACAATATATCTTTAAGCTTTTGAAGTTCTGACAGAGTTCAATTTGTGTTTAATTTCAATGTAAAAATACCTTGAAATCTTTGGACATATTGGAAATTATAACATTGATACAAAAAATTATATTGTTTAAGTTTTTAGTGTTTTATACTTATTTTTTGTGTTGTTGGCTTGCTGTCTCATTTTACAGTTATACATACATCAATAATCTTCTTTATTAAAAGTAAATATGGGATATTATTTTTATAATCTGAAAACATTATATTTCTATAGAATAACTTATTACCAAGTTCACAAATACCAACGTGATTGTCAGATACTAGTTTTAAGACATGTATAAATGTTCCAGACCATATAAGTATTTGGATCGTACGTTTACGGTCCGAAACATATAAGTATACTCTTACAGTCCGACCATATGCATACAATCAGACCATTTGAGTATACCCGGTACTTGTACTGTCTAATACCAGAGCTCAACCAAACATGTATTTTTATTTCTACTGCAATTAAACTTTTTGTATTAATCTATTAAAGATTTCAGTTATGTTGATCTGTAATGTATATTTGTTTCTAATAAACTTGACCAACTTCTTAAAATTGGGCAGACTGTACGCATAGTCTTAATACTCATAAATGTTCTGGAACATATAAACATGATTAACAAGCATTCGACAGGATGTCATGCTAAAATCCCTTAATATTAGTACTAAATTTTGAGTATATATATATGTAAATCCACAGGCTACTTACTGAAATTCATGGCAAACACTCACCAAAAAATTAAAGAGGATACAATTTAGAGGAAGGACTGGACAGATGAATGCACAAACACTATTAAGACAGAGCATAAAACTTACCAAAAACAAGATGTTTTACATTTATTCTTCAGAAGAGGAAAATTGAAAAGTTTTTTTTTCTTTCTCTGCTGTCCATGGTATAAACTTTAAATTCATTCATGCAAAATATGAAAATCTGCTAAAGTAGGACCTTGAACCTCAGCTTATCCACATTTTGACTTTTGAGCTGCATATTTTTTTTTCTTTTCATCTTGCTGACAATCTACATGATCTAAACATAAAAAAATGATAAAAACATAATTCTAGATTAACTTTGTGTTTTTATTTTTGTTGATACAAACAATTTTTCCCAGCTTAAAAGGAAAACATCATCACAAAAAAGGAGGTCATACTAACCTCCGAAATATTTAAACAAACCAAAATTATTACTTGATTAAGATCTTGTCATAAATTAATAGCATTGATACTCTTAATATTTTTGAAGACCATATATATATGTCTTTTGCATACTTATATTCCTTTGTATGCATATTAAGATTAATTCCGAGGACTTAAATGTTAAATAAGCATGATTAATTTTACAGTTTCTCAGCTCCATGTGTACAATATGAGAGTATCTTGCAATACTGTATATTCTGATATTCAGAACATGTTGTGAGGTTTTTATTAATGCAAATGAGAGCTGTATATCATTCTCATTTCTGAGACATATTTATGAGCTGAAGACCAGTGCCAAAATTTCCTCACTGCATTGAAGACCCATAGGTGACCTTCGGCCGTTGTCTGCTCTTTGGTTGTGTTGTTGTCTCTTTGACAAATTCCCAGTTTCTACTTCCCATTTTATATCATGTATGCAGATTTTTCGTAAATTACAATAATCAATCACGCAATTCTGTCCATTATTTATTTGTTATTGAAAATAAGCAAAAATAAATGCACACAAAATTTAACATTGTTAATAGGGCTTTTTTTTTTTAATTCAAAACAGTTGCCTACACCGTTAATTTCCTTGTTTGATTTATTTCATATTTTTAAAGCCTTAATAGCTAGCTAGATGGTATGCCTGGATGGATCCAGCCATTTTATAAAGGGGGTTCCCTGTTCCCAACCCAGGATTTAGGAGGGGTGGTTCCAACTATATGTTCCCATTCAAATGCATTGATTGTCCCAAAAAAAAGGGGGGGGGTTCCAAGTTGAACTTCCAACCCCTAGAATCCTCCCCCTGTGATCCGGAATTTTTTTCACTTAACCACTGGGGATCTCAACCATTTAAAAGTTTTTCAAACATGTGAGGGTGGGGTTGACCCCCCATGGACTCTCCCTATATTTCATTTGATGTGTTTAATTGTTCAATACAAGAATATATATGGTTTAGGGGTGGGGATCTTGACCGTTTACAAGATAATAGCACATTCTCAAATTGAACGGGATGGGGTGACCCCCAGGGACTTCCTTTTAATTTTAATTGATTTGTTTTATCGTCCCATTCAAGAATATATATGGTTTAGGGGTGGGGATCTGGACCGTTTACAAGATTAGCACATTCTCAAATTGAACGGGGTGGGTGACCCCAAGGGACTAACCTTTAATTTTAATTGATTTGTTTTATAGTCCCATTCAAGAATATATATGGTTTAGGGGTGGGGATCTAAACCGTTTACAAGATAATAGCACATTCTCAAATTGAACGGGGTGGGGTGACCCCCAGGGACTTCCCTTTAATTTTAATTGATTTGTTTTATAGTCCCATTCAAGAATATATATGGTTTAGGGGTGGGGATCTAAACCATTTACAAGATAATAGCACATTCTCAAATTGAACGGGTTGGGGTGACCCCCAGGGACTTCCCTTTAATTTAAATTGATTCGTTTTATTGTCCCATTCAAGAATATATATGGTTTAGGGGTGGGGATCTAAACCGTTTACAAGATAATAGCATATTCTCAAATTGAAGGGGGTGAGGATTACCACCAAGGGACTCACCCTCCCTTCTTTCTTCCCCCAAAAATACCTGATTACCACCCCCCTTTTCCTCATTTCAATCACCCTGATATGATCTGATATAAATTTTAATAGTTTTATCACTTACAATAGGAATTGGTTTAAATTCCCCAATTAATTCTAGTCGGTCATATATGAATAAATTTTTATACCATTAATATCAACATATTTCATTTTTCATAAAGAAGGACAAAAGTTTTCTATGGGTAGAAATTGATAGTTGCTAATTTGGGAAGCTTTCAAATTCATAGCATGCCGGTGGCTGTGTTCAAAGTGCTGGTTTTTTTTATCACCCTAGTTGTTTGCGGACTAACGATTTAGGCCTGTGAAGGATAATAGTGTGCGTGCATTAATTTTCTATACCTTCTTAATTAATATTTTCATATACTGACGGCAAGTGTTGTAATGTATCAGTGTCTTATTTGAGACCAACCTGCTATTTACATGTGCGATCGAAAATGCAGGGGAAGGAAACTTGTCAATTGTGTTTATTTTTAATCCAAAATAAAATAAGCCGCCGTAAAATTAACCCTTGGTAAATTCCTCAAATTGATGACAGAGGTTTCTTTTTTTTTAAGCTATATTTTTAATGACTTACACGTTTTACCATTATTCTTTTTCTTTCACAATTCTTTGTTCATTTTTTTCTTTGCCCGTTATTCTCTATTCTGTTAATTCACATCCACCATACCCTCTTATGGGGACTTTCGGTGGTTTATTTTTTTAGTTCTGTGATAAGTCAATATTTCATGCAGGTTCATGAAATAATGGTTTTATGCATATCAGCCAAGATTGTGAGTGGAATTTTATTAAACAATTCAACACCCAGTGGCGGATCCAGGGGGGGGGGGGGGTTCCGGGGGTGCGCACCCCCCCCTTTATTTTTGCCGATCAATGCATTTGTATCGGGACATATGTTTTGCACCCCCCCCCCTTTGCCCTGGGTGCCCTGGGTTAGCACCCCCCCTTTCGAAAATTCCTGCATCCGCCCCTGAACACCACACGTTATGTGAATTTGATTAAAATCGATGAACATGAATTTGACAGCTAGTAGTGACCCTTTTACAGGTAAAATTCAATTAACAAATTCTGACCTACTGGCATTCAACACAAATTACCTACTTGCTGTATATTGATAAATGTGATTGTATGTCAATACCTCAACATCGTGAATACGCTATGTGAGGTGTTGGTTATGTGTGCTACCGGGTCACTGGTGGCGCCTTCAAAACAGAAAAATAAAATTCAAGTAAAAAAGTGTGGAATTTTGTGTTAAAATTTAAGTTGTAAATTCCTGAAAAATGTACTTAATTCCGTTCAACTGTTAACATGTTATACGAAAATAGGATAAAAAAAGCAATGGGTATAAAAAAAAACTGAAGAAGAAAAATAAAAAGGAAAAGAAAGTCGTTGAATTAATTATTTTACAATTGTTTAAATATATGCGAGAATGTTTTAGGCAAATTGTCTTTATTTACAGATAAATGTATTTAAGTTCAGGAAATGATTTATTCATCTGACGGCTTCAAATATTTTTTTATCAATAACTTATACACAAGGAGACATTTTTGACTTTTGACAGCATGGACCGCAATTAATTAGCAAACACAAATTAAGACACAAAATCATTTACAAATAAATTTTATAGATTCAGATTCATTCAATAGTTTATTATAGAAGGAAAAGGGGGGGGGGGGTAATACGCTCACATACTTCTAAAAAGATTTGCATATGAAAGCTGTCTAAAGATAATTTTAAATTATTTCAGTTTTGAAAAAAGAATATATATATATACAGTATATACTGTTCCAAAAAGGTGATTCTTTTTAAAGATTTGGTACTTCAGTTTCGACTCAAAATTTCTTTTTGAATTGTTAGATGGCAAACTATTTAGGATAAGATTGTATCTGTTCTTTAAGTTATTATGGTGATATTGGCGACGAGATTCATTATATTATAGCAAGGGCTTGTACAAATCCTTGATTAAAGAATTTTAGCAATATAAATAGGCGAAAGTAGACAAACAATTATTAAGATCTCCAAGCGGGCCAAATTGTACATCGAAAAAGATCTATATTTCTAAACGTTTTTAAATGATATAACTTGAATAGAAAATTTCCCAACTATGTGAAGATTTTTTATATTTCTAAACGTCTTCAATTATTACATACCAAAGAAAAATTTATTTAGCATATATATTCATATAATTTTATATTTTTTTCCAAGTAAACTTTTTTTTGTAAAGTTTACTTCTATGTGTTTATAACCATTAACAGAGACACATTCTCTGCCATCACCAATCAGTCCTAATCATTAAAGATCAATTGACAAAATTCAAATGATGATTGGTATTGAATATGATCATCGGTCATCCGTGACGTATTCTAAAATCCCAAATAACGGCGCATGTCGATAGATAGATAGATAGTTTATTTAATTATCGTCTCGCCATTTAAATTTCACCAAGGGGTTGAAGCAATGAAGGACTTTATAAAACCAAGGATGTGTATAGTTACTATACAAATCCTTGATAAAACTATGTACATGTACTTATTAATATTTCTATAACAAATTACAAAAACGTTTAGTGTAAAAATCATCGATTTATAAATGTCTCTTTTTGCCTAAAATATATTTGCAGGTTTTGGCATTTTTGTAAATAACATTAATGTTTTGGCATCCCAATGCAAAACACAGGTGACAGCCGATTCAAACTTAAATAACTTCTTTAAAGTTGGTTTTATTTTATCAGAGACATATAATACATGTAATATATGTCTCAATACATGTATTTATGTCTCAAATTTTATCAAAACAAAAATTACAAGATTATGAAATAAGTTATGAATCGAATGAATACCCTCAACACTAAAATACATGTCCTAAGTGACTTTTTATGTCTTGCGTGCACCGAGGAGATCCTTAATGGTTTTTAGACGCACCATTATTATATATGCATATGTTTGAAGCATTTTGTACATAATAGGTATTTATATGTGTGTATCAGACAAAATGACTTCCCAATTAGCAGAGGCGGATTTAGGTGTTTTTTTCCAGCCCCCCCCCCCCACACTAATCTTGGAAAATGGGAGATTATATAGGGAATCACTGAAGCATGACTGGCAGGGACCCCCTCTTAGGCAGTCAATAGGTCCCCACTTATGAAAATTTCTGGATCAACCACTGCTTAGTTCTAGTTATCTAAGGTCCTAGTGTGAAATATAACCAATAGGAATTGGTCTTTTTAAACACTTCTACATAGGCCTACATGTATACGTTTTGTCAAGGGTTGTTCATTACCGACCGTGCAAGGGCTGTATTCGTTAAAAACTTCCTTTGTTGGTTCATGCAATATTGAAATTATGTTTACTCAATGCGCAGTTACTAGTTACTGAAGTTGATATTTGCTACTTTTCTTCTTTATTTCATATAATTGATTTTTTATTAATTTCTTCGAAAAATTTGTGGTGTTTAAATAGGGAATAGACACAGATACCTAAGCACATTTAACAAAAGAAATTGTGTGTAATGCCATCAATCTGTATTACACGTAGACAGGATGTTCTCTAGAAAACTTTACGTTTAATATACACACCGGAGAGTACACGCACTGTCGTAATGGAAAATTACTGTATGTTATAATTACCTGTAATCAGCTTTGCAACAAACCAGTTGACTGACCATGTCATTACAGTTCAAACAGATTTTCCTCAAATGAAAATGGAATATATATATATATTCATTTTTATATCTTTAAAATTTAAAACTTTAAAAAGTGCACTTTGACAAAATTATGAAATATAACGAATTGAACAATTTAAAATAGTATTTTAACAAAGTTTAAGATATATAATTTTACAACGATCCTAAAAATATCCAAACAAACGATAAATCTAACGATATGAACCTACGCAGTTTTATATTATAAGACTGACACATACCAGTTTGCTAACTCAGTGTGCTGAGCCAGCATAGCCAGAAATTAGTAGTGGTTTTGCTAATCAATATTCATAATATGTAAATGAGAATTGTACCACGTGATAGTAGTTTGAACTAGACTGGCTTGATATCATTAAAATCATTAAAATCTTTAAAACACGGATATTATAAGTTGCCCGTCACAGAGTCCTTATTTACAATCACTTTGATATTTCCGTAAAGTTGTCAGGCGGTCAAAATCAAAACAATGAACGCGAATAATTTAGTGAATTTTTCGTGCTTTCGTGAGTTTATTCTTCTTGAAATAGTGACATTTTAACTTTACGTGGGAACCTAGAGTTCAACGACTACACATACAAGGTTTGGACTTGCTTATTCTTTGGAAATTCAAGTTTCAAATTTCACCCCGGCAACCTGTTTTTGTAATGACCTTAGTAGCCAATTTTCAACACGAAGTCTGCAAATTTGACGTTTCAGCCATTTTAGCCTGTATTTTACACTGCAATATTAAAAGCCTCTCGCTTCGATTTTTAAAATAGCTCAGGAACCTGTATTTTTGCAACAACAGTCATTATGTTTCGTTTAAATGGTGTATATTGTTGTGTATATTCATTTTCTGCCCCGGCAACCTGTCTATCACTTAAATTAAAATTAAAACAGACATTTTTCCAAAATTCCCTATGGTTTTAATGTAATTTCCGTGACCCGTATCCGATTTCTTTAGTATAATATTCAAATAAGCAAAGTGGCGTTGATTTCTGGATATGGGGTGCTGGGTGAGGTGCTGGAACTTAATATACATGTATCATTAAGTTACAGTTGTGTTAAGATTTGACTGCCTTTTTACAGGGAATTTCTATTCTTACTGTTAACAGTTAGTATATATAACCCGAATAATCCAGTCGTTATATTACGATCACTTCGATCACTCCATTAACGCCTGAATGCATCCACGATAAAAATGCGTCAACCGGAAATTTAAAAAACGAACTGCATCATGGGATCAGTATATCTTGACATATGGCGCGAAATAGAGGAGGAGTTAAAATTGTTTGTAAACATGAGCAATGGAGCAAGAAACGTGTTTTCATTGTACACATGTGTTTGATCTGAAAAATTTATCGAAGGAATGTAGAAGGAATATTCATAAGATTCACGGTGAGATCAATATATTCGAAACTTTGAAGTCAGTTTACGGTGGTGTTGAACTGCATGATTTTAGTGATTTTGAACAAGACTGTTTTGTTTGCAGTAAGTGCTATAATGTTATACAGGGTATATATAGGAGTCAGAAGAAACTTTCTACTTTGACAGACTCTTTGAAAAGTGTAGCATCTACCAAATTTTCATCGCTGAATCCAGAAAACACAACTGTAGTTACGGCATGGATCAAATCATGCTCACTTGCACAGGAAAAACGATCTCCGACCAAGAAAAGATCGAGGGAATGTTTGACTCCAGTGAAGTCAGGATACACACCCCATGGAAAAAAACCATTGCCAGCATCATGTCAAACTCCAAAAGCAAGAAGAAAGAGATTAAATTTCAACAAAACTCCACGACAGACCCCTAAATCTACTAGAAAATCTCCTGTCAGTCCAGGTCCAAAAGTGAAGGTTAGTCATTTATAATAATTCTACATCGGGTATTAAAGTTAATGTGTTATTAAACAGTAAAAACGTTAAC
This sequence comes from Mytilus galloprovincialis, assembly GCF_965363235.1. Lineage (NCBI taxonomy): Eukaryota > Metazoa > Mollusca > Bivalvia > Mytilida > Mytilidae > Mytilus > Mytilus galloprovincialis. The sequence continues at coordinate 36,821,538 of NC_134839.1, read as the reverse complement.
TTTTAAAGTTTAATACAGTGCCAAAATTTTTTATACTCAAGGATTTGTATAGTGAGACAATTTTCTAACATAATTTTATTGCTACTGAAATTATCAGCTTATCCATTTGTCATCTGAACATGAAATTAATCACAGCTGGAATTGACTTCTTAAATCAACTGTTAATTAATCCCATCTTCTTTATGTGTGATTTTGTCAACTTATCTGTGAGTGTTTAAATATTGACACCTATGTGTAATATGTCTTTGATCCTTTAATGTAAACTGCATGTACAAATGTATGTTAATAGGAATAGTATGAATAGGTTATTGGTTTTAAATTTCTAAAAATCAAAAAATTATAAAAAGTTAAATCTTCTGACCAGGAAAATAATAACCATCTAAATCTGTTTTTGAAGAATATATAACTATATATAAATTGTTACGGGTCAAGACTGTCATACTGTTGGTATTAATTTATGAAAGTGTCTTTTATGTGTCTTCATTGAAATTTTTTTTTTCATAACCAACAATATTTATTTTAATTAATGTTGGAATGTTGTATCTCTTTTCCGTTTTCTTATCCATTACCACTATAAACACTCGCATATATATAATTTAAAGAAAAATATAATTTTGGCTTCATGGTGCCCCAAATTCATCAAGCTTCTGGATTGGTCCCTGTGCAGGTACTGTATGCAAATTACTCCCTTCTTAGTTCTCATGTTGGTATATTGTCTTCACAGGTACATCTGGGATTTAAAGGAAGTTCAAGACAAACTACATTGAAAGGTTCAAGTAAACTGGCTTGCAGAGCCATTGTGCTGAAGCAGTACAAAACAGCAATTAACCATTTACTCCAGATTGAGGATTTAAAGAAGGACATTTTTCAAATAACCAAAAAAAAAGATGAACCAGGAGCTGCAACAAATATGTCAAGCAAAGGAGAGTGTGTTAAGAACAAAGAATCTAGAGAAATTTTCATGGAAGAAAGCTTACAATGAACTCAAACAAACATGTCCATTGGTAACAGAGTTGATGTTGTTGATTGCCGGAAATAAGAATAAACAGATACCAAGAATTGTTTCCAGCATAGCCATATTGCTTTTCAACAGTTTTATAAATTGACCATAAACCCACTTATTCATGGTATGGTATCAATATTTCTGACCTGACACTACGTACTTTTTATTGCTTAATTCTTTAGAATTTAATATGCAATGTTTCGGGTTCTTTCGGGAATAATCCCAGGTAAACCCTCATCAGAGGTCGACCTTTATATATTTATTTCGTATCTAGTATCATAGATAGATGTGGGTCTGTTTCATAACAGTTTTTTTTCAAATTTACTACACGTGCATATGGGTCTACGTTGTAGTTAGTCTTTTTACAGACTGAGAGAACTGACCAAGTTGGTCAGCACTATTGTTTAATTAATACAAAGACTTATTGTCTTTATTTTTATCACTAATTACTTCAGCATAAGTCTACACTGTTGAATTCACGGTATACTAGCGTGTTTGTTTTATAATTTATATGATATTTTACAAGTCTTCATGTTTAGCATTTGAAGAAACATGTGTAGGTACCCTGCCGGGTGGAAACATGGACATATAAGAAACCGTCGGTTATCTCAGATACGTGATCTATTGAAATAAATCGGTGTCGTGTCATTATTACATCTGTTTCACAGTATACGCTTCCCGTGGAGGGGTTGTTCGACTAATGATTAATTATCATGTCGCTAATATTCTTATTGTTTTTGAAACCCATGTCTGGTTTAGATTTAAATATTTGTTTGGCAATCGGATCTTTCCGAATTATATACCAGAATTTTGTTATAATCTTTTTAAGATATTCAGCATTATAATGATATGTTGTAATGAACATATTTCTGCCTGTTATTTTATTCTTATTTTGTTTCTTCCGAAGTTTTAACTGTCTGTCTTCGTGGCGAGTAGTTTTATAAATTGACCATAAACCCACTTATTCATGGTATGGTATCAATATTTCTGACCTGACACTACGTACTTTTTATTGCTTAATTCTTTAGAATTTAATATCCAATGTTTCGGGTTCTTTCGGGAATAATCCCAGGTAAACCCTCATCAGAGGTCGACCTTTATATATTTATTTCGTATCTAGTATCATAGATAGATGTGGGTCTGTTTCATAACAGTTTTTTTTTTTTTTTCAAATTTACTACACGTGCATATGGGTCTACGTTGTAGTTAGTCTTTTTACAGACTCAGAAAAAAGTGAAAAGTAGTGGATAGAGGGCGCTGAATTATTCGAGTTATTAGTATATAGGTCCGAGAACACAATTAATTCGTAGTGCATTTCTTTTAGAACATAAATGAAAATAAAAAAAATCCCACCTGCGCTTTCCCAATGAAACTTTTACAGTGTGTTGTACTACTTTTGGGACAAATTATATCAAAATTATAGAAAACTTCATCGCCTCTAACTCAAAATATGGACAATTTTGTGTTTAGGGTGTCTTGAAATCTTTTGACAGCTTCCGAAGTGCTAATTTTTAACCTTTTTCAGCTGGACCAAATCACTACTTTCCTGTAAAATTCTGGACCCAAATTTTTTTACAGTGTAATTTCACCCCCCTACTTACAATTTGAGGCATTAAACTCGGAGAAATAAATTTGGAAGGGGTATAAAAATTATTGGCAAGTAACCCACTGTTAACACTAGGGACTATATTTGTGAACAACGAAAATCAAGGGACGACAATTGTGGTCTCGGACCTAATAGGATAGAAAGAGATGACAAATCTTAAAAAAACTTGGTATGACCAAAGCTTAATAAATTATAACACTGCTTGCAAAGTTTCATAACAATAGGATATATATTATAGACACTATGTTAAATTCTATACTCATCTTTGCGTGTTAAATTTTGACGTTAAAATTGAAAAATTTCAACTATCAACATTTTGGGCTTTGAAAATTAAAATGTTGCAAAAAAATACTTTTCAAATGCCCTAATATATCATTTATTATGTACTTAAAGCAATAGAGTACTCATTTGATTTATCAGACTTAGCATAATTATTCAAAAGTCAAATTTATATCAGCCTGGGCCTAAAAATTGAGGTTTTTCAATGAAAGGGGGCCTTACATGAAGATGTAATATATTCCAGCAATTTTAAATTTGTGAAGCTTTTTGGTTATAAATAATCCTTACATATGTATTGAATGTACTTTAAATAGAAAGAAAAGTTACAAATAGCATATCATATTACTTTAAAAGGGTCTTAAGCCAAGCAAGACTGGAAAAAAATAAGGGTCAATTTAAGCCGTGCCACATATTTACATTAAAAAATGCATATTGAGGCTATAAGAAATAAAAAAATGTGTCCTTTTTATCATTTCTATACTCATGTGACATGATACAACAAATCTGAGCACAAAAAGGCTCTTGCAATTAACTTTTCTTACAGACAGTATGGTCTGATACAAAGATTTTTGCCTTTTTAATAAAAACTTGAATGCAATTTTAGTCTCAACAGGCTTATATTTAAACCACTTGCTATCCTACAGAAGAAAAGAAAGATATTATGTGAAATGGAACAGGTACATTAGACATTGTAAAGTGCTTTTGATACAAATTTAGTGAGGTCTTTATTGTAGACTTCAAATTTTATGTACCAAGAACCCCACTTTTGACTTCATCCAAACAGGGCGTTAGACAAGGGTCATTTATACAACACATTTTGTACATATTATCTGAAATAACCTTCTTTTCTGTAGATTCTGAGTTCATAAACAAGTAAAAGTACTAGATGAAGGCACATAAACACAAGTATTGACACATGAAAACCTGTCAGATAGAAAGTCAGGATGCCATGAATGCATCAATATTGAAAAAGCCTTGAAATGCCTATTTTGACCATAAAATGCCAAAATTGGTCATTTTTGCAGAAATTCTATAAAATAAAAGTTTAAATCCTTTAGTTTCATGCTATTTGACAAAGTGACACCACCAAATCATTTAGGGAAGTTGCCAAAGTTCAGATTCTATATTTACAGACTTCACCTCTTAGGTCCGAGAACACAATTAATTCGTAGTGCATTTCTTTTAGAACATAAATGAAAATAAAAAAAATCCCACCTGCGCTTTCCCAATGAAACTTTTACAGTGTGTTGTACTACTTTTGGGACAAATTATATCAAAATTATAGAAAACTTCATCGCCTCTAACTCAAAATATGGACAATTTTGTGTTTAGGGTGTCTTGAAATCTTTTGACAGCTTCCGAAGTGCTAATTTTTAACCTTTTTCAGCTGGACCAAATCACTACTTTCCTGTAAAATTCTGGACCCAAATTTTTTTACAGTGTAATTTCACCCCCCTACTTACAATTTGAGGCATTAAACTCGGAGAAATAAATTTGGAAGGGGTATAAAAATTATTGGCAAGTAACCCACTGTTAACACTAGGGACTATATTTGTGAACAACGAAAATCAAGGGACGACAATTGTGGTCTCGGACCTAATAGGATAGAAAGAGATGACAAATCTTAAAAAAACTTGGTATGACCAAAGCTTAATAAATTATAACACTGCTTGCAAAGTTTCATAACAATAGGATATATATTATAGACACTATGTTAAATTCTATACTCATCTTTGCGTGTTAAATTTTGACGTTAAAATTGAAAAATTTCAACTATCAACATTTTGGGCTTTGAAAATTAAAATGTTGCAAAAAAATACTTTTCAAATGCCCTAATATATCATTTATTATGTACTTAAAGCAATAGAGTACTCATTTGATTTATCAGACTTAGCATAATTATTCAAAAGTCAAATTTATATCAGCCTGGGCCTAAAAATTGAGGTTTTTCAATGAAAGGGGGCCTTACATGAAGATGTAATATATTCCAGCAATTTTAAATTTGTGAAGCTTTTTGGTTATAAATAATCCTTACATATGTATTGAATGTACTTTAAATAGAAAGAAAAGTTACAAATAGCATATCATATTACTTTAAAAGGGTCTTAAGCCAAGCAAGACTGGAAAAAAATAAGGGTCAATTTAAGCCGTGCCACATATTTACATTAAAAAATGCATATTGAGGCTATAAGAAATAAAAAAATGTGTCCTTTTTATCATTTCTATACTCATGTGACATGATACAACAAATCTGAGCACAAAAAGGCTCTTGCAATTAACTTTTCTTACAGACAGTATGGTCTGATACAAAGATTTTTGCCTTTTTAATAAAAACTTGAATGCAATTTTAGTCTCAACAGGCTTATATTTAAACCACTTGCTATCCTACAGAAGAAAAGAAAGATATTATGTGAAATGGAACAGGTACATTAGACATTGTAAAGTGCTTTTGATACAAATTTAGTGAGGTCTTTATTGTAGACTTCAAATTTTATGTACCAAGAACCCCACTTTTGACTTCATCCAAACAGGGCGTTAGACAAGGGTCATTTATACAACACATTTTGTACATATTATCTGAAATAACCTTCTTTTCTGTAGATTCTGAGTTCATAAACAAGTAAAAGTACTAGATGAAGGCACATAAACACAAGTATTGACACATGAAAACCTGTCAGATAGAAAGTCAGGATGCCATGAATGCATCAATATTGAAAAAGCCTTGAAATGCCTATTTTGACCATAAAATGCCAAAATTGGTCATTTTTGCAGAAATTCTATAAAATAAAAGTTTAAATCCTTTAGTTTCATGCTATTTGACAAAGTGACACCACCAAATCATTTAGGGAAGTTGCCAAAGTTCAGATTCTATATTTACAGACTTCACCTCTTAGGTCCGAGAACACAATTAATTCGTAGTGCATTTCTTTTAGAACATAAATGAAAATAAAAAAAATCCCACCTGCGCTTTCCCAATGAAACTTTTACAGTGTGTTGTACTACTTTTGGGACAAATTATATCAAAATTATAGAAAACTTCATCGCCTCTAACTCAAAATATGGACAATTTTGTGTTTAGGGTGTCTTGAAATCTTTTGACAGCTTCCGAAGTGCTAATTTTTAACCTTTTTCAGCTGGACCAAATCACTACTTTCCTGTAAAATTCTGGACCCAAATTTTTTTACAGTGTAATTTCACCCCCCTACTTACAATTTGAGGCATTAAACTCGGAGAAATAAATTTGGAAGGGGTATAAAAATTATTGGCAAGTAACCCACTGTTAACACTAGGGACTATATTTGTGAACAACGAAAATCAAGGGACGACAATTGTGGTCTCGGACCTAATAGGATAGAAAGAGATGACAAATCTTAAAAAAACTTGGTATGACCAAAGCTTAATAAATTATAACACTGCTTGCAAAGTTTCATAACAATAGGATATATATTATAGACACTATGTTAAATTCTATACTCATCTTTGCGTGTTAAATTTTGACGTTAAAATTGAAAAATTTCAACTATCAACATTTTGGGCTTTGAAAATTAAAATGTTGCAAAAAAATACTTTTCAAATGCCCTAATATATCATTTATTATGTACTTAAAGCAATAGAGTACTCATTTGATTTATCAGACTTAGCATAATTATTCAAAAGTCAAATTTATATCAGCCTGGGCCTAAAAATTGAGGTTTTTCAATGAAAGGGGGCCTTACATGAAGATGTAATATATTCCAGCAATTTTAAATTTGTGAAGCTTTTTGGTTATAAATAATCCTTACATATGTATTGAATGTACTTTAAATAGAAAGAAAAGTTACAAATAGCATATCATATTACTTTAAAAGGGTCTTAAGCCAAGCAAGACTGGAAAAAAATAAGGGTCAATTTAAGCCGTGCCACATATTTACATTAAAAAATGCATATTGAGGCTATAAGAAATAAAAAAATGTGTCCTTTTTATCATTTCTATACTCATGTGACATGATACAACAAATCTGAGCACAAAAAGGCTCTTGCAATTAACTTTTCTTACAGACAGTATGGTCTGATACAAAGATTTTTGCCTTTTTAATAAAAACTTGAATGCAATTTTAGTCTCAACAGGCTTATATTTAAACCACTTGCTATCCTACAGAAGAAAAGAAAGATATTATGTGAAATGGAACAGGTACATTAGACATTGTAAAGTGCTTTTGATACAAATTTAGTGAGGTCTTTATTGTAGACTTCAAATTTTATGTACCAAGAACCCCACTTTTGACTTCATCCAAACAGGGCGTTAGACAAGGGTCATTTATACAACACATTTTGTACATATTATCTGAAATAACCTTCTTTTCTGTAGATTCTGAGTTCATAAACAAGTAAAAGTACTAGATGAAGGCACATAAACACAAGTATTGACACATGAAAACCTGTCAGATAGAAAGTCAGGATGCCATGAATGCATCAATATTGAAAAAGCCTTGAAATGCCTATTTTGACCATAAAATGCCAAAATTGGTCATTTTTGCAGAAATTCTATAAAATAAAAGTTTAAATCCTTTAGTTTCATGCTATTTGACAAAGTGACACCACCAAATCATTTAGGGAAGTTGCCAAAGTTCAGATTCTATATTTACAGACTTCACCTCTTAGGTCCGAGAACACAATTAATTCGTAGTGCATTTCTTTTAGAACATAAATGAAAATAAAAAAAATCCCACCTGCGCTTTCCCAATGAAACTTTTACAGTGTGTTGTACTACTTTTGGGACAAATTATATCAAAATTATAGAAAACTTCATCGCCTCTAACTCAAAATATGGACAATTTTGTGTTTAGGGTGTCTTGAAATCTTTTGACAGCTTCCGAAGTGCTAATTTTTAACCTTTTTCAGCTGGACCAAATCACTACTTTCCTGTAAAATTCTGGACCCAAATTTTTTTACAGTGTAATTTCACCCCCCTACTTACAATTTGAGGCATTAAACTCGGAGAAATAAATTTGGAAGGGGTATAAAAATTATTGGCAAGTAACCCACTGTTAACACTAGGGACTATATTTGTGAACAACGAAAATCAAGGGACGACAATTGTGGTCTCGGACCTAATAGGATAGAAAGAGATGACAAATCTTAAAAAAACTTGGTATGACCAAAGCTTAATAAATTATAACACTGCTTGCAAAGTTTCATAACAATAGGATATATATTATAGACACTATGTTAAATTCTATACTCATCTTTGCGTGTTAAATTTTGACGTTAAAATTGAAAAATTTCAACTATCAACATTTTGGGCTTTGAAAATTAAAATGTTGCAAAAAAATACTTTTCAAATGCCCTAATATATCATTTATTATGTACTTAAAGCAATAGAGTACTCATTTGATTTATCAGACTTAGCATAATTATTCAAAAGTCAAATTTATATCAGCCTGGGCCTAAAAATTGAGGTTTTTCAATGAAAGGGGGCCTTACATGAAGATGTAATATATTCCAGCAATTTTAAATTTGTGAAGCTTTTTGGTTATAAATAATCCTTACATATGTATTGAATGTACTTTAAATAGAAAGAAAAGTTACAAATAGCATATCATATTACTTTAAAAGGGTCTTAAGCCAAGCAAGACTGGAAAAAAATAAGGGTCAATTTAAGCCGTGCCACATATTTACATTAAAAAATGCATATTGAGGCTATAAGAAATAAAAAAATGTGTCCTTTTTATCATTTCTATACTCATGTGACATGATACAACAAATCTGAGCACAAAAAGGCTCTTGCAATTAACTTTTCTTACAGACAGTATGGTCTGATACAAAGATTTTTGCCTTTTTAATAAAAACTTGAATGCAATTTTAGTCTCAACAGGCTTATATTTAAACCACTTGCTATCCTACAGAAGAAAAGAAAGATATTATGTGAAATGGAACAGGTACATTAGACATTGTAAAGTGCTTTTGATACAAATTTAGTGAGGTCTTTATTGTAGACTTCAAATTTTATGTACCAAGAACCCCACTTTTGACTTCATCCAAACAGGGCGTTAGACAAGGGTCATTTATACAACACATTTTGTACATATTATCTGAAATAACCTTCTTTTCTGTAGATTCTGAGTTCATAAACAAGTAAAAGTACTAGATGAAGGCACATAAACACAAGTATTGACACATGAAAACCTGTCAGATAGAAAGTCAGGATGCCATGAATGCATCAATATTGAAAAAGCCTTGAAATGCCTATTTTGACCATAAAATGCCAAAATTGGTCATTTTTGCAGAAATTCTATAAAATAAAAGTTTAAATCCTTTAGTTTCATGCTATTTGACAAAGTGACACCACCAAATCATTTAGGGAAGTTGCCAAAGTTCAGATTCTATATTTACAGACTTCACCTCTTAGGTCCGAGAACACAATTAATTCGTAGTGCATTTCTTTTAGAACATAAATGAAAATAAAAAAAATCCCACCTGCGCTTTCCCAATGAAACTTTTACAGTGTGTTGTACTACTTTTGGGACAAATTATATCAAAATTATAGAAAACTTCATCGCCTCTAACTCAAAATATGGACAATTTTGTGTTTAGGGTGTCTTGAAATCTTTTGACAGCTTCCGAAGTGCTAATTTTTAACCTTTTTCAGCTGGACCAAATCACTACTTTCCTGTAAAATTCTGGACCCAAATTTTTTTACAGTGTAATTTCACCCCCCTACTTACAATTTGAGGCATTAAACTCGGAGAAATAAATTTGGAAGGGGTATAAAAATTATTGGCAAGTAACCCACTGTTAACACTAGGGACTATATTTGTGAACAACGAAAATCAAGGGACGACAATTGTGGTCTCGGACCTAATAGGATAGAAAGAGATGACAAATCTTAAAAAAACTTGGTATGACCAAAGCTTAATAAATTATAACACTGCTTGCAAAGTTTCATAACAATAGGATATATATTATAGACACTATGTTAAATTCTATACTCATCTTTGCGTGTTAAATTTTGACGTTAAAATTGAAAAATTTCAACTATCAACATTTTGGGCTTTGAAAATTAAAATGTTGCAAAAAAATACTTTTCAAATGCCCTAATATATCATTTATTATGTACTTAAAGCAATAGAGTACTCATTTGATTTATCAGACTTAGCATAATTATTCAAAAGTCAAATTTATATCAGCCTGGGCCTAAAAATTGAGGTTTTTCAATGAAAGGGGGCCTTACATGAAGATGTAATATATTCCAGCAATTTTAAATTTGTGAAGCTTTTTGGTTATAAATAATCCTTACATATGTATTGAATGTACTTTAAATAGAAAGAAAAGTTACAAATAGCATATCATATTACTTTAAAAGGGTCTTAAGCCAAGCAAGACTGGAAAAAAATAAGGGTCAATTTAAGCCGTGCCACATATTTACATTAAAAAATGCATATTGAGGCTATAAGAAATAAAAAAATGTGTCCTTTTTATCATTTCTATACTCATGTGACATGATACAACAAATCTGAGCACAAAAAGGCTCTTGCAATTAACTTTTCTTACAGACAGTATGGTCTGATACAAAGATTTTTGCCTTTTTAATAAAAACTTGAATGCAATTTTAGTCTCAACAGGCTTATATTTAAACCACTTGCTATCCTACAGAAGAAAAGAAAGATATTATGTGAAATGGAACAGGTACATTAGACATTGTAAAGTGCTTTTGATACAAATTTAGTGAGGTCTTTATTGTAGACTTCAAATTTTATGTACCAAGAACCCCACTTTTGACTTCATCCAAACAGGGCGTTAGACAAGGGTCATTTATACAACACATTTTGTACATATTATCTGAAATAACCTTCTTTTCTGTAGATTCTGAGTTCATAAACAAGTAAAAGTACTAGATGAAGGCACATAAACACAAGTATTGACACATGAAAACCTGTCAGATAGAAAGTCAGGATGCCATGAATGCATCAATATTGAAAAAGCCTTGAAATGCCTATTTTGACCATAAAATGCCAAAATTGGTCATTTTTGCAGAAATTCTATAAAATAAAAGTTTAAATCCTTTAGTTTCATGCTATTTGACAAAGTGACACCACCAAATCATTTAGGGAAGTTGCCAAAGTTCAGATTCTATATTTACAGACTTCACCTCTTAGGTCCGAGAACACAATTAATTCGTAGTGCATTTCTTTTAGAACATAAATGAAAATAAAAAAAATCCCACCTGCGCTTTCCCAATGAAACTTTTACAGTGTGTTGTACTACTTTTGGGACAAATTATATCAAAATTATAGAAAACTTCATCGCCTCTAACTCAAAATATGGACAATTTTGTGTTTAGGGTGTCTTGAAATCTTTTGACAGCTTCCGAAGTGCTAATTTTTAACCTTTTTCAGCTGGACCAAATCACTACTTTCCTGTAAAATTCTGGACCCAAATTTTTTTACAGTGTAATTTCACCCCCCTACTTACAATTTGAGGCATTAAACTCGGAGAAATAAATTTGGAAGGGGTATAAAAATTATTGGCAAGTAACCCACTGTTAACACTAGGGACTATATTTGTGAACAACGAAAATCAAGGGACGACAATTGTGGTCTCGGACCTAATATAATAGGATAGAAAGAGATGACAAATCTTAAAAAAACTTGGTATGACCAAAGCTTAATAAATTATAACACTGCTTGCAAAGTTTCATAACAATAGGATATATATTATAGACACTATGTTAAATTCTATACTCATCTTTGCGTGTTAAATTTTGACGTTAAAATTGAAAAATTTCAACTATCAACATTTTGGGCTTTGAAAATTAAAATGTTGCAAAAAAATACTTTTCAAATGCCCTAATATATCATTTATTATGTACTTAAAGCAATAGAGTACTCATTTGATTTATCAGACTTAGCATAATTATTCAAAAGTCAAATTTATATCAGCCTGGGCCTAAAAATTGAGGTTTTTCAATGAAAGGGGGCCTTACATGAAGATGTAATATATTCCAGCAATTTTAAATTTGTGAAGCTTTTTGGTTATAAATAATCCTTACATATGTATTGAATGTACTTTAAATAGAAAGAAAAGTTACAAATAGCATATCATATTACTTTAAAAGGGTCTTAAGCCAAGCAAGACTGGAAAAAAATCAGGGTCAATTTAAGCCGTGCCACATATTTACATTAAAAAATGCATATTGAGGCTATAAGAAATAAAAAAATGTGTCCTTTTTATCATTTCTATACTCATGTGACATGATACAACAAATCTGAGCACAAAAAGGCTCTTGCAATTAACTTTTCTTACAGACAGTATGGTCTGATACAAAGATTTTTGCCTTTTTAATAAAAACTTGAATGCAATTTTAGTCTCAACAGGCTTATATTTAAACCACTTGCTATCCTACAGAAGAAAAGAAAGATATTATGTGAAATGGAACAGGTACATTAGACATTGTAAAGTGCTTTTGATACAAATTTAGTGAGGTCTTTATTGTAGACTTCAAATTTTATGTACCAAGAACCCCACTTTTGACTTCATCCAAACAGGGCGTTAGACAAGGGTCATTTATACAACACATTTTGTACATATTATCTGAAATAACCTTCTTTTCTGTAGATTCTGAGTTCATAAACAAGTAAAAGTACTAGATGAAGGCACATAAACACAAGTATTGACACATGAAAACCTGTCAGATAGAAAGTCAGGATGCCATGAATGCATCAATATTGAAAAAGCCTTGAAATGCCTATTTTGACCATAAAATGCCAAAATTGGTCATTTTTGCAGAAATTCTATAAAATAAAAGTTTAAATCCTTTAGTTTCATGCTATTTGACAAAGTGACACCACCAAATCATTTAGGGAAGTTGCCAAAGTTCAGATTCTATATTTACAGACTTCACCTCTTAGGTCCGAGAACACAATTAATTCGTAGTGCATTTCTTTTAGAACATAAATGAAAATAAAAAAAATCCCACCTGCGCTTTCCCAATGAAACTTTTACAGTGTGTTGTACTACTTTTGGGACAAATTATATCAAAATTATAGAAAACTTCATCGCCTCTAACTCAAAATATGGACAATTTTGTGTTTAGGGTGTCTTGAAATCTTTTGACAGCTTCCGAAGTGCTAATTTTTAACCTTTTTCAGCTGGACCAAATCACTACTTTCCTGTAAAATTCTGGACCCAAATTTTTTTACAGTGTAATTTCACCCCCCTACTTACAATTTGAGGCATTAAACTCGGAGAAATAAATTTGGAAGGGGTATAAAAATTATTGGCAAGTAACCCACTGTTAACACTAGGGACTATATTTGTGAACAACGAAAATCAAGGGACGACAATTGTGGTCTCGGACCTAATAGGATAGAAAGAGATGACAAATCTTAAAAAAACTTGGTATGACCAAAGCTTAATAAATTATAACACTGCTTGCAAAGTTTCATAACAATAGGATATATATTATAGACACTATGTTAAATTCTATACTCATCTTTGCGTGTTAAATTTTGACGTTAAAATTGAAAAATTTCAACTATCAACATTTTGGGCTTTGAAAATTAAAATGTTGCAAAAAAATACTTTTCAAATGCCCTAATATATCATTTATTATGTACTTAAAGCAATAGAGTACTCATTTGATTTATCAGACTTAGCATAATTATTCAAAAGTCAAATTTATATCAGCCTGGGCCTAAAAATTGAGGTTTTTCAATGAAAGGGGGCCTTACATGAAGATGTAATATATTCCAGCAATTTTAAATTTGTGAAGCTTTTTGGTTATAAATAATCCTTACATATGTATTGAATGTACTTTAAATAGAAAGAAAAGTTACAAATAGCATATCATATTACTTTAAAAGGGTCTTAAGCCAAGCAAGACTGGAAAAAAATAAGGGTCAATTTAAGCCGTGCCACATATTTACATTAAAAAATGCATATTGAGGCTATAAGAAATAAAAAAATGTGTCCTTTTTATCATTTCTATACTCATGTGACATGATACAACAAATCTGAGCACAAAAAGGCTCTTGCAATTAACTTTTCTTACAGACAGTATGGTCTGATACAAAGATTTTTGCCTTTTTAATAAAAACTTGAATGCAATTTTAGTCTCAACAGGCTTATATTTAAACCACTTGCTATCCTACAGAAGAAAAGAAAGATATTATGTGAAATGGAACAGGTACATTAGACATTGTAAAGTGCTTTTGATACAAATTTAGTGAGGTCTTTATTGTAGACTTCAAATTTTATGTACCAAGAACCCCACTTTTGACTTCATCCAAACAGGGCGTTAGACAAGGGTCATTTATACAACACATTTTGTACATATTATCTGAAATAACCTTCTTTTCTGTAGATTCTGAGTTCATAAACAAGTAAAAGTACTAGATGAAGGCACATAAACACAAGTATTGACACATGAAAACCTGTCAGATAGAAAGTCAGGATGCCATGAATGCATCAATATTGAAAAAGCCTTGAAATGCCTATTTTGACCATAAAATGCCAAAATTGGTCATTTTTGCAGAAATTCTATAAAATAAAAGTTTAAATCCTTTAGTTTCATGCTATTTGACAAAGTGACACCACCAAATCATTTAGGGAAGTTGCCAAAGTTCAGATTCTATATTTACAGACTTCACCTCTTAGGTCCGAGAACACAATTAATTCGTAGTGCATTTCTTTTAGAACATAAATGAAAATAAAAAAAATCCCACCTGCGCTTTCCCAATGAAACTTTTACAGTGTGTTGTACTACTTTTGGGACAAATTATATCAAAATTATAGAAAACTTCATCGCCTCTAACTCAAAATATGGACAATTTTGTGTTTAGGGTGTCTTGAAATCTTTTGACAGCTTCCGAAGTGCTAATTTTTAACCTTTTTCAGCTGGACCAAATCACTACTTTCCTGTAAAATTCTGGACCCAAATTTTTTTACAGTGTAATTTCACCCCCCTACTTACAATTTGAGGCATTAAACTCGGAGAAATAAATTTGGAAGGGGTATAAAAATTATTGGCAAGTAACCCACTGTTAACACTAGGGACTATATTTGTGAACAACGAAAATCAAGGGACGACAATTGTGGTCTCGGACCTAATAGGATAGAAAGAGATGACAAATCTTAAAAAAACTTGGTATGACCAAAGCTTAATAAATTATAACACTGCTTGCAAAGTTTCATAACAATAGGATATATATTATAGACACTATGTTAAATTCTATACTCATCTTTGCGTGTTAAATTTTGACGTTAAAATTGAAAAATTTCAACTATCAACATTTTGGGCTTTGAAAATTAAAATGTTGCAAAAAAATACTTTTCAAATGCCCTAATATATCATTTATTATGTACTTAAAGCAATAGAGTACTCATTTGATTTATCAGACTTAGCATAATTATTCAAAAGTCAAATTTATATCAGCCTGGGCCTAAAAATTGAGGTTTTTCAATGAAAGGGGGCCTTACATGAAGATGTAATATATTCCAGCAATTTTAAATTTGTGAAGCTTTTTGGTTATAAATAATCCTTACATATGTATTGAATGTACTTTAAATAGAAAGAAAAGTTACAAATAGCATATCATATTACTTTAAAAGGGTCTTAAGCCAAGCAAGACTGGAAAAAAATAAGGGTCAATTTAAGCCGTGCCACATATTTACATTAAAAAATGCATATTGAGGCTATAAGAAATAAAAAAATGTGTCCTTTTTATCATTTCTATACTCATGTGACATGATACAACAAATCTGAGCACAAAAAGGCTCTTGCAATTAACTTTTCTTACAGACAGTATGGTCTGATACAAAGATTTTTGCCTTTTTAATAAAAACTTGAATGCAATTTTAGTCTCAACAGGCTTATATTTAAACCACTTGCTATCCTACAGAAGAAAAGAAAGATATTATGTGAAATGGAACAGGTACATTAGACATTGTAAAGTGCTTTTGATACAAATTTAGTGAGGTCTTTATTGTAGACTTCAAATTTTATGTACCAAGAACCCCACTTTTGACTTCATCCAAACAGGGCGTTAGACAAGGGTCATTTATACAACACATTTTGTACATATTATCTGAAATAACCTTCTTTTCTGTAGATTCTGAGTTCATAAACAAGTAAAAGTACTAGATGAAGGCACATAAACACAAGTATTGACACATGAAAACCTGTCAGATAGAAAGTCAGGATGCCATGAATGCATCAATATTGAAAAAGCCTTGAAATGCCTATTTTGACCATAAAATGCCAAAATTGGTCATTTTTGCAGAAATTCTATAAAATAAAAGTTTAAATCCTTTAGTTTCATGCTATTTGACAAAGTGACACCACCAAATCATTTAGGGAAGTTGCCAAAGTTCAGATTCTATATTTACAGACTTCACCTAATAGGATAGAAAGAGATGACAAATCTTAAAAAAACTTGGTATGACCAAAGCTTAATAAATTATAACACTGCTTGCAAAGTTTCATAACAATAGGATATATATTATAGACACTATGTTAAATTCTATACTCATCTTTGCGTGTTAAATTTTGACGTTAAAATTGAAAAATTTCAACTATCAACATTTTGGGCTTTGAAAATTAAAATGTTGCAAAAAAATACTTTTCAAATGCCCTAATATATCATTTATTATGTACTTAAAGCAATAGAGTACTCATTTGATTTATCAGACTTAGCATAATTATTCAAAAGTCAAATTTATATCAGCCTGGGCCTAAAAATTGAGGTTTTTCAATGAAAGGGGGCCTTACATGAAGATGTAATATATTCCAGCAATTTTAAATTTGTGAAGCTTTTTGGTTATAAATAATCCTTACATATGTATTGAATGTACTTTAAATAGAAAGAAAAGTTACAAATAGCATATCATATTACTTTAAAAGGGTCTTAAGCCAAGCAAGACTGGAAAAAAATAAGGGTCAATTTAAGCCGTGCCACATATTTACATTAAAAAATGCATATTGAGGCTATAAGAAATAAAAAAATGTGTCCTTTTTATCATTTCTATACTCATGTGACATGATACAACAAATCTGAGCACAAAAAGGCTCTTGCAATTAACTTTTCTTACAGACAGTATGGTCTGATACAAAGATTTTTGCCTTTTTAATAAAAACTTGAATGCAATTTTAGTCTCAACAGGCTTATATTTAAACCACTTGCTATCCTACAGAAGAAAAGAAAGATATTATGTGAAATGGAACAGGTACATTAGACATTGTAAAGTGCTTTTGATACAAATTTAGTGAGGTCTTTATTGTAGACTTCAAATTTTATGTACCAAGAACCCCACTTTTGACTTCATCCAAACAGGGCGTTAGACAAGGGTCATTTATACAACACATTTTGTACATATTATCTGAAATAACCTTCTTTTCTGTAGATTCTGAGTTCATAAACAAGTAAAAGTACTAGATGAAGGCACATAAACACAAGTATTGACACATGAAAACCTGTCAGATAGAAAGTCAGGATGCCATGAATGCATCAATATTGAAAAAGCCTTGAAATGCCTATTTTGACCATAAAATGCCAAAATTGGTCATTTTTGCAGAAATTCTATAAAATAAAAGTTTAAATCCTTTAGTTTCATGCTATTTGACAAAGTGACACCACCAAATCATTTAGGGAAGTTGCCAAAGTTCAGATTCTATATTTACAGACTTCACCTCTTAGGTCCGAGAACACAATTAATTCGTAGTGCATTTCTTTTAGAACATAAATGAAAATAAAAAAAATCCCACCTGCGCTTTCCCAATGAAACTTTTACAGTGTGTTGTACTACTTTTGGGACAAATTATATCAAAATTATAGAAAACTTCATCGCCTCTAACTCAAAATATGGACAATTTTGTGTTTAGGGTGTCTTGAAATCTTTTGACAGCTTCCGAAGTGCTAATTTTTAACCTTTTTCAGCTGGACCAAATCACTACTTTCCTGTAAAATTCTGGACCCAAATTTTTTTACAGTGTAATTTCACCCCCCTACTTACAATTTGAGGCATTAAACTCGGAGAAATAAATTTGGAAGGGGTATAAAAATTATTGGCAAGTAACCCACTGTTAACACTAGGGACTATATTTGTGAACAACGAAAATCAAGGGACGACAATTGTGGTCTCGGACCTAATAGGATAGAAAGAGATGACAAATCTTAAAAAAACTTGGTATGACCAAAGCTTAATAAATTATAACACTGCTTGCAAAGTTTCATAACAATAGGATATATATTATAGACACTATGTTAAATTCTATACTCATCTTTGCGTGTTAAATTTTGACGTTAAAATTGAAAAATTTCAACTATCAACATTTTGGGCTTTGAAAATTAAAATGTTGCAAAAAAATACTTTTCAAATGCCCTAATATATCATTTATTATGTACTTAAAGCAATAGAGTACTCATTTGATTTATCAGACTTAGCATAATTATTCAAAAGTCAAATTTATATCAGCCTGGGCCTAAAAATTGAGGTTTTTCAATGAAAGGGGGCCTTACATGAAGATGTAATATATTCCAGCAATTTTAAATTTGTGAAGCTTTTTGGTTATAAATAATCCTTACATATGTATTGAATGTACTTTAAATAGAAAGAAAAGTTACAAATAGCATATCATATTACTTTAAAAGGGTCTTAAGCCAAGCAAGACTGGAAAAAAATAAGGGTCAATTTAAGCCGTGCCACATATTTACATTAAAAAATGCATATTGAGGCTATAAGAAATAAAAAAATGTGTCCTTTTTATCATTTCTATACTCATGTGACATGATACAACAAATCTGAGCACAAAAAGGCTCTTGCAATTAACTTTTCTTACAGACAGTATGGTCTGATACAAAGATTTTTGCCTTTTTAATAAAAACTTGAATGCAATTTTAGTCTCAACAGGCTTATATTTAAACCACTTGCTATCCTACAGAAGAAAAGAAAGATATTATGTGAAATGGAACAGGTACATTAGACATTGTAAAGTGCTTTTGATACAAATTTAGTGAGGTCTTTATTGTAGACTTCAAATTTTATGTACCAAGAACCCCACTTTTGACTTCATCCAAACAGGGCGTTAGACAAGGGTCATTTATACAACACATTTTGTACATATTATCTGAAATAACCTTCTTTTCTGTAGATTCTGAGTTCATAAACAAGTAAAAGTACTAGATGAAGGCACATAAACACAAGTATTGACACATGAAAACCTGTCAGATAGAAAGTCAGGATGCCATGAATGCATCAATATTGAAAAAGCCTTGAAATGCCTATTTTGACCATAAAATGCCAAAATTGGTCATTTTTGCAGAAATTCTATAAAATAAAAGTTTAAATCCTTTAGTTTCATGCTATTTGACAAAGTGACACCACCAAATCATTTAGGGAAGTTGCCAAAGTTCAGATTCTATATTTACAGACTTCACCTCTTAGGTCCGAGAACACAATTAATTCGTAGTGCATTTCTTTTAGAACATAAATGAAAATAAAAAAAATCCCACCTGCGCTTTCCCAATGAAACTTTTACAGTGTGTTGTACTACTTTTGGGACAAATTATATCAAAATTATAGAAAACTTCATCGCCTCTAACTCAAAATATGGACAATTTTGTGTTTAGGGTGTCTTGAAATCTTTTGACAGCTTCCGAAGTGCTAATTTTTAACCTTTTTCAGCTGGACCAAATCACTACTTTCCTGTAAAATTCTGGACCCAAATTTTTTTACAGTGTAATTTCACCCCCCTACTTACAATTTGAGGCATTAAACTCGGAGAAATAAATTTGGAAGGGGTATAAAAATTATTGGCAAGTAACCCACTGTTAACACTAGGGACTATATTTGTGAACAACGAAAATCAAGGGACGACAATTGTGGTCTCGGACCTAATAGGATAGAAAGAGATGACAAATCTTAAAAAAACTTGGTATGACCAAAGCTTAATAAATTATAACACTGCTTGCAAAGCTTCATAACAATAGGATATATATTATAGACACTATGTTAAATTCTATACTCATCTTTGCGTGTTAAATTTTGACGTTAAAATTGAAAAATTTCAACTATCAACATTTTGGGCTTTGAAAATTAAAATGTTGCAAAAAAATACTTTTCAAATGCCCTAATATATCATTTATTATGTACTTAAAGCAATAGAGTACTCATTTGATTTATCAGACTTAGCATAATTATTCAAAAGTCAAATTTATATCAGCCTGGGCCTAAAAATTGAGGTTTTTCAATGAAAGGGGGCCTTACATGAAGATGTAATATATTCCAGCAATTTTAAATTTGTGAAGCTTTTTGGTTATAAATAATCCTTACATATGTATTGAATGTACTTTAAATAGAAAGAAAAGTTACAAATAGCATATCATATTACTTTAAAAGGGTCTTAAGCCAAGCAAGACTGGAAAAAAATAAGGGTCAATTTAAGCCGTGCCACATATTTACATTAAAAAATGCATATTGAGGCTATAAGAAATAAAAAAATGTGTCCTTTTTATCATTTCTATACTCATGTGACATGATACAACAAATCTGAGCACAAAAAGGCTCTTGCAATTAACTTTTCTTACAGACAGTATGGTCTGATACAAAGATTTTTGCCTTTTTAATAAAAACTTGAATGCAATTTTAGTCTCAACAGGCTTATATTTAAACCACTTGCTATCCTACAGAAGAAAAGAAAGATATTATGTGAAATGGAACAGGTACATTAGACATTGTAAAGTGCTTTTGATACAAATTTAGTGAGGTCTTTATTGTAGACTTCAAATTTTATGTACCAAGAACCCCACTTTTGACTTCATCCAAACAGGGCGTTAGACAAGGGTCATTTATACAACACATTTTGTACATATTATCTGAAATAACCTTCTTTTCTGTAGATTCTGAGTTCATAAACAAGTAAAAGTACTAGATGAAGGCACATAAACACAAGTATTGACACATGAAAACCTGTCAGATAGAAAGTCAGGATGCCATGAATGCATCAATATTGAAAAAGCCTTGAAATGCCTATTTTGACCATAAAATGCCAAAATTGGTCATTTTTGCAGAAATTCTATAAAATAAAAGTTTAAATCCTTTAGTTTCATGCTATTTGACAAAGTGACACCACCAAATCATTTAGGGAAGTTGCCAAAGTTCAGATTCTATATTTACAGACTTCACCTAATAGGATAGAAAGAGATGACAAATCTTAAAAAAACTTGGTATGACCAAAGCTTAATAAATTATAACACTGCTTGCAAAGTTTCATAACAATAGGATATATATTATAGACACTATGTTAAATTCTATACTCATCTTTGCGTGTTAAATTTTGACGTTAAAATTGAAAAATTTCAACTATCAACATTTTGGGCTTTGAAAATTAAAATGTTGCAAAAAAATACTTTTCAAATGCCCTAATATATCATTTATTATGTACTTAAAGCAATAGAGTACTCATTTGATTTATCAGACTTAGCATAATTATTCAAAAGTCAAATTTATATCAGCCTGGGCCTAAAAATTGAGGTTTTTCAATGAAAGGGGGCCTTACATGAAGATGTAATATATTCCAGCAATTTTAAATTTGTGAAGCTTTTTGGTTATAAATAATCCTTACATATGTATTGAATGTACTTTAAATAGAAAGAAAAGTTACAAATAGCATATCATATTACTTTAAAAGGGTCTTAAGCCAAGCAAGACTGGAAAAAAATAAGGGTCAATTTAAGCCGTGCCACATATTTACATTAAAAAATGCATATTGAGGCTATAAGAAATAAAAAAATGTGTCCTTTTTATCATTTCTATACTCATGTGACATGATACAACAAATCTGAGCACAAAAAGGCTCTTGCAATTAACTTTTCTTACAGACAGTATGGTCTGATACAAAGATTTTTGCCTTTTTAATAAAAACTTGAATGCAATTTTAGTCTCAACAGGCTTATATTTAAACCACTTGCTATCCTACAGAAGAAAAGAAAGATATTATGTGAAATGGAACAGGTACATTAGACATTGTAAAGTGCTTTTGATACAAATTTAGTGAGGTCTTTATTGTAGACTTCAAATTTTATGTACCAAGAACCCCACTTTTGACTTCATCCAAACAGGGCGTTAGACAAGGGTCATTTATACAACACATTTTGTACATATTATCTGAAATAACCTTCTTTTCTGTAGATTCTGAGTTCATAAACAAGTAAAAGTACTAGATGAAGGCACATAAACACAAGTATTGACACATGAAAACCTGTCAGATAGAAAGTCAGGATGCCATGAATGCATCAATATTGAAAAAGCCTTGAAATGCCTATTTTGACCATAAAATGCCAAAATTGGTCATTTTTGCAGAAATTCTATAAAATAAAAGTTTAAATCCTTTAGTTTCATGCTATTTGACAAAGTGACACCACCAAATCATTTAGGGAAGTTGCCAAAGTTCAGATTCTATATTTACAGACTTCACCTAATAGGATAGAAAGAGATGACAAATCTTAAAAAAACTTGGTATGACCAAAGCTTAATAAATTATAACACTGCTTGCAAAGTTTCATAACAATAGGATATATATTATAGACACTATGTTAAATTCTATACTCATCTTTGCGTGTTAAATTTTGACGTTAAAATTGAAAAATTTCAACTATCAACATTTTGGGCTTTGAAAATTAAAATGTTGCAAAAAAATACTTTTCAAATGCCCTAATATATCATTTATTATGTACTTAAAGCAATAGAGTACTCATTTGATTTATCAGACTTAGCATAATTATTCAAAAGTCAAATTTATATCAGCCTGGGCCTAAAAATTGAGGTTTTTCAATGAAAGGGGGCCTTACATGAAGATGTAATATATTCCAGCAATTTTAAATTTGTGAAGCTTTTTGGTTATAAATAATCCTTACATATGTATTGAATGTACTTTAAATAGAAAGAAAAGTTACAAATAGCATATCATATTACTTTAAAAGGGTCTTAAGCCAAGCAAGACTGGAAAAAAATAAGGGTCAATTTAAGCCGTGCCACATATTTACATTAAAAAATGCATATTGAGGCTATAAGAAATAAAAAAATGTGTCCTTTTTATCATTTCTATACTCATGTGACATGATACAACAAATCTGAGCACAAAAAGGCTCTTGCAATTAACTTTTCTTACAGACAGTATGGTCTGATACAAAGATTTTTGCCTTTTTAATAAAAACTTGAATGCAATTTTAGTCTCAACAGGCTTATATTTAAACCACTTGCTATCCTACAGAAGAAAAGAAAGATATTATGTGAAATGGAACAGGTACATTAGACATTGTAAAGTGCTTTTGATACAAATTTAGTGAGGTCTTTATTGTAGACTTCAAATTTTATGTACCAAGAACCCCACTTTTGACTTCATCCAAACAGGGCGTTAGACAAGGGTCATTTATACAACACATTTTGTACATATTATCTGAAATAACCTTCTTTTCTGTAGATTCTGAGTTCATAAACAAGTAAAAGTACTAGATGAAGGCACATAAACACAAGTATTGACACATGAAAACCTGTCAGATAGAAAGTCAGGATGCCATGAATGCATCAATATTGAAAAAGCCTTGAAATGCCTATTTTGACCATAAAATGCCAAAATTGGTCATTTTTGCAGAAATTCTATAAAATAAAAGTTTAAATCCTTTAGTTTCATGCTATTTGACAAAGTGACACCACCAAATCATTTAGGGAAGTTGCCAAAGTTCAGATTCTATATTTACAGACTTCACCTCTTAGGTCCGAGAACACAATTAATTCGTAGTGCATTTCTTTTAGAACATAAATGAAAATAAAAAAAATCCCACCTGCGCTTTCCCAATGAAACTTTTACAGTGTGTTGTACTACTTTTGGGACAAATTATATCAAAATTATAGAAAACTTCATCGCCTCTAACTCAAAATATGGACAATTTTGTGTTTAGGGTGTCTTGAAATCTTTTGACAGCTTCCGAAGTGCTAATTTTTAACCTTTTTCAGCTGGACCAAATCACTACTTTCCTGTAAAATTCTGGACCCAAATTTTTTTACAGTGTAATTTCACCCCCCTACTTACAATTTGAGGCATTAAACTCGGAGAAATAAATTTGGAAGGGGTATAAAAATTATTGGCAAGTAACCCACTGTTAACACTAGGGACTATATTTGTGAACAACGAAAATCAAGGGACGACAATTGTGGTCTCGGACCTAATAGGATAGAAAGAGATGACAAATCTTAAAAAAACTTGGTATGACCAAAGCTTAATAAATTATAACACTGCTTGCAAAGTTTCATAACAATAGGATATATATTATAGACACTATGTTAAATTCTATACTCATCTTTGCGTGTTAAATTTTGACGTTAAAATTGAAAAATTTCAACTATCAACATTTTGGGCTTTGAAAATTAAAATGTTGCAAAAAAATACTTTTCAAATGCCCTAATATATCATTTATTATGTACTTAAAGCAATAGAGTACTCATTTGATTTATCAGACTTAGCATAATTATTCAAAAGTCAAATTTATATCAGCCTGGGCCTAAAAATTGAGGTTTTTCAATGAAAGGGGGCCTTACATGAAGATGTAATATATTCCAGCAATTTTAAATTTGTGAAGCTTTTTGGTTATAAATAATCCTTACATATGTATTGAATGTACTTTAAATAGAAAGAAAAGTTACAAATAGCATATCATATTACTTTAAAAGGGTCTTAAGCCAAGCAAGACTGGAAAAAAATAAGGGTCAATTTAAGCCGTGCCACATATTTACATTAAAAAATGCATATTGAGGCTATAAGAAATAAAAAAATGTGTCCTTTTTATCATTTCTATACTCATGTGACATGATACAACAAATCTGAGCACAAAAAGGCTCTTGCAATTAACTTTTCTTACAGACAGTATGGTCTGATACAAAGATTTTTGCCTTTTTAATAAAAACTTGAATGCAATTTTAGTCTCAACAGGCTTATATTTAAACCACTTGCTATCCTACAGAAGAAAAGAAAGATATTATGTGAAATGGAACAGGTACATTAGACATTGTAAAGTGCTTTTGATACAAATTTAGTGAGGTCTTTATTGTAGACTTCAAATTTTATGTACCAAGAACCCCACTTTTGACTTCATCCAAACAGGGCGTTAGACAAGGGTCATTTATACAACACATTTTGTACATATTATCTGAAATAACCTTCTTTTCTGTAGATTCTGAGTTCATAAACAAGTAAAAGTACTAGATGAAGGCACATAAACACAAGTATTGACACATGAAAACCTGTCAGATAGAAAGTCAGGATGCCATGAATGCATCAATATTGAAAAAGCCTTGAAATGCCTATTTTGACCATAAAATGCCAAAATTGGTCATTTTTGCAGAAATTCTATAAAATAAAAGTTTAAATCCTTTAGTTTCATGCTATTTGACAAAGTGACACCACCAAATCATTTAGGGAAGTTGCCAAAGTTCAGATTCTATATTTACAGACTTCACCTAATAGGATAGAAAGAGATGACAAATCTTAAAAAAACTTGGTATGACCAAAGCTTAATAAATTATAACACTGCTTGCAAAGTTTCATAACAATAGGATATATATTATAGACACTATGTTAAATTCTATACTCATCTTTGCGTGTTAAATTTTGACGTTAAAATTGAAAAATTTCAACTATCAACATTTTGGGCTTTGAAAATTAAAATGTTGCAAAAAAATACTTTTCAAATGCCCTAATATATCATTTATTATGTACTTAAAGCAATAGAGTACTCATTTGATTTATCAGACTTAGCATAATTATTCAAAAGTCAAATTTATATCAGCCTGGGCCTAAAAATTGAGGTTTTTCAATGAAAGGGGGCCTTACATGAAGATGTAATATATTCCAGCAATTTTAAATTTGTGAAGCTTTTTGGTTATAAATAATCCTTACATATGTATTGAATGTACTTTAAATAGAAAGAAAAGTTACAAATAGCATATCATATTACTTTAAAAGGGTCTTAAGCCAAGCAAGACTGGAAAAAAATAAGGGTCAATTTAAGCCGTGCCACATATTTACATTAAAAAATGCATATTGAGGCTATAAGAAATAAAAAAATGTGTCCTTTTTATCATTTCTATACTCATGTGACATGATACAACAAATCTGAGCACAAAAAGGCTCTTGCAATTAACTTTTCTTACAGACAGTATGGTCTGATACAAAGATTTTTGCCTTTTTAATAAAAACTTGAATGCAATTTTAGTCTCAACAGGCTTATATTTAAACCACTTGCTATCCTACAGAAGAAAAGAAAGATATTATGTGAAATGGAACAGGTACATTAGACATTGTAAAGTGCTTTTGATACAAATTTAGTGAGGTCTTTATTGTAGACTTCAAATTTTATGTACCAAGAACCCCACTTTTGACTTCATCCAAACAGGGCGTTAGACAAGGGTCATTTATACAACACATTTTGTACATATTATCTGAAATAACCTTCTTTTCTGTAGATTCTGAGTTCATAAACAAGTAAAAGTACTAGATGAAGGCACATAAACACAAGTATTGACACATGAAAACCTGTCAGATAGAAAGTCAGGATGCCATGAATGCATCAATATTGAAAAAGCCTTGAAATGCCTATTTTGACCATAAAATGCCAAAATTGGTCATTTTTGCAGAAATTCTATAAAATAAAAGTTTAAATCCTTTAGTTTCATGCTATTTGACAAAGTGACACCACCAAATCATTTAGGGAAGTTGCCAAAGTTCAGATTCTATATTTACAGACTTCACCTAATAGGATAGAAAGAGATGACAAATCTTAAAAAAACTTGGTATGACCAAAGCTTAATAAATTATAACACTGCTTGCAAAGTTTCATAACAATAGGATATATATTATAGACACTATGTTAAATTCTATACTCATCTTTGCGTGTTAAATTTTGACGTTAAAATTGAAAAATTTCAACTATCAACATTTTGGGCTTTGAAAATTAAAATGTTGCAAAAAAATACTTTTCAAATGCCCTAATATATCATTTATTATGTACTTAAAGCAATAGAGTACTCATTTGATTTATCAGACTTAGCATAATTATTCAAAAGTCAAATTTATATCAGCCTGGGCCTAAAAATTGAGGTTTTTCAATGAAAGGGGGCCTTACATGAAGATGTAATATATTCCAGCAATTTTAAATTTGTGAAGCTTTTTGGTTATAAATAATCCTTACATATGTATTGAATGTACTTTAAATAGAAAGAAAAGTTACAAATAGCATATCATATTACTTTAAAAGGGTCTTAAGCCAAGCAAGACTGGAAAAAAATAAGGGTCAATTTAAGCCGTGCCACATATTTACATTAAAAAATGCATATTGAGGCTATAAGAAATAAAAAAATGTGTCCTTTTTATCATTTCTATACTCATGTGACATGATACAACAAATCTGAGCACAAAAAGGCTCTTGCAATTAACTTTTCTTACAGACAGTATGGTCTGATACAAAGATTTTTGCCTTTTTAATAAAAACTTGAATGCAATTTTAGTCTCAACAGGCTTATATTTAAACCACTTGCTATCCTACAGAAGAAAAGAAAGATATTATGTGAAATGGAACAGGTACATTAGACATTGTAAAGTGCTTTTGATACAAATTTAGTGAGGTCTTTATTGTAGACTTCAAATTTTATGTACCAAGAACCCCACTTTTGACTTCATCCAAACAGGGCGTTAGACAAGGGTCATTTATACAACACATTTTGTACATATTATCTGAAATAACCTTCTTTTCTGTAGATTCTGAGTTCATAAACAAGTAAAAGTACTAGATGAAGGCACATAAACACAAGTATTGACACATGAAAACCTGTCAGATAGAAAGTCAGGATGCCATGAATGCATCAATATTGAAAAAGCCTTGAAATGCCTATTTTGACCATAAAATGCCAAAATTGGTCATTTTTGCAGAAATTCTATAAAATAAAAGTTTAAATCCTTTAGTTTCATGCTATTTGACAAAGTGACACCACCAAATCATTTAGGGAAGTTGCCAAAGTTCAGATTCTATATTTACAGACTTCACCTAATAGGATAGAAAGAGATGACAAATCTTAAAAAAACTTGGTATGACCAAAGCTTAATAAATTATAACACTGCTTGCAAAGTTTCATAACAATAGGATATATATTATAGACACTATGTTAAATTCTATACTCATCTTTGCGTGTTAAATTTTGACGTTAAAATTGAAAAATTTCAACTATCAACATTTTGGGCTTTGAAAATTAAAATGTTGCAAAAAAATACTTTTCAAATGCCCTAATATATCATTTATTATGTACTTAAAGCAATAGAGTACTCATTTGATTTATCAGACTTAGCATAATTATTCAAAAGTCAAATTTATATCAGCCTGGGCCTAAAAATTGAGGTTTTTCAATGAAAGGGGGCCTTACATGAAGATGTAATATATTCCAGCAATTTTAAATTTGTGAAGCTTTTTGGTTATAAATAATCCTTACATATGTATTGAATGTACTTTAAATAGAAAGAAAAGTTACAAATAGCATATCATATTACTTTAAAAGGGTCTTAAGCCAAGCAAGACTGGAAAAAAATAAGGGTCAATTTAAGCCGTGCCACATATTTACATTAAAAAATGCATATTGAGGCTATAAGAAATAAAAAAATGTGTCCTTTTTATCATTTCTATACTCATGTGACATGATACAACAAATCTGAGCACAAAAAGGCTCTTGCAATTAACTTTTCTTACAGACAGTATGGTCTGATACAAAGATTTTTGCCTTTTTAATAAAAACTTGAATGCAATTTTAGTCTCAACAGGCTTATATTTAAACCACTTGCTATCCTACAGAAGAAAAGAAAGATATTATGTGAAATGGAACAGGTACATTAGACATTGTAAAGTGCTTTTGATACAAATTTAGTGAGGTCTTTATTGTAGACTTCAAATTTTATGTACCAAGAACCCCACTTTTGACTTCATCCAAACAGGGCGTTAGACAAGGGTCATTTATACAACACATTTTGTACATATTATCTGAAATAACCTTCTTTTCTGTAGATTCTGAGTTCATAAACAAGTAAAAGTACTAGATGAAGGCACATAAACACAAGTATTGACACATGAAAACCTGTCAGATAGAAAGTCAGGATGCCATGAATGCATCAATATTGAAAAAGCCTTGAAATGCCTATTTTGACCATAAAATGCCAAAATTGGTCATTTTTGCAGAAATTCTATAAAATAAAAGTTTAAATCCTTTAGTTTCATGCTATTTGACAAAGTGACACCACCAAATCATTTAGGGAAGTTGCCAAAGTTCAGATTCTATATTTACAGACTTCACCTAATAGGATAGAAAGAGATGACAAATCTTAAAAAAACTTAATATGACCAAAGCTTAATAAATTATAACACTGCTTGCAAAGTTTCATAACAATAGGATATATATTATAGACACTATGTTAAATTCTATACTCATCTTTGCGTGTTAAATTTTGACGTTAAAATTGAAAAATTTCAACTATCAACATTTTGGGCTTTGAAAATTAAAATGTTGCAAAAAAATACTTTTCAAATGCCCTAATATATCATTTATTATGTACTTAAAGCAATAGAGTACTCATTTGATTTATCAGACTTAGCATAATTATTCAAAAGTCAAATTTATATCAGCCTGGGCCTAAAAATTGAGGTTTTTCAATGAAAGGGGGCCTTACATGAAGATGTAATATATTCCAGCAATTTTAAATTTGTGAAGCTTTTTGGTTATAAATAATCCTTACATATGTATTGAATGTACTTTAAATAGAAAGAAAAGTTACAAATAGCATATCATATTACTTTAAAAGGGTCTTAAGCCAAGCAAGACTGGAAAAAAATAAGGGTCAATTTAAGCCGTGCCACATATTTACATTAAAAAATGCATATTGAGGCTATAAGAAATAAAAAAATGTGTCCTTTTTATCATTTCTATACTCATGTGACATGATACAACAAATCTGAGCACAAAAAGGCTCTTGCAATTAACTTTTCTTACAGACAGTATGGTCTGATACAAAGATTTTTGCCTTTTTAATAAAAACTTGAATGCAATTTTAGTCTCAACAGGCTTATATTTAAACCACTTGCTATCCTACAGAAGAAAAGAAAGATATTATGTGAAATGGAACAGGTACATTAGACATTGTAAAGTGCTTTTGATACAAATTTAGTGAGGTCTTTATTGTAGACTTCAAATTTTATGTACCAAGAACCCCACTTTTGACTTCATCCAAACAGGGCGTTAGACAAGGGTCATTTATACAACACATTTTGTACATATTATCTGAAATAACCTTCTTTTCTGTAGATTCTGAGTTCATAAACAAGTAAAAGTACTAGATGAAGGCACATAAACACAAGTATTGACACATGAAAACCTGTCAGATAGAAAGTCAGGATGCCATGAATGCATCAATATTGAAAAAGCCTTGAAATGCCTATTTTGACCATAAAATGCCAAAATTGGTCATTTTTGCAGAAATTCTATAAAATAAAAGTTTAAATCCTTTAGTTTCATGCTATTTGACAAAGTGACACCACCAAATCATTTAGGGAAGTTGCCAAAGTTCAGATTCTATATTTACAGACTTCACCTCTTAGGTCCGAGAACACAATTAATTCGTAGTGCATTTCTTTTAGAACATAAATGAAAATAAAAAAAATCCCACCTGCGCTTTCCCAATGAAACTTTTACAGTGTGTTGTACTACTTTTGGGACAAATTATATCAAAATTATAGAAAACTTCATCGCCTCTAACTCAAAATATGGACAATTTTGTGTTTAGGGTGTCTTGAAATCTTTTGACAGCTTCCGAAGTGCTAATTTTTAACCTTTTTCAGCTGGACCAAATCACTACTTTCCTGTAAAATTCTGGACCCAAATTTTTTTACAGTGTAATTTCACCCCCCTACTTACAATTTGAGGCATTAAACTCGGAGAAATAAATTTGGAAGGGGTATAAAAATTATTGGCAAGTAACCCACTGTTAACACTAGGGACTATATTTGTGAACAACGAAAATCAAGGGACGACAATTGTGGTCTCGGACCTAATAGGATAGAAAGAGATGACAAATCTTAAAAAAACTTGGTATGACCAAAGCTTAATAAATTATAACACTGCTTGCAAAGTTTCATAACAATAGGATATATATTATAGACACTATGTTAAATTCTATACTCATCTTTGCGTGTTAAATTTTGACGTTAAAATTGAAAAATTTCAACTATCAACATTTTGGGCTTTGAAAATTAAAATGTTGCAAAAAAATACTTTTCAAATGCCCTAATATATCATTTATTATGTACTTAAAGCAATAGAGTACTCATTTGATTTATCAGACTTAGCATAATTATTCAAAAGTCAAATTTATATCAGCCTGGGCCTAAAAATTGAGGTTTTTCAATGAAAGGGGGCCTTACATGAAGATGTAATATATTCCAGCAATTTTAAATTTGTGAAGCTTTTTGGTTATAAATAATCCTTACATATGTATTGAATGTACTTTAAATAGAAAGAAAAGTTACAAATAGCATATCATATTACTTTAAAAGGGTCTTAAGCCAAGCAAGACTGGAAAAAAATAAGGGTCAATTTAAGCCGTGCCACATATTTACATTAAAAAATGCATATTGAGGCTATAAGAAATAAAAAAATGTGTCCTTTTTATCATTTCTATACTCATGTGACATGATACAACAAATCTGAGCACAAAAAGGCTCTTGCAATTAACTTTTCTTACAGACAGTATGGTCTGATACAAAGATTTTTGCCTTTTTAATAAAAACTTGAATGCAATTTTAGTCTCAACAGGCTTATATTTAAACCACTTGCTATCCTACAGAAGAAAAGAAAGATATTATGTGAAATGGAACAGGTACATTAGACATTGTAAAGTGCTTTTGATACAAATTTAGTGAGGTCTTTATTGTAGACTTCAAATTTTATGTACCAAGAACCCCACTTTTGACTTCATCCAAACAGGGCGTTAGACAAGGGTCATTTATACAACACATTTTGTACATATTATCTGAAATAACCTTCTTTTCTGTAGATTCTGAGTTCATAAACAAGTAAAAGTACTAGATGAAGGCACATAAACACAAGTATTGACACATGAAAACCTGTCAGATAGAAAGTCAGGATGCCATGAATGCATCAATATTGAAAAAGCCTTGAAATGCCTATTTTGACCATAAAATGCCAAAATTGGTCATTTTTGCAGAAATTCTATAAAATAAAAGTTTAAATCCTTTAGTTTCATGCTATTTGACAAAGTGACACCACCAAATCATTTAGGGAAGTTGCCAAAGTTCAGATTCTATATTTACAGACTTCACCTCTTAGGTCCGAGAACACAATTAATTCGTAGTGCATTTCTTTTAGAACATAAATGAAAATAAAAAAAATCCCACCTGCGCTTTCCCAATGAAACTTTTACAGTGTGTTGTACTACTTTTGGGACAAATTATATCAAAATTATAGAAAACTTCATCGCCTCTAACTCAAAATATGGACAATTTTGTGTTTAGGGTGTCTTGAAATCTTTTGACAGCTTCCGAAGTGCTAATTTTTAACCTTTTTCAGCTGGACCAAATCACTACTTTCCTGTAAAATTCTGGACCCAAATTTTTTTACAGTGTAATTTCACCCCCCTACTTACAATTTGAGGCATTAAACTCGGAGAAATAAATTTGGAAGGGGTATAAAAATTATTGGCAAGTAACCCACTGTTAACACTAGGGACTATATTTGTGAACAACGAAAATCAAGGGACGACAATTGTGGTCTCGGACCTAATAGGATAGAAAGAGATGACAAATCTTAAAAAAACTTGGTATGACCAAAGCTTAATAAATTATAACACTGCTTGCAAAGTTTCATAACAATAGGATATATATTATAGACACTATGTTAAATTCTATACTCATCTTTGCGTGTTAAATTTTGACGTTAAAATTGAAAAATTTCAACTATCAACATTTTGGGCTTTGAAAATTAAAATGTTGCAAAAAAATACTTTTCAAATGCCCTAATATATCATTTATTATGTACTTAAAGCAATAGAGTACTCATTTGATTTATCAGACTTAGCATAATTATTCAAAAGTCAAATTTATATCAGCCTGGGCCTAAAAATTGAGGTTTTTCAATGAAAGGGGGCCTTACATGAAGATGTAATATATTCCAGCAATTTTAAATTTGTGAAGCTTTTTGGTTATAAATAATCCTTACATATGTATTGAATGTACTTTAAATAGAAAGAAAAGTTACAAATAGCATATCATATTACTTTAAAAGGGTCTTAAGCCAAGCAAGACTGGAAAAAAATAAGGGTCAATTTAAGCCGTGCCACATATTTACATTAAAAAATGCATATTGAGGCTATAAGAAATAAAAAAATGTGTCCTTTTTATCATTTCTATACTCATGTGACATGATACAACAAATCTGAGCACAAAAAGGCTCTTGCAATTAACTTTTCTTACAGACAGTATGGTCTGATACAAAGATTTTTGCCTTTTTAATAAAAACTTGAATGCAATTTTAGTCTCAACAGGCTTATATTTAAACCACTTGCTATCCTACAGAAGAAAAGAAAGATATTATGTGAAATGGAACAGGTACATTAGACATTGTAAAGTGCTTTTGATACAAATTTAGTGAGGTCTTTATTGTAGACTTCAAATTTTATGTACCAAGAACCCCACTTTTGACTTCATCCAAACAGGGCGTTAGACAAGGGTCATTTATACAACACATTTTGTACATATTATCTGAAATAACCTTCTTTTCTGTAGATTCTGAGTTCATAAACAAGTAAAAGTACTAGATGAAGGCACATAAACACAAGTATTGACACATGAAAACCTGTCAGATAGAAAGTCAGGATGCCATGAATGCATCAATATTGAAAAAGCCTTGAAATGCCTATTTTGACCATAAAATGCCAAAATTGGTCATTTTTGCAGAAATTCTATAAAATAAAAGTTTAAATCCTTTAGTTTCATGCTATTTGACAAAGTGACACCACCAAATCATTTAGGGAAGTTGCCAAAGTTCAGATTCTATATTTACAGACTTCACCTCTTAGGTCCGAGAACACAATTAATTCGTAGTGCATTTCTTTTAGAACATAAATGAAAATAAAAAAAATCCCACCTGCGCTTTCCCAATGAAACTTTTACAGTGTGTTGTACTACTTTTGGGACAAATTATATCAAAATTATAGAAAACTTCATCGCCTCTAACTCAAAATATGGACAATTTTGTGTTTAGGGTGTCTTGAAATCTTTTGACAGCTTCCGAAGTGCTA
This sequence comes from Mytilus galloprovincialis, assembly GCF_965363235.1. Taxonomy (NCBI): domain Eukaryota; kingdom Metazoa; phylum Mollusca; class Bivalvia; order Mytilida; family Mytilidae; genus Mytilus; species Mytilus galloprovincialis. The sequence goes on along the minus strand of NC_134839.1, from coordinate 36,787,275 downwards.
ATTTTTAACCTTTTTCAGCTGGACCAAATCACTACTTTCCTGTAAAATTCTGGACCCAAATTTTTTTACAGTGTAATTTCACCCCCCTACTTACAATTTGAGGCATTAAACTCGGAGAAATAAATTTGGAAGGGGTATAAAAATTATTGGCAAGTAACCCACTGTTAACACTAGGGACTATATTTGTGAACAACGAAAATCAAGGGACGACAATTGTGGTCTCGGACCTAATAGGATAGAAAGAGATGACAAATCTTAAAAAAACTTGGTATGACCAAAGCTTAATAAATTATAACACTGCTTGCAAAGTTTCATAACAATAGGATATATATTATAGACACTATGTTAAATTCTATACTCATCTTTGCGTGTTAAATTTTGACGTTAAAATTGAAAAATTTCAACTATCAACATTTTGGGCTTTGAAAATTAAAATGTTGCAAAAAAATACTTTTCAAATGCCCTAATATATCATTTATTATGTACTTAAAGCAATAGAGTACTCATTTGATTTATCAGACTTAGCATAATTATTCAAAAGTCAAATTTATATCAGCCTGGGCCTAAAAATTGAGGTTTTTCAATGAAAGGGGGCCTTACATGAAGATGTAATATATTCCAGCAATTTTAAATTTGTGAAGCTTTTTGGTTATAAATAATCCTTACATATGTATTGAATGTACTTTAAATAGAAAGAAAAGTTACAAATAGCATATCATATTACTTTAAAAGGGTCTTAAGCCAAGCAAGACTGGAAAAAAATAAGGGTCAATTTAAGCCGTGCCACATATTTACATTAAAAAATGCATATTGAGGCTATAAGAAATAAAAAAATGTGTCCTTTTTATCATTTCTATACTCATGTGACATGATACAACAAATCTGAGCACAAAAAGGCTCTTGCAATTAACTTTTCTTACAGACAGTATGGTCTGATACAAAGATTTTTGCCTTTTTAATAAAAACTTGAATGCAATTTTAGTCTCAACAGGCTTATATTTAAACCACTTGCTATCCTACAGAAGAAAAGAAAGATATTATGTGAAATGGAACAGGTACATTAGACATTGTAAAGTGCTTTTGATACAAATTTAGTGAGGTCTTTATTGTAGACTTCAAATTTTATGTACCAAGAACCCCACTTTTGACTTCATCCAAACAGGGCGTTAGACAAGGGTCATTTATACAACACATTTTGTACATATTATCTGAAATAACCTTCTTTTCTGTAGATTCTGAGTTCATAAACAAGTAAAAGTACTAGATGAAGGCACATAAACACAAGTATTGACACATGAAAACCTGTCAGATAGAAAGTCAGGATGCCATGAATGCATCAATATTGAAAAAGCCTTGAAATGCCTATTTTGACCATAAAATGCCAAAATTGGTCATTTTTGCAGAAATTCTATAAAATAAAAGTTTAAATCCTTTAGTTTCATGCTATTTGACAAAGTGACACCACCAAATCATTTAGGGAAGTTGCCAAAGTTCAGATTCTATATTTACAGACTTCACCTCTTAGGTCCGAGAACACAATTAATTCGTAGTGCATTTCTTTTAGAACATAAATGAAAATAAAAAAAATCCCACCTGCGCTTTCCCAATGAAACTTTTACAGTGTGTTGTACTACTTTTGGGACAAATTATATCAAAATTATAGAAAACTTCATCGCCTCTAACTCAAAATATGGACAATTTTGTGTTTAGGGTGTCTTGAAATCTTTTGACAGCTTCCGAAGTGCTAATTTTTAACCTTTTTCAGCTGGACCAAATCACTACTTTCCTGTAAAATTCTGGACCCAAATTTTTTTACAGTGTAATTTCACCCCCCTACTTACAATTTGAGGCATTAAACTCGGAGAAATAAATTTGGAAGGGGTATAAAAATTATTGGCAAGTAACCCACTGTTAACACTAGGGACTATATTTGTGAACAACGAAAATCAAGGGACGACAATTGTGGTCTCGGACCTAATAGGATAGAAAGAGATGACAAATCTTAAAAAAACTTGGTATGACCAAAGCTTAATAAATTATAACACTGCTTGCAAAGTTTCATAACAATAGGATATATATTATAGACACTATGTTAAATTCTATACTCATCTTTGCGTGTTAAATTTTGACGTTAAAATTGAAAAATTTCAACTATCAACATTTTGGGCTTTGAAAATTAAAATGTTGCAAAAAAATACTTTTCAAATGCCCTAATATATCATTTATTATGTACTTAAAGCAATAGAGTACTCATTTGATTTATCAGACTTAGCATAATTATTCAAAAGTCAAATTTATATCAGCCTGGGCCTAAAAATTGAGGTTTTTCAATGAAAGGGGGCCTTACATGAAGATGTAATATATTCCAGCAATTTTAAATTTGTGAAGCTTTTTGGTTATAAATAATCCTTACATATGTATTGAATGTACTTTAAATAGAAAGAAAAGTTACAAATAGCATATCATATTACTTTAAAAGGGTCTTAAGCCAAGCAAGACTGGAAAAAAATAAGGGTCAATTTAAGCCGTGCCACATATTTACATTAAAAAATGCATATTGAGGCTATAAGAAATAAAAAAATGTGTCCTTTTTATCATTTCTATACTCATGTGACATGATACAACAAATCTGAGCACAAAAAGGCTCTTGCAATTAACTTTTCTTACAGACAGTATGGTCTGATACAAAGATTTTTGCCTTTTTAATAAAAACTTGAATGCAATTTTAGTCTCAACAGGCTTATATTTAAACCACTTGCTATCCTACAGAAGAAAAGAAAGATATTATGTGAAATGGAACAGGTACATTAGACATTGTAAAGTGCTTTTGATACAAATTTAGTGAGGTCTTTATTGTAGACTTCAAATTTTATGTACCAAGAACCCCACTTTTGACTTCATCCAAACAGGGCGTTAGACAAGGGTCATTTATACAACACATTTTGTACATATTATCTGAAATAACCTTCTTTTCTGTAGATTCTGAGTTCATAAACAAGTAAAAGTACTAGATGAAGGCACATAAACACAAGTATTGACACATGAAAACCTGTCAGATAGAAAGTCAGGATGCCATGAATGCATCAATATTGAAAAAGCCTTGAAATGCCTATTTTGACCATAAAATGCCAAAATTGGTCATTTTTGCAGAAATTCTATAAAATAAAAGTTTAAATCCTTTAGTTTCATGCTATTTGACAAAGTGACACCACCAAATCATTTAGGGAAGTTGCCAAAGTTCAGATTCTATATTTACAGACTTCACCTCTTAGGTCCGAGAACACAATTAATTCGTAGTGCATTTCTTTTAGAACATAAATGAAAATAAAAAAAATCCCACCTGCGCTTTCCCAATGAAACTTTTACAGTGTGTTGTACTACTTTTGGGACAAATTATATCAAAATTATAGAAAACTTCATCGCCTCTAACTCAAAATATGGACAATTTTGTGTTTAGGGTGTCTTGAAATCTTTTGACAGCTTCCGAAGTGCTAATTTTTAACCTTTTTCAGCTGGACCAAATCACTACTTTCCTGTAAAATTCTGGACCCAAATTTTTTTACAGTGTAATTTCACCCCCCTACTTACAATTTGAGGCATTAAACTCGGAGAAATAAATTTGGAAGGGGTATAAAAATTATTGGCAAGTAACCCACTGTTAACACTAGGGACTATATTTGTGAACAACGAAAATCAAGGGACGACAATTGTGGTCTCGGACCTAATAGGATAGAAAGAGATGACAAATCTTAAAAAAACTTGGTATGACCAAAGCTTAATAAATTATAACACTGCTTGCAAAGTTTCATAACAATAGGATATATATTATAGACACTATGTTAAATTCTATACTCATCTTTGCGTGTTAAATTTTGACGTTAAAATTGAAAAATTTCAACTATCAACATTTTGGGCTTTGAAAATTAAAATGTTGCAAAAAAATACTTTTCAAATGCCCTAATATATCATTTATTATGTACTTAAAGCAATAGAGTACTCATTTGATTTATCAGACTTAGCATAATTATTCAAAAGTCAAATTTATATCAGCCTGGGCCTAAAAATTGAGGTTTTTCAATGAAAGGGGGCCTTACATGAAGATGTAATATATTCCAGCAATTTTAAATTTGTGAAGCTTTTTGGTTATAAATAATCCTTACATATGTATTGAATGTACTTTAAATAGAAAGAAAAGTTACAAATAGCATATCATATTACTTTAAAAGGGTCTTAAGCCAAGCAAGACTGGAAAAAAATAAGGGTCAATTTAAGCCGTGCCACATATTTACATTAAAAAATGCATATTGAGGCTATAAGAAATAAAAAAATGTGTCCTTTTTATCATTTCTATACTCATGTGACATGATACAACAAATCTGAGCACAAAAAGGCTCTTGCAATTAACTTTTCTTACAGACAGTATGGTCTGATACAAAGATTTTTGCCTTTTTAATAAAAACTTGAATGCAATTTTAGTCTCAACAGGCTTATATTTAAACCACTTGCTATCCTACAGAAGAAAAGAAAGATATTATGTGAAATGGAACAGGTACATTAGACATTGTAAAGTGCTTTTGATACAAATTTAGTGAGGTCTTTATTGTAGACTTCAAATTTTATGTACCAAGAACCCCACTTTTGACTTCATCCAAACAGGGCGTTAGACAAGGGTCATTTATACAACACATTTTGTACATATTATCTGAAATAACCTTCTTTTCTGTAGATTCTGAGTTCATAAACAAGTAAAAGTACTAGATGAAGGCACATAAACACAAGTATTGACACATGAAAACCTGTCAGATAGAAAGTCAGGATGCCATGAATGCATCAATATTGAAAAAGCCTTGAAATGCCTATTTTGACCATAAAATGCCAAAATTGGTCATTTTTGCAGAAATTCTATAAAATAAAAGTTTAAATCCTTTAGTTTCATGCTATTTGACAAAGTGACACCACCAAATCATTTAGGGAAGTTGCCAAAGTTCAGATTCTATATTTACAGACTTCACCTCTTAGGTCCGAGAACACAATTAATTCGTAGTGCATTTCTTTTAGAACATAAATGAAAATAAAAAAAATCCCACCTGCGCTTTCCCAATGAAACTTTTACAGTGTGTTGTACTACTTTTGGGACAAATTATATCAAAATTATAGAAAACTTCATCGCCTCTAACTCAAAATATGGACAATTTTGTGTTTAGGGTGTCTTGAAATCTTTTGACAGCTTCCGAAGTGCTAATTTTTAACCTTTTTCAGCTGGACCAAATCACTACTTTCCTGTAAAATTCTGGACCCAAATTTTTTTACAGTGTAATTTCACCCCCCTACTTACAATTTGAGGCATTAAACTCGGAGAAATAAATTTGGAAGGGGTATAAAAATTATTGGCAAGTAACCCACTGTTAACACTAGGGACTATATTTGTGAACAACGAAAATCAAGGGACGACAATTGTGGTCTCGGACCTAATAGGATAGAAAGAGATGACAAATCTTAAAAAAACTTGGTATGACCAAAGCTTAATAAATTATAACACTGCTTGCAAAGTTTCATAACAATAGGATATATATTATAGACACTATGTTAAATTCTATACTCATCTTTGCGTGTTAAATTTTGACGTTAAAATTGAAAAATTTCAACTATCAACATTTTGGGCTTTGAAAATTAAAATGTTGCAAAAAAATACTTTTCAAATGCCCTAATATATCATTTATTATGTACTTAAAGCAATAGAGTACTCATTTGATTTATCAGACTTAGCATAATTATTCAAAAGTCAAATTTATATCAGCCTGGGCCTAAAAATTGAGGTTTTTCAATGAAAGGGGGCCTTACATGAAGATGTAATATATTCCAGCAATTTTAAATTTGTGAAGCTTTTTGGTTATAAATAATCCTTACATATGTATTGAATGTACTTTAAATAGAAAGAAAAGTTACAAATAGCATATCATATTACTTTAAAAGGGTCTTAAGCCAAGCAAGACTGGAAAAAAATAAGGGTCAATTTAAGCCGTGCCACATATTTACATTAAAAAATGCATATTGAGGCTATAAGAAATAAAAAAATGTGTCCTTTTTATCATTTCTATACTCATGTGACATGATACAACAAATCTGAGCACAAAAAGGCTCTTGCAATTAACTTTTCTTACAGACAGTATGGTCTGATACAAAGATTTTTGCCTTTTTAATAAAAACTTGAATGCAATTTTAGTCTCAACAGGCTTATATTTAAACCACTTGCTATCCTACAGAAGAAAAGAAAGATATTATGTGAAATGGAACAGGTACATTAGACATTGTAAAGTGCTTTTGATACAAATTTAGTGAGGTCTTTATTGTAGACTTCAAATTTTATGTACCAAGAACCCCACTTTTGACTTCATCCAAACAGGGCGTTAGACAAGGGTCATTTATACAACACATTTTGTACATATTATCTGAAATAACCTTCTTTTCTGTAGATTCTGAGTTCATAAACAAGTAAAAGTACTAGATGAAGGCACATAAACACAAGTATTGACACATGAAAACCTGTCAGATAGAAAGTCAGGATGCCATGAATGCATCAATATTGAAAAAGCCTTGAAATGCCTATTTTGACCATAAAATGCCAAAATTGGTCATTTTTGCAGAAATTCTATAAAATAAAAGTTTAAATCCTTTAGTTTCATGCTATTTGACAAAGTGACACCACCAAATCATTTAGGGAAGTTGCCAAAGTTCAGATTCTATATTTACAGACTTCACCTCTTAGGTCCGAGAACACAATTAATTCGTAGTGCATTTCTTTTAGAACATAAATGAAAATAAAAAAAATCCCACCTGCGCTTTCCCAATGAAACTTTTACAGTGTGTTGTACTACTTTTGGGACAAATTATATCAAAATTATAGAAAACTTCATCGCCTCTAACTCAAAATATGGACAATTTTGTGTTTAGGGTGTCTTGAAATCTTTTGACAGCTTCCGAAGTGCTAATTTTTAACCTTTTTCAGCTGGACCAAATCACTACTTTCCTGTAAAATTCTGGACCCAAATTTTTTTACAGTGTAATTTCACCCCCCTACTTACAATTTGAGGCATTAAACTCGGAGAAATAAATTTGGAAGGGGTATAAAAATTATTGGCAAGTAACCCACTGTTAACACTAGGGACTATATTTGTGAACAACGAAAATCAAGGGACGACAATTGTGGTCTCGGACCTAATAGGATAGAAAGAGATGACAAATCTTAAAAAAACTTGGTATGACCAAAGCTTAATAAATTATAACACTGCTTGCAAAGTTTCATAACAATAGGATATATATTATAGACACTATGTTAAATTCTATACTCATCTTTGCGTGTTAAATTTTGACGTTAAAATTGAAAAATTTCAACTATCAACATTTTGGGCTTTGAAAATTAAAATGTTGCAAAAAAATACTTTTCAAATGCCCTAATATATCATTTATTATGTACTTAAAGCAATAGAGTACTCATTTGATTTATCAGACTTAGCATAATTATTCAAAAGTCAAATTTATATCAGCCTGGGCCTAAAAATTGAGGTTTTTCAATGAAAGGGGGCCTTACATGAAGATGTAATATATTCCAGCAATTTTAAATTTGTGAAGCTTTTTGGTTATAAATAATCCTTACATATGTATTGAATGTACTTTAAATAGAAAGAAAAGTTACAAATAGCATATCATATTACTTTAAAAGGGTCTTAAGCCAAGCAAGACTGGAAAAAAATAAGGGTCAATTTAAGCCGTGCCACATATTTACATTAAAAAATGCATATTGAGGCTATAAGAAATAAAAAAATGTGTCCTTTTTATCATTTCTATACTCATGTGACATGATACAACAAATCTGAGCACAAAAAGGCTCTTGCAATTAACTTTTCTTACAGACAGTATGGTCTGATACAAAGATTTTTGCCTTTTTAATAAAAACTTGAATGCAATTTTAGTCTCAACAGGCTTATATTTAAACCACTTGCTATCCTACAGAAGAAAAGAAAGATATTATGTGAAATGGAACAGGTACATTAGACATTGTAAAGTGCTTTTGATACAAATTTAGTGAGGTCTTTATTGTAGACTTCAAATTTTATGTACCAAGAACCCCACTTTTGACTTCATCCAAACAGGGCGTTAGACAAGGGTCATTTATACAACACATTTTGTACATATTATCTGAAATAACCTTCTTTTCTGTAGATTCTGAGTTCATAAACAAGTAAAAGTACTAGATGAAGGCACATAAACACAAGTATTGACACATGAAAACCTGTCAGATAGAAAGTCAGGATGCCATGAATGCATCAATATTGAAAAAGCCTTGAAATGCCTATTTTGACCATAAAATGCCAAAATTGGTCATTTTTGCAGAAATTCTATAAAATAAAAGTTTAAATCCTTTAGTTTCATGCTATTTGACAAAGTGACACCACCAAATCATTTAGGGAAGTTGCCAAAGTTCAGATTCTATATTTACAGACTTCACCTCTTAGGTCCGAGAACACAATTAATTCGTAGTGCATTTCTTTTAGAACATAAATGAAAATAAAAAAAATCCCACCTGCGCTTTCCCAATGAAACTTTTACAGTGTGTTGTACTACTTTTGGGACAAATTATATCAAAATTATAGAAAACTTCATCGCCTCTAACTCAAAATATGGACAATTTTGTGTTTAGGGTGTCTTGAAATCTTTTGACAGCTTCCGAAGTGCTAATTTTTAACCTTTTTCAGCTGGACCAAATCACTACTTTCCTGTAAAATTCTGGACCCAAATTTTTTTACAGTGTAATTTCACCCCCCTACTTACAATTTGAGGCATTAAACTCGGAGAAATAAATTTGGAAGGGGTATAAAAATTATTGGCAAGTAACCCACTGTTAACACTAGGGACTATATTTGTGAACAACGAAAATCAAGGGACGACAATTGTGGTCTCGGACCTAATAGGATAGAAAGAGATGACAAATCTTAAAAAAACTTGGTATGACCAAAGCTTAATAAATTATAACACTGCTTGCAAAGTTTCATAACAATAGGATATATATTATAGACACTATGTTAAATTCTATACTCATCTTTGCGTGTTAAATTTTGACGTTAAAATTGAAAAATTTCAACTATCAACATTTTGGGCTTTGAAAATTAAAATGTTGCAAAAAAATACTTTTCAAATGCCCTAATATATCATTTATTATGTACTTAAAGCAATAGAGTACTCATTTGATTTATCAGACTTAGCATAATTATTCAAAAGTCAAATTTATATCAGCCTGGGCCTAAAAATTGAGGTTTTTCAATGAAAGGGGGCCTTACATGAAGATGTAATATATTCCAGCAATTTTAAATTTGTGAAGCTTTTTGGTTATAAATAATCCTTACATATGTATTGAATGTACTTTAAATAGAAAGAAAAGTTACAAATAGCATATCATATTACTTTAAAAGGGTCTTAAGCCAAGCAAGACTGGAAAAAAATAAGGGTCAATTTAAGCCGTGCCACATATTTACATTAAAAAATGCATATTGAGGCTATAAGAAATAAAAAAATGTGTCCTTTTTATCATTTCTATACTCATGTGACATGATACAACAAATCTGAGCACAAAAAGGCTCTTGCAATTAACTTTTCTTACAGACAGTATGGTCTGATACAAAGATTTTTGCCTTTTTAATAAAAACTTGAATGCAATTTTAGTCTCAACAGGCTTATATTTAAACCACTTGCTATCCTACAGAAGAAAAGAAAGATATTATGTGAAATGGAACAGGTACATTAGACATTGTAAAGTGCTTTTGATACAAATTTAGTGAGGTCTTTATTGTAGACTTCAAATTTTATGTACCAAGAACCCCACTTTTGACTTCATCCAAACAGGGCGTTAGACAAGGGTCATTTATACAACACATTTTGTACATATTATCTGAAATAACCTTCTTTTCTGTAGATTCTGAGTTCATAAACAAGTAAAAGTACTAGATGAAGGCACATAAACACAAGTATTGACACATGAAAACCTGTCAGATAGAAAGTCAGGATGCCATGAATGCATCAATATTGAAAAAGCCTTGAAATGCCTATTTTGACCATAAAATGCCAAAATTGGTCATTTTTGCAGAAATTCTATAAAATAAAAGTTTAAATCCTTTAGTTTCATGCTATTTGACAAAGTGACACCACCAAATCATTTAGGGAAGTTGCCAAAGTTCAGATTCTATATTTACAGACTTCACCTCTTAGGTCCGAGAACACAATTAATTCGTAGTGCATTTCTTTTAGAACATAAATGAAAATAAAAAAAATCCCACCTGCGCTTTCCCAATGAAACTTTTACAGTGTGTTGTACTACTTTTGGGACAAATTATATCAAAATTATAGAAAACTTCATCGCCTCTAACTCAAAATATGGACAATTTTGTGTTTAGGGTGTCTTGAAATCTTTTGACAGCTTCCGAAGTGCTAATTTTTAACCTTTTTCAGCTGGACCAAATCACTACTTTCCTGTAAAATTCTGGACCCAAATTTTTTTACAGTGTAATTTCACCCCCCTACTTACAATTTGAGGCATTAAACTCGGAGAAATAAATTTGGAAGGGGTATAAAAATTATTGGCAAGTAACCCACTGTTAACACTAGGGACTATATTTGTGAACAACGAAAATCAAGGGACGACAATTGTGGTCTCGGACCTAATAGGATAGAAAGAGATGACAAATCTTAAAAAAACTTGGTATGACCAAAGCTTAATAAATTATAACACTGCTTGCAAAGTTTCATAACAATAGGATATATATTATAGACACTATGTTAAATTCTATACTCATCTTTGCGTGTTAAATTTTGACGTTAAAATTGAAAAATTTCAACTATCAACATTTTTGGGCTTTGAAAATTAAAATGTTGCAAAAAAATACTTTTCAAATGCCCTAATATATCATTTATTATGTACTTAAAGCAATAGAGTACTCATTTGATTTATCAGACTTAGCATAATTATTCAAAAGTCAAATTTATATCAGCCTGGGCCTAAAAATTGAGGTTTTTCAATGAAAGGGGGCCTTACATGAAGATGTAATATATTCCAGCAATTTTAAATTTGTGAAGCTTTTTGGTTATAAATAATCCTTACATATGTATTGAATGTACTTTAAATAGAAAGAAAAGTTACAAATAGCATATCATATTACTTTAAAAGGGTCTTAAGCCAAGCAAGACTGGAAAAAAATAAGGGTCAATTTAAGCCGTGCCACATATTTACATTAAAAAATGCATATTGAGGCTATAAGAAATAAAAAAATGTGTCCTTTTTATCATTTCTATACTCATGTGACATGATACAACAAATCTGAGCACAAAAAGGCTCTTGCAATTAACTTTTCTTACAGGACAGTATGGTCTGATACAAAGATTTTTGCCTTTTTAATAAAAACTTGAATGCAATTTTAGTCTCAACAGGCTTATATTTAAACCACTTGCTATCCTACAGAAGAAAAGAAAGATATTATGTGAAATGGAACAGGTACATTAGACATTGTAAAGTGCTTTTGATACAAATTTAGTGAGGTCTTTATTGTAGACTTCAAATTTTATGTACCAAGAACCCCACTTTTGACTTCATCCAAACAGGGCGTTAGACAAGGGTCATTTATACAACACATTTTGTACATATTATCTGAAATAACCTTCTTTTCTGTAGATTCTGAGTTCATAAACAAGTAAAAGTACTAGATGAAGGCACATAAACACAAGTATTGACACATGAAAACCTGTCAGATAGAAAGTCAGGATGCCATGAATGCATCAATATTGAAAAAGCCTTGAAATGCCTATTTTGACCATAAAATGCCAAAATTGGTCATTTTTGCAGAAATTCTATAAAATAAAAGTTTAAATCCTTTAGTTTCATGCTATTTGACAAAGTGACACCACCAAATCATTTAGGGAAGTTGCCAAAGTTCAGATTCTATATTTACAGACTTCACCTCTTAGGTCCGAGAACACAATTAATTCGTAGTGCATTTCTTTTAGAACATAAATGAAAATAAAAAAAATCCCACCTGCGCTTTCCCAATGAAACTTTTACAGTGTGTTGTACTACTTTTGGGACAAATTATATCAAAATTATAGAAAACTTCATCGCCTCTAACTCAAAATATGGGACAATTTTGTGTTTAGGGTGTCTTGAAATCTTTTGACAGCTTCCGAAGTGCTAATTTTTAACCTTTTTCAGCTGGACCAAATCACTACTTTCCTGTAAAATTCTGGACCCAAATTTTTTTACAGTGTAATTTCACCCCCCTACTTACAATTTGAGGCATTAAACTCGGAGAAATAAATTTGGAAGGGGTATAAAAATTATTGGCAAGTAACCCACTGTTAACACTAGGGACTATATTTGTGAACAACGAAAATCAAGGGACGACAATTGTGGTCTCGGACCTAATAGGATAGAAAGAGATGACAAATCTTAAAAAAACTTGGTATGACCAAAGCTTAATAAATTATAACACTGCTTGCAAAGTTTCATAACAATAGGATATATATTATAGACACTATGTTAAATTCTATACTCATCTTTGCGTGTTAAATTTTGACGTTAAAATTGAAAAATTTCAACTATCAACATTTTGGGCTTTGAAAATTAAAATGTTGCAAAAAAATACTTTTCAAATGCCCTAATATATCATTTATTATGTACTTAAAGCAATAGAGTACTCATTTGATTTATCAGACTTAGCATAATTATTCAAAAGTCAAATTTATATCAGCCTGGGCCTAAAAATTGAGGTTTTTCAATGAAAGGGGGCCTTACATGAAGATGTAATATATTCCAGCAATTTTAAATTTGTGAAGCTTTTTGGTTATAAATAATCCTTACATATGTATTGAATGTACTTTAAATAGAAAGAAAAGTTACAAATAGCATATCATATTACTTTAAAAGGGTCTTAAGCCAAGGCAAGACTGGAAAAAAATAAGGGTCAATTTAAGCCGTGCCACATATTTACATTAAAAAATGCATATTGAGGCTATAAGAAATAAAAAAATGTGTCCTTTTTATCATTTCTATACTCATGTGACATGATACAACAAATCTGAGCACAAAAAGGCTCTTGCAATTAACTTTTCTTACAGACAGTATGGTCTGATACAAAGATTTTTGCCTTTTTAATAAAAACTTGAATGCAATTTTAGTCTCAACAGGCTTATATTTAAACCACTTGCTATCCTACAGAAGAAAAGAAAGATATTATGTGAAATGGAACAGGTACATTAGACATTGTAAAGTGCTTTTGATACAAATTTAGTGAGGTCTTTATTGTAGACTTCAAATTTTATGTACCAAGAACCCCACTTTTGACTTCATCCAAACAGGGCGTTAGACAAGGGTCATTTATACAACACATTTTGTACATATTATCTGAAATAACCTTCTTTTCTGTAGATTCTGAG